>NC_067476.1:114562879-115162879 GCF_947179515.1 Apodemus sylvaticus
CACATGGGGAGCTGAGAGACAGAAATCATACGGAATGACCGGAGACAGTGGGGACTTGGGGTTGGCAGGGAATGTTGTGCAATAGAAAGACACAGATGTCCCACCAGCTGGACTGGCCACTTATTCAGTGTCCCTGTGGCTTTTCCTGTCCAAGCCACAGCTTCCTTGCCTGCACAGGAGGATGCTGACAATGTCTCCCACTGTGTTTTGAGTGTTCTGGCCCAGAGGGAAGGCTAAGTAGGTGGTTGGTTTGACTGACATGGCTGCTGTGTGTCTCAGATGGAGAGAGCCCAGGACTGCATTCTTAGGAAGGAGGTAAGAGAAGTATCCCTGGGATGGGGACCAAGTTAACTGAAGGTTCAGAAAGGCAAAGGCTCTGTTTCCACCTCCACTGTTCAGAGGCCGCAAGGAACTGTAAAACTTGTGTTTATGTCAAGGACTTAAAATCCTTTTCTCTCTACCATCTAGTAAAACTTTTATGCAAATGAACATTTTGATCTCCAGCACCCCTGCATTCCTAGAACACGGTGGTCTGGAATGGTAAACCCTCCCCTCTCTCTTTCATTTTCTTTGCCCTGATACTTTTAAAACTAGCCAGTCTTGAAAGACTGTGAGGTTGGACCCCAGCCAGTAGGGAAAAGACACAGTCCCCACCTGCATTAGAAATCAAGTGGACTTCCTTCCCTGATGTGCTTGCTCTTCCAAACTCAACTCTCCTGGTCAAAAGTAAAGTTTTGACTTGTTAAGATAATTCGATTGGAGGAGGTATGTTGGTTTGAGTGAGAATGGTCCCTGTACTGGGTTGACACAAGCTGAAATCATCTGAGAAGATGGAACCCCATCTAAGAAAGTGACCCCATGAGACAGGGCTGCAGGCAAGCCTGCAGTATTTTCTTAATTAGAGATTTATGGGAGAGAGTCCAGCCCATTGTGTTTGAGGACATCCCTGTGCTGTGGTCCTGGGTTCTATAAGAAAGCAGGCTGAGTAAGCCTTAAGAAGCAAACTAGTAAGCAGCCTCTTACTAAATGTTTCATAGCCTCTGCATAAACTCCAGGTTCCTGTCATATTTAAGTTCCTGTCCTGATTCCTTCAATGATGAATAGTGATATGGGAGCATAAGCCAAATAAAGACTTTCCTTCCCAAGTTGTCTCTGTCATAGTGTTTCATTGCAACAATAGTAGCTCCTAACTAAGGCAATGCCCATAGGTGCATATATTTGAATGTTTGGTCCCCATTTGATGAAACTGCTTGGGAAGGATTAGAAAGTGTGGTCTTGTTGAAAGAGGTGTGTCACTGGGAATGAGCTTTGATGTTCAAATGCCAGTGTCATTCCCAGTTAAATCTGTCTGTCTGTCTCTGTCTCTGTCTGTCTGTCTGTCTCTCTCTCTCTCTCTCTCTCTCTCTCTCTCTCTCTCTCTCTCTCTCTGGCTTGTGGATCAGAAAGGCAAGCTCTCAGCTGCTACAGCACCATGCTTTCCTGCTTGCTGCCATGACCCGGTGGTCATGGGCTCCAACCTCTGGGACCCTGAGCCCTCAGTTAAGTGCCTTCTTTTATATGTTGTCTTGAACATGCCATTTTGTCATGGCAATAGAAAACTAACTCGGTGGTGATCTCTTTCTCTGAACTTGTTACCAACAACTGATGGTTTTCTTCAGTTCATATCAGATATTAAGTACCTGGAATGTACACAGACTCCACACGTGATGGTCAAGGTCCTCAACAAGATGGCAGTGTTTTCAGATGCCAACTGTACTTTGGGATCCCTAGACCTCTTTAGACCAACTAGGTATGAGTGCATGGGGCTCCCAGACCCTCTGAGTTTCGATGATTCACAAGAAAGACTCACAGAGTCACCAAAGGCTGTAATCTTAACTGCGGTTTTACTATGAAGGCTACACGAAGGACATTTCTATGATTTATAATGCCTCTAGAGCCTGGGCACTTTGCTTACCCTGCATACCAGTGTGTTCAGCAGCCAAGAAGGAGCTGCCCTGAGCCCTAGTGTCTAGATTCTTCACTGGAAGTTTCATTATGAAGCCACAGTTGATTAAATAATAAGCCTAGAAGTTGACCTCAATCTCCAGACTCTTCCCTGGGGATGCTCTAGTGTTAGTATTCTCTTCACTATGAAAACATTCCTGACGAAGGCAGCTTGAGAGAGAAAGATTTGTTTAGCTCATGGCTTGGGAGCAGCACAGTCCACCCTAGTGGGGAAGACCTGATGTGTTCATAGCAGTGGGAATATGTTGATGAATCTCTTGGAACCTTAGCAGACCTGGAGCCAGAGAGGTGTCAGGGTAAACCTGGAGCTCATAGCCCCAGCCCAGGTCCCTGCCAGCAAGGTTCCTTGTCAAAAGTTCTACAACCTCCCAAAATGATGCCACCTACAAGGGACCATGTCTTCAAGCATGTAAACCTATGGCGGCCATTTCACATTGCAGCCACAGAACTGAGTGATGGAAGGTCATAACCCTCTGGTCACATGTCCCGTCTTCAGTGACCAGCTTCTATCTTCAGACTTTTCAGCCACCCACTAAAATCTCAAGAGGTTTTGAAACTTTTTCAAAGACTAGGGATGTATTCTCTCTTGTATAGATACCAGTGTATAAATTGCTATAAGTCAGTGGCCTTTTCATCCCGAGAGAGGGTTAGAGTTGGAAGGGCCAGGCTGGAGAAGTATCTGACTTAGACAGGGTTACCTTGGTGTCTTTGCCCACCTGAAATATAGTATCTTCCTCTGTAAAACTACTTTTAAAAACCTTGATTCAACAAAGGAAATAATGTATACATAGAAAAATACCAGAATAATATATGATAATATCATCGTCAGAGGAGACTGTTCTAATCTAATTGTCAAATTATGTCCACAAATATGATTTTGTACTTAAAATATAGAATTTGGAAATGTTTTGACAATTGAATTTACCTCTACAAATACCAAGATGTAGTATAAACATCAAGATGTGGTACATTCCACTGCCCTGAAAGTCCTGTCCCATCTGGCCCCTTACTCTGACCTGAACGTACACACTTGTGTGAGCAGTTCTTGAGCTTCACATAAGCAGGAGACATGACCTGTGCTCCATTGCACTGTTCTCTGTCTTTTGGGATATTGGGTTGAGCTACATTCATGCTGTTGAGTTGGCAGACTTAATGTTGTAAAAATGGCTATGGTATCCAAAGTGATCTACAGAGTCACTGAAATCTCCATCAAAATGCAATGTTATCCTTCAGAGAACTAGAATATGCAATTCTAAAGTTCATACAGAAAAACAAAAACAAACAAACAAAAGCCCTACTAGCCAAAGCCGAGTAAGCAGAAAGAGCAATGCTCAGAGCATAACAACTCCTGGTCTCAAGCTGTGTCCCACAGTCTGTTGTAACAACAGTATGGGAGTCTCCCAAAGGCAAACATGTGGACCTGAAACACGTCCGTCTTGTAGCTACCTATTTTTCAACAAGGTGTTAAAGCGTACATTGGACATAACAGACAACCTCTTCAACAAGCAAGAAAACTCTGTGTGGAAAAAATGGAGCTAGATCCAGATCTCTCGCCCTAAATTCAGTTCAAAATGAATCAGAGTCTGGAAATTTGAAACTACCAGAACAAAAATATTACTAAACCAACTCGATGTAGGCACAGGCAAGGACTTTCTTGAAAAGACACCCATAGAACAGGGAATAATGCCAAGGACTGACACCTGTGATTGATTGCACAAAAATCAAACGGCTTCCACACAGCAAAAGAAACACTCGCCGGAGCAAAAGGGTAGCCTGCCCAATAGAAGGAGATCTTTGCCAACCAGACATCCAACAGGATATGAGTACCTGCAGTATTCACAAAGGACCACAAGAATTAAATACCAAGACCAATCACCTAATCAATAAATACGCTAATGCATTGAATTGCACAACTCTCAAAAGAAGTAAAGATGGCCATTTAACATCATTAGCTATAACAGAAAGGCAAATTAAAACTAACTTGAGATTCCTTCTTAGGACAGGCAGAATGGCTATCCTCAAGGGAAAAAACAAACAACAAGCAAAAAAAAAAAATGCCAACCAATGCCAAGCCTTGAGGAAAGAGGAACTTACACACTGCTGGTAGAGTGTAAACTGTGTGGTCCCTCTAGATGTCAACACTAAAGTTTGTCAAGAAACTAAAAGCAGTGCTCCCATATGACCCAGATACACCCTTTTGGTTGGACACTCAAAGGATTTGAGACAACATACCAAAAAGATTCTTAGGCATCCATGTTTATCGCTGCACTACACACATTAGCTAGAACATGGAAGCAGCCCATCCACAGACGAATGTACAGAGTACATGTGCACAAGAAAAATGAAATTAAGACACTGGTAGGAAATGGATGAATTGACGAACATTATGTCCGAGCAAAATACATTCAGAAAGTCGCATGTCACCTGTTTTCACTCATATGTGACACTGAGATTTATGTCGGGGTGGGTGATGAAAGAAGACGGGGGACATGGGTGATACCTTCAGGGAGGAAGGAAAAGAGGGAGTGATGGAAGGTATGTGGCATGAAGGCAGAAGTGGGTGCCGTGGGGGTGGGGGACACAGGACCCATGCAGTAAGGGGAACAAAGTGAGACGTGTACGTAAAACCCAGACCTTTGTGTGTCATTTAAAATGAACAAAGAGGCAAGAAAAAAAAGAAAGACAGGAAGGAAGGAAGGAAGGAAGAAAGGAAGGAAGGAAGGAAAACAATAAACCTGTCTGTGTCATATCAAGTTGATTTATTTTTATTGCTGCACAATATTCTATCGTTCATGAACATTTAGATTGTTACTGGGACTATTATGGGGTGGAGGAGCTGCTATAAACACTTCTGACCAGTATTTCTATGGATATTAGCCTTTTTTCTCTTGGGTATTGGGTACACATGCACACACACACACACAAACAGAGAGAGAGAGAGAGAGAGAGAGAGAGAGAGAGAGAGAGAGAAGAAAGAGTGAGTTTGGGCTGCCTATACACTCATGGGTATAGGCCCATCCAATAGAGTGTGGTATTTTAAAGCATGAATGTATGTATATATAAATGTATGTATGTATGAATGTATGTATGTATGTATGTATGTATGTATGTATGTACTATGTGTCTCTGTGTGTAGGGTGCATGTGCATGCTGTAACACATTTGAAGAGGTCAGAGGCCAACTAGCAGGAATACTTTTTCTCCTTCTCTATGTATGTTCCAAGGATTGAATTAAGGTCATTAGGCCTGATGGCAAACACTTTTTACCTCCTGAGTTACCTCAACTGCTCATAGCTTTTCTTCTTCTTCTTCTTCTTCTTCTTCTTCTTCTTCTTCTTCTTCTTCTTCTTCTTCTTCTTCTTCTTTTGCTACACACCATCTGTGCTATTGTGTGGGGCAAATAGTGTGTTATTTTTTCATTCTCAAATAATATTGCATAGATGCATGGACATTTGCCAACTCAACTGTTTATTATTGATCAATAGTTGGTTTTTTCTACCCTCACATATTATGCTGCTGGAGACATTTTTATCACTGTTTGTTAGAAAAAAAAACAGGCACTCATTTCCTGTTACACTGTATCCATGAATCATAAGGTAATGATTAACTTGATAAGAAACTCTAGTGTCATTTTTAAAGAATGTGCGCTAATTTTGACTCTCGATAAAAATGATAATTATAATAGCTCCAATCTTTGCCAATCTTTGATATCTCCACATTTTAATTATCCTGTATTCTGTTGGCTGGATATCATAGTTCTGATTTGTGCTTCTTCATAAGATTTTAAGATGATTTGTCTCAGTGATGACAGGATTAGTATTAAAATCAGAGCAGCTGAACTGTTTTGTTGTCTTGGGAATTTGCATTTGTGGAGTGATGCTTAGGGGATAGAATGAGATCATCTCACCTTGAGAAGGCAGCAATTACTGTAATGGACACCAGTAAAAGTTCGCATTCTCATTACCACAGGGCCCTTTCAAAGCCTCTTGTCTCTTCCTGGAACAGAGACATTTAAGAAAACCTAAGGGCTGGCTTATTTTCCCCATCTATACTGTGGTTAAGTTTGTTCTCTTAATACTTGAAGTAGATCTGCTTAGAGGGGTCACTGCAGCAAGAAGGAGTAAATGAATTCTTTATTCTAGCTAGCCCATATAAAAGACACAATATTCCGGTGTTTTATTTACAACTGTAAGCCTGGGCTGGGCAGGTGTGAGCTACTCTAACTTCTGTGCCAGCCGTATGCCCCTTATTACCCGCTGTGTGAGTCTTGCCTGGGTTACCTTTGTGCTCCTGTCCCTGGGGGCTGCTTCCCCAGCCACATGCTCCTGTTCCTCCTCTCATGGAGGTATGGAAGTCTCCTCTCTCCTTCTCCCTCTGTTTTTGTCTCTCCTTCCCCACCCCATGGTCTCTCTAGAGACCCCCTCACTTGATTCTCAGATCCTGCCCTTCTCTGTCTACTGACCAATCACAGGCTCTACACTTTTATTAATCAATAGCTTTAAATTTGGGAGCAAAGTTTACACAAGACTGGTGTACGTGAAGATGCACTCATCTGGGGACAACCAGACCTTGGGGTTCAGAATTTAACATTTGTATACACAGCACCAGACCAGCAAGAAGGACCAGAATTGAATGGCTCAACTGATTCCTGCTGAAGAGGAAAGTTTGACTTGTTTTACCACATATTTGATTTTAAGTAATATTTTATATTAAAGAATTTCCTGCATTACAGACAAAATGGTGGTTTTTTGCCAGTTATTTACTTATTGAATGTGTTTGTACCCTGTCATGTAAGTGAATTAAAATATTTCTGATGGGACCACATTTATCTGGATAGCAGTGTCTCAACAAGCATATGACTGAAACACCACCCTGCACACTGGGAACCAGGGCAGTCAATGAACGAAGACTGTTCTTTTCATGAATAGTGAAATATTGTTCTGGATTGAGAAGCTGGAGAGATGACTCATGCTGTGTAAGCATGGGAACCGTGTTCAGATCCTCAGCACCTTATAAAAGCCGGGTGCAGTAGCTGAAGGGTGAGTGATGGGGAAACAGACCCCCAGAGCACCGTCCAGTCAGAGTCGCCAATCAGTAAGGAACGTGAAAGGCCTTGTCTCACAAAATAATGGGGGCATAATAGAGAAAGAAAGTTGGCATTGACTTCTGGTCTACACACACACACACACACACACCACTTACACAGACACAGATAGATATACACACACATACACACAGCTCCACCAAACCCAGAAATGTTTATAAATGGAAAACAAAAAAAACTTGTAATAATGAAAATTAATCAAGAAGAGGGAAAGAAGGAAGGAAGGAAGGAAGGAAGGAAGGAAGGAAGGAAGGAAGGAAGGAAGGAAGGAAGGGAGGGAGGGAGGGAGGGAGGGAGGGAGGGAGGGAAAGGGGGGGAGGAAGGAAGGAAGGAAGGAAGGAAGGAAGGAAGGAAGGAAGGGAGGAAGGGAGGGAGGGAGGAAGGAAGGGAGGGAGGGAGGGAGGGAGGGAGAGAGGAAGGAAGAGAGGGGGAGGAAGGAAGGGAGGGAGAGAGGAATGGAGGAAGAGAGGGAGAGAGGAAGAGAGGAAGGAAGGAAGGAAGGAAGGAAGGAAGGAAGGAAGGAAGGAAGGAAGAAAATTTATTCCTAACAAGCCTGGCTCCCTTTACAGAAGTAAGCCTTTTCTATTACACAGCACTCTCCCCACAACATCCAAATGTCTCTTCAACTCAACATACGCAGCTTGGGCTGTTTATAGCCAGCCTCCAAGCCCTAACTGGGCATCTTCCAACACCATCACCACCAGCATGGTTCCTAAGACAGAAAATTAAGAGGAATATCCCGCTCGCTCTCTTTCACTCTCTCAGCCTCTTTCTCTTTCTCAATCTCTCCCTCTCTTATTCTCAATTTGCTCATTCAGAAATTGTTTCATTCAACAAATAATTTACTGGGAATCCTTTAGATATCTGATTCTGGTTTATTACATAATTAAGCATACACATTTTGGATCTCTTCTCTTTGAAAAGCACTTTTATTATCAAGACTCTATTACAATCTTGATTTCTTAGGCAATAACCTATCCTTTGAGACATCCCAGACTTGAGAACAAAGGCTAGAAAATTCATTGCCCTGTTTAACTTTCCACTCATAGACGGTGAGTCAGGATGATTCATCAGATAACCATTTCTATTGAACTGTTCTGTCTCACTGAAAGAAATGGTTCCATTAACAAAATTCTTTTTTCTTTCTTACCACAGAAGTAAAGTCTCACTGTGCATTTAATCAAAATTTTCAATCGTATGAGGACTCATAATTCAATTAGAGGTGGAGTTTGGGGTGGGTCAGGAGCCTGGGGGTGGTGATACCTGGGGAAACGACATGGATACATGTGATTGAAGGCATGGAACACATTGACCTAGAGGGAGGGTGAGAGGATGTACCTTGGACTCAGAAAAAAATCTCATCTTCTGGCAAAGGGAATGTCCAACTCTGGAGCATGGTCACAGAATGAGATCACAGAAAAAGTTCACTTTTGTAAGCATCTGAGTGCTTATTATAGATACAGCAAAAACAAGGACTCCACCGTTAGAGATACTGGCTCTCCAAAGACTTGACAGGCAAAATTTAGTTTTGATTCAGTGAGCAGTCTGAATTCCCTTCACTCCGTCCCTCGCCTGCCCTGCTCTGGCCAGCATCCAAGGAGGAAGCTGAGGCAGATATTACCTACCTTGACATTGACTTCTAATTTGCCTCTTTTCTTCCAACTCATCTTCTACCTGTGGCCAGCATCTTTTGCTCCAAACAGCACAGGCATCCATTGTAAACATGTCTCCTCCTCTTGTTTTCTTCCTTCCTCCTCCTTCTTTGATCTGTCTTGTGTTCTCTCCCACTCTCTGCAGCTTAAAATGTAAGCCAAGAAAACAACCCTGGCCAAGGTTGAGATGAGCAATGCTTGGGCTGAACTTCAAGGAAATGGAAAGTTTATTGCTACCTATGTGCGTCCAGAGACTATAAAAGTCTTGACTGAATTATAAAAGTCTTCCTCCTCCAGAAAGTATCCCTGTTATCAACTGTCAACATTCAAGACAAAACAAAAATGGCCTTGATCATATCCTACATTAGCATGTGGGACTCCATTCATAAATACCGAAAATAGATAACATACATGTCAGACATACTAAGTGAATTTATGGGGACATGGGGACATTAAGAATGTCACTTGGAGACCAGAGAGATGACTCAGAAGATAAAAGACTTTCCCGTGCAAGCCTTAGGACTTGAGTTTGACCCTCAGAACCCACATAAGATATTGAGTGCAGTAGCATGTGTCTGTGATCCTAACATTCTTCATCAAGTGAGCCAACTAGCCTGCAGTAGTACACAGGGCTAAAACAGTGCAGAAACAAGAGACACTGCCTCAAACAAATGGAAGGTGAGAGCCAACTCCTGAAAGTTGACCTCTGACCCATACACATGGGCCTACACACCTACATATCATACACATGCGCACCATATACACAAGCACATGCTAGCATGCACACACACACACACACACACACACACACACATAGACAGAAACACACAGGGCGGGCACACACACACACATAGACACAAACACACACACAGACACACACATTTACACATGCACAACAAGGACTACTGGGACCGGGAAGAAGGCTCAGTGAGTAGATGACCTGCTGTGAAACCATGAAAAACTGACTTCAGATCCGTATTGCCCGTGTAAAGTCATGGACCTTAACCTGTAACCCCAGCTCTAGGCTGTCAGACAGAAGGAGATTTTTATGAGCCAGCCAGTCTAGACCAAATGGCAAACTTCAGATGAATAAGAGAACTTGTCTCAAAAAAAAAAAAAAAAAGTAAAGAGCAAGAACGTGGTGCTATTGAAGAGTTATAGAACCTCTAAGAGGCAGGGACAAGCAGGAGGTCTCTAGGAGATGCGGCAAGCCCTTGAAGTCTCAGGATTGTGGGGTCCTAGCTATCTTCTCCCTCTTCCTTATGTCTTGGACATGAGGTAAGAGATTTTTTCAGATATATGAACATCCTATGATGTGGGCTTATCATGATCCAAAGCAATGAGGACCAACTGATGGCCGTGAACAGGAATCTCCAACACTGTAAACCCAAACAATGATTTCTCTTTATAAATTAGCTATCTTGAGCATTTTATAACAAATGAAAAGCTAGCATATAGGCATTTCAGAGCACAGGGTTCTAGTCTCTGAAACAGAGCACAACTATGTGGCTCCCTATAGAACAAGTTTCAGATGTTCTGATCTAACTGATGCTCTTTAATCACTTATTTACATATTCATTTTTCAACAACTTAAGAGTCCAGTCACACCATTTATTTATTTAAAACAAAGTATGTTTCCATAACTGTCTAATCATTTCAATTTCCTTCCTTTACTTTCTACTTTCAGTTGAAATTTTGGGTACTAGGTAGGCACCATATTATCTTTATTTGTAGATGAAAATATAAAATGTATGTAACTGGTTTCAGTGAGCTTTGACTCAAGTCCTCTGACCCCAGAGCATTGAGTTAACTATTCTGCTGTCAGCTAGCTCCTTCCCCCAGTCCCTCCTCCTCCACAATGACAAAAACTGATACAGATTGCCTCTAGCTTATAAGGATATTGACCGAGGTTAAATGAAGCTATCTAGATACAGTTACTGCAACGTAGTAAGAGGCAATTAGTGTCAGAAATGATAATGGACTGATGGTGCTGCAAATGTGGGCAGTCAGGGAGACAGGAAGGCAACACCTGCATCTCATCCATCCCCTCTCTACCCTGTGCCTTGTTATTGTGTGAGCAGTGTGTGAGCTGTGTGTGAGTCTTCATTATAGAAGGAGAACAGTTAGGAGGCATTGTCCTTAATCTTGCTTGTCACCTTGACAGGCTTGAGAATCACAATGGAAGCAAATCTCTAGCCTTCGAGCAGTTTCTAGACTGGGTTCAATGAGATGGAAACACTCACTCTAATGTGGGTGGCACCATACAATGGGCTGGGGACTTCTGACTGCAGATGCGGTGTGACTTCCTGGGGCCATGGCTTCCCTGCCATGGGGGACTATACTCTGGAGCCATGAGCCAAGATAAAATCTTTCCTTATTTGTTTTTGTCTGCAGTGAGGTAAGTGGTGGCTAGAGGAAACCTTCATTCATGTAGAGTTTGAAGAAGCGTTTGCTCTTAGATGTTAGATGTCCCCTTGCCCACCTTGTTTCCAACAGAAACTGGAGACATTTTTGTCAGACTGATCAGGTGTTCATCTCCTTGCCCTGGAATGATCTCAGAGGGCAAGGAAAGGTGACAGAATTGGAGGAAGATGGGAAGAACTAGAGGAAGCTTTCATACTAGTAATGGGTCTTGTCCTCATTCAGATTTTAGTGTCAGGCGGTAATACTGAGGTCTACTGTCCGTGCCCTAAGTGCCACACTGTGGGCCTCAAATATTAGGGTGACCAGGGAGCTTATGCCCATTGTCCAGGCCTCTTCGGGGAAAAGAGAAATTAGAGTTTAGGGAAAACCAATTTAGCTGTCAGAGGAGCTAAGCCTTTCCATGGTAAGAGCTAAGAGATACTGATGGCAGGCCAGATGACTGGATATTGTTTACCTGGGGCCGTCAAAGCTGTGCGGAGAAAGGGAGTCTAAGCCAAGAGCAAAGATCAATATTCCCATATGTGTCTGAAATAGCTTGGCCTGGGGAGGGCGGCTCATCGTGTAAGCAAAGAGAGAGGCAGAAAAGGGGGCCTTGAGTGTCAGGGATTCCAGCCCACATGGTCTCACCGCATAACACACTGAGCAATCACCATAGCTCTGCCTTTAATAAAAACAAATACTAGTAAGGGGGGGGGGGCAAAGCCCATCAGCATAGAAGCAAGAGGAGATTTCTTTCAGCCTCTGGCTTTCTGCCTGTTTCTGTGCCTGTGTCTATGTCTGTGTCTATGTCTCTCTCTCTCTCTATCACATCACCTACTTTTAATTCCTTGACAATAAATAGAGGTTTGTTTCTTTTTTAGTAAGCACTTATATAGTAAGTAGGCTTTATTTATTTATGTTTCCAATATTAAGTCATTTACTCTTCATTGAATCAGGGGAGGTAGGACTATTTCTGCAATTTTGCAGGTAAGAGGTTCCAAGCACAGTTAAAGGACCTAGACCAAGGTTATGTGTATATACACATATAGGTGTATACTGATGTTCACCCACATATATGTGGGCATTGTTTACACCTTTAGAAGATCCCCCCTGCTGAACACAGATCTAAAGAAATTTTTCTAATAAAACGTGTCTGTACCTTTTTAAATTTTGAAATATGTTATTAGTGATGTTTTTTAAGAATTAAAAGTGTATTGGCCTTTGTCACACCACGTTCCTCCTCTCCCTGAGCCTCTTGCCTGCCTGACGCGTCCCTGACTCAGTGAGCAATACTGCACTAACACTGTCCAAATGATTCACTTCTTCAATCCAGCGGCTACATGAATCCCCATCGCCTCTCTGAAACTTGGTGTCACTGAACCGTGCTTGCTGACACGGTTCCTCCACTAGGCTGGCTCTAATAGTTCTCACCCCAGTGACACACTCCACCAGCTGCCCCCATGTCCCTCCAGCCTTCTGGCCATCTCCCAGGTCACACCAGGACAAGAATTCAGAAAAGGAAGAGATTTTTTGATGTGTGATGGACACATCTTCCTGTCTTCTGTTGAGGAAGTCGGGCTTTGGCTGAGTTTTAGTATCAGCAGGGTACAGGCCAGCACAAATTCTAAGAGCAGTTATTCCTAATTTCAGAAAAGGTAAAAAGGGTGTGGTGTCAAAAAGGCAAGAGACTGAACTCTTTGACAGACCTAGGAAAGGAAGTATGGTTGGACTGGAGGTCAAAGCACACAGGGAAGGTGGTGTCCTGGGTAGCATTAACTAAGAGCTTGGTGCAGCCAACATTTAAGTTGGTGTGACCCAACATCACCTAGGAGCAAAAAGAATCTTAATGGAGAAATTATCTCATTATCATGCTGGTCTGTGAGTTGTCTGAGAGGGATTGACCATCTTGCCTGTTTTAATTGATATAAGGGGGCCCAACACTTCCAGCCCATCCCTAGTTAGTGGGTTTAGATTATGTAAGGATGATGGGTGGATAAGGTTGTCCATTGTACTGCTTCTTTCTTCAGATTCACAGTCATGACTTGGCAGCCTAAGAACTCTAACATTCCAGGCGGTGGTGGCACACACCCTTAATCCCAGCACTCCGGAGGCAAAGGCAGACAGATCTCTGTAAGTTTGAGGCTGGCCTGGTCTATAGAGTGACTCCAGGACAGCCCGAGCTAAAACAGAGAAATCCAGATTCAAACAAATCAAAGCAAAGCAAAGCAAAACAAAACAAAACAAAACAAAACAAAACCTTTGAAACACTAATACATTAAATTACAAGTTAATTTATGGGATGCAGTGTGTGCAGCTAAAGACAGGCAGGCGGATCAGCGGGCAACTGGCATCCTCCGTGGTTCCTTTTGTGCTTTCTTGGCTGTGAGCTCTCTAGTCAGAGGTCATGCTAGCTGGAACAGCAAATAATCCTGTTTTCAGATTCCTGCCTAGGTTCCTGATAACTCCCCCCAGTGACGGGCTGCAGCCTGGAAGTGTAAGATGAAATAAACCCTTTCCTTCCCAACTGCTTTTGGTCAGAGCGTCACACTACAGAGAAAGACTGGAACAGATGAGCCACGTCTTCACCATAGGCGGAGATGTGGGAGAAGGCTGTACTTCCGGTCCAGGACTCAGACAGGATATGAGATCTAGGAGCAGGGGCACTGGGGGCCCCTGAACTCCTGCTTGGACAAAGCTGACCTTTATTTCTTTTTTCTCAGCTGACCTTTTCCTTTAACAATATTGCTTACAAATATGCACATCTTTTAAAAGTTATGATGCATACAAAAGGCAAGAAGAAAAATCCCACTGCCAGGGTGCATTATTAGACACGACACAAACGTTAAAGTTATCAGACAGAATCTGACATAAAAATATAAAAGTGTGCAGTACATTAAGGCCTCTAATGGAAAAGTTGGATTTCAAGCAAAATCAGATAAGAACTTTCCAGCCTGATGGAAACATGAAGATAGAACAAATGGAGACACTGGCTACGAAAGTCTAGTCACAAGGCTGAGGGGCCCTGAGCTTCAACGGTGCACTCAGTTCATAACTTCACGATCTGACGATGTAAAACACTGTAGTGGACACCCGACTCTACTCAGCAGTTTGGCCCTAGGGATCAGGAGTTTAGCCAGAAAATGCCAACAAGCTGTGGACAGTGGAACTCGTCGGCATCACAGCTCTAAACGCAAACACATGGGTCTGTGCTCTTAAGAAGGAAGACTTGCGTCCCAAAATAGAGATGTCTTGTAAGTGAAAGAAGGGAACAATAATCTCAATCCTCCCAATTGATACAAAGCTGTGAGTATGTCTAGGAATGGATTTGGGACCAGCCTGGTAATCCACAGGTAACAGAGAGCGCTGTTGGAATTAATACTGACCTCTCTACACTGTGGGTTCTGGACTCTGTGAAACTGACTGCCTCTGCCACCCTAACCCTGATACAAAGGATCTAACCATGTCAAAGTACAGTTATCAAATGGTTTTTGAAGTTCTCTTCTTGTCCTTCTCAGTGGGTTGTTTTCTGTCTGTGTAGAAGGTCCGATTTATGTTTCCCACCCATCTCAGACTGACATCTTTTATGAGATGAAAAACATGAAATAAAAACATGAAACACGAGCACCAGTCTGTTGTTTATCATTTCATTCAAAAGATGTTAAACTGTTCCGTTAAATCGCTAACAATGTTTCATTCTCAGTGCCTGTACTCACCTGACCACAACCTCTGTTAACTCACAGTTCAGAGCCAGGTCATGGGCCACCCCCTCTCTGTGGTTCTTTATTAGCTACAGAACCCACTGGTGTGTCTGAATTATGTGACTCTGATGTCACGGTGAGCACAACTGATGACTGGCACGTGACATGAAAATATGCATGGATTCCATGGATGGCCAAGTCCCAGTCATAGCTAACTACCTCAGAACACACTCAATGTGTCCCTGCATGTGCTGGAAAGTCAGCCCAGGGTCTTGCTCTGGTTCAGCCAGCTCTCTGCCACCGAGCTATAGCCAAGTCCCTGGTTATTTGGTGTTGAGATACAATGTATCTCAGGCTGGCCTCCTGTTTCCTCAGCCTCCCACGCCCTGAGATTACAGATATGGACCACTATGACTGGCTTTAACTGATATTTTGATAATGGAGCCAAATTTAAACCACAAGTTCTTGAAAATGAAGATATATTTTTTTCCTAAGACCATCCACTTTTCTAAGTTCTTTCCCAAGTCCTCACTAGGCTCCATTAAAGCCCCCTGCCTTAGGTTGTTATTGCTAGAAGAGGAGGTAGTGTCTGCCACCACGCAGAGGCTTTCCTTCAAAGCTCAGCCTTCACTGTCTGGGCTCACAGATTATGTATAGGCTTAGCACTGCGCTGCCAGGAGAGCCTGCGTGAGGAATAGCTGGTAAAAGCCAACTCAGAGCATTAGAGCTGGGTTCAGTCAGAAACAGTAGCCGGAGCAAGAAATGGGATACACCGGAAGTCCGTGCTTTTAGAATTGGAGTTCTTGTCACCTTGCTCAGACAGACTCGAGCAATTGCTCCTCATCACGCATAATGCCCCATTGTGTCAAAGACGGAAGAAAGCACACTACTTTTAATTCAATCCTAAAGATACTGTGGAATGTGTATTTTCTTTATCCCCACCTCACAGGTAGGGGGACAGGGGAAAAGCTACCCAACCAATTGCCCGGTGGCTTTCACTAGGGACCTGCAGACCAAGCAATGTACCCCTTATGAACATGCAACTACTTGGAGTGCTGCACTCAGCTCCAAGCACCCCGGGATTTGACCTTTTAGTGGGGAGGACAAGAAATAATTCACTATCCGCGTGACTCATGTAGTTCCCATCTCACAGTTTCCACACTTTTACTGCGTTATATTTAAGGATGAAGTGCCGCTAAGATCCAACAACACAAGATGGCTGACTGCAGAGTGGCTGTGTGTTGGCATCCAGGGCTGTCTTGGCACTAGAATGTTCTCAAAGGGGGCACAAGGATTTGGTGCCATTCATGATTCTACAACTGGGATCAACAGCGCGCCCTAGAGGTATCAGAAGTGTACTGCCAAGAAGGAATTGCTTCTCCTTCACAGATTTTCCCTAGGCTTTTCTTGAGGTGGGCAGGGCTTGCATCACAGGAAATTAGAGGAAATACCTAGGAACAGCCACTGGAAAACCAGCGATTTAATGTATGCCAATAATCTAGCAAGCAGCTCATAGGCGCCCTGGAGCAGTAAGAACGGACTGGGGCTGCTTAGGGACCCCTACAGTGGCAGAAACTGTGTGAGTATATGAACCTGGGTACTGCTCAGACCCACATTTTCAGATGGGAAAATGCTGAGTTAAAGTGGTAGATCGTTAGGAGATCTGTTTGGGTCTTAATGGTATTGATAATAAACATTTGAGCTAAAGATTGAGGGGCCCGAAGAGGACAGGGACTCCACAGGAAGACCAATAGAGTCAACTAACCTGAACTCTTGGGTGCTCCAGAGACTGAATAACCGACCAAAGAGCGAGCAAGGGGTGGACCTAGGACCCTTGCACGTATTTAGCAGAGGAACAGCTTGGTCTTCATGTGCGTCTCCCAAACAACTGGAGCAGGGTCTGTCCCTGAGCCTGTTGCCTACCTGCCTACCTGCCTGCCTGTGGAACCCACACACCTAAATGGACAGCCTTGTCAGGCCTCAGGGGCAGAGGATGTGCCTAGTCCCTCTGCAGCTTGGTGTGCAGTGTGGGGGATGGGAGGAGAATGGGGGAGGACTTATGTGAGGGGTACAGGGAGAAGAGGAAGGGCTGATATTAGGTTGGAAAGTGAATAAATAAATAAATTTAATTTTAAAAAGCTATTATAATAACATGGCACTGGCACAAAAACAGACGTGTAGGTCAGTGGAACATAGTAGAATCCCAGAAATGAGTGCACAAAATTATAGCCATTTGATATCTGACTACAGCTCTTCAAACATGAATTAGTAAAATCATTATTTGAAAACAATAAGCAGCTGAATGAGTAAAGGAAGACAATGACTAAAAATATTAAAACATGAATAAATAATGCAGTTCTTAAAAATGAGCAAATGACTCTTCTCAAAGACAGACATATAGACCACAAAGTACATTTAAAATGCTCAAAATCTTTAACCATCAAGGAAATGCCAATCAAAACTACACTGGGAGTGAATCTCACCTGTTATAGCTACTATGCAATCAAACAAGGAATAACAAACCCTGGCAAGAATGTGGGAGTGGGCAAAGGAATCAGTGTGCACTGCTGGGAGAAATGTAAATTAGTACAGCCATTTTAGGACACCATGGAGGTTACTGAACACACACACACACATACACACACACACAGAGAGAGAGAGAGAGAGAGAGAGAGAGAGAGAGAGAGAGAGAGAGAGAGAGAGAGACTAGACCCCACCAAAGGCATGGTGGGGTTCGTCCCTACCCTCAGAATTGGAAGCTGAAGGTAGAAGGAGTGTGGGCTTGGAGCCATCGTTGACCACATCCAAATCCCTATCTTAAAAAAAAGATTAAAAACTTCCATATAACCGGTATTGTATTAGTTTGCTTCTCTCTTGTGGTGATAAAACAGTGACTGAAAAACGTGGGCGTGTTCTTGGGCTTGGGCTATTCTTCCACATCACGGTCCATCACTGATAGCCAGGGCAGGAAGTCAAGCAGGAGCAAAGGCAGGTTATCAGGCTTGGTGGCAAGAGTCTTCCCAGGTGAGCCATCTTGCCAGCCCTGGACTGTGTTCCAGGGGCGTTGTCTCTTGGGAAGTAGGTTACTGTGGCAAGCAGGATTCTACTTGGCTTGCAGAGTCTCCTCTGGGAGTTCTTCCCCAAACCAATTTCTCCATTAGTGTGTGCATCTGTATTGCTGCTGAGTAGATGGGTAAAGGGTTCATTGTCCAAAACATCAAGGGAGGAGCCTCAAACTTGGGTTTCTCAGAGATCAGATTCAAATCTCCTTAGAATATTGGTGTTTGTACTCATTGGACTTGATAGCTACTGATTGATACAATCCACAGGGAGAATGTGTGGAGTTTTCTCACACCTGAAGTGGGGACTTGAATCATAAAATTAGAAAAATTTCTCCACCCAATCAGCAACAGCAAGAGTCACAATTTTGGGTCAGATATGTCTCAGAATTTTAGCCAACTGGGCAATTCCGTGGAGCCGAAATTCAAGCTGTCCAGATGTCTTTTTCCAAGCCTCTGACCTAACTAGTCCCGTGTCTGAGGCTGCTGTCGCTGACATTAGCACTGTCCTGCTCCCTGCTTCCCCACACTGGGCATCGTGCTGGGCGCTTTGGTCACACTTGCTTATTCCCTAAGGATTGTTATCTCAATACCAACAGCTTTCAGAGACACATTAGGTTTTCAGTGTTGCAGCGTGTTTCATTCTACTGCCAAGAAGGATTTTATTGTAGGGGTGGACCTTATTTTTAAAACCTGCTCATCAGTTGATAGATTGTTTCCACTTCTGAGCTTTTTTGACTAATCCTGCATGAACAACTTACATACAGTTTTTGTGTAGACAGGGCATATGGTTTTAGTTTCCTTTGAATATATCTCTAAGATTAAAATGATCAGGTCACATGCTATTTCTACGTTTAGCCTCTATGTTTTAACATTTTGAGAAACTTTTAAACTCTTTTTCAAAGTTTCTGTGCCTTTTTACAATCCCACTAGCAATATGTCAGGCCCAATTTTAAGTTGAGTGGGCTGGGATTTTTTTTATTGTCAAGTTTAACATTATCATTTCTGGCTATAAGCCCCTTGTATTACAAAATATGTTTTCTTCCAGCACCAAGGGAAATCCATAGAGACTGAAGATGCTGGTGACTTTCAGGGAGGTGTTGCGGAGGGGGGAGGGATGACTGCTGGCAGTATATAGTTTCTTTATGCAATGTTAAACGAGTTCTAAAATTGTTGAAAGTTGCACCACCCTGAACTATACTAAAAATCTCTTTAAGTTACATAATTTACAGTGGAAATTTTTGTGGTACCTGACTGGTATCTCCACAAAGATTTTTGTAACTGAATATCTCCAAAGTGCCAGGACTCTATCAAACACCAGAGTCTACATTACACAGGGGTTGTCATCTGGATTTGACTATCCTAAAAGGGCACGTGCCCTGAGGGGTTGGTACCTAGGCTGTGACACTATTGGAAGGTACTGGAACCTTTAGAAGCAGCATCTTGTGGAAGGATGTTGGGTTGTGTGGGCTTGCTCTTGAAAGGGATAGCCTGGCTCTTTCTTTTTTAAGATTTATTTTATTATTTTTTTTCTTATGGCCTCTGAATGTCGGGGTGGAGGGTATATGCATCCCTTTGCTTTCCTGATTTCCTGAGGTGGTTTGCCTTTTACCCTTGTCAGCTGACCCAGGACTAGGACCTCTAACACCAGGAACTCAACCAAAGCTTTCCTTCAGCCAAGCCACTTTTATGGGCTCTTTTGCCATGGTAACGCAAAGCCAGCTAACAGAGCAGGTAAAGGACACAGGACTGTGTTGGATGGGAAGGAAAAGGTGCGGAATGCACAGACAGCCACTGCTGATAGAACCTGTGATGGTAGATCAGCCCTGTCGGGGAGGCCACTACAGCTCTCCCATTCTCCCCACGCTCTAAGCACAACTAATGGGGCTGGAGAGATGGCTCAGAGGTTAAGAGCACTGACTGCTCTTCCAGAGGTCCTGAGTTCAATTCCCAGCAACCACATGGTGCCTCATAACCATTTGTAATGGGATCTGATGCTTTCTTCTGGTGTGTCTGAGGACAATGACAGTGTGCTCCCATACATGAAATAAATAAATCTTTGGAAAAAAAAAAAAGCACAACTCATGCAGGTCTTCCATGACCTCCGTATTGTAGCAAGATAGAATTTCCTTCATTTTAGGGTTTACATGTATGTGTGTAAGAGAGTGTGAAAGAGTGTATGAGTGTGTGTAAGTGCATGTGTATGAATGTGTATGTGAGTATGTATATACGTGTATGTGTGTGCATGAGTGTGTGTTTGTGTGAGTTGGTGTGTATGCATGTGTATGTGAGTGTGTGTGTGTGTGACCTTCTTTAGTCATTCCTCTACTGATATACATTGGGATTGTTTGCATGTCTTATCTATTATAAATAACACTTCAGTGAACATGAGATGATCAGTATGTCTTTGAGTTCCTAACTTTAGTTCTTTGGGCTATATACCCAGAGTAGACTTGCTGATCACATAACCCTTCTTACTGTTTTGAGGAAACCCTGACCCGTCCAGCAGGTCCAGTTATTCCAGGGTCTCGAAGAGACACTACCTGAGGGTCAAAAATGGGGGGAAGAGAGAAAGGAAGCCAAGCACGCTAACAAAGTCAGAGTCAGTCTGGGTTGTATCATGGCTTCCTTCAATGTCGGGGAGGTAAGTGAGTTTTAAGGCTTACAGAGAAGGAATTGACCTTCACACCAGACAAAAGAGGGAAGGGCAGAGACACCCCTAGCAATGGAAGCAGGAAGCGAAGAGGTCATCCAGGTGGGGACACCCGGAGTTAATGCTGGCAGGTACATTCCGCGGTTAGGGCAGAAACATCTTGTGGTATTCTCAGGAATCTTCTCGCACCGTTAGCTCATAGGGAAGGCTCTAGTTAATTGTTCTCAAATTTTAGCAGCCACCACCTTAGGGCCATGAGTAAGCATAAGTCCGAATAGCTCAGGATGGCTTCCCACAAAACCCCAGTGTTTTTCATAGCCACTACATGATTTCACATTTGTCAATATGCCATGTGTTCCAAATTTTCTACATCTCTGTCAACACACACATTTATTACTTACCATGGTGCACTAATACGTATAAGATGATAACTTAAGGTGGTTTTGTTTGCATTTCCCTACAGCACTGTTAAACACATATTTTCTGACCATCTGTATGTCTTCTCAAGTCTTTTGCTGAGTTGTGGGAGTTTCTTATTTTATAAATGCTTTCTCTAGCAAAAGCATTAATTTG
Source organism: Apodemus sylvaticus (assembly GCF_947179515.1). Classification (NCBI taxonomy): domain Eukaryota; kingdom Metazoa; phylum Chordata; class Mammalia; order Rodentia; family Muridae; genus Apodemus; species Apodemus sylvaticus. The sequence goes on from NC_067476.1 coordinate 114,584,025, forward strand.
TGGAGGCTAGAGCGTTGTCTCAGAAGTAGCACACCTGTTTCTCTTGCAGAAGACCGGGGTTTGGTTCCCAGCATGCATGTGGTGGCTCTCAATCATCTGTAAGTGTAGTCCCAAGGGATCTGTTGGCCTCTTCAGGGCTCTGCAGACACCAGGCATGCATGTCATCAACACACACACACACACACACAGAGAGAGAGAGAGAGAGAGAGAGAGAGAGAGAGAGAGAGAGAGAGCACCATATACATAAAGTAAATAAACAAACAAAAATTAAAAATATATGATTTAAATGTTTGCCATCAGTGGCCGGTCCTCTGGCTCTGCAGAAGTGCTGCGCGTTGGATTCCCAGACTGGTTTGCTTCCATTGCTTAAGCGATTTGGATGTCACTCCCATCCAGCTTTCCCTATATCTTCTTTCAGAAGTTTTACAGTGCCAGGTATTATGCTCAAGTCTTTCACCATTTTGAATTTTCATGTATGTAAATTAGAACTCCAAGTGTGTCCCTTTTCAGTGCACAGCCAGGTTTCCTATTGTGAGAAGAAACGATACTTTAGTCATTAGTCACTCTTGACACTGTCCTCAAAGATCAGCTCGGTGAGTGTGTGGGGGTTTATTTCTAGGCTCTCTTCTTTTCCCTATTGGTCAGCGTGCCTGGCTGTATGCCAGCATCATCCTATTTTAATTAGAACAAGTTTTGAAATCTGCAAGTGCCATGCCACCCTTGTTACTTCTCAAGATCTCTTGGCCAATTCTGCATCTTTACTCATACCATGTGAATGTTAGGATTTCTTTATCTATTTCAGTAAGGGATGTACCGGTATTTTTATGAGAAAAAAATGTTGCCTCTGTACCTTGCTTTGGGGAGCAGAGGCATACATAAGTTGCTTTTGCCTTGTTGTGGTCATTGTATCTGACCAAAACAGCTTAAAGGAGAAACAATTGTTTTCTTCTCAGAGCCATGTGTGTTTCAGTCTCCTGTGTGACTTTTCCTGGGGGGAGATGAACAAATGTTTATTCATTAAACATCAAGCACTGGTGACAGAGCAAAGAAATGATTCTATGTAAGGCTACCTCTGAGAACTGGTCTATTGGAGTTGTTTACAGAAGAATGGGTGACGGGTAATTTACAAAATCTGTGTCACCAAAAGCCTACTGGTGGTGACTCAACAAATCTGCTTCTCAGAGCTCCCTGGGAGACTTCCTGACAATCCTGAGTTGTTTCCTTCCTGAGCCCTGACAGTTCTGTTTCTTTCCTAAACCTTCCTGGTTTTGTTTACCCCTTGAGTCTTTATGAGTCCCTTCTGGATGGAAGTTTTCAATTCAGACAAACTGAATTTGTGTCAGTGGGAGCATGTGGAGACAGTGTTCACACCAGGATGCTCCACTGCCACAAACTGTTCCAGCTTACCCTGCCATGACAGACTTTGTGCTATGTAACACATTTTTAACACACTTCCTGCAAAAGAACAAATAATCACTTAACAATCTCCGCACTTAAGGCACAGAAGAAAGGATGGAAGGGAGAGCAGAAAGATTGTAAGAGCCAAAGAATTCAGACAGCTGCTGAGAGGTAGTCTCTTCTAAAAAAATAAAAGATATCATAAAGGGGGAGGGGCAGGGGTGGAGGTGGAAGGAGTTGGGGGAAGAAGTTGAAGAAATATGTTCAAGACACATTGCATGAAATTCTCTAAGAAATAGCAGATTTCCCCAGCAATGCCATGACTTACTGAAGGTTTGTTGTTGTTGTTTGTTTATTACTGATCCTATTCCCTTACTCAGTACTGATCTATTTGTATCTTCCTTATCACTTGGCATTTATAGTTTGTGTGCTTCTAAGTTGTTGGTAAGTGATCGCTCATAACAGCCTCGTGCTCTTTTTCTGTTCCTTGCATTAATTATAATGCTTTGCTTCATTTCTGTCTTAGCTGAGAGTTTTTCCTTTTTGTTAATTAGATCTTTTGTTAATAAAAGTCTGTAATCTTGTTTATCTTTCCTAAAAGCCAACTTTTTGTTTCAGTTGCTTTTTGCTATTGTTTCTCTAGTCATATATATTTCTGTTCTAATTTTTTTTTCTTCTACTAACTTCTACTAACTACTTTTGGGTTAATTTGTTCTTTTTCCTCAGATTCCTTAAGATGCAAAATTATGTTGTTTGAGACCCATCTTTTTTGAGATTCATGTCAGATCTCTGAAAACTTTCTTATAATGCTAACTTTATGCATTATGTAATTTTTGGTGTGTTGTTTCATTTTCATTTCTCTAAAGATACACACTATTTTCTCTTTTGATTTCTTTTTGATCCCATGCTGGCTAGTTTTACACCAATTTGACACAAGTGAAAGTCATCTGAGAGAAAGAAACCTCAATTGAGAAAATGCCTCCTTAAGATCAGGTGTAGGAATGCCTGCAGGGCATTTTCTTAAATACTGATTGATGGGAGAGGGTCCAGCCCATTGTAGGTGGTGCCATCCCTAGGCTGGTGGTCCTGGGTCCTAGAAAGTATCAGGTTGAGCAAGCCATGAGGAGCAAGCCAGTAAGCAGAACCCCTTTATGGCTATGAGTTCAAGATCTCTCTCTCTCTCTCTCTCTCTCTCACACACACACACACACACACACACACACACACACACACACTTTTTCTCTCTTCAGGATTTCTCTTGGTAGCCATGGCTGTTCTGGAACATACTGTGTAGACCAGGCTGGCCCCAAACTCAGATCCTTCTGCCTCTGCCTCCCGAGTGCTGGGATTAAAGCTGTGTGCCACCATGTCTGGCACAGGACTCTCAATTTGAATCCTAGGAAGGAACTAATGATTTAAAAAAAAAAGTCCTAACTCAACCTGCTCTAACAGCCTCCATTACTTACCTAAATAGAGGGTGAGATTTTACTTGGACAAAGGCTGGCATTAAATTCTCTTACAGGCATTTATAGTTGGCTCATAAATCAGTGGCTAAGGCCAAAAAATAATTTTAAAATTGGAATCTAGCCTGCCATAATCTTTATAAATCTCTTTCCTGTTTGGTAATTACTAGGCTGTGACAATTAATTCCTTGCTTTGATTATGACTTATCCATTGTTAGGCTGGTAATATTTTAGTCTGTAAGATGCATTGGACTTCATTTTACCTGTATAAAGCTCTCCACAGATGTAAAATTAGAAGCTGAACAAAATAGGTTTATTAAAAGTAGTCTAAGCACAATTAGCAGCTAGACATCATTCGGATCCTTTTATCCTGTAGAATAGAGAGTTGTGCTCACAGAGTAGACGTCCTATAATCCTTAGGGGAAAAACGCTTCGTTGACTTTCTACACTGAGAACATAGATGTTAACACAGACATATTAGTCAGGGTTCTCTAGAGAAATAGAACAGTGTGTGTGTGTGTGTGTGTGTGTGTGTGTGTGCGCGCGCGCGTGCACGTGCACATGTATGTGTGTGTGTTTAGTCTGCGTAGGAATAGACCCCATAGGCTCAAATATTTAAATGCTTGGTCATTAGAGAATGTTGCTACTTGAGAGAGATTAGTAGGTGTGGCCTGTTGGAGTGGTGTAGTCTTAATGAAGACATCAGGATCTGAAGACAGCACGAAGAGAGAGAAGAGAGAGTCATTGGGCCTGGCTTGAGCATTCAAAGCCCCAAAGCCCACCCCAGTGACACATTTCCTTCAGTAAGGCTGCATTTACTCTGACAAGGCCACACCTACTAATCTCTCTCAAGTAGCAACGCTCCCTTCTTTCATATCCAGCAGAAGGTGGGTCTTCACACTTTAAATGATTTGAACAAGAAGATCCCACATAGGTGTACCTAACTGCTTGGGTTTTAGTTAATCCCAGATGTGGTCAAGTTGACAACCAAGAATATTCATGACAATAGGCAAGTCCAGTTTACAGAAAACTCAAAATGTAGAAAACCCAAATTTAGAAAATTTAAAATCAGAGACCATCTACTCACTGGAAAGACAGGCTGATTTTTCTCTCAAGCCTTTACTCTCTGTAGGCACAGCCACTAAGTCACTTCTCTCCTAGATGTGGGAACAATGCATTTGGGGGAACTTTAAATGTCCCCTGTGCCACATCTGGTAACCTAATGCTCAAGCTGTCAATGGCAATAACAACATTTATTAAACCATTTATGAAGTGGAAATTTCCGGTTGTGTCATGTAATTCAGACTCATGTGACATTTTGCTGAAGCAGCCCCATGAAAGGACATGTGATGTTTGGAGAGAATATAAGTAGGATACCCGAACACGCCTGAAAAGCAAGATGACCTAAATCCCATCTCATGAAGATAATAGAGGCCTTTAAGGAGGATATAAGGAACTCCCTTAAAGAAATACAGGAAAACTCAGGAAATAAGGTAGAAAGCCTAGAAGAGGAAACAAATAAATCCCTTTTAAAAATATGGGAAAATACAATTAAGCGGGAGGCAACCCTTTGTGTTTTCTTTCTGCTTCAAAGAAAATACAAAGCACAAAAAGTTTCTAACCTAAAAATATCCAAGAAATTCAAGATACAATGAAAAGATAAAACCTAAGAATAATAGGAATAAAAGAGGGTGAAAAATCCCAGCTCAAAGGGCCAGAAAACATCTTCAACAAAATCATAGATGAAACTTCCCTAACCTAATGAAAGAGATGACTATAACTGTACAAGAAGCCTACAGAACACCAAATAGATTGGACCAGAAAAGAAAAATCATCTTATCACATAATAATTAAAACAAAATGCATAGAACAAAGAAAGACTATTAAAAGCTGTAAGGTAAAAAGGTCAAGTAACATATAAAGGCAGATCTATAAGATTTACACTAGACTTCTCAACAGAGACTCTAAAAGCTAAAAGGTCCTGGACAGATGTCATCCAGATCCTAAAAGAACACAAATACTAGCCCAGGATACTATACCCAGCAAAACCCTCAATCACCATAGATGGAGAAACCAAGATATGCCATGACAAAACCAAATTTAAGCAATATCTTTCTATTAATTCATTCTTACAGAGGATACTGGAACAAAATCTCCAATGCAAGAAGGGTAACTAGACTCAAGAAAACACAGAAAATTAAATATTTCACAACAAACCCAAAAGAAGAGAATTATACGCATATAATACCAACACCAACAGCAAAAATAAAAGGAACTGATAATCATCTGTCTTTAATATCCCTCAACATTAACAGGCTAACAAACTGGATATGTAAACAGGATCCAGCATTTTGCTGCATACATAAAACACACCTCTATGACAAAGACAGACACTACCTCAGAGTAAAAGGTGAGGAAAAAAGTTTTCTAAGGAAATGGTTCCAAGAAACAAGCTGTAGTTGCCATTCTAATATCTAATAAAATAAACTTTCAACCAAAAGTTATCAAATGAGATGGGGAAAGACACTTCATCAAAGGAAAAATCCACCAAGAGGAACTCTCAATTCTGAACATCTATGCCCCAATTGCAAAGGCACCCAAATTCGTAAAAGAAACATTACTAAAGCTCAAAACACACATTGAACCTCACACATTAATAGTGGGAGACTTTAAGACCTCACTCTCACCAATGGACATCATTGAAACAGCAACTCACAGAGACACAGAAATTATGAACCAAATGAATTTAACGGATACCTAAAGAACATTTCACTCCCAAACAAGAGACTATATCTTCTTCTCATCACCTCATGGAACCTTCTCCAAAATTGACCATATAATTCAACATAAAAACAAGCCTCAACAGATACAAGAAGACTAAAATAATCCCATGCATTCTATCAGATCACCAGGGACTAAGGCTGGACTTCAATAACATCAGAAAACCCATATACTCATGGAAACTAAACAACTCTCTGCTCAATGATAACTTGGTTAGGAAAGAAATAAAGAAATAAATCAAGGACTTTAAAGAATTCAATGAAAATTAAGAGACATCATACCCAAAGTTATGGGACACAATAAAAGCAGTATCTAGAGGAAAATTCATATAGTGCTAAGTGCCTTCATAAAGAAATTGGAGAGCTCCCATGTAAGCAACTCAACAGCACACCTGAAAGCTCTGGAACAGAAAGAAGGAAACACAAAAGGAGTAGATGGAAGGAAATAGTCAATCTCAGGACTGAAACCAACCAGTTAGAAACAAAGAGAACGATACAAAGAACCAACAAAACCAACAGCTGGTTCTTTGAGAAAACCAACAAAATATATAAACCTTTAGCCAAACTAACTAAAGGGCATAGGCAGTATCCAAATTAACAAAATCAGAAAGGAAAAGGAGACATAACAACAGAAACTGAGGAAGTTCAAAAAAATCATCAGAACCTACTACAAAAGTTTGTACTCTCCACAACTGGAAAATCTAGATGAAATGGATGATTTTGTAGACACATACCACATACCGAAGTTAAATCAAGATCAGGTAAACTATCCTTTTTTGTTTCTTTTAATTTTTTTATTCGATATAATTTATTTACATTTCAAATGATTTCCCCTTTTCTAGCCCCCCACTCCCCGAAAGTCCTGTAACCCCCCCTTCTCTTCCCCTGTCCTCCCACCCACCCCTTCCCACTTCCCCGTTCTGGTTTTGCCGAATACTGCTTCACTGAGTCTTTCCAGAACCAGGGGCCACTCCTCCTTTCTTCTTGTACCTCATTTGATGTGTGGATTATGTTTTGGGTATTCCAGTTTTCTAGGTTAATATCCACTTATTAGTGAGTGCATACCATGATTCACCTTTTGAGTCTGGGTTACCTCACTTAGTATGATGTTCTCTAGCTCCATCCATTTGCCTAAGTATTTCATGAATTCATTGTTTCTAATGGCTGAATAGTACTCCATTGTGTAGATATACCACATCTTTTGCATCCACTCTTCTGTTGAGGGATACCTGGGTTCTTTCCAGCATCTGGCAATTATAAATAGGGCTGCTATGAACATAGTAGAGCATGTATCCTTATTACATGGTGGGGAATCCTCTGGGTATATGCCCAGGAGTGGTATAGCAGGATCTTCTGGAAGTGAGGTGCCCAGTTTTCTGAGGAACCGCCAGACTGATTTCCAGAGTGGTTGTACCAATTTGCAACCCCACCAGCAGTGGAGGAGTGTTCCTCTTTCTCCACACCCTCTCCAACACCTGCTGTCTCCTGAATTTTTAATCTTAGCCATTCTGACTGGTGTAAGATGAAATCTCAGGGTTGTTTTGATTTGCATTTCCCTAATGACTAATGAAGTTGAGCATTTTTTAAGATGCTTCTCTGCCATCCGAAGTTCTTCAGGTGAGAATTCTTTGTTTAACTCTGTACCCCATTTTTTAATAGGGTTGTTCGGTTTTCTCCTAACAGTCCCATAACCCCTAAGGAAATAGAAATAGTCATTAAACCAAAAAAAAAAAAAAAAATCCCAGGACCAGATGGTTTTAGTACAGAATTCTACCAGACCTTCAAAGAAGAGCTAATACCATACTCCTCAAACTGTTTCACAAAATAGAAATGGAAGGAAGACTACTTTATTTATTCTACAAAGCAACAATTACTCTGATATCTAAACCACACAAAGACCTAACAAAGAGAACTTCAGACCAATCTCACTTATGAATATCAATGCAAATGTACTCAATAAAATTCTAGCAAACCGAATCCAAGAACACATCAAAACCATCATTCATCACGATCCAGTAGGCTTCATCCCAGGGATGCAGGTATGGTTCAATATATGAAAAATCCAACAACATAATTCCCTATATAAACAAACTCAGGGGAAAAGGCCATATGATCATCTCATTAGATACTGAAAAAGCCTTTGACAAAATACAGCAGCCCTTCATATTAAAAGCCTTAGATAAATCAAGAATTCATAACACATACTTAAACATAATAAAAGCAATATATAACAACCAACAGCCTACATCAAATTAAATGGAGAGAAACTAGAAGCAATTCCACTAAAACCCAGAACAAGACAAGGTTGCCCACTCTTCCCCTACCTATTCAATATAGTACTATAGTTATAGTTAGCTAGAGCAATTAGACAATAAAAGGAGATCAAGGGGATACAAATTGGAAAAGAAGTCAAAGTAGCACTCTTTGCAGATGATATGATAGTATACATAAATGAGCCCCAAAATTCCACTAGAGAACTCCTACAACTGACAAACAACTTCAGCACAGTGGCAGGTTATAGAATTACCTCAAACAAATCAGTAGCCTTCCTTTACACAGATAATAAACAGGCCGAGAAATAAATTAGTGAAACAACTCCCTTCCCAATAGCCACAAATAGTATAAAATATCTTGGTGTAACTCTTACCAAGCAAGTGAAAGATCTGTATGAAAACTTCAAATACCTGAAAAAGGACATTGAAGACCTTAGAAGATGGAAAGATTTCCCATGCTCACATGGATTAGTAGGATTAGCACAGTGAAAATGTCCATCTTATCAAAAGCAATATAGTTTCAATGCAATCCCCATCAAAATTCCAACACAATTTTTCACAGACATGGAAAGAGAAATTCTCAACTGCATATGGAAAAACAAAAAACCCAAGATAGCCAAAACAATAGTCCACAATAAAAGAACTTCTGAGAGGGCTTATGGGACTTGTGGGGAGTAGGTACCCAGAAAAGGGGAAATCATTTGAAATGTAAATAAAAATATATCAATAAAGAAAAATTAATAATAATAATAATAAAAGAACTTCTGGGGAAATCACCATCCCTGACCTCAAACTATACTACAAAGCAATAGTGATTAAAAAAACAAACAAGCAAAAACAAAAAACATGCATGGTACTGGTACAGACAGGTTGATCAATGGAATAGAATCAAAGACCCAGAAGTCCACATACCTTTGGACTTTTGCTCTTTGATGGAAGAAGCCAAGAATATACAGTGGGGGTAAAAACATCTTCAATAAATGGTGCTGGTCTAACTGGCAGTCTATATGTAGGAGAATGAAAATAGATCCATATTATTACCTTGCACAAAGCTCAAGTCCAAGTGGATCAAGGACTTCAATATAAAACTAGATACACTGAATCTAATAAAAAAAAAAAGTGGAAAAGAGCCTCAAACTCATTGGCATAGGGAGAAATTTCTTGAACAGAACCCCAGTGGCTTGGGTTCTAAAATCAACAATTGTTAAATGGGACCTTATGAACCTGAAAAGCACAAAGGTGGATTAGTGGATATTAGCCAAATATTAGCCAAAAAGTACAGAACACCTAGGATACAACCCATAGACAGTAAGAAGTATAACAGCAGAAAGGCTCAAGTGAGAATGCTTCTATCCCATTTTGAAGGGGGAAGAAAATAATCACAGGAGGCAGAGGGAGGGACCTGGGTAGGAGAGGGTAGAGGGGAAAGGAGGAACAGGATCAGGTAGGGGGGCAGGAAAGAAGTACAGATGGCCAATTGTTGGGGGGAGGGTGAAGAGGGGCCCTCTAGAAAGTACCAGAGATGTGGGAGGTGAGAGACTCTAAGGACTCAATAAGGGTGACACTAGCCAAAATGCCCAACACTGGAGAGAGAGAATTCGAAAAGTCCACCTCCAGTAGATAGACAGGGCCTCAAGTGAAGGGACAGGGTTACTAAACCACAGTCAAAATTTCTGACCCAGAATTGTTCCTGTGTGAAAGAACTGCAGGTACAAAAATGAAGAAAAGACTGAAGGGAAGGTGGTCCAATGACTGGCCCAACTTGGGATTCATCTCGGGGCCAGGGAGAGTACCAAGGCCTGACGCTATTACTGGTGCTATGATGTGCTTACAGAGGGAGCCTAGTATGGCTGTCTTCTGAGAGACCCTACCAGCAGCTGACTGAGACAGAAACAGATACTTACACCCAACCATTGGACTGAAGTCAGGGACCCCTATGATTGAATTAGGGGAAAGACTGAAGAAACTGAAAAGGAAAGTGATCCCACAGGAAGACCAGCAGTCTCAACTTACCCAGACTTCCAGAAACTCAGCCACCAACAAGGAGCATACACAGGTCAGTCTGAGGCCCCTGGCATAAATATAGCAGAGGTCTGCCTGGTCATGCCTCAGTAGAAGATGCTCATGATCCTTGCGAGACTTGAGGCCTCAGGGAATGGGGAGGCCTGAGGGGGAGCACCCTCTCAAATTGCATCTCTTGATACAATCAAGAGATTTCTGCCTTTAAGTCCATTTGTGATGTTCTGCATTTGTTGTTTTGATTATGTTAACTCAGCCCTGCATCCTGGAATGAAGCCACCTTGGTCAAAATGAATGATCATTTTGATGTAATCTAAATACAATTTTTAAGTGAAAGAGAAAGAGATATAATTAATAGTCACTGCTAAATCTTGGTAAAGCCTTTTTGGTACATTTCCCAGAAACAAAAAAAAAGTGGATGAATTTGGTAACTAAGCAAAAATTTTCTCTTTAAGTTTTTATAACTTAGGAAGCTTCTATTTTTTATTGTTATGTTGTTTTTAAAAGCTGAAGGAGAACCATTACAACTTCTTAAAAATCATTAAAATAATTTTTAACAACTTTTAAGGAAAGAGCTTTTGCTCCGACATGGTTCCTTCCATCCCCACCATCTATCTTGTGAATGGGCTTTTTAGTGTTCCTGTATAGAGATATGAACATCAGAACTACAGTTTCTGTTGAAATCATCTCATTCTTAAGTAAAAAAGTAACATCATTCATGTAGATATACACTCAGTGGGAAAAATGCTTTCATTCACCTCATCTAACTTTTAATAAGTTTGATGATTTCCTGTCTAAGGTATAATATATTAATCTTTTATTATATATACCTGTAACTGTAATAACATCAATTCCTAAGGAAATTCTAAACTTTATGATTTTATAGTCACTGAAAATACCCAATACTATGTTTCATTCTATAAACTTATTCTTTGACAAAGAAACATACTAGGTTAATAAACATACTAGGTTTAAACATAAATAAATACCTTTACAACATAAGTTAGAGTAGATGTGAGACACAAAAACAAACTCAAAGATAGAATGTAAATATTATAAAAATCTTCACCTATTAAAGAGCAATGAATGTGCATACTTCTACAAGGAGGTAGATGCATATAATAAATCACTATGATAACTAGATTGGCTACTTTCTAAAGAACAATGCAGATGATGTGATTTGAAATCTCAACTCGATATTTATAACATGTTAAAAGCTCTATGTGTTAGGGTTACTATTGCTGTGATGAATACCATGACCAAAGCAATAGGGGAGAAAGGGGTTTATTCAGCTTACCCGTCCATATCACTGTTCATCACTGAAGGAAGTCAGAACAGGAACTCAAACAGGACAAAAACATGGAGTCAGGAGCTGATGCAGAGGCATAAATGGGTGCATAGTGGCTTGCTCCTTAGGGCTTGCTCGGGATGCTCGCTTTCTTATAGAACCCAAGACCACCAGCCCAGGAGTGGCACCAATGGACCCAACTGTAAGAGAAATATTTCATCTCTCCCTACCCACCAAACTTTATGATATATCTCTCCCTCCCTCCCTCCCTCCCTTCCTCCCTCTCTCCTTCCCTCCCTTCCTCCTTCCCTCTTCTCTCTCTCTCTCTCTCTCTCTCTCTCAAAAAGCAAGAAAACAAGAAACAAAAAACTCACGGAGAGAGTTTTGCCTTTGCCAGTGGGGTAGCAATCACAAACAGCTTCTTGGTTGGTGGTGAGACCATGTGGCTACCCAGGACACTTCCTGGGACATTGTCTGACTTGAACTCATGCACGCTGCCAGAGTCTCTATGATTCTATATATGCATCAGTCCTGATAGCTGTCACTCCAAGGTTGTTCATATCTTAACTGCTCCACCAATAGAATATTAGCTTTTTGCTTTGGCGCTTTGGCCATATCAAAATGGGTTGGACTTTGATTACCAAAGCTTCATATTACATGATACTCATCTCATAAGTAGTATTTACTAAATTATTTTGACTCTTAATTTACCTCTGGAAGGAAAAAAAAGCATGGACAGAAAGAATCCACCTTCTGATCCCCAACTCCGGTCACTTCTGTTCTCTTTTCCTTCTTTTACTCTCATTTTTATAGTTTGCCCTTAAAATTCTTCTGTTCTCTTGATAGCCAGACATGAATCATCCTGTTTAATATGGATAATAATGAGTAAGAGCAATGGGAAAGATAGAGGATCTCTGTTCCTTTCGTATCCAGCAAGATGCTAAAAGACCTGCCAGGGAGCGGTCAGACTCTTTGAGCTCCTTCCATAATTTATGAACACGTGGATGCTCCTCATGAATGGCTTGGATGAGTCAGGCATTTTAATTGCACTTCCTTAAAATTAGAACAGGAAGAGCCTCGTTCCTGCTCTGGGTAGCCTCATGATGGATGTGCTAGTTGGAGGAGCCAGGGTTGGCACTGCAGACACACGTGAGTGGGGTAAGTCACACACCCTGGTAACCTTCTGGTTCTGCTCTTTGAACTGGAAATTGAAGGGATTTTAGGTAAACTTTATTAGGGAAGTCTTGACATTACCTTCTTATGTTCTCTCCCAGGCAACACGTGTGGAAACCAGCGGGGAGGGAGTCTACCTGTCTGAGTGTCTCTGAAAAGGGCTATTTTATTTACTGTGGCTTTTCTTAAAAAGGTTTGTTGAAAATGACCCGATCTAGCCTCTGTAAAAGAGAAATATAAGAAATGTATATTCATGACCCACGATACCGTGGTTTCCTTTACATTGTTTAGTGTTTGTGCACCGTTCTGTGTCCTTGCTGCCTGTGTCCAAAGCTTAAACAAGAAGAGCCTTGTGGTGCTGACTCTAGCAGAGGAGACAGAAATGCCACTCAAACTCAGTGTAATTAGGTAATGAGGTGGAGCCTTCCCACGAAGCTATCACAACACATCATAAAATAAGTTGTCAAATCATCATGTGAACTTTCACGGGTTCTGTCCAAACCCTTTCCCACAGGGAACAAGTGAGAGGGTGCTGGGTAGTTGAAGTGATGCAGGGGACTCAAGAGAAAACCTTCTTAGACGCATCGACACAAACCTTCCCACAAAGAGAAAGGACAAGGATCCTTCTCTCTTCATCCAAGCCTGATGAGGAGATCTTCAGTGACCAGAGAGAAGTATCACGTGTGTTTCTGTGCTTGTCAAGAATGTTCGTAATTCCTCGGGATGAGGACTCCAGAGTTAGAGTAGGCTAAAGGGCAGAGGGTTGGCTCTCATCTGGGACTACACTCTCTCCCTTCCAAAAGTAGGTCAAAGGTATGAAAGTCCAAGTTACGAAACATGGGTGCAAAGTATATATTGCAAAACATTGTTGTCATATCAAGTTGCTATAAAACTCCAGTGATGTTTATTAGATATCCACCTGTATCTGCTAGAAGCATTTAATGAATATTAATGAGTGCATGCCTGGGATTCTATCTTAGGGTTTCCATTGCTGTGAAGAGACTCCATGACTTTGGCAACTCTTACAAAGGAAGACATTTAATAGGGACTGGCCTACACATTCAAAGGTTTGGTCCATTATCGTCCCAGGGAAGCATGGTGGCACACAGGTAGACATGGTGCTGGGAAGAGCTGAGAGTTCTACATCCAGATTGGCAGGCAGCAGGAAGAGAATGCCACACTGGGGACAGATTCTTGTGTGTATCTTTGTGTTTGTTTGTTATTTTCCTTTCTGATAGGGTCTTGGTTTATCTAGGCTGGTTTTGAATGCCCTGTGAAGCCTAACTTGACCTTGAACTTTTGACGTTCCTGTTTCAGACTCCTAAGTGCTGGGTTTATAGGCATGTGCCTTGATGCATGGCTTCCTGGACCCTTCCTGTTTCTCCACTTTGCTTCGTGTCTGCCACAAGGTGTTCAACTGTTGCCAGTTGCACACACTGCCCTGATGTAGGAAGTGAACCGCCTTTGCACATGCGCACACTGCCCTGATGTATGAGATGAACAATCTTTACTTATATTCACAGTGCTGTGCTGTAGGAGGGGAGCAGCCTTTGCACATGCGCACACTGCCCTGATGTATCCGATGAACAACCTTCGCACATGCGCACACTCCCGTGATGGGTGAAGTGAGCAGCCTTTGCACATGCGCACACTGCCCTGATGAATACGATGAACAACCTTCACACATGCGCACACTCCCGTGATGCGTGAGGTGAGCAGCCTTTGCACATGCACACACTGCCCTTATGTATGAGGTGAACAATCTTTGCTTATATTCAGTGCTGTGATGTAGGAGGGGAGCAGCCTTTGCACATGCGCACACTGCCGTGATGCGTGAGGCAAGCGGCCTTTGCCAGCGTGCATCAGCTGCTGTCAGGTACGGCCCCTCCAGAGAAGGAGAAACTCAGATAACTGAAAGTGAACTGAAATCTCTGAGGTCATTTTTTTCTGTTGATAGGAATTTCAGTTGCTATAGTATCTTGACCACTATGGATAAAGCTGCTTCAAAATGGGATGCCTCTGCCTCTTAAAGACGACCAGTTGAGCACTTGTCTCTTTTAACTTTTACGCAGTGTCTCTTTTAACTTTTCTTTTGTTTTTGCATAGCCTTGGCATTTTTCCCCATTGCTAAACCATTTGAAATTGTTACCAAGAACACACATCTTCTCCACTTTCTTGACAACACTTATCTTTTGATCTGGAAAAGCCCTCTGATTCCAGCCCTCTTACAGGGTGTGGAATTCTACCTCCCGGTATGAGAAGGGCTAGCGAAGCTCCTGGGGCATGTGCAGACAGCGGCCAGAGGCAGATATGGGCTATCTTCCTCTCTGTTGCTTTCCCGTTATTTTTTGAACTGAGCATCTCTCTGAACATGGAGCCTGCTTATTTAGTTAGACTGACCAGCCAGTAAACCACAGGGACAGATCTTCTTATCTCTGCCTCCTTTACACTGATATTTCAGAGGCACCCTATTACACCCAGATCCTGATATTTCAGGATCTGAAATCAGGTCTTCGTGTTTGTGTAGCAAGCACTTTACTAACTGAGCCTCCTCCCCAGATCTGGAATCGAACCGTGTTGTTGTGTTTTTGACTGGCGCTTCCCTGCTTGTCAGTGGCATCGCAGATCTTCATGCATCCATTGCCCATTTGTTTCCTTCCAATGACTGAATTCAAGAGAGCTGCCCTGAGATGCTGCTCTTACCTCTTACCGTAATCAATCTGATACTGTGCATTTGAAATCTGCTGAGCAAACAAATGTACATTGTGTCTTGCCACAGTAAAAACATACTTTGAATTTGTTATTTCAAAGCCCAAATACTTATAATACCAATCAGATGATCATGAAACTCTGGGTTATGAAAATTTGGGTCTTAAAAGTCTCTCCCAAGAGCTGGAGAGATGGGTCAGCGATTAAAAGCACTGGGTGCTTTTCTAGAGGACCCAAATTCGATTCCCAGCAACTACATTGAGCCCACAACTGTCTGTAACTCCTGTTCCAGGGAATCTGACTCCCTCCCACGTGCAGGCAAAACACCAGTGTACATAAAATTAAATATAAGTAAGTTATTTAAAAGTCTTCCCCATCCCTGAGCCTGTGAAACTAAATATACAAAGTGTCTCTCTCTAGCCCCGAAACAATGTTGTGGCAGGATGTAGTGGGAAGGAAAAATACCTTAATGCAAGGCTGGAGCCCTCTCGAGAGATTTCTAACTTCTTCGGAAGATGAACCGGCTACAGGCCAGCGTCTAAGACGCGAGATGCCCTGCTCTGTGGCAGATGGGTTGGAGCTGAGCTGGGGCTCCACGCTGATGCCGTGCCATCTCTGAGCTTTGCTGGCATCCTCGGAGCTTCCTGTGGGCTCTTGGTGAAGCACCCGGTGCCCTTAACTGCTGAGCCCTCTCTCCAGCCCTGGGAGAGACTTTTAAGACACCCATTTCCATAACCCAGAGCCTCACCATCATCTGATTGGTATTATGAGTAAGAATTATCAAGGTTTTGTTCAACCTAGGTAGCTAAGGCTCTGGGACAGAGGAGAGAACCAGATGACAGGAGGAAAACTGAGAAAGTGAGGTAGGGACAGAGGCAGAGAAGAAACCAGGAAGAGGGGGGCCAAAGGAAGGGAGCCAGCTTGTCCCACCTTCTCAGGGCATCCTTCTGAAATGACCTCTCTCCTACATCATCACTTTTCCCGTGCTACCCAGTTCTTCCCATCAGCCCGCAATTGTGCTGTTCTCTGCCTCTTCTTTAAAAATCCTGCAAGAGCCTATGTGACAAGCCATCCTCCAAGTCACAAGTCATCGGCTTGGAAGACACTTATTCTCTCAGGCACCCTGTGAGGGTCAGACACCTGGGAGCTCGTCTACATGGTTACGGGCAGACTTCAGTCTCACTGTTTGTTGACTGGCACATCAGTCTTTGGGTGACCTATCCATGGAGCCACACTTGATACAGTTTATTGCTTCTCACAAAATGGGGAGAGAGAGAGAGAGAGAGAGAGAGAGAAGACAAAAGAGCATCCAAACTGGAAAAACTTCACTCTTCTATAAACTCCCCCCCACATGTGACTGTGATGTGTCATCTCTTCTGCCATATGCTGAGGTCTCACACACACACATACACACACATACACACACACACACATACACACACACGCATACACACACATACACACACGCATACACACATACACACACACACACACGCATGTACACACATACACACACATACACACACATGCACACACATATACACACACACACACACACACACACATGCTAACCCAGATATAACAAGGAAGGAGACTGTGGAGAATCATGAACCCCGGAGGTGAGTAGCTCCTCAGGTCCACTCTGGAGGCCGACCCTCAGAAACCTCAGATCCTTTCCTTTAGCCCACATTTTTCTCCACATTTCTCTAGTCCCTGTAGAGAAAAACTCATGCTTTCAAACATTTTCTGTGTCAGTCAGAGTCTATGATTTCCTGTCCCCCATGCTCATTTGAATCCCTTCCAACAAGACATTTGTTCCCACAACCCAAGTCTTGTCAAGGTCACCAGCGACTTTCACGTTACCAAATCCATTGGCCAAACAGTTCTCAGCCGTGCCTCACTTGGCTCGTATGAAACACATTGAGTCACTCTCTTTTCTTTGAACCGTTCTCCAGATGACCTTCAAGATATGGCTCCACTCCTCCCTGATAGTTAATAGATATTTAATTTTAAAGAGTAAGATATGGAGGCAAGAAATAGTTAGCAATCACAGAGAAAATTAAACAAGCTTTAAAATGGTACCGTTTTAGAAAAGAAAAGAAAGGAAAAGAGAAGAAAAGAAAAGAAAAGAAAAAAGAAAAAACAACAAACAAAGCCCTGATGTTATAGCGCTGGAAACTGAACCCAGAGCCTGTGCATACCATACTCCACTGCTGGCTTACAGCCCCAGGCCACCAGGAAATTTAAAATCACACAAGAGTTGAGATATTATTAGACTTCATTGTTTAGGTAAATGGTGAATATATCAAATACTCTGCCAGCATGCTACTATAATCATCTCTCATAATTATAATGAGAAGATCGAATGAAGTGAACTTGAGAAGAAGAGTTAGAAAAGATAATAGGTTTGTGAGGGCTGGGGAGATGGCTCGGCCATTAAGACCACTTTCTGCTCTTGCCCGGGACCCAGGTTCTCTTCCCAGCACCCACAAGACAGCTCACATCTATCTGCAAGTCCAGTTCTAAGGGATCCTACGGCCTTTTCTGACTTCCGTGGGCACACACTGTGGGGCAGTGGGCCAAGCCAGGAAGCTTGGTGGGGCCAAGTGGGTTCAGAAACTCCGGCACCCTCACACCCGAGGACGGTGGGAGTTTCATCTACTCCAGACCAGGTTTCTGTCCTCTCTCATCAGGAGAGACAGTCATCTCCTGTGGTGGTGGGGAGCCTTTGTCATACAGAGCCTTGCCTCTGGACCTCCGAAGTCTCCTGAAGAAAGCCCCTCTGTGCTTCCAGAAACTCAACCCCTAAGCTAAGCTGGAGTTTCCCCTCCCTGCCTCCCAAAGCCTTGGCTCACCACAGGCTCCCATCCCTGACTCCTTGTGCTTCCCAGCAGAGTCTGAGTATCCGCAAGGTAGGGAACACCAGCTTCAGCCTCAGCCTGCATCGGTTCTCACCTGGGCTGGGGCCCCCATCTTAGGCTGCCTTCACCCAACACCCGCATAGGGTAAAATGCAGCCCAGAACCTCCAGTCTGCCCAGCCGAGTTCCCATACCCCATCAGCGAGTCGGAAACTCAGAACCACACACATGTAGTGTATATTCATGAATGCTGGGGAAAAAAAAACTTCTTATGCATAAAATCAATCTTTTTTATGGTAAGGCAATAAATGATAATATAGTGTGTGACACATGCATACAATATCTCCACTTGGGAAGTGGAAGCTTTTGGGATCCAATTAAAAAAAATAAGTAAAATTCTTAAACTGGTAACAGCAATTTATACACATTTAAAAAAAAATTGGAAGTCCTAGGGACAAATGGTCATCCCAAGAATGAGTAAGAAAACAGACAAAAATCCGCAGGCAGGTGGATGGCATCGGTGAAACCAGAGAAGAACTAGAGACAAGTTCTAGGAAAAGAGAGCCTTTCCTTGGGAAGAGGGTGCCAGCCCTGAAAGAGGCCACCAAGGCCACCTGCAGAGGGCTTTCAGCAAGACATAACCCCTAACGGTGTCACACCCTAGGAGCCCATGGGAGCCATTTTCTTTCAAACCACCACAGAAGGACAGGATTGACAGATAACCGATGGCCGCTTACGTGATGTTCTAAACCCTTCATGACTGCCTCCCTGCTCTCCCTTCTATGTCCTCACTCTGCTGTGACCCCAATACTCTTTTCCACTCAGTGAGAAATGTGGCCCCTGAGAAAGAGTGTGAACAGAGCAGCTCCATTAGAACCTGGGTTGGGGACTCCAAGATGCCCTTCTGAGATTTCTCGAGCCTGGGAGGTGAAAGGGCGCAGTGTGTGAGCCCTCTAGGAAGAGCAGTGAGAATTGAATCTGTGGTTCAGGAAGAAGAGGGGTGTGCAGGAAATTATCAAGAGAGCTAATAAAGCCAGGAGCACTGCAAAGCCATGTCCAGAAAGCCATACTTACCTCTGAGAAGAGAAGATGGAGTAACTTCGGTCCTTCCTTTATCTGTCTTCAGCAGAGAACCTGCATATACACAACAGCAAAAGCAGGAGAAAAACATCTTTAAAGAAGGACTCAAATTATAGGTTAAAATAGAAACTTAAATTATATGGTGCTTCCAAGAAACAAACGCCAAACAAAATGATATCGAACAGTTAAAAATAAATGTTTAAAAAAAGAGAACTGAGATTTATCAGGCCAGGATAATAAGATGCATTTCAGATTGCACAGAGTTCAAGGCATTGTATGGAACAAAGATCTTCATTCTGCAATGAAGTATAATCCCCAATGTAGGTGTGACCGATCTGTAGCATCCTGCTAGCCCTACAGCCTGCTTGATCTCCAGGGAGAGGTGCCCATGGGTCACTGCAGTCCCTTTGAAAGGATGGTTCGCTGTGGAGTCACTGAAGGTGACAGGCAACGTTATGAGCAGACCTCACAGGCTTAGGAAAGCACAGACTCAAGTTGCATATATGAGAAAAGCAGTCTCTGATTGATGTAAAAAAGACAGAGCGGAGACCGTGGGATCAGCGGCTGGTCCCACTCCTGTCTACGAGGGCCTGGGAACCCTGCTTTGGTTCAAACATCCCCCCAAAAGCTCATAGGCTATAAACTTAATACCAAGTGCATATGCCTGTGGTATTCAGAGGTGAGGTCTCTGGGAGGTGATTAGGATTCGACAAGGTCCTGAAATGATGCCTCTGGTCAGTGGTTTGGTAAAAAGGAGATCGGAGTCAGTGCAGGTGATCTGTTTTGCCACATGACACCCCCTGCCATGTTTTGATATGGAAACTAATCCCTTACCAGATGCTGACTTATGCAAGGCTATGGTATTCTGTTACAGCAACAGAAGATAGATTAAGACAATCAGAGAGCAGGAAGTATCTGCAAGAGCCTGACCTTGCACTGGAGTGGTGATAGAGAAGTGGAATTTTGACGCGTGTGTGCACATCCACATCTTTGAAACCTTCTATCCTTCTTCATTGTTCTGAGCATCTCGCACTTGGGCCAGGCCTAGCAAGCCCGGCTTGTCTTGACTGCTTTTTGCTCACAGACGTGCTGGCTTCACAGTTTCTCCTGGACACAAACAAACCAAAGGCCCGTTTCCCGATGCCCTGGGGGGGGGGGCTGGGGGCTGGGTCTCAGTAGTCGCAGGAGCTTAACCTAGGGCCCCCCAGCAGAGCTGAGGGTCTGAGAACTCTGATGAAAAACAGTGCCAGTGTTTGCACACTGCTTTCCAGCTGGAGTGGCAGCTGCCGTTGGCATCCGATGTTTTTGTTTCAGCCGTGTAGTTACCTGGCTGCTGGATTTGGCTGCAGGACACCTTCAAAAAGATGCACGGTTATTTCTCTGTCACCGGATTTGGTCTTTTGTGAAGTATTCTGGTAAGAGGAATTTGACGTGTTTACTTTCCTTTGTCATTCTGAGTACTTTATTCTATAAATATGAGATTTCTAAGGAGTCCGCATAGGATTCACAGATTGCTGGGCTGGAGAGGTGGCTCAGTGATTAAGAGCACCGGCTGCCCTTCCAGAGGTCCTGAGTTCAATTCCCAGCACCAGCATAGTGGCTCACGACCATCTATAAAGGGATGTGCTGCCCTCTTCTGGCCTTCAGGTGTATATGCAGCAGAGCAATCACACACATTAAATAAATAAATAAAAATGAAAACAAAGATTCCCCAGATTGCAAAGAGAAGCCAGGATCCAAACAATGCTACGACTCTCAGGCACAGAAGCTTCATTCAAGCCCCCCCAACTCCACTGCCCCTCGACCCCTCTGAGAAATCGCAGAGCCAGAGCTGTGCAGAGTGTGTCCCGGGGCCTCTCTGCCCCACCCTCAGAGGGAGGGACGCAATCATAACGGAGCTGGAGTTCTAGGACATTGCCTAACAGTCTTCTATGCCTGCTCTCCTCTCTCGCCTTTTCTGTCCATCTTCCATTTAAATCCGATAGATTTGAGTCCGGGCTCTTATTTTCATTTATAAACATAATTTTAAACATATAAATTTATATATGCAAATCTGAGACTTTCTTTTTTTCTGTGTATCAAGAAACATCATAAATAAGTGGAAAAATAAATGTTCTATGAGATTATAACATATTCAGTAATCACGAGTGTAACCTATTTCCAAAAATCTGAAGCAAAGCAAAAATCTGCAGTTTGGACTATTCTCTTCTTAATGTTGTATTGTATTTTCCTATATTGTTAAATCATATTTAAAATCATTTCTGACTGCATGTATGTCAAATAAGGTTGCAAATAAATCTATCCTCTCCCTGTTGGACATTAACTTTTCTGTAGGCTTGTTTGGGCTAGGGATACAGCTTTGTGGCATAACACTTACCCAGCATGCTCTGGGTTTTGCCTCAGCATAGCAATAAAAAATAAATAAAAATTGCTGTGGCAAACCTGGCCATACATATGTCTCTGAAAAAAATTGACTTATGCTTTTAAAATAAACTTCTAAAAGTACAAGTAATAGGTGACAAGCGTTGTTCTTTCCATCACTCATTTGCTTACTGGAAGGACAGGTGATGGGGATCCAGGCGCCCGTCAGGAAATGCCTCTCATGGTTTCTCACAAGCACCAGAATTGATTGCTTACAGGGAAACTTTGGAAGAAATACACAATCCGTCCTGATTTCCTGTGCCCCTTGTCACACCCCCTTCACGTCAGTGTCTGCCCCACCCTCGTGTGAGAGGCCTCTATGTGCACTAGATGGTAATTAACATGCTGACCAGCCAGGGTACAGAGAATAAGAGACTACAGAAGGCTCAGCCCCAAAGGGAACATAATCCACCACCCACACCCGCCATGGCTCAGGATCATTGCAGAAGAGACAACGAAAGAGTCTAAGAGCCAGAAGCAGTGGGTGACCACAAGGAAACAATGTCTCCCAGACACAGCAGGGCAGCTGCATGTAGGAACTCAAAATAGTTGCAATGGCATGCAAAAGACCTGTGTGGGCCCAGGCCAGACCGAAGCCCAGCATGGAGAGGGGAGTCGGGTTTACAATCCCACCCCGAGATGTGGCACTATGGGTAACTGTTAGCTATTGGGAAAGGAGACAGTTTTCTCTCTAAGAGTGTGGCCCCCGCTACACTGACCACTCTCCTGTGGAAGACTACTGGGGAGCACAAGCTGATCTTGAAGGATTAAAAGAAAATAAAACACAAAGTTGGGAAAATAGGAAAGGGAGGGGTGGATCTGGGAGGAGTTGGGGGAGGAATTGAATACGATCAAACACATTGTGTCAATCTCACAAAGAACTAAGAAAAAAAGTTTTGCTAATTTTAAAGACAAAATTGTCTCCAATTTTATTTACGTTTTGTGAGGGATGGTGATGAAATTCACATTTCATCAGCTCAGGGCTGGTGGGGGACTGTAACTCCAGGCAGAGCAGTGGTTATTCAGCTTTGAAAAATCAATTTCATAGTGTCATCTGACTTATAATGCAGATTATCTAATTTTCTTCATGGCAAGTACATTAATGTCCCCATTTTACAAAAGAGGAAACTGAGGCCCAGAGAGGAGAGATTAACCACAGATAATGCAGCCAGAATTTGAACTCAGGCAGTCTTACTCCATGGTTTTAACAAATAGTTAATGTTTTATGAATGTTAAGGAGAAATTATGAATACTCCTGTTATGAAAATTAACAGGAATTTTTTTCTTTATTTTACAGCTTGTAGTTACTCAGTTTGCACATAGTAAATGTAGTAAAACATTTCTGTTTTTAGTTTTCAGTATCAAGTCACAACATTTCCAAATAGAAACACTAAAAGAAATCTGTCTTTAAGAAACTTTCCTTCCTTCTCAACTCTTGTTTTGAGAGGAGGTCTCACTATGTAGTACTGACTGGCTTGGAACTCACTATGTGCATCAGGCTGTCTTTGAACTCATGGACATCCATCTGCCTCTGCCTCCAGAGTACTGGGATTAAAGAGCTGTGAGCCACCTGAGCCACCACGCCCATGCCCATTCCCGACTCATGACGACATCTGATTTCTAAGTTCTTTATGGGTTTGCTGGCCTCATGCTTGGGAGGGAGAGTCAGAAGAACAAAGGCCATGCCCAGCTACTGAGTGATGTGTGCCAGCCTCATCTGAGGTTTTACAAAATTAAATGAGATTTTTATTAAAACGTACAGAATCTTCATCCAGTCCCTTTGAGAGGAACAGGATATTATGTCCTTCATTTTGTCTTGGGCGGGTTTTTATAGTATCTTACAAGTATGCGGTCCATTCATCCAAGTTATCAAAATTTGTGCACGTGATGGTGTTCACAGTGCTCCTTAGTTATTTGTACAACATCTGTGCATCATTAACAATGACCCCTCTTTTATTTCAGATATTGGCAATTTGGGTGTTTTTTACCCCATAGTTAGCAGACTAGATATTTATGAATTTTATCGATTTTTTTCCTATACACTTGTGTTTGGTTTTGTTGTTTTTTGCTTGGTTTGGTGTTTGTTTTGGGCTCGTCTTGCTTTAGATTTAAATTTCTCAATCCCCATACTGACGGGATTCACATCTTCCTTTCTAGTATCTACACTCACTGCTACAAACTCTAGTCATAGATGGTATCTGAGCATTTAACTTGTTCAAAACAATCTCTAATTCATCTTTAGCCTGTTCTTATCATTGTATATTATAAAGAAATACATTGTCTAATTCCCAGATCTAAGGAAATTTCCCCTTACCCATTTCAGTTCCCAGTGTAACATTAGTTGGCCTGTCCCTTCCCCTTGTGCAGTCAGGAGATATTCAGGAAAATTTATCCAGGTTTTTTTAATATTGGTTTCTAGCTTTATTCTGTTATGTCTGAGAATAAACATTTTTATCATTGCTATGCTCCTTAAAAATGTACAGAATCTTAAAATCTTTAAGCAAAAATAAAAATGCTTTGAGTTTTAGACTTTGTCTATTCTAATGAGAATGTCTGTTGTGTGTATCCTGAACATTTGTGTTTACACACACACACAAACACACACACACACACACACACACACACACGGGGGGGGGGGAGTTTGTAGGTGATAGCCCTCTTGACTGGAGCTAATGCTGTAGAAAAGGGAAGCCCTTTGAGATATTTGGCCCCTCCCACCAAGTGAACAGACCCTGAGAAGGTCCTGTCCATGAGCCAGCAAGCCAGCCCTTCAAACCAGTCAGTGAATCTGCCGGTTCCTCCATCTTGGACTTCCCAATCTCAAGAATTGAGAGAATTTGTGTTCTTTATAATCTACACAGTTGTGGTGTTTTGTTATGGCAGTCCCAAAGGCTCCAAGCACGGCCTTTCCTGTTTAAATTTAAAGCGTAGCCTTGGCTGCTGATGGAGCACTGATAGATTTAGGTTTTGAGTGGTGTTGCTCCGTCTTTCCAGGAGGCATGTTCTCATAGCGCTGACTCAACTCTAATGGATTCGTTTCAGTAGCTACTGAATTGACTGGGCATTTCCTGTTTCTATGGATGCAATGGACAAATAGTAAACGACTCTCCGTCCTTGATATAAACACTCTCAGATGGGAGGAACCGTCCTGGGTGTAAGAGGGTAAACTGCCCGGCCCGGGTCACATGGGCAAGGGTAGATCGGTGCCTCCAGGTCACTGCTGTTTGCCCTCCATAAACTCCACAAACTCCATAACACCATAGTTTTGCATGAGAAAGAATGGAGCCCTTCACTATTTAAAGATGCTGACTGCCGTTCCAAGTTGCCATTTGACTGATGCTTTGGACTCGACTCAGTTCGTTTGACTGTGACTGAATTATACTGGATTACTTAGGTGATCCTAGCTAGAGCCTATCCTAATTTCCCCTACTGGAGTATAACACTTGTTTCAGTTCCCAGGGTAACATTAGTTGGCCTGTCCCTTCCCCTTGTACAGTCAGCTTTGGCCTGACTTTGGTAGGGTATGGCTCTAGGAATCCCTCAATTACCTTTCTCGAATGCCCGTGGACTCTAAAGTTCATCTGAAGAGGAACTATCACCGATCCACAGGGGCTCTGGATCTATGGCCCCTGCTGGGTGTATGCTCAGGACAGATGGTAAGACCTACCTCTGCGAGGGTGCCTTCCTGGAGGGAAAGCCTTCCTGTGGAGGAGGTCACTGCCAGGTGGGCTTGTGGGCAGAGAATAGCCCACACGGAGAACTTTATTTCTCTATATTTCCTAGCTCTCAGGGATCCAACAGACCAATCCCTCAGCCATGTTTATGTACTGGGATGGTTGGGCAAGGAGCCCGACGGGGAAAAGGGTATGTCCTGTCCTATGGCTCCACGCGATCAAAATTTCAACACCACACCTCCACGGAGGCAGGAAGAGCAGCTGGGAATAGATTGAGCTGGCAAACTCTGCTGCCCACTGCCTCTGCTGCCTGCTGCCTTAAGGCAGCAGTTGGTACCCGTGGTTGGAGCGCCCCCTAGCGGGGTACCTGCTCCTCCTCCCGCGAAGCGCTAGCGTCCTGGATAGGATCCCTTGGTCCAGACCACTGCCCACAACGTGCGGCTGGAGTGTGAGAAAGAAGGCTATCCGCAGAGTTCGTCCTACTGCAGTCCGTCTGCAGTCCACACTAGACTGAGCTCTCCACGTACCCTCTTCTTTCCAAGTAGCTATCGGCTCTCTGTTCCCAGCACTCCTCCCGATTTCCCCTTTTTCCCCCTCTTGAATTCTGCTCTGTGGAGAATAACGGATTCGTTTTCTCCATATCTGTAACTGAACAAATTCACGCGTTCTCTGGGAAAGGAGCTGATATGGCTACGGGACACGATTGTGCTTCACCTCATCAGACAGGCCTCAGATACAACTGTTCCAGCCATCACCCTTGCCTGTGGTTTTCTCAGATAGCCAGCTGATCTGTCCATTTACCCAGTAAGCAGTGCACACAAACGGAAGTTCTGAAGGCTGCTTGTGGTGTGTGCTAGGCACAGCCATCCGTTCACTCACGGGCCTCAAGTCCAAGAGTCAGGCAAGAGCGAGATTCCGGAGCATCGAGCATAGATTTGAG
The DNA here is from genome assembly GCF_947179515.1 of Apodemus sylvaticus. Classification (NCBI taxonomy): domain Eukaryota; kingdom Metazoa; phylum Chordata; class Mammalia; order Rodentia; family Muridae; genus Apodemus; species Apodemus sylvaticus. The sequence goes on from NC_067476.1 coordinate 114,610,102, forward strand.
ACCTGCACGCCTTTTAAAAGAGATCTGTGCTGTGTGTGCTTTATACTCGAATCACGGGCAACACGTGTAACAGCGGCCGTGTCTAATCGTTAAAATTACAGAGAAGGGTGAACAGTAGTGCACCCTCACACACCCAGCACCAAGGTTTAAAACGCAATCCCTTATCCCACGCCCATGGTCGTCCTGACCGCTCTCCGGTGCCTCCAGGATCCTGTGTCCAGCCCGTGTTCTTCAGACTTGGACATCAACCCAGATCTATCAGCTGTCATTTCCATGTATTCACACATACATTCACCATGAACATCCGTGTCCCGGGAGCATCATCTTGTGCATGAACATATTACTGCATATCAAAATCTCTGCAACGTGTCTTTTTGCTTGTTTGTGAGAGTCCTCTGTGCAGATATGGGATGCTACAACCGCTGGTGGTTTCTGCAGTTTATATATCACCGTTCACGTACTCATTAGTTTCCGGTGCGTCGGCGTTTGGGTGAGTTAGAATGTGTGTTGCCCTTTTCCATGTTTCTGGGAATGACATCACACGTGTAGATGAATAATTCCGACTTAAGCCACACTATGTTGTGATTGTTTCCTTGTGACCCGATTCGAAGTCTTCAGAAAGAAGGTTGGGCGTCAAGACCATTTACCTTGATTTGCCTTGATGATAATAGACACACTATGTTTAGGGAAGAGTTTTCAGTTTACTGAGCTGTTTCCCTCACTGTGGGTTATTCTGGATTTCTGTTTCCAGCAAGTGACTTGATTGATTTTCCTTCTTCCTCTTTTTCTAATGAGTCCATTTTAAAGTTAAAGTTTTACTTGACAATGACTACTGTTTTCACAGTTTCATAAGTAAAACTGGTTCCAAACTCATCTGATTTTTATTATGTTTTCCTTATTAACCCACAAGTTGCTCCCAATTTTAATTCATTTTGTGAAAAAAATTGTGTGCAAAATAATTATTTGGAATATGTTGAACTTTTTTTGTAGCTCAACATGTGGTCATTTGGGGGGGGCATGTTCTTTGTAAGCTTGGGGAAATGGGCTCTGTGTAATACAAGTCTGTGTCTGTCTGTCTGTCTGTCGGTCGGTCTGTTCCATCCCTCTCTTCCTCTTCCCTCTTCATAACAGAGTTATCTGGCTGTGCGGTGGTAGCGCACAACTGTAATCCCAGCACTCTGGGAGGCAGAGGCAGGCAGGCAGATTTCTGAGTTCGAGGCCAGCCTGGTCTACAGAGTGAGTTCCAGGACAACCAGGGCTGTACAGAGAAACCCTGTCTTGAAAAAAACAAAATCAAAACAAAACAAACAAACAAACAAAAAACAAAAAACAGAGTTATCTGTAGGAGTCTCATATTGGAGTTGCCTCCATCAGACTGGCCGCCTCCATCAGACTGGCCGCCTCCATCAGACTGGCCTATAGACATGTCTGCAGAACATTTTCTTCCCTGGGCAGCTTGGCCTGAACTATATAAGAGAGGTAACAAAATGTGATCTTGGAGCATAATCTACAGCTGCCACTTTACAAAATCCACACAATCTGCCATTTGTCCTTTTACTCACAGATAAGTAGAGTCTCCCTGCCTCATAAAGGAAACTTCTCTTGCAACAGACAGACACCATTACAGAAAACACACAGTCCAAGTGCTGAGTTGCGGAGCCCAGTCCCATTTGATACATCAGCAACTCGGTGCTGCTCCTAAGCCTTGGGGTCCAAAGAGGGGCAGAAAGACTGTACAAGTCCAGGGCACAGGGAGCCCAGCATTTTCCAACACTCTCCTGGCCATCCACTTTCAGTTCATTATTGCTGTTCTTAAAGCAAGCGAATTAGTAACCGCTATGCTGACCTTTGACCTTTACCTTGTCCTCTCCCATCAATTCTCCATCTTGCATGGCTTTTACGCGCTCTAGACAATGACTCTTGTCATCTTGGGTTTTCATTAAAGTTTAGTTCTTTTCTCTTTATCATTTATTATGAGAAAGAGGGCAAAGCTTCTCTTACCAAACACTGGCTGATATTTGCCAATGAGAGGGGTGCTTGTGTTGGTACCTGTAACTGCCCGCAGTTACATCGAACGGGTCACCTGGAAGGAAAGCAGGGATGAAATAGAACAGGCTTGTGAGAGAAATGAGGAGTCAAGACAAGGTGTCTGATCAAGGCTCAAAGTTTAATGGGGGTCTCCAAATATATAGGTGGGGAGAATTCCCTTCCCCAAAAGGCTGGAACCTGCCTTTGCTCAGCAGGTGGCTAGTGCCTCTCAGGAAGCTGCAGGTCCTTGAAGAACAATAGGCTAGAGCCCCACCCTAGGTGGGAAGCAGTGGTTAGCAGCAAGGTCTGAAATTCCGCTCAAAGGCTGGGGGGAGGACGCAGGTACCAAACACATCTTTCCTCACAAAACCATATTAAGTAACAAGCCCTGTGCATGTAATTGGCCAGTTTCCACCTGTGGTTCAGACGGTCCTCAATGCCTCCGGCCTTGCACAGTACGAAACTGCACCACTAACTCGCCACTCCATTGTCTTGTAGGTTTTGCCCAATGTAACTTGCCATCTTCTTCCTTGTTTGTTGGCGGTGATTGGAATTTGACAGACTGCTTTTGAGACCAGTCTTCTCAGGGGCTCCAGCTGATCTTGAACTCACTAACCTCCCAGCCTCGGCCTCCCGGGTGCCAGGATTAAAAGGTGCCTGCTATGCCAGCTTGTCAGGCATTTTAAAAAATGGCCTCCTGTTTTCGTGTCATACTTTGCAAACCCTCATCCCTCTGAGGTCCTGAAGAACATTTGCAGGGTGGCCATCGAGACTGCCACCTCTGAATCTAGGATGTGTGTTTGTGGGAGATAAAGGGCACAGCTGTGTTTGCACGGTGCTGGGTTCCTGTGGGTTTCCCAAGTCCCATTATTTATTTCGTTTCGTTTTCCCCCAGTGATTCAAAACTCCATCTTTAAAGTATGAGAAATGTCGCAGCTGAAGAGATGGCTCAGCAGTTAAGAGCACTGACTGCTCTTGCAGAGGACATGGGTTCAGTTCCCAGCACCCCACAGTCATTAACAACCAACTGAAACCTTAGTTCCAAGGGCTCTGGTGCCCTCTCTGGCCTCCACAGGTATCAGGTGTGAACATGGCACTTAGACATACATGCAGGCACTCATATGTATAAAATAAAATAAATATCTCTTAAAATCATCATAATTAATAATAATAATAATAATAATAATAATAATACAGGAAAAATCTATGTGCATGAGCCTGCCTCTTGACTCTCCTTTCAGATACCTCCCACTGATCTGTCTAATCTGCTCAACTACTTATAATTTCACAGCATGTTTTAATATGTGGTAGAATTATCCTATCTCATGATTCTTCCTAGAAAAGTTTTTGTAGCTATTCTTTTTTGAATTGACCAATAATAATTGGCTATATTTGGGGAGTACTCGGCCATTCTTGGTTTTGTTTTAAGACAGTCTCTGGCTGTCAAGGCTGGCCATGAACTCACGGTCTTCCTACTTCAGCCCCCAAAGGCTGGCGTTAAGCATGCGGCACCACGGCCTACCCATGAATACAATATTGATGATCAAGTTTAGTTGATATACAAATCACTTCACATGCTTGTTTTTGTAGGAAAAAATATTTTAAATGTCTTCTCAGGGACTTTGAAATATAGGATACATAATTATTAGTTCTGCTCATCATGAATTTAGTATGAAATGCTCATGTTTTTATGAGCCTTAGAAGCAATAAATTTCATTCTCGCCTCCACAACTCCTTGAGGTTATAACCCTCTTACAGCTTACATTTTACTTGGCTGTGTTTACCACATGGAGTCTTTCTGTCCAAGAGTATAGTCTGAATTTCCACCTGTCTAAATCCCTGGTCTTCAGGAGTGTTTTGGAGTCCTATTACTTTATCCCTTTACATTAAGCCCAATGTGTCAAAACCGCCTCTGCCATCTGCTGCTTGCTATGTGAAGCTCTGGTTGAGTGTGCGTTGGTCCCTGTCACCTTCTGTCCATCTCCACTGTTTCCCCCTTTTCTGAGTACACATTGTTCCTTGCCTCTAGGCTACTGGTGATTTTATCCCCTCATTTCTGATGCTTAAGTTAACAAAACCAGTCTTTTGGTCAGGAGGTGGTGGGGCACTCCTTCAATCCCATCACCCAGGAGGCAGAGGCAGGCAGATCCCTGTGAGTTCAAGACCAGCCTGCTCTACAGAGTGAGTTCCAGGACCGCCAGGGCCACAAACAAACAAACAAAACAAAATTAAGCCAAACCAAGCCAACAAACAAACAGTCTTGGGTGCCACATGGCGAACACCTTGGGATGGGCGACTTATCTTGTCCCAGACTTGCATGAGGGTGAGTCTGTGGCTTTTTCTTAAAGCACGGTGCTGGCATCGGGGTTGGATGCAAATGTTGTGTCCAACTAAGGGTATGTACAGCAATGCCTTTTTATTTAGTACTTACTATCAGATTTAACATGCATGTTTTCTAGATGCTTCAGCAAGACTCTTTTACATCTAGTTCCTTGGGTTGAAACTAAATAAATCTCATTTTAAGTAGTCTTAATACATATGTTCCAGAAATAAGGTATTAATGATCTTTCAGACTTCATATAAAATGCTTTAATACTTCCATTACCAAACATTGTGAAGTTCAACAAAAAATTAAAGGGAATAACCAGGCCATTTTGTCACACATAGTGTCCAAATATCACACGTGCACGTGATTATTGATATAATTAATTAATAAATCTTATTTTACTTATATTTTTACAAATTGTGGGAATTTTAGGCAAATCCTTCCCTTTTAATTTGGCTTCACCCTCGTGAGAATTGGAAATTTAAAACATTTATTTCATAATATTTTTGTATATTTGGGAACTTTAATGTAATTTGCTAATATCTGAGTGAGAAATTATGATTCACTGTAAGCGCTTGAATTCCTGACCCTGCACTACTCTCACTGAACACTGGGTGGCAGCATTGTGAAAGAAACCCAGCAAGGATCCTCCAAAGCATCATGAAATGTTCATCCAGTTAGACCTTAAGTGGAAGACGGTCTGTCCTTGCCATTTCAGACTCTTCCCAAACTGTTATTGTTTCATGTATAAAAATCGCATAATAATAATCATTCAGTAAGATCAGTGCACAGATAAAACCCTCACTTTCTGATCTGACTCAATCTTTGCTGCTGACCATGCTTTATGAAACTGTAGCACCGCCCTCCAGCCTTTACTGCTCTCTGCTCCTTTCCATGGTACATATCGAATCCTAGCGTCTTTGATAATTTCCTTCTTATGGTTTCAGGTCTCTTTAGCGCCTGAAGTGTAAGTTCTCAGGAAGCTGTTTCATCCTGATATATATATATATATATATATATATATATATATATATATATATATATATATATATGTATATATCCACACACCACGGGCCCGAGAGAGATGGACAGCAAGTATTTGCTGAGTAAGTGATTGTGTGAGGATGGTGCTGGTGGGGGATTTGTAATGATGGTGGCCACGGTTTTGAAGGTGGTTATATTGGAGGTGGCAGTGGGACAGTGCAGGAGACAGCAGCTGAAGCTGTGTCAGTTGTCACAATGCGTATCATCTTAGGGTTGGCCAGGGTACTCGGGAAGTTGGAATCCAAACCTAAGACCAGATGACTTCTAGAAGGTTCTAGAGATCTCAACTTCTGGGAGAGCTTTATCATTGGGTGAGCTTTGGCACTCAATTCCTAGCCTGGAGTAGAAAGCCTGGCCCCTCGTGTGCATGTATACACGTGTGCAAATATACATATATGAGCATACATGGGATAGAGGGCTGCCACACTCCCGTCCCTCCTGTGTGGGTGCTGTGAGGAGTCGGAAGGCACAGTCAGCGATCACTTGTTCAATTCATTGTTCCTGTCACAGCTGAGGCTCCAAAGAGAAGAAAACACATCAACCCTACAGATCAGCCCAGCACGTGACTGGGTGAGGAGGCGCCGGCAGGACTGTGCCCGGCTTATGCCTAACACCAAGGACCCAGGGGGGAGCTGCTTGCTAGATAGCCACATCTCTAAAGTGAAAAACTTAGCCAGCAGGGGGAGCTGAAGGGAGAAAATGGTGGATGGATATGATCAAAGTACATTATATAAATATGAAAATTTCAAAGAATAAAAAATATGAAATACTTTGGAGGGGTTTTGGCTTAAAATGCTATTTTTAAGATTTATTTTTATGTGTAGGATCTGTGTGTGTGCGTGTGCGTGTGCGTGTGCGTGTGCGTGTGTGTGTGTGTGTGTGTGTGTGTGTGATGGGGAGGCCAGAAGGGTGCACTGGATCCCCTGGAGATGAAGTTGCAGGTGGACAGGGCCTTCTGGAGGAGACGCAATGGATCTCAGCCACCGAGTCATCATCTCTCAAGTCCCAAGGGAGGGAACCATTTTTAAAGGAGCCAGGACTTTCCAAGGGTGCCTGGCCTCCAGAGAGAGGAAGTGTTGGAGGCAGGCACAGTCGGGAAGAATCACCAAGAGGGAAGCATGAAATTCCACGTGCGATCCTTTACTTTATATGCTAAGTAAAAGCCAAATGAATCAGTTAAAGAAAAGTCTATTAACAAACGCACTCTACTCATGAGCTGCCGGGTTGGCTGGACTCCTAGAACTCACACCAGACACTGAGAACCCGCCTGCCACCCCTGCCCGGCCTCCTTAGGGTTTTCAGCACAGCACAGTCCCCCAGATTGGCACGTGGACTTTCCTTTACACTATCCCAGGCAAGCAGCCCCCAGTCCCTTCAACCCAAAAGCTGAGCACAAGGGTATTGTGCTAGAAATGCAGGCACACGGGGTAACTACAGGAGAATCAGACTCAGAGGCAGCAGGGGAGGAATTCCTGCATCCCAGATGCCCAGACCATGGAAAGGGAAGACACAGTCCAGATGTGTCCTGACCAATGTGCCTCTGGTCCACAGAGGGTGTGATTAGTAGAGGGCTATCAAAGAGTCTGGGGAACCCTGGCCTTGGCCAGGTGCCCTGTTGTTCTGCATACTGGGGTCACTGGGATCCCGGAGTGCACTTCTGCTCAGAGAAAGTTTGAGTGATTACGTCACCCCAATACATCTAGGCAGATGGACGAGAAAGGGCCAGGAGTGGAAAGTAACTAAGTCCCATAAGGTCTGAGAAGGCCATTGCATCCACTGAAGGCCCCAGCCCTCTGGTGTCTCAGGTCAGCAGAGAGAGAAGTCCTGGCCATGAGGGGCCCTCCTCTGGCCTTACGTGGAAGCTTTAGACTCCTCCTCCTCTTCCTCCTCCTGCTTACATGTTGTATACACACATACATGCACACACATTTAAAAAATAAATATTTCAAAAGGATAGTTAGGTTTATGTGAAATTCAACTCAATTAAATAAATGTTTATGACTTCAAAAGCCTTCCTGCCTCTCACAGACACAGTCTGACAGTCCCCTGTGTCCCTTGCATGCACAGTTTTTCATCCCGTGGCCCCCCCAAACTGAAGGTCTCCATTGCTGCCAAAGGACTAAAGATGGATTCCTTGGCCTTGTTTCTAGTCTACAGAGCAGCAGAAGTGACCGTGAATAAATTGTCCATGATCGATGTTTTTTGACAACAGACACCCATATCTGAGATGGCCTTTGTAAAACACATCCGGACCTTCCCCAGAAGACCTCCAATCCCAAGGGACACTCTCCCTGCTTTAGAGACAATCTTTCTGTCCCTAGCAGTTCATGAGTAGACCACATGCCACTTGCTTTAAACAAAAGAATGGAACCTTGTGTCCTATTCTGGGTCGTCGGCTGCTTTTCCTGCATCCCGAGTCCCAGAAGGAGCAGCTGGAGCAGGCTCGGTCTTGAGACCCGGAGGCAGAAAACTGGTGGCTTTGTCATGGGGCCCTGGTGTTCCTCCAGGTTAGCACCCTTGAGTGAGGGAGGTCCAAGGACAGGGTGCCCTTCTGAGAGCAGCATATGGTCTTGTGACATCTTCCCGGGCCAGTGTTCATTGTTGTCATGTTACTTTTTCTGTTCTTTTCAGCATGCAAGGAGACCGCATCTCAACTCTCCTTCCCTGAGATAAACAAGCATGGACACCTTGTCTCTCTCTCTCATGACCTCCCTTGCCACCCCTCCTGGGAACAGTCCCCCAAGAGGGACAATCGAAACATTTCGTTGTTTGTCACATTGCACGGACCTCCCTGCCCTGCCATCAGTGCGGAGCTGCAGAGAGCCCTGGGATACAACCTGCTCTGTGAGCTGGTGCTATCCCTCTGCTGCTTCCCACATGACAACAAAATCATGATTACCCCCCACCCAAGGACCAAAGTTCACAGTGGGCTCTGCCTCCCCAGACCGAGAATTGGCCTCCGAGGACTCTTCTAACTTAACCGGACGTTGGTATACCTGAACTCAGGCTACAACCTCAGGATTCCTCAGAGCTCAGCCATGGAGTCCGCCCTAGGTGTGTTATCTCCATCTCTGACTCAGCAGGATCTACCCCCCCCCCAGCTGGTTTTGATGCAGCTGGACTCCTGTCTACTCTCTGAGCCCCATATCAGGGAGTGTGTGAAGTCCCGAGTGAGTGGGTATCGTTTGACATAGGCATAGCTGTGTCAAGGAAGCCAGGGCCTTAGGCCAGTGGCGTGGCCAAGCCTGCCCTGCGTGAGGCTCAGAGGGGTGGCAACTTCCTCTAGCCTATATGTGATTGTTGATCGTGTGCATAGAGAATGTCTAGCACTGCTTTCTCCCTACACACCCCACCCACAGCCTGAAAGCAGCTTGCTTGCAAAGACTGAACCTGCAGAGATCAGATAAGCTCAAATTCCTGTTCTATGTAAGCACCCTGCCTTCTTATTTGTATGTATGTGACAACCTTCTTCCCTGTTCAGCTCTATTATAAACAGGCCGAGATTCCAGGTGCTGCAGTTTCTCCATCAGGGAGCCCAGACCTGCAGATCCCAACTCTTCTGTAGGATGTGATGGCAGGTGACAGCCACCACCTCTCAAAGCCTTCCTATATAACACAGGCCCTAATTCCCAAGGGCTCTGTATTGGCTGGTTTGGGGTGTCAACTTGACACAGGCTGGAATTATCACAGAGAAAGGGGCTTCAGTTGTGGAAGTGCCTCCATGAGATCCAGTTGTGGGGCATTTTCTCAGTTGGTGATCAAGGGGGGGAAGGCCCATTATGGGTGGTGCCATCCCTAGGCTGGTAGTCTTGGGTTCTATAAGAGAGCAGGCTGAACAAGCCAGGGGAATAAGCCAGTAAGAAACATCCCTCCATGGCCTCTGCATCAGCTCCTGCTTCCTGACCTGCTTGAGTTCCAGTCCTGACTTCCTTTAGTGATGAACAGCAATGTGGTAGTGTAAGCTGAATAAACCTTTCCTCTGCAACTTGCTTCTTAGTCATGATGTTTTGTCTAAGAACTGAAACCCTGACTATGACAGGTTCCAACAGAAAGGAACAGAATGGGTCAATGATATTCTGACAACTACAAAGCAAGGAAGTGACAGGATCAGATTCCAGCACAGTCCAACTTCTCTGTCATTGACTTAGCCCTCCATAGACACCCTGGACCTTAAGATGTTTGCAGTGACCGAATAGCCCCAGGCGTCTTCCCATCCCCAGCCTTGCCTGCCCTAGCATAGCTTTACTACAAGATAACTCTCTCAACACACTCTCGCTTTCTCTGTCTCTCTCTCTGTCTCAGTCTCTCTGTGTGTGTCTCTGTTTTTGTCTCCCTCTGTCTCAATCTGTCTCTCTGTCTCTCTGTCTCTCTGTGTCTGTCTGTCTCTCTCTGTCTCTCTCTCTGTCTCTGTCTCTCTCTCTCTCTCTCGCTCTCTCACTCTCTCGCTCTCTCTCCTACTTGTGGTACATTCTCAGAAAGTAAGCCACCATTTTAACTGACTCTAAGTGTACAATCCAGTGAGATTATATCCAATCACACTGCCACCACCATCACCAGAACTTCCCCATCTTCCTGAATTAACACTATACTTAGTAAACCACAGCTCCAGATTGTCCCCTCTTTTCAACACCTTAGCCATGCTCTATTCCTCTGCGTTTGACCACTCCAGGTATGTGGGAATAACCTAGCATGTGTCCTATCTGGGACAGGCTGATTCCCCTTAGCATAACAGCCTCCGGCTTCATCCAAGCTGTAGCACTGGTTAGATTCCTCTTCATTTTTAAGGCTGACTGATATTCCATTGTTTATACACACCATATTTTATTACATCCATCTAGAGACACACACAGACTACTTTTGTCTTTGAATGTTTTGAATAATGCTATTGTAAACTTGGGTGTGAGGATATCCCTCTAAATCGTTGCTCTCAGTATTTTTGACTATGTAACCAGAAATAGGCTCATTTCTGGGTTTACGGACATTCTCTGTTGTTCAGTGTTTTGGGGAACTGCTTAAATGTTTTCATGATCGGCGTACTCCCAGAATCAGGAGGTAAGGAGTCCCGTCTCCCCCAACACTGCCCCCATCTGTTATTTTTTTAGGGTTTTGGGTGATAACATCCCTATGAGGGTGAAGTGGTACCAGACAACTTTTCTCTCTTTAAGACAGGGTTTCTCTGTGTAGCCCTGGCTGTCCTGGAACTCTCTTTGCAGACCAGGCTGGCCATAGACTCAGAGATCCTCTGGCCTCTGCCTCCCTAGTGCTTAAAGCCATGTGCCACTCACTGTGCCTGGCTAGTCAGATAACATCCTCAACACCAGCCCTAACATTTGCCCACTCATTGGGCGGGGCTGTTTGGGCTCCTGGGGTGTAGACAGCTGGGATAGATGCAGGGAAAGGTACCTCCTATCCGCAGCTACAGCAGAACTCAAGAGGGCTAGAAAGCGGCCTGGAGTGAGCCTATTGACTGAGGCCATAGGCGGGGCAGGAGAACTCAGGAAGGACCGGACACCCCTGCCTGGCTGGGGAAGAAATTAGACCTTTTCACGGAGGCTGCGGCACTTGGGGCAAGCAAGCTTCTAAGTGTGGACCCAGCTTGCTTGTGTGGATGGGGAGGCTAGCAATCCTGTCACAGGAGCAGTGTCGGCAGAGGCCAAAGGCAGGAAACCCTTAACAAGGTGTGTTCTAGGCAGCAAAGAGGGCAGTTTGCTTGAAGCTTGGATGCAGGAAGGACAGTCGCAGAGGCTAATGTTAGGGGTGTGTGCTGGCACAGGATTCTAGGGGCTTTGAGGCAGTTTGCGGTCAGTGATAGCCACCAAATGGTGTTGAGCAGGAATGTCATGTGAGACAGTGTAGGGCAATGGTTATGTCCAGGCATTCAGGAATTAGCCTGAGTTCAAATACCAGCTTGAATTCAAATACAGTTCATAGGTGGCAAGTTATCATTGAGACGTAGTCTCCCGTCTGCAAAATTGGGGGAAATGAGAACAGCTCCCCACCTGGCGGAGCTCTGAGGCCTAAGTGGAGAAAGCCCTGACAAGTCCGTGTTGCGTGGAGCCTCCATTCATCTCATTTGAACTCTGGCTTGTGAGCTCGTCATCACTGTGGGAGATAAATCGGGTTGGGGAAGTAGGTGCTGAAACCAGGGTTCCTGGAGAGATGGAAACGGGGGTGACCATGCCAGTTATGGCCAACAAAGGACTCTGAAGGTGGGCGTGGGTGACATCAGAATCACTGAGGGGTCAGATGGGTGTGTGGATTGGGCAGGTAAAGAAGACAGGGGAGAGAGGCCTGCATCTCTGTGGCAAGAAGAGAGACGGCAGCTGAGTAACAGAGGTTCTTGAGCAGAGCAAGATGGAAGAAGTAGGGGGCTCATGAATGAGGAGATAGCCCCGGAAGGCTACACTGTGAAGTTTTGTTCAGAGTATGGGAATGTCAAACTGGAGGCTGAGCTGTGAGGAGGTGTGCTCAGGCAGGGGAGGAAAACCAAAGCTATACTGCCGAAGAAGAGAGGACATGCAAGCAGACGGAAGACAAGGAGGGTCTAGAAGAGTACTGTAACCGCTCCCTGCATGGCAATCAACTTGTGGCTTCCCGTTAGACCCAAGCTTAAGGTCTGCTTTGCTCCCAGCAAAGCTGTGTGCTATTGGGTAGGTTGTTGAGTCTCTCTGAGCCTCTGTTCCTTGGCCTGTCAAGTGAGTGTGGTAATAGAACCTCCCACATAAGGCAATTATGAGAATTAAATAGGGTTCTGTTTGTAAGTCCTGATTGCCATGCCTGACCCCAGCAACAAAGCCTAGAGGAATGGCAGCTGGAGATCTGATATTCATTACAAACCCCAAGGTAAGCGAGCAGGAGCTGGGGGGAGGGGGGGAAGAGCAGCGGCCGCTGAGACCCAGCACAGAGCATGAGACAAGGGAGGGAGACCTTCAGGGAAGCGTGCGGTGGCCTGGGTGGTGGTGGCAGTGCTGCTGCTGCTGCTGCTGGTGGTGGCAGCGGTGGTAGGGAAGTTACCAGTGCTGATGGGGGATGGGTGGGTACCAATGCTGATGGCTCAGAGCCCTCTAGGGAGCAAGAAGTGGACACTACTTAGACATATGCCAATCAGCATGTCTCATCTGACTTCAAAGAAAGCGATGTGGGTTTTCACATAAAGGCTCAGTGGGAGAGGCAATGGCAAACTTGGGTCTCTTCTCTCGCAAGGTGAGAGAGAACGGGACAGCTAAAGTCCAGATTCTATACTTAGGGAACAGGGCAGCTTGGGAGGTATTCGCACGAGCCGCATGCTGGTACAGTTTTAAAGGGTGGGTTTTGGGGTTGAAGGCGTGGTGGGTGGTGAATCTCTGGTGGGGTGCCATACCTGCCCTGGCAAGTGTTAGTAAAATTGAATGACAAGGGTCTAAAATTCCCGTGTTGAGGTTTCAACAACATTACTTCTCCAAAGATTCCCCAATTCAGGGTAAGTTTTGCCCCTCAAATAGTATTACACTGAATTACATCATCCAAAGTCCCAAATCTGACACTAACACAAATTGGGTGCCCTTGGCAAACAGGGAAGGATGGAGCCTCGCCCAGACAGGCAGTTAGGAGGTGTGTGTGTCTCTTTGGAGACATATAAACAGTATTTGTCATTTGAGGACACCGAATGTAGAAAGCTTATTTCGTTAGCATAGCCCTGTCAGACACGTTGTACCCCATAAATACAAACCATTGTCAATCAAGAGCAAAATTTAAAAACCAACCACCAGGGGGCACTTGCTGAGCATTTTTCTATGAGAAGATGATCTCATTCTCCCTCCGGAAGTCTTGCCCTGATTTTCAAACTATTGCACCATGGAAGCGAGAGCCAGAAAAAAAAAAAAAGAAGAAGAAGAAAAAGAAAGAAAAGAAAGGCCATTTCGGTTCATTCAAAGTATCCCAGCCTTGCGGTTGGGCCACCTACTCCAGCTTCACAAAGCAGTGGGAGGATCAAGGGACAGCTCCGGTTTTGCTTAACCATGATGGAAAAAATCAAAGCTAGACTTCCAGTTATCTCTGGAGGAGTAATGCCCATTGGTCGTTGGAGGGCCAGGCAGTTTAGAAAGGTCACTCTTCCCCTCCACCTTTCAAGTTCCTTCAAACTGTCTTAGGTGTGGTTGGTGAGGGGATGCCATTCCAAATAACAGCCTGTAGGGTTCTGGTTCTTTTTTTTTTTTTTTTTTTTTTTTTTGGCAGGAGATCACAGTGCGGAATACAGCCGCACTCTGTCCTCTGTGCAGAACTCTGTGGAACCTTGGCTGCTCTGACCTGCCTGGGCTCAAGGGAACCATTACGTGGACGACAGGTCTAACCAGAACCAGGGGTTTCCTCCTCCCAGGCGTCCTCCGGTGCTGCTGCACTCTGGAAGAAAGGCTTCTTTCATCATCTGTGCTAGGGGAAGTAGCTCTGTTTTCTAGTCAGAAAAGGACTAGGCTGTTCTTTCTGGGTGGTTTGTTGGAGCCTTGCGAACCATCCGGATAGTTTACATATGAAAGGATTCCCCAGCACCCCCAAGCGTGGTGCTTGAAACACAATAGGCACTTAACACACTTCCTTAAGAACACTTTCTTCTACTGCCCTCAGGTGGCCCTGACCTGGCTCTAAATTACAGGTGAAAGTCTACATCAAAGTTGGGTCTGGGTCCTTGAATATTTCTCTTCAAATGCAACCACAACAAGTCCTGATTCTGTAGCAACTTCCAGGAATTTTAATGATTAATTCAAGGGAGTCTTTAAATTACAGATAGTACTATAACTGTGATTCCCCCATCTGTCTGCAGATTGGACCTGGACAATCTAGCCAGCCTCCAAGAAAATCAGTTTCCTAAAATGAAAAAGAATTCAAAGTGAAAAGGTGAAGGGGGTAATGTTTAGTATAGGAGCACATTCCTCTCTTTGCTTCATTCTTAGTCTGGGGGGGAGGAGGATATGTCATGCTGTAATGCTGGAGCCAGAACAAAAGAGGGGGATATGCTTATATGAGCATACCAGGCACACACCTGTAACGGGAGGGTAGCAGAGACAGACCGAGCAATTGTTCTTAGTTGTGTTGGAATTCTCAGCTGGTGAGAATATGCAGCCAGGATACTGGAGTCTGGGTAGGGGCTCATTTCCTTCCCATATTCTCATAATGTTCCCTTCCTACCCTGCCTCAGTTTCTCCCTCTGAGACTTAGACCTCTTCATCTTAAGAGTTGATGAAGACTGGAGATCTGTCTTCTATCATTTCTTCAGGAGTACACAGGTGACAGACTTCTCGTGCAGGATGGAAGGCCTCCATCTTTCTCACCTAAGGGAGAGTAAGAAGGCCTAAGCTTGGAGCGAGAGAAGATCACCGTTCAGCAGGAATCTTGGCGAGAGGGCGTCTCTTCTCAGGATAGCAAGACCATGCTGATAATAAAGCACATAGGAGATGGTCATGTCTAAAACCAGCACTGAGAATAGCACGTCCTTTTAATCAGGAGATGCCTGGTGACCATTATGATAGTAAATTATTAACACTTAGGGTAGACTCCGACATAGACTTAAGAGTTTGTGTATCTTAGAGACTGGAGTCCCACTTGTCTCTGCACTATCCTTAGGCCTTTAAGTTAGCTATTCCTAATCACATTAACTTTTGAGTTTAGGAGTGAAGATTCCACACTGTAAAAATGTATATTGAGGTAGTTACACATCAATGTTAAGAAGGAATCCAATGATGGAAAAAAAATTAAGGTAAAAATTGTGTTAGGCTGTAGTTCCAGTATGTTATTGAAGAGGCTAAAAGAAACGCACTAAGCAGACCACGGCATAAAGGTTCCAGCTGCCAACAGATCCTAAGCCAGGCTGATGGATATTTGGGTTGAAGGCCTAGCTAGTGTGTTTTCTGCTTTGTTTGTAGAGAACTTTTAAGGCTTAATTTCTGGTATGAGCAGTTTTGTCTCTAAATGTTCTTGAGGCTGTAGAGACGGGAGGGACATGTTTGCTGCAGAATAACTTTTTGAGGTATTTTGGTCAGGGTGGGGCGGGTCTTCATGGCTCCTTAGGAACCATCAGAAAACGTCAGAGGACACTCACATCCTTGTCAGGGAAGCACTGGTGGAAAAGCTAATTAACAATTAGTTTTTCTTGGTGTGTGGCTGTCTGTCTTTTGATGTAGGATAGGCAAGGTAGTGGCTCAGTCTCCCCTCCTGGCATCACAGAGGCAAAGCAGACAGACCCCCGAAGACTTCGGCCATGTGACCAGAGTAGTGAATAGCTCCCTTTGCAGCTAGCATGAGTAATGAGCTACTTTTTTTTTTTAATATTTAAGACAACAGGATGGTATTTAATTATTGTTTCTGCGTAAGGTACACTGAAACTTGATTTGGGAAAGAGGTCTCCCAGCCACGTCCACAGCCTCCAGACTTTATCATAGGCTGTTACAGGTTATAAGGACCTGGCTATCTTGGCTACCGAGTCTGACTGGGACCTCAAATGAACACCCGGAGTGTAATGGTGCTTTGCCTCTCTGTCACATAAAGAGCAATTTCCAAGGCTGAACCTGACAACAATAGTTCCTTAGACTTTGGGCTATTCCCATAAACACTGGTGACTTGTTGCCTGCCAGTTGGATCCTTTAGAACTGGGGTTAAGGGTGGTTATAAGTCACCGTGTAGGTGCTGGGAATTGAACCTAGGTCCTCTGCAAAAGCAACAAGTGTTCTTTACTGCTGAGCCATCCCTCCAGCCTTCTACCGAGGTTTTCATCTGGAAGCCAGCCTTGGGTGGCATCCTTAAGGACAGCCATCAAGGGAGCTGTGCCTATATTTCTTTTGGCAGACAGGACATCATCCCTCTTTGAGGGAAGTGGAGTCTATTGGAGAGAACTGATTTTCCATCTCCCAGCAGGTAAAAATGACAGTTTAGTTGTTAACCCTTACCCTAGTGGCTAGGTTCTCACTCATTCATTCACCACAGTGAAATCTCTCTTTGAAGAGGGATCAGAGCCCTGGGTTTGTTTTGTTTTTAGAACCCCACACAGGGCTGTCCTTTTCCAGTGTCCTGGTTTTGCCACAGTTGTGGTAAATTGCTGCCCCTTTAAAAGCCTCTCTTCAGCTAGGGGGTGGGGTGCTTCTCCTGAGCAGCAGGTTGTCTGCCTGGAGAACCGCACAGCTCCCAGGACTAAAGCTATTACCCTGACTGGGCTTGTTCCCTTGGCGGTAATCCTTCCCCTGGGCAATTCAGACTGTCTCTGTTTTTATTTATTGTTAACCCCATGAGCTACATTTAAAAATTATTTGGGGTGTTTGGCGACTCAATGCCTACTTTTGCAGTTTTCTCCTCATACACAGAACAGATTGAGCAATAAAATAAGAATTATCAATAATCTGACCATAAGAAAAATAATATGAAATTACAACAAACATAATCACAAGGAGACCATCTTTTACAAAGTCTTAACTTTCATGAATCATTTGGTGGTTCACACAGTTGTCCTGTGGCATGACTGAGCTTTGAGTTTTGTCCTTGCCTCTTTTCTTCTTTAATTTTGAAGCATTATTTTAGTTTAAGACAGAACTAAAATAACTGAAAACATTTACTTTTATCTTTACTCTTCCATCAAAAAAATTTTTCTATCTATAATTTTTTTATTTCTTTTTCTTACTTAATAGTTTCTGTCTCAGAGTTTCTACTGCTATGATAAGACACCATGACCAAAAGCAACTTGTGGAAGTAAGGAGCTATCACATACTACACTCAGCTATCAGTGAATGAATGGATCAGGGAACTCAGGGCAAGAACCTAGAGGCAGGAATATAAGCAGAGACCACAGAGGAGTGCTGCTTACTGGCTTGTTCCCATGGCTTACTCAGATTGCTTTCTTTTAAAAGAAAAACAAAAACAAAACAAAAAGCAGCAGCAACAACAACAACAAAAGGCACCCAAAATAAAAACAAAAACAACCCCTCTTATTATGTTTTTAATAATCTAAAATGATTTTTAACTTTAGATCTATTTTGGTCATATTCTTTCCCTCTCCCAGGTCCTGCCAGATCCTATCCTTCTCCCTATCCACCCAACTTTCATTCTCAAAAACAAAACAAAAACAAAAACAAAAAAAGAAAACAAAAAACAAAAACAAAACAAAAACCCAAAACGATAACAAAAAAATTCAAACAAAAAAATTAAAGAAAACTTAAAGTACTCCCCAAACCCCTTTAAACTGCACCCAAATAGAAGCATAGACACAGAACTGTAGAGTCCATTGAAGAGAACTGATTTTCCATCTCCCAGCAGGTATAAATGACAGTTCAGTTGTTAACCTTTACCCTTGCGGATAGGCTCTCACTCATTCATTCATTCATCCATCCATTCTTTTTTTAATGTCACAAAATTAAATATAATAAGATAAAACAAAAACTATTACATCAACGTTAGACAAGACAAACCAACAGAAGAAAAAGAACCCAAGAGAACCCAGGGACCTTATATTCACACACCCAGGAATCCCATAAAAATCCTGAATTGAGGGTCTGGAGAGATGACTCCATGGTTAAGAGCACTGACTGTTCATTCAGAAGTCCTGAGGTCAATTCCCAGCACCCACATGGTGGCTCACAACCATCTGTCATGGGGTCTAATGCCCTCTTCTGTCTGATGCTTTCTTTTGTCAAGCAGGCACACATGCAAATAGAATGCCCATATATCTAAATAAATCTTAAAGAATAAATTAGTAAACTGAAAGCTGTAATACAAGCACAGAGGACCTGGTGCAGGCTCTGTGCAGGCTTCAGCCTGCTTTCTTAAACAGCCATGACCATCTGCACAGGGGTGCCCACAGTGATCTGGGCTCTTACTAATCGCCAACCAAGAAAGTATACTACAAGCTTGCCTACAGGTCAATCTGGTGGTGATGGTGGGTGTGGTTCTCAATTAATGTTCCCTCTTCCAAAATGATTTTAGCTCGTGTCAAGTTGATATAAAACTAGCCCGCACCATTTCTTTGTGCTTTATTTTTACTTACAAAATTTAGAAGGGATTTCATTTTTAAAAAGACTATATTGTAATGATAACACAGGAAGCTGAAAGTCCTTTTCTTTTATATCCATAAGTAAAGAACAGATAATATATTTTACACTTGCAATAAATTTAAAACTTAAAAAAATTGTTGGCCAACAATGGTGAGAAAGAAACTTTTTACCTCTTAAGCTCTTTAGCTCCTAAAAGAGAAAATGATATTTAGTTCCTAAAATCTGCATGAGTAGCTATATTACAATCTTTTTCCTTTTTAGATCATTCTCTGAGCCTTTAAGATGTAAGTTTTCTACATCATATTTAAGAAAAAGAGTCATAACTTTAGAAGAATAGATTTAGGAATAATGATAGCTTTGTTCTATGAAAAAATAATCAGATCAACAGTTTAACATGAAACGATCAAGGGAGAAATGTGTTGAAATCTAAAACATATTTGATTTGTTTTAAATTTATCCTTATGCATGAACAGGTATGTCGCATTAATGCTCTACTTCTGCCACCAATTTCTGCCTTAAGTTACTATTGCTGCGATAAACACCATGACCAAAAGCAACTTGGGAGGAAAGGTTGTATTCTCTTATACTTTCAGGAAATAGTCCATCACTGAAGAAGAGTCAAGACAGGAACTCAAGGCAGGAATCTAGAAGCAGGAACTGAAACAGAGGTCATGGAGGAATGTGGGAAACTCTGATAATTAAGGTTGAGGTCTACCATTCTCCGAATAGCCTTCTGGGGCTTGGCACAATGTGGAGGACTTTCTTAATAGCCAGTGTTTCTCCTTCTCTGATCTTGACTGGGGAGTTCACAGAAGAATGCTACTTACTGGCTTGCTTCTCATGATATGTTTAACCTACTTTCTTCTACAAACCAAGACCACCTACTTGCCCAGGGGTATCACTGTCCACAGTGAACTGAGCCCTCCCATAGCAATCATTAATAATAATAATAAAAATGCCTCACAGAATTGCCTACATGCAATCTCTTAGAGACAATTCCTCAGTTGAGATTTCTCCTCACCAGATACGTCTAGATTTGTGTTAAATTGACACACAAAAAAAGCAGAATTCCATGCATATGTATAACTTCTATGTGTTTATGTTTTTATGTTGTTTATATGGTATCAAATTGGCTTATAAATGAATATTGATGTTGTTGGATTAGCCCAAATTCCTTTCAGTTCATAGCATGACTGATGTTTTAGGAGGAAAGCTCTAGCTCAAATAACCCCCAAAAGGTTCAAGTTGGCATCTGTCTCAATCTAAGGATTAAAGAGTCAAAAGTAATGGCAATGGACAGAGGGGAGATTTGGTCAATATGGCCATGTTATGGTAACAAATAGAAGTGCAGATTGCCCCAGAGCTGTCTTTGAGGTACTAACATGAGTTTTTAATTTAAATAGAGAAAATTAAAGCAAAAGTCAAGAGGTATATGCAATTGGAGAGTCTGAGTCAATGTGTTAACTGATCGACTGAAGTGCTTTTTGCCTGCTGATGTGGATTTGTTCTTAGGGGACACAGCCTTTCCCTCTCAGCCAATTGCTTCCACCTGAGGGCTGGTCTTGTTCAGCTCTGCTGTTGCAGAAACCCGAGGACTAGGAAGATGAGTTATCACCGTGTAACTCACATAAGTTTTCTACATCATTTTCCAGCTTTCCTTGAGAATTAATATGCTTACCTACAAAGGTAAAGATGCGACTCAAAGGAAGGAAACCAAACACAAAATGAAGACAGAGATGCTGTGCCTTTATTCTGTGTCAGTTGCCCCATGAGTCCAAATAAGAAGTATGTTCTTTTTAATAATAGTTTCATAGTGTTTGCTACACTTAAATTGATTTGTGGCTCACAGCTGTCCACAATTCCAGCTCTGTGAGATTTGGCACCTCTTCTGACCTCTAAAAACACCAGGCATGCACACACATGGTGAACAAAAATACTCGCACATATGAAATGCAATAAATAAATCCTTTTTAAAATTTTTAAAGGAAAAAGGAAAGCAATAAGACAAGTAGAGTATAGATTTGGGGTTTTTACTACACGTTTCCTTTCTCACTGACTTCTTCCTTATCTCCTACTCTAGACATCGCCAGGCTGTCTTACAGTCATTTGCTCACCAGTGAATCTCTCCACAGCTCCAGTGGATCCCTGGAAAGCTGTAATACAAGCACAAGCTGTGCTTACTGTTTCTCTTTAAAGTAAATACATGGTTAGACACACAGAGCATCTGCCTTTTTAACCTTTTGAGAAATGAAAACATGTGGAATCTATATTCACCTATTTTGGTTATGACTATTTTGTATGCTCCTTAGGTAAAACACCATCTAGGAGAATACAGAATTTAAAACAGAAATTAGATTCTCGAAAGGAACTATTGAAACAAGCTGGTAGAACAGCCTTGAGGGAACACTTTTCTTTGCCAAAAGCTGTTAGCTTTACATGGAGCAGCTAAGGTAGGGACTGCGTGTGCCTTAGGATGTGAGTAGCGAAGAACAGAAAGCATATTTAATAGTTTAGGACCAAGAAAATATATGGAAGCAGCTAACCTCAGTGTGCTTTGAATCCAGATGTGCTGCTTAATGAGGTTAGCTTATCCAGATGTTATGACAGTTCACTCACCTTGGCAGGGTCTTAGGGTGTCTCTCTTGAAAGCCAGGGTTGTTTAGAATATCAGTGGGTCAATCTTATGGTAATGTCCTTCTGGACAAGCTGTGTATTACTCTACATGACCCAGGAATGCAATATGGTTGACTCTAAGTGATTAATATCTTTGGTGTTGGTGGCACTCATTAAACATTAAATGAGTTTCTGCCCAGAAAACAGAAACAAAGGTAATATACAGACACACACACACACATGTGTATATATATATATACAAGTTTAAAACAGAGTAGACCAGCTAAGCAACAGTTCATAAAACCCACCAACATTGCTTCAAAGAGATCCCAGATGAGCCCCCAAAGATGACTCTATCAAGGGTAGCAGGAACAAGGCACAAAGCTACACTGTCATCCTCAGTGGCCTGAAGAGTTAGTTCCTGTATTGGCTAGTTTCGTGTGTCAACTTGACACAGGCTGGAGTTATCACAGAGAAAGGAGCTTCAGTTGGGGAAGTGCCTCCATGAGATCCAGTTGTGGGGCATTTTCTCAATTAGTGATCAAGTGGGGAGGGACCCTTGTGGGTGGTACCACCTTTGGGCTGGTGTTCTTGGGTTCTATAAGAGAGCAAGCTGAGCAAGCCAGGGGAAGCAAGCCAGTAAGGAACATCCCTCCATGGCCTCTGCATCAGCTCCTGCTTCCTGACCTGCTTGAGTTCCAGTCCTGACTTCCTTTAGTGATGAACTGCAATGTGGAAGTGTAAGCTCAATAAATCCTTTCCTCCCCAACTTGCTTCTTGGTCATAATGTTTGTGCAGGAATAGAAACCCTGACTAAGACAGTTCCCTTAATGTTTTAGAAACTTCATCTCAGGTAAAACCAGATCATCGTCTTAAACGCAGAAAATAATTTCAAGACTAGAAGGGTGAAGAAGAGTTAGGCTTATCAAAAATAGGAAGACATTCTGAGAAAGACAGAAGCACACCTAATTGTGGTGTGGATGAGAATGTCACTCATGAGACTGTCACTTCTCATATGATTGAATGCTTGGGTCCCGTTTATAGAACTGTTTTGGAAATGGTTAGGAGGTATGGCCTTGTTGGAGAAGTAGTGTCACTGAGGGTGGACTTAGAGGTTCCCCACAGCAGGCCTAGTCTGTCTCTCTTCCTTCCCTTCAACATGCAGATAAAATGTAAGCTCACAGCTACTGATCCAGCGCCATGCCTGGCTCTCTGCCGCCACACTCCCCAGCATAATGATCGTGGACTATGATCTGAAACTCTAAGCAAACCCTAAAGTTAAATGCTTTCTTTTATAAATTTTCTTGGTCATGGTGTCCTTTTACAGCAATGGAAGAGTTACTAAGACAATTGAGAATATGGGTGTGCACTTCTCAAAGGCCCATCAAGGTTTATTAAAAGACATTTTCACATAGATTGTAACCCAGGGGTTAAGAGAAAGGAGAGAATAACACCCAGTGTGAGTGTGGGCTTCTCAAGGAAGTCACAGTCAAGTGTCTTAGCATCGGGCGTATCCTGTCTCACCATCTCACTGGCTCTCCAGATGCATCGCATAGTGTTTATTAGAAGCCCCCCTCCCTGCCACACCCTCTCATTGATAAGTGAGTTTATGGGATGGCTCCAGAAGTGCTTTGGATGGAATTATAATTGTATATCACAAAACCAGGAGCCACTGGGGTTATATGAGGAGGTTAAGATAGGTCTTTTAATATAAATGGAGTTTCTGGCTAGATTCCTAGGAAATTATAGGTTTACATCAGGGTAGAGAGAAGGGCTTTAAGCTTTTTTTTCCCCCTCTCAGTTGTGTTGGAATTCGCAGCTGATGAGATTCTGGAGCCAGGGATTCCTTTCCTGCCCAGGTCCCCAGGGTTTTCTTTTTCTTTCTCTCCTGCCCCTATGAGAGCATGCGCATAAACAGCGGGAGCTGGCTTGATCTTGTGGTGCACAGACTCCATGTTTCTTTCTCCTTAAATCCCTCATATCTGGACCATAGAATTGCTAATTCCCTTGAGTCAACACAGGTACTACAACTAATCTGTAGCTAAAGCAATGAAAGTTTATCCCTTCACAGTCATGATGGCCTGAAGTCTAGACTTTGGTGACTACAGAACTGGGCCTCAGGGGAATAATGTTTCATGTAACAGAATATCTCCATCCTTACCAGGACAGGCATAACATCATTAGTATCAGTGCAATGCTTCCGACGCCAGATGTGTGAGGGACTTTCCCACATGCACCAAGTAAACAGTTCAGAAGACAGAGGTGAGCGCACTCCCATTCAGTTCTGCAGTGCTCTTCCTTAAGACTGCATCAGACCCCAGATTGAAGGGTTGGAACAAGCACTTAGAAGCTGCTTTTGCTGAAAGGCACTAACTTCTCACTTGGGTCTACAAGGAACCCAAGAGAGGGATAAAAGCCTTATATCTATCTCTGCCTTCATGTTGTGTCTATCTCTGTAACCTTTGCTAGGTTTGACCAGCTCTGTCTCACTTCCTATCATTGTAAGGCAACCTAGGTATCTGGATTCCAAGAGAAGATAGGAACCTAGGAACTTAAACACCTCAGACACAAAAGGGCTAAGCTTCTCTCTGTCTCTCTCTGTCTCTCTGTCTCTGTCTCTCTCTGTCTCTCTCTGTCTCTGTCTCTCTCTGTCTCTGTCTCTGTCTCTCTGTCTGTCTGTCTCTCTTTCTCTCTCTCTCTCTCTCTCTCTCTCTCTCTCTCTCTCTCTCACACACACACACACACACACACACACACACACAGGGTGACTTTTAAATATACCCCTCCCATTTCTTCTAGAGTCCTTCCTCACTTCCCTATGGTGTTAGCACTCTCTCTTCTCCCCTTCCCTAAAATAGCTTAAAGTAGGCTTCTGTGCTCTTCCTGGTGGTCTGAAATTTCTCCTCCACCTTCAGACTCACCAACTCTCTGGCATTAAATGGAGCAATTTCTGTCCTCTACCTTATCACTTCAACCTTTCTGGTAGGAATTACAATATTTTAAACCATTGTACCTTTCCCTTTGGCTATAACATCACTGAGATAACTAATACCAAGAAACCAGAATTTCCAAAGACATTGATGAACACATTTGTATCTTCCCACAATGACAGAAAAACAATAATTTCACAAGATTCTACGGTTTCTGTGGCAGCAAGTTGCCAGATAACCCCACCTACCTTGGTAGCCTTAGAAAGGTAAATGGAGGTTCTTTTATCATAACCTTAATTGCTAATATTAACTCTTGTATGACACAGAAAACAGGTAATATGTCTATATACATATGTGCATACATGTGACTTACAGAATGATTGTAAGTAAAGAGGCTATAGCAGAGTTCAAGTTTACAAAGCGGACAGAAAATCTGTATTGACAAGATAATGAGCCACAGTGGAGCCAGGGGAAAGCTGCTGCTGCTGAAGCTGCCAGAGTCAGAGTTCAAAACCAGAGCTGCACCGTCCAGAGGTAAGGTAAAAGGCCAAGCCAGGCTCCCAGAGCCAGAGGTGGTGGGTTCAAGGACAGGGCTAGGCAGGTGAGAGAGAAGACGGGCAGGCAGTCAAGTAGCCACACAGAGTGAACATACAGGGATGGGTGGGAGTTCCCTATTGTCAGTCTCACACACACAACAGGTATTGTTACAGCAGCAAATGCCTACTAAGCTGATAGGATCTCTGGCCTAGGTAGAGTCAACCTTCCCGTTGGCAGTGCCCATCACCTGGCCAAAGGACCACCTCTAGGAAGGGAATGCAAGCTCATTTTTAGTCACTCTGAAGAGATAGCAGGAATAGTTATTTTAGTAAAACACTGTATTTTTCCTTCCCAGAATCCTGCCCTCTAGCACTCCCTAGAAGCTGCCGTGAGGGTCTTCGCATCTACTTACCAGAGCCCTGACTCGGGGTACAGCTCACCCCTTTCTTCTTGTCTTTCTCTCTCAGATGCTGCCAGAACCTAAGAAGTCTTTCTCTGATGTGCTGGGCTTCCTTACTCTTTCTTTAAAGTTCTGTCCCTACCACGTGCCTGCTCGTCCACCACGAGTCGGATTCCTGTCTGCGGAGCTCAGCAGTGTGGCTCTTTCCCTCCTTCTTGCCTACATTCGCCTCCCAGGAACTGCTGAGATTTAGTTTGTGCTGTGCTCTGTGCATGTGCACGCACTTCAAACTCAGGTTTCCTGGAAGAGCAATACGTGCCCGTAGCTGCTGAGCCATCTCTCTGGTTCTCTTGAGTCCATTTTGAAATTAATT
Source organism: Apodemus sylvaticus (assembly GCF_947179515.1). Classification (NCBI taxonomy): domain Eukaryota; kingdom Metazoa; phylum Chordata; class Mammalia; order Rodentia; family Muridae; genus Apodemus; species Apodemus sylvaticus. Next base: position 114,635,360 of record NC_067476.1, read on the forward strand.
TACTAATGAGCCTAAGAACCCCCAATAAAGGAGCCTGATTTTCCAAGTATCATCTGGTGGTCGTGAAGGGATCTCCAAAATTTCCGGTAACAGAATCAGTAGATTGATGTGGGGCCATCAGAGTGTTAGGTACCCATCATTTTATGGGGTCACAGTAATAATACGTTCTTGAGCCTGGTTTCCTTGGCATGATTTTTTTAAAGATTTATTTATTTTTATAAATTTATTTATTTATTTATTTATGAATACACTTGTCACTGTCTTCAGACACATCAGAAGAGGGCATTGGACCCCATTTACAGATGGTTTGAGCCACCATGTGGTTGCTGGGAATTGAACTCAGGACCTCTGGAAGAGCAGTCAGTGCTCTTAACCTCTGAGCCATCTCTCCAGCACCCCCTGGCATGATTTTAATACACTCATGCACCACTGCAGTTGGGTGGGTCTTTTTCTGCTCCTGGGAATAAGTACTTTATCAGTCTGTGCTACTTGGGTGGTGCCAGACAGGTATATGATTTGTGGGTCAACCGAAGGGCTACAATCATCATTCTCCCTCAAAAGAAAGTAAAAATCTGCTAGTAAAATGGGGTTCCCTGGAGCAAGCCATAATCTGGAGAGAGAGAGAGAGAGAGAGAGAGAGAGAGAGAGAGAGAGAGAGAGAGAGAGAGAGAGAGAGAGAGAGAAGAGAAAACAGTGGTTTATATAATATGGAATAAGTTCATCAGGACACAGTTTGAGAGCAACATTAGTCTTACTTCTCTCTTGGCCCTGTTGAGGATGGGTGGCTGAACTTGTCTTATTATGTCAGCCAGGCTCTGACAGAACAGTCACAGCGACATCACCTTTACTCTGACTCCAGTACAGCAGAAGTCATTGTGCTTCTCCTTTTTTTTCTCAAACCACCTTGAGTTCTCAGAACTTCAGAGATTCCCAGAATCCTCTGCCCAGATAACAATCACCCAGGATGGCAAGCCTGTACCCTGAAGCAGATGAAATCAACCTGAGGACTGTCTCATTCTCCCAACAATAAGACCTTCTTTGACCACTTTGCAGTAACAGAGCTGAAACAGGGATGGGCAGGACCACACCTTGACCAGGACTTGCTAAAGCATGCTACCTCCTGTTCTCTCAGCTTACATCTAAAGTGGTGGAAGAACTCCCGAAAAGGGACACGGAGTCACTGGACCCATCAGACTAGTCTCTCTCTGACCACATCGAACAAATCTCTGTTCTCACTATTATTTGTATCCTTCTCTGGTACACGAGGGTGGGTGGCCAATCACAGCACACTGAGGCTGCCAGCCCTGGGTTTCCCATAAATAATCTAGGTTCAATCCTGAGAAAATGCTCCCACTTCAGATTCCAGACACAAGTTGTAGGTTGACACCTCCAGTTCTGACTGGTTGGAAACCAAGGATCGATATGGCCACATATTGGACTCATTACTTCGTTAGAGTGGTTCACAGAACTCAAGACAATACTTTACCAATATTCATCACTTACTTATAAAAAGCTATACAAAGGATACAGATGACGAGTCAGTGGAAGAGATGTGCCCACTCGTGTGGAAAGATGAGGCGTGGAACACTGATGTATTCTCAACGCCCCACTCGTGAGAAATGGGTGTTGCTGCTGTTGTTTAATCAAAGTCGTTAGCCCAGGAAGAACTCCTATTTCCTGAGCCTCCTCCTTTTCCCTTGTGCCAATTAGCTAATCACAGAGTGTGAGGCTGAGCCAGGGGGATGGGATGCAGTCACCACCTACGTCAGGGATAAAAGCCTGCAGTGTGCTGCTAGCAGATTGGGGGTGAGTGCATCATCCCTTTACAAAAGAGATGCACTGGCTGGGATTCTTTTGCTCTGTGGGTTCCTTTGTGAGACACAGGGATTGTTATTTTTAACACTCTCTCCAGGAATATCCACATATTAGCTCTGTGAAAAAAACGGTTCCTAACCTGGTTCTTTTTATGCAGCCTTATTATGTAGGTAAGGTTGATGAGATGGCCAGCCTTTGAGGAGCAGCTGAACTCGAAGCCCTCTGTCCCTCCCAGGAGCAGGGGATAAGGCTTTGAGTTTCAACCCTCTAATCTCCTGGCTGGTTTCCCTAGCAACCAGTTTCCCTTCCAGTGGTTATTTAGGAACTTTCCAAAACTTATCTCACCAATATAAACTCATGTTCTGTGGAGGGGGCTTTTCTGTGAACAGCAAAAGACATACCTTTATCTTTACCACCCTGGTACTTCCCAGCCCTGTCTGAAGAAGGGAAGCAACAATTCTCTTACAGCTGAGTGAGTGTCTTAGGGAAGCCCCGGGTGAGAGAAACTGGAAACGTGTGTGCTCATGTGTTTCACAAGAACAACTTTGTAAAAAGTGAAAATTAAAAATCTTAACAAAGGAGAAAATGGAAAAGATAGAACTTAGAAATAAAACAAGCAATGTTTAAGACTTTCTAGATGGCTCCACAGGAGAGGAGAAATAACACAAGTAAAATCAATGAACTTCATAAGTCAATGGACGTACTTAATGGACTTAAACCAGGGCCTCTTAAATTTTCTTCTGGGGGCCCCGTACCACTCTTGAAAAAGTCACATGATCCTGTATATATAAGTATATAAAATAGGTTTATAAATCAAATGTTTATTGATTAAAAAACAAACATTCAAAGCATTTTCGAGATACATAAAATTTTGGCATTTCTTGTATGTATATGTAACACACACATGCTCACACATGCACGTGTATACATGTATACATGCAGGTATGTGCACACGTGTGGGCATGCTTGTGGAAGACAGGTGTTGGCTATAGGTGTCTGTGCTCAGTTTCTCTCCCAGTTCATTTTTTGACACAATGTCTCTCACTGAATCTGAAGCTAATTGGATCTCTGAGGCTAGCCTGCCAGTTACCTTCAGGGATCCACCTGTCTTGCAGCACTGAGGTTGCAGGTATCCACCATCATGCCTGGATTTTTGCATAGTTTCAGGGGATACAAATTCAGGTCCTTGTGCTTACAAGGCAGGCCCTTTCCTGACTGAGGTATCTCCCCAAGCTGATGTGTTAGCACTTCTGAAAGACAAAAGTAAATTCTCATACTGCTGGATTTTTGTTGTTGTTGTTATTGTTGTTTTGGTTTTTTGTTTTGTTTTGTTTTGGAGGGGTGGGTAGAGATGTAAGATGGTAGCTTCCAAAGTGAAGCACTGAGAAGAACTGTCTTAGGGCTTTATTGCTGTGAAGAGACACCATGACCAAGGCACTCTTATAAAGGAAAGTATTTAATTGGGGCTGGCTTACAGTTTCAGAGGCTTGGTCCACTTTCATCATGGCGGGAGGCATGGCAAGCATTTGGGCAGACATGGTGCTGGAGGAATCGAGAATGCTACATCTTAACTGAAGGCAGAAGAAAGAGTTTAGATTCCACACGGGGCAGAGCTTGAGCATAGGAGGCCTCAAAGCCCACCCCACAGAGACACACTCTTCCAAGGCCACACCTCCTCCAACAAGGCCACACCTCCTCCAACAAGGCCACACCTCCTAATAGTCCACTCCCTATGGGCCAAGCACTCAAACACATGAGCCATACCTACTCAAACCACCATAAAAACTGTTTTCAAGTGAGAGCTTTATTGGGGGTCATTATTGACACCATTGGCAGTATCTTATGGTGTGGCTCTAAAGAAATTTTGTTTTGGTTCCACCAGGAATGAGCATGAACCAGATAAGTTCATATATCTGAAAGTTTCATCTCAAGTTTGAATTGTTTTAGAAAGAATTGGGAGGAGTGTGTCACTGGGAGTGGGTTTCAATGTTTTAAGAGCCCATGTGAGACCCAGTCTCTCTTCCTCTGTCTCCAACTTGTGGATCACATATGTGAGTTTTCAGCTACTGATCCAGCCTCCAGCCTACCTGCCTGCTGCTGCTGCTACACTTCTGCCATAATGATATGGGCTCACCCTCTGGAACTGGAAGCAAGTCCCCAATTATGTGCTTTCTTTATTGAGTTGCCTTGGTCATAATGTCTCTCCACAGCAGTGGAACAGTAACCAAGACAAGCTCACTAAGTAACTGAGTACTAAGAACAAGTTACTAAGAAAGCACAGGTGTCTGTTCTTAAAGGTTTGCAAAGGAGTGGGGAGGGGACATAAACATTACCACAGGATTAGATCATAAGTAGATTAGACCTCCTCCCTGCAGGCAGACTGTTTCTGATCCCCTGGTGACAGGCAAGGAGAGAGGACTCTTCCCTTTGTGAGAGATATGAGAGAAGAAAACATGAGGTGTGTGTGTGGGGGGGAGGATAAAGGATAAGATGGTCCCAGGAATGGGTGTGGTCCACCCTGTGAGACAGTAAGACTCATAATCTAAAGTGTAGCAAGATGGATGTGTTTATTTGTTCTTAAATAATAAAGAATTAAATCTGTAGGGCATAGTTATTGACAAACAAAACAAAACAAAAAACAACCCAAAACAACAACAACAACAACAACAAACAAACTCACAGCTTTTACCTCAAAAGGAGCAAGTGATGATTTATTCTGGAGCCAAATCTGAGAGATTGTGACATGGTAACACAAATTTAGGTTACCCCAAATAGCACATTCCAACATGGTAGCAACTTTATGTCATTTTTTTATAGTAACAGAGCAAGGAAAGTTATAAATAATTTTTCAAATACTTTGGTGGAAGCATCAGATAGGCGGGGTATAGCCAAGCAGAGAAACCTTTGCTAAGAAATGATATTATAAATTATAACATCTTAAAGACCGTTCATGTTGCTAGCTCATGTTGTTATCTCTTTTATAAACTTTTAAGCTATAGAAAACCTACTCACATCTACCTCTCATGGACCAAATAGGCTCCATCCAGATAAGTACATCTGCCTAACCTATTCCAGAGAGTGGGATTCCTTTGGGTTTCAAATGTACATCTTAAGACAATTTTTTCTTTCTCCCAAATGTACTTAATCTTATTCTCTACCTATAATAATGTGTTTTAACATCTTGTCAAGTCCAGGCGCTTACCACACCCAGGACAGCTCCAGAGAAGCAACCTTCAGATGCTCCAATCTCCTCAGACACAGCTAGCTTCTACTGGACCTGTTCCTTGTGACCAATCTTCAGATGGCTCCACAGACCCTGGACAGCAAGGAGGCAGCCAATTCTCCCAAGACTGGACAAACATCCACCATACCCATCCCTCTAGGTTCCCCAGAGACACGTCATTCCCAATGTCAGCATGAAGCAGCCAGATATCACCACGACCCTATTCCTGCTTCTCTGTCACCTCTTTCTAATTTTTTCTTTTTTAATTAAATCAAAACAGGAGACTGTTAGGATTCTATCTAACTCCACCCCACAGTTACCTGGCAATAGCCAGGTATGCTCCTCTCCACAGTTACCTGGCAAGGTAGGTAGTACCACATGTAGCATGCCAGTACCTGGCAAAGTAGGCCTGGCTCACTATAAGAAGGCTGCTTGCCCCCTCCTCTCTTACTCCTGTTTCCTGCTTGCTTCTCTCTTGCCCTCTTGGGCTCTTCTCCTCCCCCTTCTCTCCACGTGGCCATGGCTGGCCTCTACTTCTCTACTCTCCCCTTCTCTCTGCTTTTCTCTGCCTCTACTATCCTCTCAACTCCCCTCTCCATGCCCTAAATAAACTCTATTCTATATTATACTGCCTGTGGCTGGTCCCTCAGGGGGAAGGGATGCCTCAGCATGGGCCCACTGAGGAAATGCCTTCCCCCACACCTCACCACACCCCCATAGAAAATATTCCTATAGTCCTTTATCTTTTTATAATCACAACAGTGTGTATGTTACATATGTATACTGTGTACTATGTATAGGCTACACATGTATACTGTGTGTTGTGTATATGTTACATATGCTGAGTGTATATTACACATGTATATTGTATGTTGAGTGTATGTTACACATGTATACTGCATATTGAGTATGTTACACAAATATACTGTACATTGTATGTATGTTACACATGATACTGTATGTTACAGGTATATACTCTAGAGTGTATGCTATATAAATATACTCTAGAGTGTATGCTACATGTGTATACTCTAGAGTGCATGCTACATGTGTATACTGTGTGTTGTGTGTATGTTACACATGTATACTGTGTGTTGTATATATGCTATATATATATACTGTATGTTATACATATATACTGTATGTTACACATGTATACCATATACATATGTTGTATGTATGTACAATGTATTATGTGTGTTGTGTATATGTTACAGATGTATACTGTATGCTACACATGTACACCATATGTTGAGTTTACTCCACACCACACCCCTCCCTCCTCCCATCTACCTTCCTATTAGCTCCCCTTCCTCTAGACAGGTTCACTTGCATTTCTCACATCAGTTTTACACGAATGATCTTATTTATCTATATAAACCCTAGAGAGAAAATTTACATTTTTCCCACATATTTTCTTTCAAAACACTAAAGTTCATCATGCCTGAAGTTTCACTTTGTGTGTGTGTGTATACCAAATGTTTCTTACCTATCCTTCCATTCATGAGCTCTTAGGTTAGTTTCATAACCTAGGAATTGAAAACAGCACTGCAGTGAATAAATATCTCTGGGGTATATTGACATGGAAGCCTTAGGTAAATACTCAGGAGTGGTGGCGCTGGCCCATGTGCAGCTGTTGTGCCCAGGCTGTGGCTTTCTCTGAGGTCATCCATGTCACAAAGAGTGTGGCTCTGTAGTCTAACCTGTTATCAGGTATGGCGATCGCTCCAATGTTGTCTCTTTGCCCAAGGATACTTTGTCTTTGGTGCTTCCGTATGATTTTGAAGATTGATTGTTCTGAGTAGTATTGCCATTTCCACAATGTCAATTATTCAACCCCGAGAGCCCTGAGCAGCGCTGAGCACAGGTCCATGTATTTCCTGGCTGTTTGACAAAACAGATTAGTCCAAAGTAATAATGGATGTGATTTATGAAAGATCTGTTGCTACCACAGAAATCTGCACTCTGAAAGTGAGTCACTATTTCTGTTAGCATGTCAGGCCATTTCTGAGGTAACTCTTCTCTGCCAGAAATGCTAAGAGCACCACTCAGCAACTTCTGAATGTGCTCTGCGCTGCTCAGCAGTACACACACTGTGTGAGCTGTAATGGGTTCCTGGTCAGCTTTGCAAATTTTGCTTGGTTAATTTTCACCAATTTTCTACTTCCTTTCAATATAGTGGTGTGTGTGTGTGTGTGTGTGTGTGTGTGTGTGTGTGTGTGAATATGTGCGTATGCGCACACACTTTTTTGTGGACAGGAGACTTAAGTTGAGCATTTTCCTCCATTGTTATCCAGTTTATTTTTGAGACAAAGTCTGTAATATAAATTATATCCATAAATCGTCATGTGTCATCTGCGCTTGTTGAGAGCTGGCTCTGAGAACAAGCAGCTATGTTTTATTTCACAAGGACTTCCAGGACTCCTTGTCCTGGGGCAACCCCGTTCCTGCCTCTGTGTCAGGGAGATAGGAGAAGTATACACCCTTGAAAACAGCCAGAAGGCAAACCATTTCCATAAAGGTTACTGTTTATCTCCTGGTATAAAAAGGCAGCACGAGTCAGGGACTGGAGGCCTGAGACTCATCTAGGGAGAAAGTTGGGTTTGCTCAGGACCCCCCATTAGTCCAGCATGGACATCTCTAATCACGTCTGCTACATGTTCTAAACACACAGTTGTTATAAACACCTGATGTGATGATGTTTTACTGTCTGCTACTTGCTGCTCCTGTTTTGATTTTTGCTTACTATATATTTAATAAACTCATTCTTTAAAACTCAAAGTACAGCTGTTATAGACCCTGCTCCATGCAGAGTAAGGTCTCTCCCTGGAGGTCATAGATTGCACTAAGTTGGCTGGCCAGTGAGCCCCAGGGCGCCTGCCTCCAACCCTGCCCTCTCAGGACCTCTCAGGTTACAGGTACCATTCCAGCATCCTTGATTGCTAGGGATTGAATCTCAGGTCCCCAGGCTTGCAGGACAGGGACTTACTGGGTAGGCCACCTTCAGGCTTAAATTGTGCTTGTCCAAGCTTTCATGGAACATGCTTTCAAAGGCAACTCACTCTGAGAGGGCTGAGTGACGCGCACTCGTCCAGATTCCTTTATCAAAATCGTGTAATGCCCTCATGCTTTCTAGATCTTCAGAAATATGGGTGTCATGGAAGCCAGCAGGAGAAGCTCCTGCCTCCTATAGAAAGAAGTCTGTGCCCCTCTCAAGCCCCCACCGTTATCTCTCAGCTTACAGGGCAGCTGGAAGAGCCCAAGCAAACGCCCTTTCATCACTACTTGTTTAAAGCAACATGCTGTCCCCAAGAAGCTGCGAGTCTAATTCTGCGGCTCTTGTAAATTCTGAGGAGGTTTTGTTGTTGCTATCTTTTCATGAATATTCCACAATGATATGAAGGAATTTATCTCAGATACCTTGTGTGTGATGTCTTTGTTTCTAAAAGCACAAACCTGACTCCACCAGTCTTTATATATGGCCTTATCTTCCCATGTCCTTCCGCCAAGTACTCTGGGAAGAAAAAGAGAGACCCCCTGCTCTAAGAGAGACTGAAGAGGCTCTAATCATTTTTAGAGGGCAGTTCAAACACTAAAGCAAGCCCTACAGTTGACAGAATTCCCAGGTTACTGGGAATCTTCCAGAAGCTGATAAGTTTCTTCTTAATAGTCTAGCAGAGCACACACCTCGTGAATCAGCTGGCCAATACAGAAAACAAATCTTCATTCTATTATTCTAGAGACTTTACAGTTTAAACACCACAAAGTCGAGCAAGCATTTATTAATTTGCATTTCATAAAGAATAGGGGATAAGATTACAAGAAATATACAACAAAAATATTCGTAATGGTTGCGTGTGGAGGTCATTTCCCAGAAATTCAGAAAGTATCTGGGACTATATTTTAAAAGATCCATGCAGGTAGCATAATCTTACACACACTATACCCCAGCCACCGACACCAACCGCGGCAGGCTCTGGATTCCTTGCTCTGGTCTCTGATAGACCTTTTCAAGTTACAGGAAGATGACACCATTCTTGACGAACAGCATTTTGTTGCCACTGAAGATTTGCCAGGATACTAGGCTGCCGTCTCATAATGGGCATTCATGGAGGAAAGAGAGTGTGACCCCGTAGGTCAAATGGGAAAAGGCGTCCAAACCTACCTAGTATCACTTCCATTGTCTGCTGCCTGAAACAGGACGGGCTCCCCAAGCCAGCACAATTCTGGAGTAGCACACTGTCACCAAGGCTACTTCCAGGTGGCCAGAGACCCTGCTGTGTACTGCCTTCTGATTGGCTGAGTCCTCAGTGGTTGCTTAGGAACTATGTAGTCTCCAGAGCCCAGTTGTGCTGAAACAAAGCCGATTTCCCTTTTGAGTCTATCGTGAATTCCAGCTTGTAAAGGGAAGATGTTGCTTTAAACCAAACCTTGAGCATCTTAGGCGGTTTGTGTGGTCCTAGATCCAAGCGGGTAGCTTTTTTAGTTTGCACCTTGGAGGGTCACTGACAATAAGATATACAACACTGGTTTGTGTGGAACATTAACACAGTTTGGATGATTTTACATTTTTGACTGTTACTGAACAGTGGTTTGAATGAGAATGGCCCCCATAGACTCATTTGTTTGAATGCTTGGTCCCCAGTTGGTAGAACTGTAGGAAGGATTAGGAGTTGTGGCCTTGTCTGAGGAGTCATGGCCTTGTTTGAGGAGGTGTGTCACTGGGGGTGAGCATTGAGGTTCCAAAAGACTGGTAGTATTCCCAGTGTGTGTTCTCCTTCCTATGTGTGGATGGAGGTGTGAGCTCTCAGCCATTCCTGACCCCATGCCTTTGCTCCACCATCACGGACTCTAGTCCTATGGAACTATGAACCCAATTACATACTTTCTGCTTTAAGTTGCCTTAATCGTATTTTTTTTTAAAATCACAACAGTAGAAAACTAACTGATACACTGACTTCAGAAACCTGTTACCAGATCCTTTTGTTTTGAAGCTGTTGCTATTTGTATTTCTCATGTGTTTGAGTTTTTTTTTTTGATCCTTAGCATTTATTATTAGAAATGTGAAAAGGTTAAAAAAAATCACTTGTTAACGCAATTCTTCAGTGTAATCAGCAGTAAAGAAAACTTTAAAATATGTATCTAGGGGAAAAAACAATAAATAGAAACAAAAGCAAACTTAAAACCTGAGCAATCTGTGGTCAGACATATCCCAAACACACGAACATTTATTTTTACAAATGTTTGTGGCACTTTTAGTTGTTCTTCAAAGAGTAATGGTCATTGGGCTTAGTGACACATGAAAGGCTGAAACAGAAGGCTTTGGGTTTAAGGCCTGCCTGGCCTCCAAAGTGGCTCCAATCCTGCCCTGGCAACTTAGTGAGACCCTCTCAAAGCTCAAAAGAGGGCTCAGTATAGAGCTCAGTGGAAGAGCATTTGCCTAACGTGTGTAACGCTTTGGGTTTAATTGTCAATTTCACCACAAACCAGAACAACAAAGAAATACAAATGACAAACTTTGGTGCATTAAACAACAAGAAAAACCAAACTAGGGATACACATAAAAATCTGGTCTAGATATCCTGTGCTCCGCCTTAGTTGAGTAAGTGTGGTCCTTGCCCCTCACCAAAGAAACACACACACACACACACACACACACACACACACACAGCCTTAATCAAAACCCAAGAGAACAACTGACCATGGAGTGTCCATCCCCAGTTGATAAATCTTCAACACAACTCCAGCACTCAAGGCTCAGGGAACATCTCAGAGGAGGAGACAGAAAGCTGGCAAGAGACAGAAGAGCAGGAATTGTGCTGTGGGATTGTGCCTTCTAGCTGTGACAGGGAAGTTAAACCGGTGAAATCTCAACATGGCTGCCCAAACAAGACCTGAACAATTCCAACAGCAACTGACATCTTGAACTTAAATAATTCAACTAAAATATAATTATACCATTTCCTCCTCTCCACTTCCCTACCCCTCCCATGCTTGCCCCAGCCTCTTCTTCTTTAACCATTGTTGTTACAGATACATATAAGAGAATAGTACTGCCCATTGAGTCTATTTAGTGTTGCCTGTACACACACACACACACACACACACACACACACACACACACACACACATTTTCAGGGCTACCCACTTGGTATTAAAAACCAATCAGTGCATTCATCTGTGGGGAAGGCTGATTCTCCCTCTCACAGTAGTTATAATTGCTGTGATTTTCATCTAGATGTGGGCCTAATGAGATTCCCCCCTTTATGTTAAGATGACTAATCTCAAGAAATTTATCTGAAAATGAAGAAAGCCAATAATGAAAACGTGTGTGCTATGTAACTCCACTTATATAGCACTCATGAAATATCATGAGAGAGACAAAAACAGATTGGAAGTTGCCATCAGTTAGGTAGAAATGGAAATTAGGGAAGGGCTCAGTACAGGGAGTAGGCTCCACTAGAGGTCTTAGGACAGTGATAGAACTAAGTGTCTTGAAGCTGAATACATGGCAAATGGGCATTTGTATAGAGCTATAAGTATCAGTACACTTAAATGAACCCATTATAAGTGGTGACATTCATACCGCTAAAGGCTCTGCACCCAGTCAGTGGTCCCAGACTAGTGAGAGCACACACCCTCTTGTGCACTTCATAGAAATGCAGACTGCCTGCCCAACTCAGCCCCACTGAAGAGAATCTGCACATGGGTGAGAGAAACTTGCTGATCAAGAAGGATATTACTACTGTCTGGAGTTTTTTTTGGAATCCTAGCTCTTAGAGATCCAGCACATGACTTCAGCAGATTTCCAAGTATGCCCCCCCCCAAAGATGAACATTTTCTGTACCCTGGAATCACCCAGAAAACTTGGTAGAAATGCAATTCTCATTCCTAGACACTAAGTAAGAGACTCAACACTGGGTGACATAGTCTTGGGCTCGATAAGTCCTCCAGGGGGTCCTGGTACACAACTGAAGCTTCTCTTCCTGTGGGTGTCCCACCAGCACTAGGATACTGAGACCTCCTCTTCTACTTTACACCACCCCTAGACTCCAGCAGAGCCTAGACCTGGCCCCTCACCGGGTACACCTCTTCTCCAGGTTGGTTGTGAATTATAGTCATATATTCTGCCACAAACAATCTTTCAACAGGGGTGAACATGGAAATCTTCCAATGCCCGCCATCCTAGGTCACTGAGTCACTCAAGTTTCGATGAAAGACATAATTTCCCATAAAGAGCAAACTCTAAAGGAATGTGTGTTCCCATTAGGCCTGGGCTAATGAGCACTCTAAATTAAAGGAAAGGGATTATTTCCAGAGCTCCCTACAGCCTTCATCCTCTGCCCAGAAGTGAAGCTGGGGAAGTGAGATTCATTTAACTCATTAGTGCCTGAAGCACTTCACAACTCGGGTTCCAGATGTGGACACCACTAAGTATAAATAATAATGCTAATAACATCTCATTCATCTTCTCTTTATCTCTGGGGCTCTGAGGATCAAACCCGATAGACACAGCTTCAAAGGCATCTCCCATCCCAGATCTGGGAACGCGTGTGTTCCAACAAGTCTCCAGCCTCAGTTCCTGCATTCCCAGCAGTCAGAGGTTCCAACTCATCTGAAGTGGTATTTGAGTCTCTCTCTCTCTCTCTCTCTCTCTCTCTCTCTCTCTCTCTCTCTCTCTCTCTCTCTCTCCACCCTACCCCCGTGATTGTCTCTAACAAGCTTAGTGGCATGAAGTCCAACAGCACCATCAGCAAAGAAACTCGCTTTCAAGAGCCACGTGTTTCCTCTTCCCCCATCCCCAGAAGTGCTTAGAATACTTTCATGAATTAAATCGAATCTTTGACTTGTCAAGACAGCTTTAAAAATAACCAAAGGCTGTGGATGGGATGGCAACACAAGGCTGGCAGATAGCACGCCGATGGTAAAACAGAGCCTGCAGTTGCTTTGGGGAACCTGTGAGGCTTCACTGTCTGTGGCAGAGAAGAGGGTGGATTACCCTGACACTCTAGAGCTGCCGATCAGGGGCTGCATAACTGAAAAATATGACTAGCAGGAAAGTCATATTTTAAGATTCCATGTTAGGGTGTGTGCAGCTGGGCCACGGGCAGAAGTCTGGGCAGTGCCCATCAGCCTTGTGGTCTTGGTCCAGCTGCTAGGTACAGGCTTGAGGACAAGACTTCTGGAGCCAGAAGAGCGGGAAGAGCCAGGCAGGCCTGCTCTGCGCTGGTGGAGGAAGTGAGACATGAGCCTCAGGATGCCCCACAGCCACGGTGGGGAAGATAGACAAGGTCCAGGTTGTCTCCATGCAAAGACCTAGCAAGTGGGGGCATCCTACTGAAGAACTTGTGGCTTAGAGGAACTTTGGCCCCTTTCAGTCCAGACTAAATGAAAATTTCTAGGAAGTGGAGGCCTAAGAAATGTTGGTTTAAGGACACCACCCTTTAAGGATTGTTCTAAAGCTTGGAGTGGTGATGGAGAGCTGTTTGGAGGGAGTGGCCACCGGAACTGAGGTAGGACACAGAGTAGCATCCATGTCTTCAGAGCACTGCAGCTTACTCAATCCCATTTCTTTTTTTACATCTGCACATTCCAACTGGCTGTACTCTCCAATCTAGCACTTCTCAGCCTTCCAAATACTGTGACTCTGTAATACAGCTCCTTCTGTTGTGGTGACCCCCCAAGCATCAAATTACTTCGTTGCTACTTCATAACTGTAATTTTGCTACTGTTGTGAATCATAATGTAAATATCTGATATGCAGGATATCTGATATGTGACCCCTCTGAAAGGGCCATAGGGCTCTCAACCCACAGGTTGGGGACCACTGATCTAGAAAGTGTTACAATTCCCAGTTCCTGACTTCCCTGAACACAATTACATAAGAATCTCTAGGGATGGGCCCACACATGGCTAATTTTCAAGCTCCCTGGTGACTCTGGTGTCTATTCTTGAAGAGAACCATGGCTGCTTTAATTCTTCACATATAAAATGCAAACCAGTGGCAGCATGGCTCCTGACAGTCGAATGAAATGCAGAAACATTGGCCCTGCCTGCCCCCACCCTACAGAAGAGAATCCAGGTGTGCACAAGATTCCTTCAGTGGGGTAAGTTTGAGAAATACGAGTTTTAGTTGGTGGTTGTTTGGCTGGTTGTTGCTTGGTTGTTTGGCTGGTTGTTGTATGGTTGGTTGTTGTTTGGTTATTTGTTGGTTGGTTGGTTGGTTAGTTAGTTGTTTTGTTTTTGTTTGGTTGGTTGGTTGTTTCAGCCAGGTAGCCCTGGCTGTTCTGACACACTGCCTATCTTCTCCACCTTGGACTGTGGTTCATCTTGAGGCTTATGCCTCACTTTCTCCACCATCTCACAGCAGGCCCGCCTAACTGTCTGCTTCAATAACTGTAATTTTGCTACTGTTGTGCATCATATTGTAAACATCTTCCTGTTCTTCTGGGGCCATAAGTCCCGTTCTTAAGCCTGTACAAAGCCTGTACTGTAGCGAAGGTTGACCTTGAATTTCCTATCCTCTGCTCTGCTTCCCAGTTGCTGATATTACAGGCTCGTGAGACTATGACCTGCTACAAAGCACAGTTCTAAAGATACAGAGAACATTGAGCCATTCCCGGGAGCTTGAAAAACTATTGGTATCTGAGATTTGGTCTGAAATAATGTTTTGGGCCCAGAACCAGCAGGACTGAAGGGAGACCTAGAACTGTTGATGGGTCCCTCTGCGCGGGAAACTATAATGAGGCTGAGGCTCTCGCACTGATAGATCAGCCTTGCAATGCCCAACTCACCAACTCAGTAGAGAGATGTTGTAGGAATGGGTCCTGATTACCAAGATGGCATCTCCTGCTGCTGAAAGAAGCAGAGTGTGGTAGCCAGCAGATGCCTGTAGATGTTGGTGATAATCAAGACATATTTTCATAGTCACCCTCCAAACCCCCTGATACTTCTCTGTGACCACAGGAGCAGAGCCTTCTTAACAAGCTCCCTGGAGACCTGCTGCTGCTGTGGTGGTGGCTATGTCTGCTGCTGTCATGTGTGTGTGGTTGTTCAGAGATTCACCAGTCTGACAGTGAATGAATTTTAAAAAGGGGCTTTATCAGATATTGCTCAGGACCACACCTGAGACTCAGGATTCTCAAAGTGTGTTCCTAGCTATTGTTAGTCTGGGGTTTATAAAGATAAAACCCACAAGGTTACAGTTGGAAGGTGGAGTTATCACACCCCCTGCCTATGTGCAGGCAGAGCTAACTTTTATAACAGATGCCTTGCTTGTATACCTTGATTATCTTGAACAAGCTATTTTCATGCAGAAGCAGAACCAGCAGTTAACCCTGTGACCATTATCTTGTCAGAACAGCATAGGCAGTTCAACATTTTTACTAGACTAGGCAGTTTTGAAAGTAGCCCAAATATTCCAAGAACTCATCTATCTTGGACAAGTTAGCTGACAGAGTACACTTTATAAAAACTTACAAGCTAGAACAGTTGCATGGCAGTTTCTGGACTTCAGAACACAGTGTTAACCATCATCACATTCTCCCCTTAGGAGTCAAACCCTTGACTTGGTGCCTGTTTATGTTGGGACCAAATAACCATATAGTTTAGTAGCACTGAAGTGTGAATTTATGTATCTGGTTACGGCATTACTGATGCAGGATCCAACAGCAATCAGCAGGAGCCTGAGAGCTAAGTGTGGTTGATGGCAGAGTTACATGGAGGTACTGAGCTAGGAGGCACAGTAGCCAGGAGGAGCCTCGGAATGAGAACAGGAACCATTTGTCTCCTCCTTTCTGTAAAATTTTTCTAGAACACAGCCAAGTTATCTCTAATGATTCCTGAGTGTTTTGCATATGAGCAACAATTCTCTCATAAAGCCCTCCTTGCTCTGCATAGAACCACCTCAGCTAATGAATCCACCTGCTTTTCTAGCATGGCAATAGATTTTTCTAATATGCACAGATCTTGGCTTGTTTGACATTCCATGGTTTTGAAGTTAACGTCAGCCATTGCTGTTCCTGCGGCACCACTGTACCTAAGCCTAAAAGAATTAAGAGAGTTATGAGGAGGTGAATTGCTCATTTCGCTTTTTTTTTCCAGGACTGGGTGGACTGTTGGGGTCTGTGAATACAAGTACTCTCTCCCTGCGGGCCATCATCATAAATACATTTTCAGGAGAAAGAAATACCAAGATACAGAATTTTGGGGCTTGTGCATATGTCAGATAGGCAAGCATGGGTGAAATTCATCGATACTGGTGAAAACAGTTTCTGCCAGGTGGGGAAGGAAGGGAGGGGGAAGGGAGGGAGGGAGAGAGGGAGGGAAGGAGGGAAGAAGGGAGGGAAGGAAGAAAGGAGAAAGGAAGGAAGGGAGGGAGGAAAGGAGGAAGGGAGGGAACAGCACTTGACAAAGTGTTGCCAGGAATTGAGAAATATTTATGGAAAATCTTCATTTATTCTTAAAAGGGGATTTAGACAAATTTAGATAGCTCTTTAAGTAGAAACAGGTCCCCTTACCTTGGATTTGGCCTACCTGAAGAGATCTGATGCTTGAGTAGAAAGATACAATGGACAATTGGCAAAGGGAGGGGCTGAATGAGCTTCTGATGTAGTGTGAGAGTTTTGTAGGGTTCAGGACCAACAATCAGGCATAACATTTGGGTTAGTAACCATGATGAGCAAGTATACTGATATTAACAAATCATTAGGAATTCAAAGGAGGTCAGAGAAGTAGGGCTACTGGGAAGAGAGAGAGGAAGTTGGTGGTAATGCAAAGTGATGTCAGCCTGTGACATCAACAGGGCTAGGAGCATGTAGGCTAGTTTTTTTTTTTTTTTATAGTGTTCAAACAGAGGATTTTGGAGGTGTAAATATGTCTAAACTTCTAAAGATGAATATCTTAGTCTTCTTGTCATAGCCTGTATCCTTCTCATTATGTCTGTAGATATAGCCCTCAACCTCTGTTCTCCATCTGTCATTCCAAGGGTCAGGGATCGAGTATGTGACCTTAGTACGCCAATCAACTGAGTTGAGTCTGGATGGATTTTCTCCACCCCATCTTGCCAAGTACTATGATATTTGCAGCCCCAGTGTGGACAGCCTCCATAATTTGTGTCCTTACAGTCTGAGCAAGTTTGCTCATATACAAAACAAACATATATAGGAGATATCATAGCATTGTAAAATTCATATATACTTTTCCCTTGGCAGGTGTCCCTTATATCAAAGGTGAAGCTTATAGTACTAGCACATCCTGTCACTGGACAGAAGGTAAAGGCGATGGTCTTATTGTGATTTTCTATGGCAATTACCAAGAACTTCCATGCCTTAGGGGCTGGTTTGGCCACTTTAGCACCCTGGGGACCTAGGGGTTTCCAATTTAGATTCCAGGAAAGAACAGAAGGAAATATAGCCAGACAAAACAACATTGTTAGGTTAAAACCCATGGTACTTTTATCTTTGGTGGATCTTTGCAGGTCTTGGTGACAGTTCACTTTTCTTCAACTGGGTCTTATTCCTTGTGGCACACTTGACCTGAGAGTGATGTATCCAGGTGCAGACTCCTTCTACTTTGACAACACAGAGGTGGTTGGGATGCTGACGTGGTCTCTTCTAGCAAGGTCCCAGTGTCTCTGCTTGGTGCTTCTTGATCCTGGAAAGGATGTGTTAAAGTAGTGGATCTTGGAAAACAGCCTTAACTAAAGAGGTTATGGTGTCCTGAGTCAGCTGCCGAGCCTGTACAGATTGAAGAAGATGGTGGTTAGAATTTCAAATGGAGTTAAACCTTTCACATGAGGAGTGTGTTGAGCCCTAAGAAGGGTAAAGGGGAGGAGCCTCACACATCCTTTGCCAGTTTCTAAGGTTAATTTAGTCAAGGTCTTTTTATTTGTTTAGTTATTTGTTTGGTTGGTTAGATTTTTTTCTTTTTTTGAGGTAGGCTTTCTCTGTGTAACAGCTCTGGGTTACTTGGAGCTCACTTTGTAGACCAGGCTGGCCTCCAGCTCACATAGATCTGCCTGCCTCTGCCTCCAAGTGCTTGGATTAAAAGTGTGCACCACCATGCCCAGCTTAGTCAAGGTCTTTTTATAGGCCTCTCTGCCTGTCCTGAATTTCGTAGATGGTAAGTGCAATGTAATTTGCAATCGATCCCCAGAACAGCAAAACTGTCCTCAGTAACCTTAGTAAGAACCCATTGTCTGATCTTATGAACAACAGCAGTCCAAACCTAGGTATTATCTCATCCTTTACAAACTGCATTTCTGCCTTTAGTTTGTGGAGCATGGAGTGTCCCAACAGAGAGTATGGGCACCCAGCATGACTAAGAAAGAGTGAGTCACAGTCCCCTTTCCCAGGTCCACAGTTCTTTTGGAGGTCCAAGAACACATTTGTGAACCAGCAGCTCCTTGTATTACAAATCTGTTTACTTACTGGCCCATCTGCCTGCTTTAAAACCAAGTAAGTGGCTCTGATCACCACAAGGAAATTGATGGGAAACATTGCCCCCTCAGAGTTATTCTGGGCTGGAGGTAGTGGGAAGGTGGTGACTGAGCCCAGCCCATCAGTCTGTATCTAGCTGGAGCACCAATGCAGACCTTCGCTTCTGTTTGAGACTTTTGCTTCTCCTATGGCTGGTTTCTTTGTAATGGGTGCATTGGCCTTTTTTTTTTTTAAATGGAGTACCTCTCACAGAATCCATTTCCCTCGGCTTTGGTCCTTCTTTCATAAATCTTGTATGCTGAGGTCCTTCTCCCTAGCAAGATGCCACCATAATCTTAGCTAGTTTCTTGGTCTGCCCGTTCCTACTATTATATACCCAGCAGGCAATCTTGACTAGCTCTGATAGTACCTATGCTTCAAAGTCGTCTGCTTTCTAAGTCTTTCTCCTAATGTTTCATACTGATCCAGACACAAAAGCTGTATTGACAGTGCTCTGGTTTTCTGGGACCTCCTGGTCCATGGAGTGTGTACGCTGGGTAAGCTTCTAGGAGGCACTCCAGAAAGCATAAACCTGAGTTATCTGACCTACTTTACACAAATCGTGGGGCACTCCTCTACAGAGTCTGGTGAAAGAAGTTAAGAGACAGACTCCCTACCTTCGTGGGAATTAGAATCTCAGTCTAGTTGCCAGGAAAGAAAAATGTCTCAGATTGTCACCAGATCAAAAGCTGATCTCCCATCATTTCCCAAGTGCCTTTGGGCCTTTCATCAGACTCCCTCCCTCCCCTCTGTGTCAAAGGGTGTTTGAAGTAGCTGATGACAATCTGCTGATGTAGGTGGCATATATTAAACACCATTTCTAGCAGAGAGATCAAGCCTTGGGTTTTTTTCTGAGAGAGAGATTTTAGAGTTTCCAGTTATACAGATCACTAGTGGAGACGGGACCAAATATTGTAACTGATTGATGGCCCTACCTGCCTTCCTTATCCTGAGTGGCCCCCAAGTGGCCCCCGAGTGTGTGTGGGTCTCTTTCAGGGGGAGGATAGCTTGAGGCAGAGATCTGGGGGAAGCATGTCAGGGTGTGGCACCAGGGGCATGGTAGGATGTGTCCTGAGACGGGAGACATGGAGACTCTATCACACCTCAGTGAGAGCAGGCAGGGATGAGGCCTCTGAGAGAAAGGAGGAGGAGGATTGGGGGTCAGAGTCAGAGATAGTGAATGACCAGGAGTTGGATCAGGAAGAGGTCCCACCCCGGGTGTGAGGGGACTCAGGAGTGCCTTTAGCATCACATTCCTCTTCCTGGCTGGTGCCCTGGAGACACAGGGTGTCCGTAAATCTTCTTCTGGTGGGGATGGTAGGACTGGAGGCAGAAATTTGTCCCACCCCTTGGTCTTATTTCTTTCTTCTAACCAAAACTGGTGGCATTAGGGGGCTGATTTTACTGGTACTCTTTCATCTGGGATGGAAATTTGTCCATCCCAGGAACCTCCAGGACAGAATGTAGTAGAGTTGGTCTGGGTTCCCTGTTTTTTTAAGACCTTCTGTTGCACTCTGGAAACAAGAGAAAGCTTTACTTTTGTGGAGGGGGGAACCAGGAAAAAGGAAATCATTTGAAATGTAATAAATAAAGAATATATCTAATAAAAAAAAAGCAAAAGTTTGAAGAAGCCTTCAGTGGGCCAGCCCACCTGAAATGAAGGCCAACAGAAGGAGCTAAAGTCAGTTTTCCCAACTAGTTCTGTTCTCTGGACTCCTGTGCTTTTCTCTGGAAGTCCTTAAATTGCAACTTCCTCAGATCTCAGGGGGGTTTCTGGGTGTCAGATTCTGCCCCCCATCTTTTCAATCTCTTTAAGGACAAGAAATGCCACGAAAAATAACACACACAACACAAAGCCACAGTGCTCTCCCACTTGGCAGTTAATACTTCTAGCCATCCTTCCCTTGCCTCCAGAAGGACACAGCTAGGGCTCAGTGGTCCCTCTGACTCAGGAATTAACTCTATGTCCAGCTTTCCTATGAGTCTCACAGACAGGTGCGTGCTACCAACATAACTTTACCTCTGAGAAGGCTTCCGATGTCACTTTTCCACAATCCAGGCATGGAGAACTTGTCAGTGGCCACCTCTAAATGTTAGGTTTATCCAAATTTCTCAGCTTCCAGTAGACCAGAGAGCCCCAGGTCTCAAGGCTCCCCAGTGGAATCTAGGTGTTGAGGACTGGTGACTCCTTCGGCTTAAGCAAAGTCTTGGCTCCCAGTATGCTGAAAACCCTGGGATCAAGACTGGTCAGAAAAACACGAATCACGCTGAATGCCTGGATCTCTGTAGGGTCTTCAGATGTTCCAGACCTTTATTAGATACTGTCCAGAGACTCACCGGAGACTTGGGATTCTCAAAGTGTGTTTCCAGTTATTGTTAGTCTGGAGTTTATAAAGGCAAAAACCACAGGTTACAGCCTGGGGGGTTAAGCTAGCACACACCCTATCCACCTGCTGGCAGAGCTAAACTTTTATAACAGATGCCTTGGAGATGCCTTGGTTATCTTGAGCAATCAAGCATTTTGTACAGAAGCAGAACCAGCAGTTAGCCTTGTTACCCATTCTCACTTAAGAATGGTAGAGGTAGTTAAACATTTTTACAAGATCAGACAGTTTAAAGGACAGCCCAAATATTCCAGGAAGCCATCCATCTTGGGAGTGCTAGTTGACAGGGTACACTTTACAACAACTTACAAGGTAGAGCAAATTGCATATAATGTTGGCCATCACACTGCCAGAACTTCAGATAGTATAGAAAGACCTGTTAAAGACAGCAGCCACAGACCCCATCCCTCAAGGTTACTGCTGGAAATAGTGGAATCTGCTGCTCTGAGGGCGGGGGACTGAGAAACTGGTGGGTAGGTATGCTGAGCCATACCTGTGCCTTGTGACAGTCAAGAACTCACATCCCACACTCTACCTCTTTGGGAGTGAGAAATGACTTACTACAAAGTTATTACTACTCTGCTGTCCCTGTGACTTGCATAAGATTCCAGTTGTCCTCTTGTCATCTAGACAAAGCCAAAAGGACCTCCAAATTCCCATTCTTAGCCTCCTAAATGATTTACTACCTAAACATGGTACCTTCCACCTGGATTCCCAGCACTCCAGAGTCTGATGTAGGATTATAAATTCAAGGTTAACCTTGTCCCTGTCAATGGGTCTTCAGCGTGAACCTGAGGAGAAAACCAATTAATTGGGGGTGGGGGTGGGGTGGGGGGAGACAAGAGACATGAAGAATGAGATCAAGACAGGCGGTCTGATCAAGATCCAAAGAGACTTTATTTTTTACCTGCTTATAATCAGTGAGGAGGAAACTCATATCTGTTCAGGGGTGGGAAGTTCCCATGGTGAAACAGAGTGTTCCACCAATGAGGATGTATTGTTAGGTCAGCCATCTATTTTTCAAATGAACTACTTCATTACAAAATGGTCAGCTGATTACTAAAAAACAATTTAATCCGTGAGAAATAGAAGCTTGGCCCTGGGAGTGAATCAAACATGGAGTCAAATATGGTAAGATATACCCATTGGCTCCCAGCATAACCCAAGCTGTATAACAAGACTGTCTGATAGGAAGGAAGAAAGGAAAAGGAAAAGAGTCAAATTAAATGATTTCTTGACCTGTTTGCTGCCAGGAGCCATTCTCACTTAGATCTCAAAACCTCCTTTCAGCCATCTTACATGCTCAAGGCTGCCTTTAGAAGGAAAAATATTAGCTTTCAGGTTTGCAAATATCAAGTTGGTCAGCACATACAGAGCTCATGTTGGTTAGAACAAACAGAGCTCACCTGCAGTTAGGTTACTATAACAATCTCCACTTCACCTCCTTGTGATCATTTTAGTTTGCCAGCTTCCTTGAAGCCCAAGCCAGCTTTGTCATGAGATTCTGAGAGAAAATTCTGAGAGACTAATTCCTAGAGACAATGTTTAGAGACAGTGCTTGCCCCCTAAGAGACTGTTCCCCAGAGACAATGTTTGCCCCCTCATATCCACTCTCTACATCCTGCTTGCTTTCCTTTATATTGCAGTGTGTAAAACAATAAAGTCTGACAGCTTGATCAGAATACTGTCTTGCTGTCCGTCTCTCTCATCTCTTGTCTCTCGTCCTCTCCTAGGTGGTCCGGGGACCCTGTTGACTGTTCTGTGGGTCAAGACAGTTTGCCTCTACTGATCAATCAAAACACAATTGTTGATAGCCAGACTTCATGTAAGGTTCTCAACTCCACTACAGGTCTCTGAAATTTGGTCTACCTTCAACAGGAGAAGTATATCACCCTCCTGATGAAAAGGTACCCTCAGTACAGCATCCTCAGACACTGACAGGTCATGCTGACGAGAACAGGATATAGAAACTGGTTAAGAAGGTTTAGGGACAGAGACTCGGAACACAAATGTCTAATTCTTATAATACCCTTGGTCATGTCTTGGCTGGAGGCCAGGCAAGTCAGAAGAGGGCTCAAATTCCTTCTCCAGCTTCTCATAAGTGAACTACCCTGTCTAGAGGCTGTACACAAAGTGTGACAGCTTTGGAAATGGTCCTATAAGCTTTCATGATAGAAATGAATTATAGCTATTGTCCAGTTTCAGCTCGTCTCCTAAGTGATTTTAGAGTCTTAACTCTTGAGGTGAAATGTTACAATAGTCTTAGAGGCCATTACGGATATTGAGGCTCTACAGAGGCCTCTTAAAGAAAGCTATTTCTTCCCTGTAAAAAAAAAAAAAATGGAATCGATCATGGGACCTGGGTAGAGATGACATTCTGATCTGCTACAAAGAGTAGAACATTACATATGCTGTCTTCTCCCTTAAGAGTCAATCCATCTGGGCCTGTCAATCACCTGGCTAAGAGACCAACCCTCAGGAAATGATAAATTGAAAGCTGTGGTAAGAAGAGGGAGGAATAATTATCCCCCTAATGAGATAATGCCCTTGCCCTTCCTGGAACCCTGAAGTGGGCTCCACAGAGTTCCCACAGCTAAGCTCTCAGCCTAAAAATCAACCTACTCCTTTTATTCTTCCTTTTCTTCCTTCAGATACTGGCTAAAGCCTAAGCATGTTTTCCCAAACACTGGGGGTTTCCTTACTCTATTTCTCAAAGCCTCCCTCCTCTTCGGCCTCTGTCCCCCAACATTAATAAAGCCGCCTGTTTTCTATCACACTTCTAACAACTGCTGAGATTTATGGCTTGCCTGCTCTATTTGTCTCTTAATAGCTAGTGAAATCATCCACTGATGAAGTTGTTAGGCTCCCTCCTAAGTTTGTTTCTAAATTCTGTTAATGAAATTAAGAACCCAAGAGGGATACCCCCCCCCTAACAATGTCCTGCCTTCACTCCCTTTCTTGTCCAGATTCTTCCTAGCAGTACTAGTTCATCTTTCCTGTGAAAAACAAAAACAAAACAATATCCCTTTTGCCTAATCATTGAGAGTATTGTTCTTCTGACCTCAGTCTTGACATCTCTTTAGTGATGCTTTCGGGTAAAGCATCTTTACCACCTCAGGGTTGGCACTCCCTTGAACCAGATGAAAGGATCTGCTATGGGAGTAGCCAAGTAACAAGGCCCTTTGAGTCCGCGCTAGAGGCTGTGTCTGAGGCAGGAGCTTCATACAGAGGTGAGAAGTGTCTCCTAAGGCAGAATCTGCCCAGGGCCAGAGCCAGCAAGAGAGAATAGGCCTGATGCTCTCAGAAGCTGAGCCAGGTGAGAGTCAGTGCTCCCAGCCTCTCCTCCTCACTCCCTAGGCTGTGTGCCAGCCCAGTGTTGGTAAAATGCAGAGCCCCCTTGCAGACTCCTTCCTGTAGCAACTAGCCCCCCCTCCTGCTCCTACAACCTCTTTCTATAAAGGAGCTCTGTTTCAGCATGCAAATGCCCCCCTATCTCAAACAATGCTATCCTTGACCTCATGTCTCAGGGGCTGTCCATTCCTTACATGCATGTACACACACACACACACACACACACACACACACACACACGCTCACACATAAAACCAAATAGATTTAAGAGTGTCCTGTACCTGCTTGCTTCCTGGCCAACCTGTCCCACTGTGTCTCACACATTTCTTGTGGTTGAACATCTTCCCCTGCAAGTTTTCTCCATGGTGTTTGCTTCCTCCACAGATTGTAATCCTCTTCCTTTCTTTCTGGCACTTCTCTGACTCCCCCCTCTCCTGGCCTGTGATCCTATTGTCCTCTCTCTCTCTGTCTCTGTCTCTCTGTCTCTCTGTCTCTGTCTCTCTGTCTCTCTGTCTCTCTCTGTCTCTCTCTCTGTCTCTCTCTCTCTGTTTCTCCTTTCTCCTTTCTCCTTTCTCATAACATTCTGGTAGTACTGGACTTGAATTCCCAGCGCAGCTCTAGCATAAAAGGATCACAAGTGTGGCTATGAAAGAGAATGTCACCTATAGCCTCATGGGGTGGATCTTCACTCCTGCCTTCTGTTCATGATCTCCCAAGGAAATGGAGGAGGGGGAGGATTCTCTCACTGTTTCTCAGAGATTATAACACATCTCATGAGCCCCAAAGGGTCTGCTGGTCCTCAAGCCCTTAATAGAATCTCAGTCCCTTCTAAAGGAGAAGTAGACATTAGCTTCCTAAGGTTTCTTTGCCCAGGACCAAGCAGCCTGATCTCTGTTCTACAACATAATCTGCTGCTAATCTCTAGCTAGGGCACTAGATAAAGATGTTTTAAAATCCTGGACCCCTGGGCTCATGGCATTTGAGATACATAAATATGTTGCCATGGTGACACAGCGACAGATTAATTGCCAGATCCTCCTCGAGCAAAGCTGCTTTAATACCATGGAACCCTAGGACAGGATGAGGACGGGTGATTCCCCACTCCAGCCAGTGCACAGTAGAAGTCATTGAACCTACTGGGAGAAGATAGAGGAAGCAAAGCAGCAGACACTACCTCTATTGTAACTCAAAATTCCTGGGGCTTCTGGAATAAGACATGCTTCAAGAAAATGGTGGTAGTAGGGGTGGTTATACACACACACACACACACACACCTATACACACCTATACACACACACACACACATATACACATGCATATATATACATATATATGTGTAGGCTCATGCACACACACACACGTGTGTGTGTGTGTGTGTGTGTGTGTGTGTGTGTGTGTGTGTGTGTGAAAGAGAGAGAGAGAGAGAGAGAGAGAGAGAGAGAGAGAGAACCCAAGAGTCAATGTGATCCTAGGCAAAATGATCAAAGGTGGAGGCATCACAACAACTTCTGGTTTTAAAACAAAATACATGGGATTTCCGACAGGTAAGATACCTGTGTCATCCTGATATTTATTTATTTTTATTTTTGTATATTTATTTTACATTATGAATATGAAGATTTCCCTGTGAGTATGTATGTGCACCATGCACACAGAGGTTGGAAGGCTTTAGACTCCCTAGAATTGGAGCACAGATGGCTATGAGCTGGGAACTGAACTCAGGTCCTCTGCAAAAGCAACAAGTGCTCTTAACTGAAGAGCCATCTCTGCAGCTCCTGCAGCAACCTTTTATCCAGGACTTTGCCTCTGTATCTGCTTAGCTCATGAGCTAGTTCCCACAACCACCCCCACGACCACCATCAAGCTGCTCTTAGCTAACGCTCCTCAGAAGCAACTGGCTGCCAAAGTGGTGCTCACAAGAGTCTTTCTGCCAATCGTGTGGTTCTTCGCAAGGAAAGAGAAGCAAAGACTCTGGGACAAAGCTGCCACTGAGAACCTATTAGGGATGCCAAGACAGAATATGGCCCCCACTTTTACATAAACAACATTGGAAAGTTATGTAAGTTTTGAGATAAGCCTGTCCCTATTAGTTCTGGGACCTTGCCTCTTCTCTCTGCTTCCTTGGCTGCTCTCACAGTTCCGTGGTCTGACACACCATCTGTGCTTGACAAGTTTTATATCAACCTGACACAAGCTATAGTCATCTGAGAGGAAGGAAACTCAACTGAGAAAATGCCTCCGGAAGATCCTGTTGTAGGCAAGCCTGAAGAGCATTTGTGAAGAGCATGGTGTTTGATGGGAAGGGCCCAGCCCAGTGTGAATGGCACCCCTGGGCTAGTGGCCCTGGGTTCTAAGAGAAAGCAGGCTGAGCAAGCCAGTAAGCAACATTCCTCCACGTTCCCTGCTGCCTCCTGCCTCCAGTTCCTGTCCTGACTTCTTTGATGATGACCAGTGCTGTGAGGACATAAGCCAAATAAACCCTTTCCTCTCCAACTTGCTTTTGGTCATGGTGTTTAAACATAGCAATTATAACTCTAAGTCAGACAGGTTTCTGAGCACTTGGAGTCCATGTGCCACTGGCTTCTATATATCCTCACTGAATTCACTTGTAACAGATCTGACATTAAGTTTCTAGCTCTTCATTCTCCTGACTGTTTGGAAGTAATCCATCTGCCCATACTGTTGAGAAAAAAATAATAAGACGAATTGTGACTTCTTGTCAAATACAAAAGTAACACTATTTTTTACAACAACAACAAAATTTGATGTTTTCTTCAACATGAAAGGTTGAGCTGATAAGATGGGAGTCTCTGGCAAGGCTATACACACAGGGCTCAAAGTAAACAGCAGCCGCAAGGGCCAGTTCTGCTCTTCTCTCTAGATAATGGAACAGCTGTTCCGTGGAGGAAGATGGCATGTCTCTGGAGTGACATATGCCAACATATGCCAAAGTGGGTTGAAAGGAAACACCCAGAGTGAGTGATACGGAGAAAGGGAGCCCACTCTGCAGTCCTCAGACAAACGGCTGGATGGCCTTAGGCAAGTAGCTAAAAGGTTCCCAAATTTTGTTTCATGTTCTCTTATGACAGCGATGGTGCCGACCTCAGTTTGTGTGAATCTAAGAGAACAGAAGAAATGATAAAATGTTTATGGTAGATTTTCTGTAAATACATATTCTTCTCTATCTAATAAATTAGTTTACAATTCACACTATAAATAATTGAAATCCAAACCACGAACAGAAGGTTTTCTGACTGTTGATGCTGCCCTTAAGGAATTTCTCTGTGGTAACTGTAAGGGAGTTAAGAAACATCTAGCTTAAGATTTACATCCCACTTACCAGCCATGTCTTTGGGTGAGTTGAGTAACCTCCCCACATGTCTTGGTTGTTCATCTGTTTGGTATTCACATTAGGAGATACTTTATGGCTTAGGAAATGAATGCACTGTGCTTGGCCCGCAGCAAACACTTCAGAAATGTTAATTGTCATTATTTTTTATCTTTGTTGGTACAGTTGTAGGTGAAGTGACATCAGTCTGCCTTCCTATCTTCAGGGTGTCTGGTAATATAATTCAAGAGTGGTTCTTCTTCATGCCCTGTGCCTCACTAACTAGTCTAGTTTCATTCCATTGCCATGATAAAAATACAGATCAAAAGCAACTTACGGATAGAAAGGAGTTATTTCGGTTTATTGCTTACTCTTCCTGATGAAGAAAGTCAGAGCAGGAACTTGAAAGAAACCATGGATGAACGCTCTTTATTGGTTCACACCTTCATTCTTAATTTTCTCATATAGCCTAGGACCACCTGCCTAGGGAATGATGCCACCCACAGTGGGCTGGGCCCTCCCCTATCAATTAACCATCAAGACAATACCCCATAGATATTTCCATAGGCCAATCTAATTTGGGAGATCCCTCAAACAAGATTCCCTTCTGAGGTGACTCTAGGCTGTGTCCAGTTGACAAAGCTAGCTAGGACCCTAACGTAAATCAAAAACTAAAGTCTAATCTTGTGGTTGGGTGAAATAGGGCACAACTCATGTCCATCTCCTGAAACTAAATTGGGTTTAACATTAGAGGTTAACACCCCCTGCCTATTTTCATAGGGAAGTAAAGAAACCCCAGCTGGTGACAGAAATAGTCTGAGTTTAGTGGGGACCATTCAGTCAGGAGAGGCACACTAGAAAATGAGGCCCTAATGGCACATTTCTCCCTTATCTCTGAGTCCTGTGAACATCAAGAAAGGATACTCCTGGGCCCCCCAGACTCCCCACTCATGTGGGATGTGGGAGTAGGGTGTCTTTCCTCTCCATCTTCTCTGTCGGGAAAGTCAGAGTAAAACCTACCCACCTGCCACATTTTCTAGTCCAACCTCATGAAAAATAGTGCTAAAGCTACATGCCGATGCCTTAAGCAAGTTAGAACCAAGGAGAGGTGGTACAAAGAGCTCATCCTCCCAATTCAATGGTCAGTTGGTCAATGTGGCCGAACGTTGTACTCCAGGTAAGAAGTAGTAAGCCAGCGAATGTTCAACACTGTTTTTAACAACCTGCATTCCAGGGAGGAGTTTAGCACATGCGTATCTCTGCATTCCAGATAATCCACCACAGCCAGTTTTAAGATGCCAATATAATATTAAGTGTCTTGTATAATTCTTGCAATGTTAACAACTGGTTCACAAGGCTCTTGTGAACCGGTACTTCTGCCTTGAGGACCCTACAGCGCTAGTGCTATACCCACTCCTTCTCTCCTACCCTATCCTCTCCCCTTCCAAGTTCAGTGAAGCCTGATCTTCAAGATGGATGCCTAACAAATGTTGAAGCTAGCGAAGTATCCAAACCTCTGCTCTCCTCCTCAATTCTGACATCTTTCAGCCAAAAGAACTGTAATCCTTAATTTTGCTTCAACCCATGTTGCTAGGAAACTCTCTCAGAAGAAACAACAGACAACAAAATGGGTGCCAGACAAGACCCTGTCTCAAAATACAAAAGACCCAAAAAGTGTCTCTAACTAAACCTGAATGGAAACAAAGTCCTTACTCCCTCAAAGGCTAATGTTTTCAGATGAACCTGAAGGGCAGCAGGGGAGGATATGCAAAGTGATAGGAACCACTGGCAAGCCTTACAAAGATGGTCAAAAGGTCTTTGAGCCCATTCACCCATCACCTCTCTGTTTTGTCTCCTTTTGCTGCTATTTAAATGTAATTTTCATGTCTGCCAAGTTAAATTACCTACTTGCCCTTAAGTGAAAATGATGTAATTATCCTTAATAAGTATAACTATCAGCCCGCATTTTGCTTGATGGGTAGGAAGTTTTATGTCTTTTAAAGCATGCCTTCAAGCGGACCATCAGTCTTTTCAGACAGTCAGGATCCAGCACTTCATGGAGTGCCAGACAAGACCAGACCCTCTCCTGTTCTCCAGAACAATTTGAAATAATTTGAAAGAAAAGTGCACACACATCAGAGGATGCACTCTCACAAAAACTGACAAAGCAAGGAAATCCTACACAGGTTTTGAAAACAGGAAGCCAATGTCCTAGTACACCATTTTCTCTACTTTTCTAGCTTAAAAGCAATAAAAACATTGTTCTTGTCTAAGAGGCGTTGGAACGGGCCTTCTTCACCCTCTGTTCCTTACGGGCTTTCTTGCTGGTGGTAGCATCAGAGCTTCCTCTGATGGCAGCCTGTTCTTAGCCCAATATGCCTTTTGTTTCACACTTCCAGTGTCTCCCTTCTCCTCCTCTCCCTTCTCTTCCTCTTCCTCCTCTTCTTCCTCCTCCTCCCTGCTGCCGGGGTCCCTCCACTGAGGTGCATTACTTTCTGCTAAGCAGTAGCCTGCAAGAGGAGTAGGATGGGGGGGGGGGCTTCATCTTTTGTTTCCTTATCCATGTGCCATCAAAAGTAAAGAGATTAATTCATGAAGTTGGGTCAGTTAGAAGACACTGCAGCCAGCGGATTGTTGCAAAGGTAGAGCATATTCCATGAACTCTGGCCCTAAGTAGAGTAGACAAGCAAGGAAGGTGGTGCAGCTCTGGGCAGCAGCTATGGAGGGCAGAGGACCAGAGTTCAAGGCCTCCGGGTGATTTAGGGGAAAAGTACAAGTGTCTCACGAGTATAGGGGAGGACTTTTTGTTTTTGAATAGGGAGAAGTAAGTGAGATTGAAAACTAGGATGATCACTGAGCACAGCCTGTTAGGAGGGCGCGGCCTGTTCTTGGGAAGAGCACTCACTCAAGCTGGGTAGAAGTCAGAGTTTAGAAGAAAGTTTGATAAACTAGGGTTGTGTTCTGATCGCATAGTGGGATACACAGCTCAGAGAGCACTGACGAGAGGCATAGGCTGAGAATCTGAAGGAACTTTCTGCTCTAGTTTAGGAGAGCAAAGGGGAGTGCATGGTCTTGACTGAGTCACACAGGGTAAGAAAAGTGCTTTGTAACAACCACCCTTCCTTTGTTTTCCAGAACACAGAAAGGTAGAGGGAACTTCTAATCCTGTCTTCTTCTTCTTCTTTTTTTTATTCGATATATTTTTTAAATATATTTTTTATTCGATATATTTTTATTTACATTTCAAATGATTTCCCCTTTTCTAGCCCCCCACTCCCCGAAAGTCCCATAAGCCCCCTTTTCTCCCCCTGTACTCCCACCCACCCCTTCCCACTTCCCCGTTCTGGTTTTGCCGAATACTGCTTCATTGAGTCTTTCCAGAACAAGGGGCCACTCCTCCTTTCTTCTTGTACCTCATTTGATGTGTGGATTATGTTTTGGGTATTTCAGTTTTCTAGGTTAATATCCACTTATCAGTGAGTGCATACCATGATTCACCTTTTGAGTCTGGGTTACCTCACTTAGTATGATGTTCTCTAGCGCCATCCATTTGCTTAAGAATTTCATGAATTCATTGTTTCTAATGGCTGAATAGTACTCCATTGTGTAGATATACCACATTTTTTGCATCCACTCTTCTGTTGAGGGATACCTGGGTTCTTTCCAGCATCTGGCAATTATAAATAGGGCTGCTATGAACATAGTAGAGCATGTATCCTTATTACATGGTGGGGAATCCTCTGGGTATATGCCCAGGAGTGGTATAGCAGGTTCTTCTGGAAGTGAGGTGCCCAGTTTTCGGAGGAACCGCCAGACTGATTTCCAGAGTGGTTGTACCAATTTACAACCCCACCAGCAATGAAGGAGTGTTCCTCTTTCTCCACATCCTCTCCAACACCTGCTATCTCCTGAATTTTTAATCTTAGCCATTCTGACTGGTGTAAGGTGAAATCTCAGGGTTGTTTTGATTTGCATTTCCCTAATGACTAATGAAGTTGAGCATTTTTTAAGATGCTTCTCCGCCATCCGAAGTTCTTCAGGTGAGAATTCTTTGTTTAACTCTGTACCCCATTTTTTAATAGGGTTGTTTGGTTTTCTGGAGTCTAACTTCTTGAGTTCTTTATATATATTGGATATTAGCCCTCTATCTGATGTAGGATTGGTGAAGATCTTTTCCCAATTTGTTAGTTGCCGATTTGTCCTTTTGATGGTGTCCTTTGCCGTACAGAAACTTTGTAATTTTATGAGGTCCCATTTGTCAATTTTTGATCTTAGAGCATACGCTATTGGTGTTCTGTTCAGAAACTTTCTCCCTGTACCGATGTCCTCAAGGGTCTTCCCCAGTTTCTTTTCTATTAGCCTGCCTTCTAATATACCAGCTTTGTGTAGTTGATGCAAAAACACAGCTCTCATCTCAAAGGGGATGAGAGAGACTTTACTCTGGAGTCAAATATGAGCGACCAAAGATCAGGAACACAGAGTGAGGTAACCCCCCAATTCCATGTACCAGTGTGGAAGAGCTCTCATGAAGTTTTTATAGCAACAGAACAGCAAGGCATCTTCAAATACACTGGTAGACATATTAGACGGGAGGTTAGAGCAAAGGAGGTTCCCAGCTATGGCCTCCAATGGCACTCTCAGCCTTTTGGTTAGTAGAAACTATGGTCTTATTAAGATGTCCCAAAAGGTATTTATCTATCATCACATGATGTTAGGTCCAATGTAGAGGTGGCACAGAATGGCTATTTAGGAGTTAAAGATAGCCCAAGACAAAGCCCAATTAGGATCCGGACCTGCAACAGTCCAATGGCTCCATAACATGAAACCCTAACCAGTCAATCAGGCTTCCAGAACGCTCTGCTTCTTTATAACAGCTGTGCTCCCAGTTCCTTCCATTGGCCAAGGGTCACATCCTGTGCGTGTAGGAGCCATGCATTAGTATAAGGTTGATTGTACTAGGAAGCCTCATTCCTAGGATGTGAAAAAGATAAGACAGATTGGTGGGCACAACAGTCTTCAGCAGAGAGAAAGTCAATAAAGCCATAAGGCAAACAATCCTTGGTTAGAGCACTAAACTCTACTAGTCACTAGAATCTAGATCTGACGTTTTTAATCCTCTCACTTAAACATAACATGTGACACATATTAAGAGTAATACATTAAAATTAAGATAATCAAGAATATTGTTTGACCTTACAGAGTGTCAGTAACTTACAAAGGAAACAGACATTTTAAATAAATGAAATGTACCCATTAAAAAAAAAATTAGATTGACTATATAGTTACTCACGTATGTATAGTAATTTGTATTGTATGAATGTCCATTTAAATGTGGTATATTTAAATAAATCCATTATTTTTAATTTTAGCGGTTTTTTTTCCTTGTTGGTTTGATTCCATTGCCATAACCTCATGTGGAATAGATGACTCAAATTCAAGGACAATTGACCTTCAATGTCTAAATTGTCATGTCTGTAGGTACTGACTTGATCAGTTACATCATGTTGATATTATACCAGATTTTAGTTTGGAAAGGAGCCACAATCCTCAAGACATGGATCCTAGACCCCTTGCCAAAGTGGCAAGAGGATAAATAAAGGGAGGGCACGATGAAGCTGGGATGGGATGGGGTCCTGCCACTGCCCGAGCCCTGACACTCACATTTACTATGTACAGCACAGGGGAAGGGCCTAGCTAGTCTTGGTAGGAGGCCTCTGTAGATGAACAGTCTCAAGCTGTAAACACATGGGAGGAGGAAGCCACAGTTGCTAGTCTTTGCACACACTGATCAGTCCTTCATATTCACTAAGAGTCTCAAGGAAAACTTTGCCATTCCTCTAGACCCTAGCTTTTCCAGTTTACCATGGACCGATAGGTACTGGAGTCTCAACAGCTAATGCTCACATCAAAGAACTTATGTGCCTGGCAGTGGTGGCACATGCCTTTAATCCCAGCACTTGGGAGGCAGAGGCAGGCGAATTTCTGAGTTCGAGGCCAGCCTGGTCTACAGAGTGAGTTCCAGGACAGCCAGGGCTACACAGAGAAACCCTGTCTCAAAAAAACCAAAAAAAAAAAAAAAAAAAAAAAAAAGAACTTATGCATCCAAGATTTCACTAACTCAGGGTTTCCTCCCCCACAGAAAGGTAAGTAAATCTAGAGTAGAGAAAAAATAGATAACAATATAGTATTCTTTTAAACTTTACTTTAGTGATTGTCTTCTTATATATCAACTATTAATAATATTGTAAAAAAAAAAACAAGATTAGACTTGTTCGAAATCAGAATTTTATATGGCTATAGGCACAACCAATCTTATTTTTTAATTTACTGGTTATAAATAAAATATGGATTCTAGGAGTCACTGTAGCATTGTTCATTTCATTATTAGCAAAATACAAATATTGTTTAAATATTTTCTTTAATCACTGCTACTTGTACTATGAAACACCCTAAATATTAACTTAATAAACATCAATACTTAGGACCATTGAGATGGGTCAGTGTGTAAAGATACTGCCACCAAGCCTGATGACCTAAGTTCAAGGACCTCAGGATGGGGGAGGGGATATTGACAGTAGAGGCAGAAGTGGAGGGAAAAAATCCTTAAATTGCTTATAATTATATACACACACATATAAAACACATCTAAAAGCACAGAGACACGTGGTCCTCTTAGTCCTTGGGATGAAGGGCTGAGCTTCTCAGAGGAGAGCAATTATCCAATAGCAAGAACTACACCTGGAGCAGGAGCAATCATCTCTTAAATTAGACTGTGCCTTCCAGCCACAGGGACCACACTGTAGACTGAGAATGGAGACAAGCATCAAGGAGATAACATCTCGACCAGAACTGTGAGATTATGTGTTCATTACCTTTTAAAATATTCCTTAAATTAAAACCATCAGCAGTTCCCCTTTGCCATTTTTCTATCCCTTTAACTGGGCTGGTGCTTGAGGCCAAGCTCAGCATGGTGGGGCCCCTGGACCCAGGACTTTTTCCCTTAAAAGTTTAGTTTTACTCTGAGCCAAAAGAAAGGTGTCACTGACATGAGCACTTACTTACAAGTCAATTTTGTATCAAGCAGATGACATTTCAAATGAAGCCCTTGTAGATGGTGTATACAAAGAGTCATACCTAAAAATAGATTTTTTAAGAGTCAAGAGTTTTGAATGTTGCTGTTTTTTTAGGAATATATTACCTGTAGTTCTCACAGTGAAAAGAAACATGAAGATCTTTAGCGAACACACATATCCATTATTTAACATGTAGTCCAGCCTGTAGGCTTTGGTTTTCTCTCAACCCTACTTTTAATTATGGATTCTTAAATGCTTTATCCTCCCCGCTAGCCCACCATCCACCAGAGGTACTGGAAAAGCAAAGTTAATAGGATATAGGGGAAGTAGACCTGTTTGGAAATGAGCAAATCCCATCTGTGTTGTCAGGAAATCGGTAGTTGAGTTCACAGGTCAGCAGCAGAGCTTGGTCCACTCACAAACACTTAACAGATATACCAGCAGTCTGGTTCAGTAGTGTTGGGATAGCAGCAGCAGTGGCATGACCTAGCAGGAACAGCCAGGCCTCAGTCGAATTGGCCTGAGTCAGCAAGAAGAACCAGAGTCAACATGGACACCAAGAGAAGTTCTCGGCTGTGCTTCTCTCAATGAAGCAAAGATCAGCAAAGACGTAAGACCAAGAAGTGTCGCAAAGCTAGCCCTACCAGCGAGCCCCTCTCACAGTCCACTGAGTTCTTTTTATATTCCCTCCAAACATCACATGTTCTCTACAGGTCTGGCCTCACCATATGAGTGTGTCTCAGCAAAACTCCACGTGTGTATCAGCTGACATCACTCTGCCAATCAGTCTAAGTCCGAAGAATCGGCAAGAAGCCACCAGCACACCATCAGAAGTTTTTTGGTGTGTTGCTCTCCATGGAGTCACAACAAATGGAGCTCAACAATGAATGTAAGGTAAACCAATGCATGAGCATCGTTAACGAAGCCTCCTTCATCCTTCATCCTTTCCCATGCTTGCTTTAGCAAAACATCCTTTCACTTGTGACTGCTTCAGGAAAACACTCCTTCATGTGTTTGCCCAAGCAAACACCATACAACACAACTGACTTTCCAAAGAACTCTTCATCAGCCTTAATAAAAACCTTATGTGTAACAGTTTTACATTAAGAATATTTTGAAAAAGAAATCTTAGGATTTTTATTTAGAATCTGTTCTAGAAGGAAATTCTTATTAAAATCTATGAACTAGATAAGACACTAAATTATGACTTTAATGAATGTTGTATGATATTAACATCTAAGGTTTTAAGAAACACTTAAAAGACCCAAGGCAACACTTTCCAAGGTTTTACAAAGTTTTGAGTAATTAGATTCTTAATTCAGCATGCATTTATCAGACCTTTAATACAGCACACCAAAATACTCACACTTATAAATATAGATGCACACGTGTATTTTAAAGGGGTATGTAAAGAAATAATTAGAAAGAATAATTTTAGCCCACAATAAAAAATGATTGTAAAAAAAAAATCCCAAAGTAGCTGCATAGGTTGTTGGTACAAACACTGTAAATTATCATAGAAACTTGACACAATCATGTGAATTCTGTGCTTTTATAATCCTACCTCTTTAAGATGAATGTGCTTAATGAAAGGCTTAGCACAAGTGAAAACTGGAGTTTGTCATGCAGACTTAAGGAAGTATTTCTTTCTATTATTAAGAAATAATTAGCAACAGGTATGGTGATGCACAACTTTAATCCCTGAGGCAGTGTAGATTTAAGTTCAAGCCCAACCTGGTTTGCAGAGCCAGTTCCAGGACAGCCAAGACTACACAGAGAAACCCTATTTTAGAAAAGAGGAGGAGGAGGAGGAGGAAGGGGAGGAGAAGGAAGAGGAGGAAAGAAACAGAAAATAATTAGCAGAAAGAAGGCATCTTTGCCTATAAAAATGTTGTTTAATGTAGCTTTAGGCCAAAGCTTTTAGTCTTTTAATTTAATTGAAGCTAACTTATGTTTCATATGCTTGCTGTGTGTCTACAAGAATGGAAAAGAAAGAAAAGATGTAGAGAATGTTAGATCAGGTATCCTGTGCTGGCCTGGTGCCAGCCTGGGACACAGTTTCCTCCCTAGATTTGGCAATGTGGGCCTGTTTCATACAGCTGTTTACCCAGAATGTGGTCATTACCAATCCTCAGCTGGCTACTTTTCCCTCTGGGCATCCCCAGAGGCCTTTGGATCAGAAATGCTATGTCCAATGCAAAGTGTCGAAACAAAGTGTAAAAATAGATAACAGCTGTTTGTTTTTAACCTTTCGTAAAGCAAAAATACACAGTTTAAATTCATTTAGAACTGAAAATTTCCATCCCAGCGGGAGGAAAGCAGCAGGGTTTTACCATCTCAGCCTCAGCTTCCCAAAGGCACAAGAGAGAGGGAGAGTGAAGCAAGGAGCTGTTAGACTTCCAGGACAGAGGGGGAGGAGGGAACTGGGGGGGAGGGGAGTACAGAAGCAGTGGTCCCTGTGGGACAGTGGACCATGCCAGGAAACTTCGTAAGGTTGAATAACTTGGAAGCCCTGGAACCTTCTGCCAGAGGACCATAGGAGTTTTACCTGCTTTTGACCATACCGCCCCCCCATCACATGAAAACAGCACACTATGGAGAAGATCATGTCCATCAGTCTTGTAGGAGCAGCAGCCCAAATCCCTCTACAGACAGATAAGGCATCCCTAACATCTCAGACCAAGCCAATAGAAAGCATCTTCCATCAGACCCCAACCCACCCCAAAATGCAGATAAGATCCTATCCAGAAGGAATAAAGGTGTGAGAATTACTCCATCATGGATCTTCTGAGAGCTTCTGTCACATAAGAGCTATAACACTTCCTGGGGAAAAGGGCTCTCTCCTGAACCTTTGGCCACTGGGCCAAAAGCTCCTAGGGCCCACCTCAGTTACTAGTCACTTCCACACAGTGGCCCTGACCTTAGTTCCTGGCCCTGCACCTTACCTGCTAGCCTAGTGTTTCCATCCCCTGAACGCTGCTACCCAGCAAGAGCCCCTGCAGGTCTCTGGATAATAGCCAATATACAGATCAGCATTCCCTGTGTCTGCTCAGGGGACATCATTCTCCCTTGTATCTCAGGCTCTCTTGGAGACAAAAGACTGGTGTGGGCATCTAAAGGATCATCCCTGTGATAGCTCTAGAAAAGCTACATACTGACATCTGATCCAGAAATAAACAATGGATAAATCTAAAGGGGGGGGTTAGTTTTGGTGCCAGTGACACTTAAGAAACATACCAAAAAAAAAAAAAAAAAAAAAAGAAAGAAACCAAAATAAACAAGGAGAAGTAAAGTAACACAAGATGACATGCACAAGTAGGGTAGATCTGTCTTCGGACAGGGAAATTCACCAAGCATGCTTCAAGACAGATCTCCTCATAAGGCCTAAACAAAACCCCAAATGTCTCCAAAGGTCCAAAAACAAATTAATCAGAAAACAAAATGCTTCTAAAGCAAACAAATTGCACACTTAAAAGCAAACACTGGGGAAGCGAGCACTGGGGAAGCGAGCACTGGGGAAGCAAGCGAACATGAGAAGAAACAAAGCACCCAGACAAGTGTTAGGCCTGCTTGGCTTCGCTTGTTTGTGTCTTGGAGGGAGTGTGGAGAAGACACTGTGATGTGTTGCTTGGGAATAAGTTTATTAGAAGAGTTATTTATACCATGAATACACAAAGAGGCAAAAGCATGCCCCAGACTCCAAGGATTCCAGTCCCAGCACCAGAGACAGATATCGTGGGGAATGGAATGGAGTCTCTAAGAATCAGCCCACCTGGCACAGGGAGTAGTCTCTTTTCATACCTCTTAAGTATGGAACATGTTACAAAGCAAGAACTCACAGGAAGACTCACCGAATCCCAGAGAAGGAAGCAAGGAAGAGAGTGGGGAGCAAAATGTGGCGCTCCTAAGGTACCAACAATCCTGCTCCACAGGGTTCTCAGGAGGTGCCTGTCAATGTCTTAAAAGGGGGTACTTGTTACTTTTCTATTGCTGTGATGAAATACCACGACCAAGGCAACTTATATTTGAGTTCACAGTTCTAGAGAGACTGAAGCCCAGTGATGGCTAAACAGAGGCAGCAAGTGAGGCAAGGGAGCAGGAGCAGGAGGCTGAGAACTCACATCCTGAAACACAAGCATGGAGAGCAAACTCAAAATAGCCTGGGTCTTTAAGTTCTCATCTCCAGTGACATACTTCCTGCAACAAGGCCATACCTCCTAAGCCTCCTAAACAGAAATACCAACTGGAGACCAAGCATTTGGGTACCCTAGACCACAGGGGGACCTCTTGTTCAAACCACCACAAAGCCTTTGTGAACATGGAGTGTCACATTACATTTTTACAACAAATTGTAATGCCCCGATTCTGCAGGAAACCCAGGAGAGCTCAAAAACTGCAGAGTCCTCTGTAACATAACTTAAGAGTCTCGACTTGGTCTCAAAACCATCCCTTTACCTAAGCTGGTACCTGTAGCTCCTTGAGTCTTCTCAGAGCAGCTAGGGGAAAGAGGGAGGGGAGGGGTACTCCCTGCGAGTGATTGCTGTAAGGGGGGGCGGGGCAGTGACTGGGGAAAGCCAAATGCAGATGCAAACAAGCAGCCTAAGCAGCTCACTTGCATGCTCCTCCTCGCTTGCGTGCTCCTCCTCGCTTGCGTGCTCCTCCTCGCTAGCGTGCTCCTCCTCGCTTGCGTGCTCCTCCTCGCTGGCTGAGAGGAAATGAAGGGAAAGCCTAGGGGGAGAGTGCAGAAACGAGCTGCTAAGCACTTCAAAATAAGATCCTAAAAACCTCAGTTCAGAATAAACCAGTAAAACATTGACCAAAGCCAGGGAGGTTAAAGAGAGTCCCATAAAAAAAAGTCACCAAAATCCACGTGAGGAAATAATACCATGGACCTTGGGGCACAACGGGTCCGTGAGGGTATCTGTCTTCCATCCAGGTGACTTCTCTGAAGAAAAGTGGATGTTAGCTAGTTGGTAGTGGACACACCTTTAATTTCAGCACTCAGGAGGCAGAGACAGGTGGATTTCTGACTTCAAGGCCAGCCTAATCAAAAGAATGGGTTCCAGGACAGCCAGGGCTACACAGAGAAACCCTGTCTAGAAAATAAAAAGAAAGAAGAAAAGTGCTTTCAGAGCATCACATTGTGGCACCATAAGAGTCAACACAAAATATTTACAACTCAAAAACATAACTCCTGTTATTGCACTTGGGGTCACTACATGTACCCCAAGTCAGGTGTGGCTGCATGTCCTCAATAAACCAATTAAAAGAGCCAAATCAAAAGTGAAAATCAGAAAAGAGAGGTTTATTCAATGTGGTCACATCGGGAAGATGGACTTGGTGGTGGTAGGGGGGGGGGAAGTTCACTGGATCTCTTTGTCTTCCAAGTTCAATAACATTCTCACCTCAAAGGCGATAAGTATTATCACCAAGTATGAATCATCATGGCCTGGGAGAACAGATTTATATCATTCCAAATTCCATGTTCCAAAATGGAAGCAGTTTTAAGATGTTGCTATGGTTACA
The DNA here is from genome assembly GCF_947179515.1 of Apodemus sylvaticus. Taxonomy (NCBI): domain Eukaryota; kingdom Metazoa; phylum Chordata; class Mammalia; order Rodentia; family Muridae; genus Apodemus; species Apodemus sylvaticus. The sequence goes on from NC_067476.1 coordinate 114,675,538, forward strand.
GAACAAGGAAAGTCTCAAATAAAGACATTCTTCAAATACTTCGGTGGACACATCAGAACAGCAGGCTACAGAAAAGTGGAGAAACTCCTGTCATAGGCTCTAGATGCTTTCAGATGGCTTTCAGCTTTAGATTGGTGGAAGCTAGTGATGTGCCAAACTGATGCATTCCAAAGAAAAACTAGTGCCTGCCTGTACATTTCAAATCATCTACATAATGTCACGAAGGATCTTGGATCTTGGAGGGCAAATGAAGGCTATGAATGGGACTAAAGATGGGAGACGGTTTGGCTCTGGACTAGGACTATTCCAAGCTCTCCACAATCACTGAAGATCTATTTAACCAACTAGTCTTGCAGAGGCTTCCATTCTCAGCTGTGACTCCCTTCTGGGAACGTGACTCACAAGGTTAAGGTAAAGGTTATCAATAGTCACAGTCAAAATTGGGCTTTGAGAACTCAACACACTATGTAATGTCTTGCTGTTCTGGAAGCAAAAATTATATGAATTGACAAAGAATAGGTGGTTTTCTCATGTAGGCCTCCTGGGGGGCCTTTTTTGGGTCCCAGTTCATATAGTTTGAGGGCAGCTGGAAACTGGGAACCAGATATATCTGGAAGAAAGTGGATCCTTTCAACACTGCTGCTTACTATTACCAGGGCTGTTACCATCAAAGCCTGGATTCTGGTACTCCAATCTAATGACATCCAGCAGTGGATCCTCAATATGCCAACCAAAGAGACAAGTAATAGCAAAAGACAGAAAAGTGGGTCATACAAACGTAGTCACATTGAAAAGAGGAACTTTTTGCCAAGGCTAGCCTCAAACTTGAAGTGATTTGCCGGCTTGCTTCTGATTCCTGTGTGCCTATGTCCTACTCTTATCTCCAAACTTTTAATATACCGGCTCTGTTCCTACTTCTTAATGATCACTGATGTTGGAAGGTCTAGAGAAGCTCTAAGTCATAAGGATGATCGCAGGCTTGTCTTTGTAGTCACTTCAGTTGGGAGGTGTGTACTAATCAAAACTATGAGTCAACTATGTAGAAGTATGCTGATAAGCCTATTTTTTCCTTTTGTTTTGTTTTGCTTTGTTTTTCAAGACAGGGTTTCTTTGTGTAATTCTGTCTGTCCTGGTACTTGCTTTGTAGGTCAGGCTGGCCCCAAACTCACAGAGATCCACCTGCCTCTGCCTCCCAAGTACTGGGATTATAGACCCACACCACCACACTTGAATGATCAGACTATTCTTTAGTACATCAAATGACTTACTTTTGCCTCTAATTTTATCAGATACTTATTCTTCATAGCTGAAGACAGCCATGTTTTTCTACTTATCCCTACTGATATACATTTTAGTAGTTGGCATTCTATTGTTAAAGTGTCCTGGCACTTCTAGACTACCAGTGTTGGGTTGCTCCTGAATAAGCATCTGAATTTGCAGTGCTGGAAGTTGCTTCATAGTATCTGCATCTATTCGTGAGTGATCTGACTTAGAACTATTGTGATGTCATTGTGGGTGTATGTATTAGCCATCATTCTCCAGAGGACCGGAGCCAATTAGAGATTAAGGATTTAGTAGACAGCTTTAAACTAGGAACAGCTAATTCACATCTGAGGAACTGAGAACCTGAGGTTCCTTTGTCCTTGAGGCTGAATGCCTCAACAATGTCTGCCAAATCAGGGTTTTCCTTCCTACCATCAAAGCAAATCAAGAGGCTTCTTCAGAGGAAGCTCCCTACTTGTGCAATTTGCAGCAAGTTGATGTTAAAACCAACTATAACCCCGTGTTCTGGCACCAAAGTGATCATAGTCTAGTAGAATAAACTGATACACTACCTGCCTTTGTTGTGCTCTGAGAAACACATGGCCTAGGATAAGAATGTCTTTTCTCAGGCCTCTGGCCCCTGGGGAGATTCTGTAGTGGTAGAGACATTCTATCCCACACTGTACAGTGTGGTAGCTACTTGTCAAACACAACTTCTGGGCACTTTGAAATCAGTTAATGCTCTGAATTTTGAGTCATACTGATTTTAATCAACTTAGGTTTAAATAGCCACATGTGATCATTCTCTTGCTTATTACTACTATACTGGACAACCCCACTTTTGTTGGTTTTGAAAGGATAAAAAATACAGCCTAACTCTCTAATGACCCCAAAAAGTCAGAAGTTCCAGACCCTACTCTTTGTTAGAAACTAGGTGAAAGGTCGCATTCCAGAGCCTGACCTTAGTTAGGAACTAATTGAGCCAGGAAGCGCGGGCTCAGATAATTTAAACTGATTGGCCTAAAAACTATGGAGTAGTACAAATCTATTGGCTCGCACTACATGGGCCCTCGATGCTAAGGAATAATTGGTTTGTGATCTGTGGGCTTTGTTACAAACCCATAAAAGCTGTCCTGATTCAGCACTCGGGGTCCCACAGTCCTCTACCCCTGCACGGTGTATGACTGTGAACCCCAGAACTCTGGAATAAAAATCCTCTTGCTATTGCATCAAGACCGTTTCTTGCGAGTGATTTGGGTGTCACCTTCCAAGGCGTGGGGCACTGGGGTGCCCTCGGTTTTTTCAGGTCTTACAGTTTGGAGTTTGAGTGGAAAAATCCATGAAGCACACACACCCACCCCTGGCCCATTTCCTCTACTGTCAATTCTCTATCTTTTAAACAGTTCTAGCAATTGATCATTAGAGGAAAAGACTGATCTTAGAAAGAAACTTATTTGGAGCCTCAATTTTGCTTAAGTAGAAGTCTCATGTAGCCTGGAATATATTACATAGCAATGATGAGCCTGGCCTCTCAGGTGTTGGCTGCCACACCTAACTGCATTTTCCAAAGTGTTTTAGCTTATAATTTTGTATCATATCCTACAATGGCCTTTTATTAGCTATATTAACTCTTATACTGCTTCCGGTTTCACCTGTGGTCTGTGTAGTGTTCCCCTTGGTGTTCGTGTCACTTAGTTCTCTTATTAAACTGTCCTGGATAGCTTCTTCAGTGGGACCTGAAATGCCAGTGCACTAGCAAATGAATGGGGATTTGAGGCCTTTACAAAGTCCCCTGACAGGATCCTGCTAGCCAGGCCCCACGCCTGGCCCCCAGACCTCCTGTTACACTCATTCCCAGGACCTTCACACTCCTACACATCCCTTTCCCCACACTTCAACTGAAGTCTTTCTTTATGTCTGTTCTCCCATGGGTGCTGCTGACACATGGTCTAGTCTCCTGAAAGTCTTCCGTTTTCTCCTCATCTTCCTTCTGTCTTCCCCTCCACTCCATCACTGGTTGTTATCTATGGTTCCAAAACAAACAATCTCCTAATTTAGCAGATGAAAATAGTATAAACACTTCTTACCTCTCTAGGAATCTAGGAGTGGCTTAGCTGGATAGATCTGATTCAGGGCATCTCATGATATTGACTAGGGTGACATTATCAGAAGCTTATTAACTCAGAAGGATTCTCACCCAGTTGTTGGTCAGAGGACATCTGTTCCTCCAGATATGGGCTCCTCCACAGCTCATATGCAACATGGAAGCTGGAGTTCTCAAAAAAAAAAAAAAAAAAAAAAAAGGTAATCAAAATAAGCCACTGTGTCTTCATACCCTAATCTCAAGGGTGATAGATTATTGAGCCTTCCAAATTCTCTTGGCCATACAGACAAGCCCCCAATGCAATGTAAATTCCATCAGGCCCTTGGGAGTCACTTTGAAGGTGTTCTTTGAAGAACAGAGAGTTCTTGAGATGGTTCAGCTGGTAAAGGCACCTGCTCCTGAGCCTACAGCCTGAGTTCAGTCCCTGGGATTCACAAGATGGAAGGAGAGACCCAGCTCCTGAAAGTTGACCTCTGACCTCCACACACAGAAATTAATTTAATACAAAAAACCAGTTTCTTCCATTTCATTCCTGGTGTATCTGCATGTTACAATCCTGTCTCCTCGCCATTCTATGAAATGTCCTTTGGTTTTCTCTCCACTAATTTTAATTTAGGCAGGTTTTATTCTCTTTCTTCTTTTTTAACTGCCCTTTGAAGATGTATTTTGTTTAGCTATAGAACCTGAACTCAAAGTCAGGATTCTCTTGCTCCAACCTCCTGAGTTCTGCAGTTGTGAAAAGCCAGACCTGTGAAGACTGAGAATCCACAAGTTGCCTCTTTTATTATGTCTGTTAAATCTATAGTTAGCTAAAACTCAAGTAGCTGGGCACATCTGGAAGGAACTTTTTTAAAAATTAAATCATTTAGGGTGGGAAGACCCACTTTTAATCTGGATCTTTTGAGATGAGAAGATGCACCTTTAATCTGGGCCACATCTTCTGCTGGAACCTTATATGAAGCACATGAAAGATCAAAGCTCTCTCTCTCTCTGCCTGCTTGCTCTTGCTATCACAGGAAAAGTCCATTCTCTGGCGTTAGAGTCTACTTCTTTAGGATTCTGGCATATACTGAAGACCAGCTGAGACATCCACTGGTCAGTTGGCCTGAACCACTGGACTCTTGTTAGTACCAGTATTGTCTACCTTTGTTAGGAGACAGCTACTGTTGGATAGTTAGACCACAGCCTGTACGCTGTTCTAACACACCCCCTTCCTTATGTGAGTTCTGTTCCTCTAGAGAACCCTAATACACCTTTGTTCACTTTTAACTTCTATTTCTGATCATTTGTTCCCCATCTACCTTGAGGTTCTTACTTTATTTTATCCCTTGCTGGTTAGTTCTTGTCAACGAGACACCAGCTAGAGTCACTTGGGAAAGAGGTAACCTCAAGTAAGGAATTGGGTCCATCATACTGGCCTGTAGGTTAGTCTGTGGGACATTTTCTTGACAAACGATTGATGGGGGAGGGCCTAGCCCATTATGGGCAGCACTACTTCTGGGCAGGTGATCATGGGTTCTACAAGAAAGCAGACTGAGCAAGCTATGGAGAGCAAGCCAGTAAGCAGTGTTACTCTATGTTCTCTGCTCCAGTTCCTGCCTCCAGGTTCCTTCTTGTGTTCCTGCCCTGGCTTCCCTTCATGATGGACTATAATCTATAAGGCAAAGTAAACCCACTCCTCCTCAAACTGCCTTTGGTCAGACTTTATCAGAGCAACAGAGAAGCCACCTAGGACAGCATCCACCAAAGTTTGTGCCCTAATTATATTGAGGACACTTCGTAGGTACTTTAAAAAACTTGTTCCTTCCTCTTTACCTATTTTTTTTTTTGCCAACAACAAAACAAACTTCCCTTCTATATATCTCAATTACCCATCTCTTTGATATTAAATACTTTCTTAGCTGTCAGACTCAATGTGAGTATTACAATTTTTTTTAAGGCACAGTCTCAGGCTGCAGTTTAGGGTGATCTAGAACTCAATATATTAGCCAAACTGGCCTCAAACTCACAACGATCCCTTGGCATCAACATTCTAAGATTGGTATTAGTTATTTGCCACCATGTCAGGCTTTTTTTTTTCTTCTTTGTTTGATTAATTTTTACAAAGAAAAGTCCAGCTAATCCTGCTGTTTGGATTGTTGGTAAGGAACACTTTTCCTTAGGGGGAGACTCTCTGCCTTAAGCATCTGTGTCTTAGTTCCTAGGCTTGGGGACCAGTTGATCTAAACCTGGCTGATCCACCAGGCAAGAGAGAGAAAGAATTCAGTCACATGTTCTCCTGACAAGGGACCTTTGTTCTTCCCTGGCTGAATTAACTTTCTGTTTCTAGCTAGCTGTGCGAATGTGTGGTGAGTTTGGCCCTGCACATAAAGTCTGGCTTTTGTGTTGGCCTCTGCAAGGCAATCTGTGCCAAAGTAGGTGGCAGTCTGTTTTTATCTAAGCTCTGGCTGACCATGCTAGGTTAAGTCTTCTAGTGTGGCCATAGCAGAAGGACCAACCACGTGGTGTTGGGGAGGGTGAGGATGTTAGTGGCATTGCCAGCTGATTTGGAGACTGACTTCAAGCTTCTAAGAAATCAATCAAGCAGGCATAATAAATGCTAATGAAGACTCTGTTTAGGCCCTGACACTCTGGTGATTCACTCTGGTGAATCCAGTCAGCAATATTATATATATTACATATATATGTATGTATATAATCAGTATATATTTCAGTCTTCTGGGCTTTCTGGGTGAGAACAGCAGAACTTCTCATTAGAACTCTGCCATGCATGCCCTGTGTATGTATTCTATGTATTCATTCTCCTTTGAATGAATCCAAATGGCTTTCAGTGTATCCTCTGAGACCTTTAATGCCTTACCTAAACTTAGGGCTCTTTGCATGGTCCCTAGACCTAAAACTATCATTAGATGTGGTTTTATATGGACACTGTGCCCTCAAATGTCACAGTCAGCTGTGTGCAGGTGGTTGGCTAGTCCAAGTTCAGCATATGCCACTCCTTTCCTAAGACCACTTGTGTTGGCAAGGGACATCCCCATGGATGACAAAGGGCAGACCAAGTTCCCCACGTGCCACCAACACCCTGCATCACCCTGCATCATTGCTTGAATTAGAGGGTCCCATCTGGGTCTCACCCACCCAGAGGTTGTCTTGGATCCCTTCACAGCTGCAGAGTATGTGCCGCAGTTGGCACATCCCTTGTCATTTCCAGAATGGGATTCTATATACTTCATACTGAGACTTCTCTTCTCACCTCTAACCCTTGCCTGATCATTTGTAAAGACAGATGAACTGTGGGGTAGTGAACAGGGAGTCAGATGAGGGTGGGAATGATTTTAACAGCCTCCACAGGAGCAGATGGGATAGACAGAAAGCAAGTTTCAACCTAATTTGAAATATAATGTTTATTGGGAGAGGGGGAGATTGGAATGTGTTACTTTAGCCCTTTCCCATCTGTTGGCCCTTCCCAAACCTTCCCTACCCCACTTCATTCAACACCCAATTGTCTTTCTTGCCTTTCTAAGGTTCTCCAAGTGTGAGCTCACCATAGAGACCAGAGTTACTAACAATAGAAAATCTAGTGTCCATGACAACCAGAAAACCCAAGGCAGTGGCGGATTCTAACCACTGCAGTCTTGCTGCTCCTGGATTTTGCTGATTGCTATGAGTAAAAGGCAGACAAACTGCAGCAGATGGGCAGACAGGAAATGCTGTCAGCTGGAAGGGGTGACACTGTTATTTCTTAGTGGTAGATGCTCTGGATGTTGTTGAGGGGAGAGGGATAACTTCCTCTTATAGATACCAGAAAGGGACTTGGATTCCTTACCTTTCATGCTCAACACAGTATTCCTCCTGTGAGCTCAGCCCTCAGGGTGATTAGTCGGTTCAGATAGAGGAGGCCCACAGGTAAGCTAAGCATTCCAGGGTCACCAGACACAAAAGGTGCCAAGAAGGGAAAGGGGGCAATTAGTCTACAGGATGGTAATGGATTCACACTGGGGAGTGGGAGAGGTTAAAAACAAATACAGGGACATTACAGGGTAAGTTCTGGGACCTCAGGACTACACAGAGAAACCCTCTGTCAAAAAACAAACAAACAAACAAATAAAACCAACTCAGTCTCATTGTGGAGACTTTGAGATGTCAGATGAAGCATAAGGGGTTTTTATCTATTTTTTAAATTAGATATATTTTTATTTACATTTTAAATGTTATCCCCTTTCCTGGCCCCCCCTCCCCCGAAAATCCCATAAGCCCTCTCCCCTCCCCCTATTCCCCCAATCAACTTCCTCCCACTTCCCTGTCCCTCATATTCCCTACACTGCTGCATCGAGCCTTCCCAGGACCAGGGGCCTCTCCTCCTCTTGATGTCCAGCGAGGCCATATTCTGCTACCTATGCATCTGGAGCCATGGGTAATACCATGTGTACTATCTGGTTGATGTTTTTGTCCCTGGGAGCTCTGGAGGTACTGGGTGGCTCATATCGTCGTTCCTCCTATGGTGCTGCAAACCCCTTCAGCTCCTTGGGTTCTTTCTCTAGCTCCCCCATTGAGGACCCTGTGCTCAGTTCAATAGCTGGCTGAGAGTGTCCCCCTCTGTATTTGTCATGCACTAACAGAGCCTCCCAGGTGACAGCTATATCCAGCTGAATTCATGAAATTCTTAGGCAAATGGGTGGAACTGGAAAATATAATCCTAAGTGAGGTAACCCAATCACAAAAGAATACGCATGGTATGCACTCACTGATAAGTGGATATTAGCCCAGAAGCTTGGAATACCCAAGACAAAATTCATATATCAAATGATGCCCAAGATGAAAGAACAAAGTATGGATATGAGGGACCTTCTTAGAAGGGGAAACAAAATACCCACAAAAGGAGATACAGAGACAAGGTGTGGAGCAGAGTCTGAAGGAAAGGCCATCCAGAGACTACCCCACCTAGGGACCCATCCCAACATACCGTTACAAAACCCAGACACTACTATCGATGCCCAAGAGTAAGGGTTTATGTCAAAAGTCAGGGTGTTTCCAAGACAGTACACTCATTCCTTGTGTCCCACACAGATGTCAAGACCATGTATGTACAAGTCCCCTATATAAATGCCACAGTGTGTGTATACAGCAGTGTACATCTTCCTGTACAGATCCTCTCTAGATCATAATTCCTAATACAATGAAAATAGTTGTTATAGAAAATGATGGCAAGGAAGATGTTCTGAGCGTTCAGTACAGCACAAGTTAATGTGTGCGCGTGGGTGTGCATATGAGAGGGGGGAGTGTGCACATATGTGTGTGCCTTCTGTGGTACCATGGTCATCAGAACGGCTTTTGAACTTGCCAGGCAAGCACTCAACAATGGAATTATATTTCCAAAGTCCTTTGCTTTTGTTATTTTGAGACATGGTCTTACTGTGTGTCCCTTGCTATCCTCAAACTTAGTGTGTAACCCAGGCATGCCTTGCAATCAGGACCCACCTACCTCAGCCTCCTTGGTAGATCACAAGAGTATCCTTTTTGCCTTTTTGCTATCTGGGGAAAGGGGTCAGGATAGAGCCTTGCTGTGGAACCCTGGCTTGACACTGTTTAGCCTAGGCTAGCCCCAAACTCACAGCTCACAGCAATCACAGTGGGATTGTAGGCCACGCCACATCTGGCCATACCACATCTGGATTTCCTTTTACCTGTTCACCTTCCCTCACTCCCTGATTTACTGAGCTTGGGTGTTTTGCTTTATTTTGTTTTGTTTCTTTACCTTCACAATTATTTCCACACACCCTGGACTCTTCCTTCATTCACCAGGCAAAACGCTAAAGTTTGCTTAATCCAACACTTACCTGTTGATTAACATGTTGCTGCTTTTAGGAAAGGAGGTAGAACATGGACATTGCTGAGCAGCTAAGGAAACAAGTTAGGGCACAGGTGCTACTCACTAACCACGGCTGGGATTCAACCAAGAAATGTACGTGAAGTTCTCTGGTCTGATGGTGAACGGCTTCTCACCCATTCCAGCAATCTCACAAGAAGTTCACAGACCAGGAGCTCCAAGGAAAGATTGCACTCACAGGGAAAAGCTCTGCAGTGGAAGACAATTGACTTCTCAGAACCGCCAGAGACCTGTGGTCGCAGGGTAAGAGTTTCCTGATCTCTCTTGAAGATACCTTCTTAGACACAACTCTTGGGGATTTACCTACACAGAACACAAAGCATCTGTCAGTGGGCAAGAGCACGTGCATTCTTGTCTGGGTGAACTGAAGGAAGCTAGAAGCAAACCAGGGTGGGGAGGTGACCGGCCCTCACCTTGCCTGGCTAGGCAAAGAATGGGCTGTGAGGGAATGGGGCAAGCGTATGCGGCTTCACACCACAGACCCCACCAACCCCTACAAGCTGTTCGCTGCCTCCCCTCTCACACCAAATCCTGAATATTTATAAAATTAAAACTGAGCTGGGTGTGATCAAGTATGAGAGGAGGAGACAAGAGGACCCAAAGCCAGCCTGAGCCACGTAGAATGTTCTAGGCCAGTGGTGCTCGACCTTCTTGAGGCTGTGTGCTCCTTTGATATGACTCCTCATGTTCTGATGACCCCCCAACCATAACGCTATTTCACAGCTACTTCATAACTAATTTTGCTATTGTTATGGATCATAATGTAAATATCTGATATCTGATATGCAGGATGTCTGATGTGTGTGACCTACAAAGAAGTCATGAGCCACAGGTTGAGAACTGCTGTTCATTATACAGTAAGGCCTGTTTTTTAAAAAATGCAAAGAAATGTAGATATAGACACAGGTATAAGCGGGGACTAGAAGTACAGTATAGTCAAAAGAGGCCCTTTCTGGTAATACATGACTGGTTCAATATTTACAAGTCAATGTTACTCATTATACTACTGACTGGATAGGGAAAACCGTGAGAACATTCAACATTTTCAATTCCCCATGATGAAAATTCAGAAACTGGAGGTAAAGCACTTGCCAGGCAACCATGAGGACCTAAGTTTGAATCCCCAGAGCCCGTGGGAAGCTGGATAAGGTAGCCCATTAATATACACACCTCTAGTGCCCCACCCTATAGTTAGAGAGCTCCATAGGAGACCAGGGAGCCTGGTACATACAGCCAGGGTTAGAGGAAGAATAGGCATTCTGAGAAACAGGGCAGAGAAGACAGACCACAGAAACAGTCTGCTGATATTTGACAAAAGGGGAAAGAAAGGCAGTCAGGAGAAAGGCTATTTCTTCATAAGAATGTAGCACAGATGTCCCACGGTACATAACAGTTAACTCAAAGTGGACTGTAGACCTAAATATAAAACCAAAAGTTTATGCTTTTAGAAAAGGGCTAGAAAGATGACAGTGCTTAAGGGCACTTACCGCCTTTACAGGGGACCTGAGGTCAACTCCCAGCATCCCCATCTAGTGGCTCACGACAGCCTTTAACTCCTGACCTAGGGTATAGGACCCCTTCTTCTGGCCTCCAAGAGAACCTATATGAAAAAAGATATGCATACATGCACATAGGCACATGAAATTAAAAATCTAAACCTTTTAAAAAATCTTTTTGAGTAAAATAGAAACAACAGCCACAAAAATCTATGACACCGTGGGTCTGATTATGGTTTTTTGTTGTTTTGTTGTTTTTTTGTTGGTGTTTTCTTAAGATATAATGTCAAAGGCACAGTCTATACATTCTTAGTGGGACTAAGGATTTCCAGAACCTTTGGGGGAGTAATAAAGCAAATTAATCAAACTTCTGTAACTGCCTGCAGTCACATCCAACGGGTTACCTGGAAGGGAAGCTGGGGATGTATGGGAAGGCAGCAAAATAAGAACAAGACCAAGACAACAGTTGCTGATCAAGGTCCCAAGGTTTAATGAAGAAAACTCTCTGCAGAACCAGTTCAGTTGCTCAGCAGGTGGCTAGTATCTCTCAGGAAACTGCAGGTCCTTGAAGAACAATGGGCTTCACTTTGGTCTGAACGCTCCACCCTAGGTGGAGGGGATTATAGCTAACACAGAAGTTCCTGCTCAAAGGCTGGGAGAGGAACTTTACCTTGGTTGATGTCAAGTTCCTGCCAGATGACATGGCACCCCAATAAGGCTCTCTACAAACTTCATAATGTATAACATCCTTCTTTCTAATTAAGGCTCTCTTTACCATATACCAAAACCCACCTCTGATGACACACATGTAGCCCTATGAAATTTTATTCTTGGGAAAGTTTATATCTATTATAATAATTTTGTAAGTAATTTAAAAAGTAAAGCATTGGTTTCCCCAGAGATAAGGTTGTTAATGACCCCCATCTCAAGGGATGGTTTCATACTCATTATTCTTGCTTAATATCATGGTCTAGGCTACCAGGAACTTGTAACTAAGAAAAGGAATGAAAGAGAACTAAACAGAAAAATTGCCATGAGAACTACGGCTCAATATGTTTGCTCCAGCCAAGAGTTCCACAGTCGGTTCTAGGAGACCTCCTCCTTTTGAAGTCTAATGTCTCAGTCTGTAGAACTTGTCACACAGATTCTACTTGGCATCTCCCAGTGTGACATCTCCCTCTTTTTAATTGAAGCTCATAAATTTCTCTCTTGGTTGTAGAGATGGAGGAAAAGATTAGTTGGAAGATGACTGGAAGAATGAGTAGAAGAATTATCCCTGTAGCCAGGGCGACAACAGTGATCTAATGTAGCCAACTAACAGGGTTTAATGACTGTAAACCAAGGCTAATAGACTGAGCAAAATTTTCTATGTCAGCAGATTTAACATGTGCTTTGTTTGTAGTGAATACTTGGGCTTGTAATTGAGCCATATCATAAGTGATATCATTGTCTTTCTAAATTTTCAATGATTTTTAGTAAACTTTTAATTGTGACTTTTATTATAAGGTAATGGCATTATACAGATGTACCGAAAGCTGGCATGGCACTTGGTAGAAAGCTAAACTTTAATATTTTTTATCTCTTGTCCTAGTGTTCATCCTCTAAAGTATTAAGTTTTACTTTTAATTTTTTTATCTATAATTTGTTGTCTTGTAAGTATTGAAGAGATTTTTATTTAAATCATCAATAAAACGTGTAGTGTTTATATTTAAGACTAATGTAACTGTTAAAACTATAAGTGAAGTAAGGATGGCTATCAAAGCACCAATGTCTAAAGTTAAAGTTGTAACAAAATGCTTTGGTCTAATTAGCTCATTAACTCTTTTAAGCATTTGTAAAGCTACATTGTCAAACCATACACCATCTTTTAAATTTACAGGAAGCATAACATAAGGAGGTCTTTGTAATAGCAAGATAACGGAATAATTTTTAGTTGAAATAGCATCAACACAATTGGTTAGCATACATTTGGAACAGCTGACCTGATAAGATCATTCTATCTTAGAAATTTTTAAATCTAAGGACTGTCCAGCTAGTATACCGGAAGGATAGTTTAGGCAAGATCTAATTGACAAAGGAGTGCTCTTAGATTCCTGAGGCTTTTTGAGAAGGGCCATGTTAGTTGTAACAAAAAGTCTAAATAATCTTGGAAAAGCATTAGAAACATGGGGAGAAGAGAGAGCAAACTTTTTTGTTTTCTGTATTACTTCTTTCACCTTCTTTTATTTGGGTGGGGGTTCTTGATAGAGATTTTTTGGTGGAAGGGTTGAATAAGTCTGTCTGGGATCTAGATTGGTGTTTTTGTATTCTGTGGAAAAATGCACGTATATCTTCTTTTCCAGATGATTAATACATCTGGCCCTTTCTAGGTGTCTGTTAAAAGATCCTGCAATATTAATAAAGTAGTAATAGTCTTTTGTAGGGGAGCCCAATGTTTTTGTATAGGAGTAAACCTTTATCATCTGTATTATGGTGATTAATGGTAAATAAACATAGCTTAATAATCAATGAGGTGAATAATAATGACCACTAGATTTCAATGTTTGAAGTTGTACTTTAAGATTTTGATGAGTCCTTTCTATAATAGCCTGACCTTGGGGGTTATATGGAATTGTCCCAATGGATCTTAAGGCTCGATCTACAAATTTCTGACAGAGAGTTAGACTATTTTTTATACCTTGGGGGAGAATCTTTCATTGATACTTTTGAAATGGCCTAATCATAATTTTTACTTTTTCATGGAAGTCTGAATCAGTTACTCTAGGAAAGTACTTTAAATTTTTTCTTATAATTTAAATTTCTCCCTATTATAACACCAAAGGTTTCAGATAATAGTGGCCCTTTAAATCCTGTATCTACTAATTGCACTCCCTCATAAAGAGAGTATATAATCTTTGTCTACTATAATATCTAATCTTGCACTTTTTGGTTTTGCTCTGGGTAAGCTTAAAATGTTAAACTTAGGGGTCAGAGGATTTAGTTTATTTTTACCTTCCTCTTTCTATTTTGCTCTTTCTTTTCTTTTGGGGCAGAGGGATGCCCCTCACCCATTTTTTGTCTCTTCATCTTTTAGATGGGTTTTATCCTTATGAAATTTTGATTTATATTTATTCTTCTAATGCTTTCCCTTCTTATACCAGGGACATAACCCTGGAGGTTGGTTTTTCTTATTCTTATTTTTTGAAGTCTGTTCTTCTTTTTTACAGTCCTCACTCATATGTCTTTGTTGGCCACAAGAAAAGCATGAAACCTTTTGGTTTCTTCCTTCTTTTTAAGTTCTGAACATGGGCACTGAAATGTTGTTCTTGCATTGTTGTAGCATAGGCCATACTCTGGACCACTATTGGTGATGCACCTATACATGTTTTGATATAATCTTGCACAGTCTCTGTTTTTTCTGATTGGTCTAATTGGTTCCTGGCAGAGAGTATTGGCATTTCCCCACATAAGTTGTTTTTAATAATATATCCAAGCCCTCAGAAGGAAGAAGCATCCTGTCTGGTGTTTCTTCCTATCTGCAATAAAGTCTTCTAAAGACAGGCTTCCTTCCTCTGGGAACCACTGACTGACACTCAGTATAAAGTCATAATATGTTGCCAAACTCTTCTCTGAGGTTTTAACACCTCTGCTTCCTAACATATGACTCAGTACAGCCAGGAACAAGCCTCTGATTTTGGACTGTGAATGCCCGATGATTCTTACCTTCTCGTCGTCATAACTCAATGTGTCTCTATTGATGAGTCTGTAGTACTCTTGACGAGGTCCTAACCTTTACCTGAAAAAGGTTTTTAGAAAAAGAGAGAATGATTACCTGTTTCGAGGCCCACGTTGGGCACCAGCCGCTATGGACCACCCAAGCCGGGTATGGGGGTCCCTGGGATGAGGGTTTTAGAAGTCTAAGTGGGTAAGGATTTGGCAGTGACAAGCAAAAACAAACACAGAGGCAGTTTGAATCTGAGTATATTTAGCAGCTCTAATGCAGGGAATTTTATACATTAAAAACTAAACATAACAACTCTGAGAAACTGTATCTAGTAAAACAATCACTACTACTACCAACAAAAATCATTTGGCACAGTAAAATAAAAAAATTATCTGAACATTACATCTCTCAAACTATATATTTAGTGAATATCAAACAGAACAGGAAACATTATTAATAATATAAATCATCAAAATATAATAATTTTAAAAGAATTTATTTAATAGTGTGGTCATCCAAGGCTAGTGGCATATCCTAAGAACAGGTTAATAAATCTTTATGGTCAGTGTTCTTAACCACTGAGCTAACTTTCTAGCCCCATATGGTCAATTATTATTTAACATTTAATGCCTAATTTTTTATAAATCTTCAACACATAAATTTAAACTATTTTAATTCTTTCTAATTAAGGCTCTCTTTACCATATACCAAAACCCACCTCTGACAACACATGTGTAGTCATGAAATTTTATTGTTGGGAAAGTTTATATCTATTATAATAATTTGTAAATGATTTAAAAAGTAAAGTGTTGGTTTCCCCAGAGGTAAGGTCGTTAGTGACCCCATCTCAAGGGATGGTTTCACACCCATTATTCTCGTTTAATATCATGGTCTAGGCTACCAGGAGTCTGTAACTAAGAAAAAGAAGTGAAAGAGAACAAAACAGAAAAATTGCCATGAGAACTACGGCTCAATATGTTTACTCAGGCCGAGAATTCCACAGCTGGTTCCAGGAGACCTCCTCCTTTTGAAGTCTAATGTCTCAGGCTGTAGAACTTGTCACACAGATGGGGTCAGTGTGGTACTGATGGGGATGAAGTAAGAGATGAGGAAGAGGCCCAGGGGTCTTAGTGACAGCTCACCAAGGATGCTGAATGCAGGGCAGGGTAGGACTAGACTAAGCAGAAAGGTGTTAGAGAGCTGTGCCTGTTGTTAGTGTGATCCTCAGAACAACTCCAGCCCCACGGGACAGCGCACACCCTGGGGAAGAGTCTCACAGTTGCAGCTCCTAAGGTTAACCTCACACGCTGCAGAAACAGCTGGCTGAGAAAATCCAACAAGTAGAATCTTGGCTCTGGTGGGACTCTATTCTGAAGGAGACATGACAAAAGGACAGGAAGATTTCCAGCAGCAGGAGAATGGGACAACAAGAACAGAGGGGCAGGTGATGTGGGCCCAGAGAAGGCGGTGCGGGAAGCAGAGGAGCTAGAGGCTGGGGATATACAGTGTGTGCCCCTTCTGGTCTGGCAAACCTGACATTGTGTGTGCCCTTACTGGTCCAGCAAACCTGACCTCTGAGGCCTCCTTCCTGTAAAGTCAAAGGGGATAGGTGGACTCCTCCAGGAAACCCCGGTGCCTTGCGTAAGGACACCTGTTTAGACCTGTCCCACATGTCACCCTGATAGGTCAGACTTGTGGTTCCAGCTCAGGCTGTTGTCCCAGACACCTGCCAGGATCTGGAATGTCATTAAGGCTGCCACTGATTTCACAGCCTGACACTGGGCTGCATTCACACCTTGCCTCTCAAACGCAGAGAAAGCAATAGAGATCTCAAGATGAGGGAAGAGATAAAAATTACAGAAACCTGAGGGCAAAGTCGGAGAGCAAGGCTCTCCCAAGAAAGAAAGGTGAGCAAGAACCTCAGAGCAAATCTGTGTCAGAATAGGACAATAATAGGACGGTATCATGTGTTATAAAAGTTACAGCTGGGCGTGGTGGTACACACCTGTAACTCTGGCACTCAAGAGACCAAGGCCTTCCAGGAAACAGAAAAATCCTGTCTCACAATAAAAAAGTCTTTATGTCCCACTCTTGAAACATCAGTGAGAAAAAGTGGGGTTCCGTGCTTGGGATGTTCTATAAGAATTCTACTTTATTCAAAAGAAAACTGAGTGCTGTGTGTGTGTGTGTGTGTGTATACACACATCAGGGAGAAGTGCTGATGGCACAAAGCCTATAACCTGGCTCTGATCACTGGAACCCACATAACAGCTGGATTCTGTGGCACACATCTGTGATTTCAGCAACAGCTATGGAAGGATGGGAGGCAAAGACAAGAGACTTGCCCAGAAGCAGGATGCCAGCTAGCCTGGAGTACACAGTACAGGAGCATACATCATAAGAGAGACCATCCCCTGACATGGTGGAAGCAAGAAACAACTTCCTTCTGAAAGCCATTCGTTGACCCTGCCATCCATGGCATGTGCATGTACACACACACACACACACACACACACACCACACACACACCACATACCAGCTGGGTACATTCTGGAGACTCGAGCAGAGGATCTCAAGTTCAAGCCCTGTGTGGACTTCAGAGTAAGTTCAAGACCACTCTTTCAAAATGAAAGGTCAAATGAAGAGCGAGCTACAGCTCCGTCATGGAGCGTTTGCCTGCCATGCTCAAGGCCATAGCTCAATCCCCACAGCTCCAGAAATTATTTGTACATTATGCAAAGAATAAAGACACAACAGACTGTGGGGAGACGCTGGAGTCCTGAGTAGATGTGTATTGTTGACAAGAGCATTTCCACATCAAGGAGCTCACCCCTAAGATCCACAGAACAGATCCGCAAGGCTTTGCCCTGACCTGGGTCCAGATGTTTACAATGTGTGCAGAAAGTATCAGCCACAGCTTCCTTCGGTGAAAGGCTGTTGCCACGGACTGCGCAGACCACCTAACGAGATCCACAGACTGCGCAGACCACCTAACGAGATCCACAGACTGCGCAGACCACCTAACGAGATCCACGGACTGCGCAGACCACCTAACGAGATCCACGGACTGCGCAGACCACCTAACGAGATCCACAGACTGCGCAGACCACCTAACGAGATCCACGGACTGCGCAGACCACCTAACGAGATCCACGGACTGCGCAGACCACCTAACGAGATCCACGGACTGCGCAGACCACCTAACGAGATCCACGGACTGCGCAGACCACCTAACGAGATCCACGGATGAGCCTTTTAAAAGGCTGTCTTTCCAGGATGTTAGTATATCTAGGTCAGAACAGCCTGTCCACCCAAACCCGGCTTTCCAGGAGAGTGTGTTTCTTCATTCTCTGTGACCCCCTTCAGGCCATTCCAAAGCTGTGCAGGCAGTAGCAACTGACTAGCAAAAGACAGTATCCATTGTGCTGTCACCCAGAAAAGAACTTGGTCAACATTTTGGTGCTTTTGCCTGGGTGTGTCCTTACTAGTCCCACAGCCCTGACCTTTCAGTCCTAGCAAGAAATTTTAAAAAATATTTAAACTTTGACTTATAGTGTAGACACTAATCTTAAATTTCTGTCCAAAATGCCTTTTTAAATTATAGAATTAATACATGTTAGTCATAGAAAATTGGGAGAAAAACTGTGAAGAAAAGCATTCCCTGTCGGCTAGAGGATGGCTCACCCAGTAAAGAGTTTGTCTTACAAACTCAGAGACAAAATTCAATCCCCAGAACCTATAGAAAAATTCAAGGCACTGCAGGGCAAGCCTGCTGGCAGCTACAAAGGTGTCA
Organism: Apodemus sylvaticus; assembly: GCF_947179515.1. NCBI lineage: Eukaryota > Metazoa > Chordata > Mammalia > Rodentia > Muridae > Apodemus > Apodemus sylvaticus. The sequence goes on from NC_067476.1 coordinate 114,693,784, forward strand.
CTAGGGCTCATTCAACAGCAAGCCCAACCTAACTGGTGGGCTTCATGCCAATGAGAAGGTATTGTCTGTCTGAAAGGATGGGTAACCTTCCTGAGGATGATGGCTGGGGATGTCCTCTAGCCTACACACACACATACACAAAGAGATGCACAAAGACACACACAGACACATACACACCCATACACATATACACACACAGACACATAGGCACATACATGCATGCATGCACAAACCCACTCAACACCTGCTCAACACAAACACATGAACATACATGAATTAAGAAAAAGGTTACCGGCTGGGTGTGGTGGCACACGACTGTAATCCCAGCACTTGGGAGGCAGAGGCAGGTGGATTTCTGAGTTCGAGGCCAGCCTGGTCTACAGAGTGAGTTCCAGGACAGCCAGGGCTACACAGAGAAACCCTGTCTCAAAAAAAAAAAATAAATAAATCAAAAAAAAAAGAAAGAAAAAAAGAAAAAGGTTACCTAAAATTCTCATACTCAGAATTAATAGCAGTTACTTTTGGGTACAAGTCCTCACAGCTTTATTTTTTTAATTAATTTATTTATTTGAGTACATTGTCCATTGTCGCTGTCTTCAGACATACCAGAAGAAGGCATCAGATCTTATTACAGATGGTTGTGAGTTACCATGTGGTTGCTGGGATTTGAACTCAGGACCTCTGGAAGAGCAGCCAGTGCTCTAACCACTGAGCCGTCTCTCCAGCCCCCCTCACAGCTTTTTTACCTGTACCTTTTTACATAGTTACACTCTGCAAACTAATTCCTTTTTTTTTCTATTCTCTTAAAAAAAATATTACCTGCAAACAATGGAATAGTTCAGAGATCCAGATGGTAAATGAGGGAGAAAAATGTATGAACAACATGGAAGACTTGCCAGAGGGTAATTTAAGAGTGTTAGCAATTAAAAAATAAAAAATTCAGTACTTCTGGGTAAGGTTCAAAGACACAGATGTCCTGAGAACAACACAGCAGCTCAGTCCCCAAGGTTTAAAAAGCAGAGCCAAGCGTGTTCATGACAACGGAATGTGACTTCCCATTCTTTAAGTTCTGCAAGGTGTCCTAGCTTTTGTGGCAAACATTTTCTGGCTGCAAGCAAGCAGAGAAAGTAAAGCAGCAACGCTGGGGGCTGGGCACCATGACTGCAACTGGGTTCATGTCATCCAGTTAGAGCTTGGACATTTGAGTCCAGGCTAAATACAGTCCATTGTATTGAAGCGTCTTTAAGTAGGGGCAGAGCCAGGGCAAGGGCATACTCTATGGGAAATGCAGAGAGTTAAATGTTAGCATTATTGCAAGGGGTGGGGGTGGGGGGAATGGAGAAATTAACCCAGCACCAACAAGAGCACAAAGAATATCTAACTGAAAGCTTGACACAAATGAAGCAGGCTCTAAAAACCAATAACAATGAAAGTGCTGTAAACTGGAAGACCCACCCAAGGACTGATTTGGGGGCTGTGCCTCCACTCAAATACTCTCCCTGCCCCTTAGCTGAAGCTCCTGCCTCTAGCAAGAGAGCAAGCAGGTTGGAGAAGTGCCTTGAATGTTTGACCCCTCCAGCCAGCCTGCTGTCCCCCAGCCCCATGCACCAGGTCCTCTCTCCTGATGGGGTCAAGTGTTCATGATCACAGCAATGGCCACCTTCACTATTAGCACACTGTATCCCATCTCCAGGCAACAGCTGACTCCTCCAGCACTCCTACCTCCACTGCTTGACAGAAGAACTAGTCAAAGAACCAGTCCTGTGCAGGTTGGTTTTTGTCAACTTGACACAAACTTAGATAACCCTGAGAAGAGAGAATAGTAATTAGGCAAAATTCCTCTGTGAGGTTGGCCTGTGACAAGTCTAGGGGATTTTTTTCCTTGACAGATGATTGGTGTAGGAGGTACCAGCCCGCTGGAGGCAGTACCACTATGGTGCAGATGGCCCTGGGTTGTATAAGAATGTAAACTGTGGCAGCCAGGGAAGGAAACCAGCACAGCATTCCTCCAGTGCCTCAGTTTCCCTTACTGCTTTCAGGTTCCTGCTTGCCTATTTGAGTTCCTGTGTTGTTCTCCCTTAGTGATGGACTGTGTTGTAGAAAACAAACCTTTTCCTTCCCATGTTGCTTTGAATCTTTGAATCATTGTGTTTATCATAGCAATTGGAACCGCTCTAGGATAGCTCCTTAGGCCAGTCCTGCCCCTGCCCCTCTGCCCTCCTCTGCAAGGACACCCCACAGGAGAGTCATACTGTCTTCTCCTGTGCATGTCCTCCCACCTTGCCAGAGAGCCACTACTGTCAGCCTCCCACTTCTCCCACAGAGGGAACATAATCTACATTAAGGTCAGGTCTGCTTGCTTCCCGTTACAACCTAGAGCACAAACCGCAACAACACTAACTCGTAATACAGAAGGAATACACATTCCTAATCACTAAGTATGTTCTCAAAAACGATGACCCCTAAATTCAGGTTTTAGGGAAGAGAGACTGTCATAGTCAGCTTGTGCTGCTGGGACCAAATCCTACGAACCAAGTGGCCTGAACAGCCAGCATGCATTCTCGCACAATTCCTAGGGCTCAAACCCAGGTCAAGTGCCAGTGCTGTCGGGTTTTGGCTTGCAGAAGGCTGTCTTTATATATCTTTGCATGCCTTTCTTCTCTTTACAAGGCCACTATCCTACCTTCTGGCCTCTGGAGCTGAAAGAAACAAAAGCTTTCAGTCTGAACTCAGGTTTAAAAGATTAACTTATTACTTAATGAACTGACCCTTCACTGGACTGATTGGTTTTTAGTGAATTTACTGCTCCCTTTGCTCAATCAGGAGATATAAACAAATTTCTGGCTATCAGAACAGAGATAGCATTTGGTTTTTAATTACGTGTGTGTGTGTGTGTGTGTGTGTGTGTGTGTGTGTGTGTGTATTATTTTTACAATAATAAAACAAATGAATTTGAGATGGAGTGGCTGGGGGTGGGGCATGGGAAGAGTTGGAAGGAGGAGAGGAAGGGGAAATATAATTATATTTTAAAAATTTGAAATTGCAATATAATGTATACACATATCTGTGAGAAAGCTCCCACAAAGAAAGTCAAAGCACCAGGAATACATATACAATTGCCCTCTTTGAAACCCAAGAAAAGGTAGTAACAGGAAAAAGTAGTTAAGGAAACTCCACCAGGAGGAGCAGTGACGGCCCACCTTGGCCACTCACCATGCCTGTACAGAGTGAAGAGGGTCTGCAGTCTAGGGCATCCCTCTTGAGTCCCTAGTGTCAGGGGGGTCACCTGGTCAACAAGGACACATTTGCCAGAAAGATGACTGTGAAATGTTCCTGCTGCTTTTCCTTGCAGGCTGCTCACTGCCATCAGGAGCTTGCTACCCAGTGGCTGGTGTTCCCAACAGATACCCTGCCTGTTTCTTTTCTTTTTCCTTTTTTCTTTCTAATTATAAAAGAAAAGGTTTATTTGAACTTATGCTTTCAGAGAAATAATGTTCCACCAAAATTACAGCCAAGCATCTTGACAGCGGGTGGGCATGGTAACCAGTTCACATTTTAAACTGCAAGCAGGAAGGTAAGATATAGAATTTGGAATAGCTATGGCTTTTGAAACCTCAAAGCCTGCCCCCAGAGACATACTTCCTTCACAAAGCCACACTTCCTATACTTACCCAAACAGTAGTACCAACTGGGAATCAAGTATTGAAATCCTGATACTATGTGGAATATTTTGTTTAAACCATGAGAGACAAGAAAGGTATAAAATTGAACCTAAGGTCCACAGCTTCTTCATTCTTTTTTTAAAATATGATATATTCTTTATTTACATTTCAAATGATTTCCCCCTCTTCTGGATCCCACCTCCCCGAAAGTCCCATAAGCCCTCTTCCCCTGTTCCCCAATACACCTTTCCCACTTCCTTGTTCTGGTATTCCCCTACACTGCTGCACTGAGCCTTTCTGGGACCAGGGGCCACTCCTTCCTTCTTCTTGGTCATCATTTGATATGTGAATTGTGTCTTGGGTATTCTAAGCTTATAGGCTAATATACGCTTATCAGTGAGTACATACCATGAGTGTTCTTTTGAGACTGGGTTACCTCACTTAGGATGATATTCTCTAGTTCCATCCATTTGTCTAAGAATTTCATGAATTCATTGTTTCTAATGGCTGAATAGTACTCCATTGTGTATATATACCACATTTTCTGTATCCATTCCTCCGTTGAGAGACATCTGGGTTCTTTCCAGCTTCTGGCTATTATAAATAGGGATGACCCGGAAATGAACTCACACACCTATGGTCACTTGATCTTTGGCAAAGGGGCTACAACCATCCAGTGGAAAAAAGATAGCCTTTTCAACAAATGGTGCTGGTTCAACTGGAGCTCAGCATGCAGAAGAATGCATATTGATCCATTCTTATCTCCTTGTACTAAACTCAACTCCAAGTGGATCAAGGACCTCTACATAAAACCAGACACACTGAAACTAATAGAAAAGATGGGGAAGACCCTTGAGGACATGGGCACAAAGGAAAATTTCCTGAACAGAGCACTAAAAGCTTACTATCTAAGATCAAGAATTGACAAATGGGACTTCATAAAATTACTAAGTTTCTGTAAGGCAAAGAACATTGTCAAAAGAACAAAATGGCAACCAACAAATTAAGAAAAGCTCTTTGCCAACCCTACATCTGACAGAGGGCTTATATCAAAGATATACAAAGAACTCTAGAAGGTAGACTCCAGAGAGTCAAATAACCCATTAAAAAATGCGGTACAGAGCTAAACAAAGAATTTCACCTGAGGAATATTGAATGGCGGAGAAGCACCTAAAGAAATGTTCAACATCCTTAGTCATCAGGGAAATGCAAATCAAAACAACCCTGAGATTTCACCTCTCACCAGTCAGAATGACTAAAATCAAAAACTCAGGAGAAAACAGGTGCTGGTGAGGATGTGGAGAAAGAGGAACACTCCTCCACTGCTGGTAGGGTTGCAAGCTGGTACTACCACTCTGGAAATCAGTCTGACGGTTCCTCAGAAAACTGGGCATAATACTTCTGGAGGACCCTGCTATACCACTCCTGGGCATATACCCAGAGGATTCCCCAGCATGCAATAAGGATACATGCTCCCTGCCTGTTTCTTTATTCAGCAAAAACAAAAACTCTTGAAGTCAGCATGATGATTCATGTCGCTACCCAGAAGGCTAAGTTAAGAGGTCAGCCTGGGCAACATAGTGAGGTTCTATCTCAAAACCCAAGTTGGGGAGGGGGAGGGAGAGGGGAGAGGAGAAGAGGGAGGAAAGGAGGGAAGGAAGGAGGGAGAGAGGGAACTCCAGATGACTGCCTTGTCTTCCCCAGTAGATTTTTGCTGGATGTTTTGAGCACCCAAGTTAGTTTAGCTGTCTACTTGCTACTTGTTATTTATTCCTTTTCTTTGGTTTGCCATATGCCCACAAGGCTCACTCACCCAGGACTGAAAGTATGGCTGTTGTTGACCATTCTCCATTCTATACAGAGAATTAGTTTATTGTCAGACTCTAGTGGGTCAGCAAAAGCCATAAGGTAGAAGAGTCAAGAAGAGTAACAGTAGTTTGTGAGGGGGTGGGGCAACTTGTCATTATTTATTATTCAGATGTCACCATATTCTTTCATCTTTCAGCCTGAGAAACTGAAGGAGCCTTGGAATATTATTTAAAAACATATAAGGCCCCAATTGGTGTGGAAAAACCAGACTTCTGTAAGCCAGACTTACTCACTAGAGGAAGGCAAAGAAACCTCAGACTTGAGAGAGGATGCAGAAACTGGAGAAAGGAGCCAGGATGCAGCTGCCCCACCCCACACCCACTCCCAAGCAAGGCCCATTGTTTTCTTGGAACCCAGAAAAGCAAGAACTCTCTGTGGAGCACAGTCACAGATTAAAAACAAGGCTTTCTGCAGAGATGGGAGCTAAGGATCGATTAGGTTTCTCTTTGTCCTCTCAAACCTTGTTGGACTGCCAAACATCTTACAGTTTCCTGTGCAATTTAGCAAAAGTATGAAATACTAACATAACAATGTGACTAATCTCAGAGACAAAGCTGAAAAGTCAAAAATGTTAAGAACTGTACATATAATTTATTTCAAAGTCTACAAAGAATAAGCTGCCGACAGTGGTGGCTTGGGGTTTAGTGTACAGACAAGTCCACAAAGAACTCTCCTTAGGGTGAGGGTCTGTCCCCTGTGTTAAATGAGGCTGTTTCCATAGATACAAGCTACCAAAGCTCATCACGCTGCACAAGTGAATTGTTACATGGATTGTGTTGGTGACTTTTAATTATATAATGCTCCAATTAAAACTACTACTAATAATAATAATAGTAATAATAATAATAATAATAATAATAATATGTCATTCTCAGAATCTCTATATAGTTCTGGCTGTCCTGGAATTCACTGTGTAGACCAAGCTGGCCTGCAGCTCAGAGATTCTCCTGCCTCTGCCTCTCAAGTACTGGGATTAAAGGTCTGTGCCACCACACCCAGCTCAGCAATGAAAATTTAAATGTTTTATCTTAACATTTATATACTAACACTTCTAGGGATTTTTATTTGAAAATGTTTGAATATATGAATAAACAACTGATTTTTATCATATAAAACAGGGTATTTTGAAGTCTGTTATGGGATGGTAGTGTCACTAATTAACAAATACATTGCACTGCATAGTTCCCCTCCTCTCCCTCTCTCTCTCTCTCTCTCTCTTGTAAAGCAAGTAGCATCTATTTTTCTTTACATTTTTCAAGACTGCAACATGGTATCATTAACTACGGTCACCCTGAGATATAGTCCATTCCTTGAAGTGCAGTACCAGTAACTCTGATCATCCTGCAGTAGTCCTCCTTGAAGTTTGTTCTGTTTGATTTCCATCCCCCAGACAAGGGACTGAGGTGCATATTTTACATAATAAAACAAGCCCGGCCTCCAGCTCCTCCCAGCATCCCTCAGTCCATACCTGGCATACCCTGCTCCCAACCCTAAATTTTCCAGCCCAGGGGCTGGGCTGCTTTTGCCCAGAGGCTTCTCCCTATATAATCCAGACATTTGCCCTCTTCCTTCCTCTCTTCTCTTCTCTTCTCTCTCTCTCTCTCTCTCTCTCTCTCTCTCTCTCTCTCTCTTCTTGTCTTCTCTTCTCTCTCTCTGTGCACCCTTTTTCTCTCTTTCTGGCCCCTCCCATGGCAATTCCCCTGGCCTCAATCCTTGGGGCCAGTGAACTCTCCCAATAAACCTGCCTATAATATATTCTAATCTGGCTTGAACTGACTCTTTTCACCAGCAGAGAAATAACCCATCATGTTCCTCCTACCTATGTGTGTCTTCAGCCAACATCTCCTCCTTTATCTCCACCCCCACCCCAATATCTCACCCTCAAGTAGCCTTCATTTCCTGCTTTGATTCCACAGTTTGAGTTTTATTAAGACTCTGGCTGAGAGTATGCATTTTTTTCTCTGTCTGGCTTATTTCAGTTAGTATAGTATCTTTCAGGTTCACCCATACCACGAAAAATGGCAGGGTTTCATTCTCTGGCTGAGTAGTATTGCATCGTAGCCACATACCACACTTGCTTTCTCCCCTGTTCACTGATAGACACACAAGTGAGCGCTATGGCTTGGCCACTGTGAATGATATTCCAGGAGAAGTCAGGAACCTCTTGGAAGAGCTGTTTTCAATTGCCTTAGGATATATACACTGTATCAGTGTTGCTGCTCAGAGGGTTAGTCCAACCTTTATTGTTTTCTTGTGGAACAGTTTTCCACAATAGCTATACTAATTTATTTTCTTTATTATTTATTTATGTATGTATTTATTTATATATTAAGGTTTATTTATTATATATAAGTACACTGTAGCTGTCTTCAGACACTTTTTCTTCTCTCTCTGGCTTTGCTTGCTCCAGCCCAAAGATTTATCATATATATATTATTCGATATTTATTTATATCAAAGCACATTGTAGCTGTCTTCAGACACCCAGAAAGAGGGCACCAGATCTCATCATTGATGGTTATGAGCTACCATGTGGTTGCTGGGATTTGAACTCAGGACCTTTGGAAGAGCAGTCAGTGCTCTTAACCGCTGAGCCATCTCTCCAGCCTACTAAGTTATTTTCTTGATATCTTCTAGTTTCTTTTTCTTGATATCCTCATCAATATATCTCTCTTTGGAGATTTTTGAATAATACCCACTCTACCTCACTGTGGTTTTGATTTCCATTCCCTGATGAATAGTGATGGATAGTGATCTCTGCTTCATATGCCTATTGGCCACCGTGTATCTTCCTCTGGGGAATGTTTACTAGGCCTTTGTAACCGTTAAGTCTTTATTGCCAACTTGACTAGATGTTAAGTCATCTAGGAGGTTCCTGAGGCACACTCTAGGTGTGTTTCCAGGAAGGGAGAAGACAGTGTGAGTGTCCCCGTCTCGTTGGCTCAGGGTGCAGGCACAGGAAAAGGGAAGAGCTGGACTGAGAACCAGCATTCCCTCGTTCCGATCCCTGGGCCAGCATGGAACACTGAGCTGCCTTGCTGTGCCTGGAAACAGGAACTCACTAAACTTTCCCTTCTTAAACTTGTTTGTATCCAGATTTTTAGTCAGAGCTACAAGAAAAGCAACTGACAAAGGCTTCCAGTCCACTTTAAAAGCAGGTTGTTTGGGTTTGTTTTTTCCATTGAGTTGAAGTCCTAAAGCGTCCTAGGTTGATATCAGTCACTTGCTGGATGTATACATTTTGAATACTTTCTCCCATCTTGTAGGCCGCTTTCCACCCTGTTTCCTTTCTGCTGTGTTCAAGCTCTGCAGCATGATACAGCTCTGGACACTGCGTCAAAGGCTGGCTCTGTCTGCTGTAGGAGTGAACCGCTCATTTTCTCATACTAATGAGTCTCTTGGCAAAAAGCTCTCCCCTGAAACAGCTAACAGGGCAGAGGGACAAACGTTCTGCAACTCAGCCATTCTTGAGAGTATCAAAACAAATGCATTTCTAAGCCAACTAGTAAAATAGGCTTAACAGTCATTAAAATCATAGCTAAGTGGTGCGATATGAGGAAATATATTGTAATTCATATGTACCATAATTTATATGCTTGAAGGTGTAGACAAGGAAGTGATTTTTAACAAAATCCATTTCCTGGGTTTACTTAATGTTTAGTCAGATGGTAAACATAGCTACTTCCCCACTACCACCCACAGTCCCGTGCTAAATGGTGCTGCCTTTACGGGAAGTCCCAGGCAAGGGCAGTCATTACTGCCCCTGGATCCACCACAGCTCTGAAAGCCTCCCACAGTCCAAGGAAAGAAGAGGAAAGAATGGCAAAGCCAACACAAAGGAGGCCCTGTCATCGCAATTCATGGCTGCTGTGAGCATGCCCCTGGATTCAGAAGGGACAGACTAGAAATGCCTTTAGAAACTATTTGAGACTTCAGCAAGTTGGCAAAATTGTGAAATTAGCATAAAAATGTTTTTCTTGAATCAAATGGAAGCTATGGTTAAAATATATATATAAATATTTAACAAATATAATGAAAGAAAATATTTCATTCACAATAGCAATGGAAACCACCCAATGTCACTAGAACAGGATTATTCTTTATAAGAAGTGTACATGAAGCTGGGCAGTGGTGGCGCACGCCTTTAATACAAGGACGTGGGAGGCAGAGGCAGGCGGATTTCTGAGTTCGAGGCCAGCCTGGTCTACAGAGTGAGTTCCAGGACAGCCAGGGCTATACAGAGAAACCCTGTGTTGAAAACAAAACAAAACACAAAAAAGAAGTGTACATGATCTGTTCAAAAGCCTGGAAGACAATGACAAGGTCTCTGACAATAATGCAAAACAAACTGAAAGACAACTATGGGAGATACAAAGATCTGATTGGAGGCTAGAGAAATGGCTTGGTAGTTAACAGCAGATGCTGCTCTTGCAGAGGGAGGACCCAGGTTCGAGTCCCAGCACCCACATGATACAGTCTTACTCAAAATGAAAGGGAAGGATAAGGCCCTGGCTTAGTGGCTCAGGTCTCACCCCACATGCATGAGGTCCTAGATTCAATCTCTAGTTCTGCTGAAGAAGAAAACACAAGAGATAAGAAAGTCAGTCTGAGTTCTGGGCAAACTCGCTTTGCTCCTGGTCATCATGGCCACACAAGCTGTAAACCTCCTCCATTTTGCTTAAACAATGTCAGTTCTTCAGACCAAAGTAATTTGGTTCCCACAGCTAGAGTAGCTTGTATTTTCTAGAATCTTCCTTCACAGTAATCAGTGTTTATGAGTACATGACATTTTATAATTGACTATTCATCTTACTTTCCTTGCTGGACTAAAGAGGCTGCTTTTTAGACCCCTTTCATCTCTCTGTCTTCTTGTAAATAAATGGTGGGCACTCCAGTGCCCCTCTGCAAGCCTCACCCACAAGAAAGCCATGCCATCTCCAAATTGCTAATTCCCTTGTCTGTCTGTCCTTTTATAAAACATTTTATTTCATTCTATTTTATGTACACATGTGTTTTGCCTACATCTATGTGCCTTGTGCCCCCAGAGACCAGAAGAACTACATTCTTTTGAACTGGAGTTACAGATGACCCTGAGCTGTGGTGTGGGTACTGAAAACCAAAACCACATTCCTAACAACTGAGCCATCTCTTTAGCCCATTGTCTGTTTGTGTTTGTCACCAACCTTACAACCATCACTGCCAATTTCCTCAGATGTGCAATGGAATTAATAAAAGCTCTTGTAGTAATAAAAGTCTGAATTAATTAACACATGAAAGTGTTTCTGACAGCGCCTGGCACACGGCTTGAGCCTGAGTGTTACTGCTGCCATTTTTATTCCAAACAAACAAACAAACAAACAAAATACAAGGAGCCAAAGAAATTTCTGTAAGAAACAAGAAAAACTGCATAGGTAAGCTAAGACTAAGAAACATTAAAACAAATGGTGAGACTACAATAATTACTATTTAAAAGAAAACAGGAAAATTAGCAGACAAAAAAAAAGAAATTGAAATACATAGTAAACTCAAGTGCACATAAAAATTCCATACATTATTTTACAGATGACATTTCAAAGCAGTGGAGAAAAATCTGTGTCATATGAGGCCATCTGTGAGGACGATCTGTCATCTACTTGTGGAAAACAAGTAGTGTGGCTTCCTGTGATCAAATTTATCCTTCATGGAACAAAGATTTAATTTTTTAATGCAAATCAAAAGCATTATCCTCATGGTGCATTTTTTAAATAAACAGGGATCGTATGAAATCTGGAAGCTGCAAGGTGTCTGAAAAATCAGTATGATGGCCTGCTCAGTCTCAAAGGTGTCTGTCACAGCTCCTGTGGAACGGTGTCAAGCTGTGGACCTGTTAGAGGTGGCCAGGACACCAGGCTTCCTTCTGGTGAGTGTGTTCATACCATGATCACCGGAAGAGGTGCGTTGCTAAGATACAGCTCCCAGGGGAGGGATGGGTCTGCTCCTTCCTCCACCTATGCTCACTTTTGTCCTTTCTTCCACCTTGGGATGACACAGGTGCACTGCCACGGCCAGGTGCACAGCCACGGCCAGGGGCACAGCCACAGCCAGGGGCACAGCCACGGCCAGGGGCACAGCCATGGCCAGGGGCACAGCCACGGCCAGGGCCACAGTCATGGCCAGGTGCAGACCTCTTGACTTTGGACTTTCAGCTTCCAAATCTTTAAGAAATACATCCCCATTTTTCATAAATTACAAACTGTCAGGTATTCTGTGGCACATTGACCAAGGTACAACCTTACACTTTCCATTTTCTGCATGGTACGGGTATGTTTAGTAAGTGTGGAAGTTTGTGTCTTAAATGAAATCAAATTAAAATACCAAAGGAGACCAAAATTGACTTCCCACTATTAAAAGACAAAAAAAAAAAAAAAGAAAAGAAAAAAAAAGAAACAAAACAAAAAAACAAACAAAAAAAAAACACCAAAAAAAAAAAAAAAACCCAATAACTTTTATGCTGGCTAGTTTTTATGTCAACCTGATACAAGCTAGGATTATCTAGAAAGAAGGAATTTTAATCTAGAAAATTCCTCTACCAGATTAGCCTGTAGACACTACTGCGGTACATTTTTCGATTTATGATTGACATGAGTGGGCCCATCCCATGGGATAGTGCCACCCTGCAGGTGGTCTTGAATGATATAAGGAAGGCTGAGCAAGCCACGGGGAGCAAGCCAGTAAGCAGCACCCTCCACAGCCTCTGCATGAGTTCTGCTCCCAGCTTCTGCCTGGGTTTCCTGTTCTGACTTCCATAGTGATGGACTACACACGGGAAGACGAGATAAACCCCTCTCTCCCTAATTTATGGCCACGGCATTTTATCACAGCAGTAGAAACTAAGACAAAAATTGGTACCAGGTGGTAGTGTATTGCTGTGACGGCCCTGACGATGTATTTAAGGGAGGATTGTGGCAGTATTTTAGAAACTTTGGGTTGAAAGAGTCACTGGACTCTAGGAGCTCAGCCCGCTTTTCAGTGGGACTTTTGCCAGGTAAAAACGCTGAGAGCGGTGGAGATGGTGGAGACCTGGCTTGTGAAGTTTCATAGGGAAGTTCCGGAGTCTCTTAAGAACTATAGGGCCCTTCGCTATTTTGAGTTTTAAGAATCTGATATTGATCAACTGGGACTGAAGAATTGGTTGTGATTCACAAGAGATCAGAGCCATTATGTGAAACTGGGACAGTGGATGCTGGTTAGCTAGAGCTGAGAAATTAGCCGTGATTAAGAAGAGACCAGCAACACTGAAGGCTATAAGGAGTATTTCTTCAGTGTCCAGAGGGTGCTGAGGTTATGCCTCATGCTGGCAGTCAAACTTGGTAGTATGTAGAGTTTCCCAAGTGGCACTGGTTTTGAAGGTTTGAAGGGGTCATGGAGAGTAGCTGAGGCTCGGCACTGTGAGAGGCTAGAAGAGGCCATCAGTGAGGTAGAGACCGAGCAGCAGTAAGAAACCCAGGATCGAAGGGGTTATGGGAAAAAACTGGGGCTTGGTGCTAAGTAGCATGCTTAGAGTCTCTGAAAAAAAGCTCTGAACAGGCTACGGGGAAAGGAATGGCCCAGTTGCAATAAAGACTCCACACTTTGGTTATGCCAGGACCATGGGATGGCCACAAAGAACGGAAGCAGCCATGGAGGGAGCCTGCTTGAGTCTAGAAGACAAGCTGTGTGTATTGCAGAGAGCAGAGCCAGAAACACGCTGCAGCTGCCAAGCCCCGTGGGAGCCCAGAAGGCCATGAATCTGACACCATTGCACTTTGGTTCTGCCTGAGCCCTAGTTCTTCTCTCGGAATAAAAAAAAGGACATAACTTATTTTTTTATTTTAAAGGACCCCACAGTTAAGAGACTGAAGTTTTGAAGAGATTTAGAGCTTTGAAGACTTTGGGATTTTAGAGAGATTTTGGATACCTTCGAGACTGGGTATTTTCAAGAGACTGCCTAGTGTCAAGTTGACACAAATAAGATTATCTGGGAATGCTCTCAGTGGTGTCCATGCCTTTAATCCCAGCACTTGGGAGGCAGAGGCAAGTGGATTTCTGAGTTCAAGGCCATCCTGGTCTACAGAGTGAGTTCCAAGACAGCCAGGGCTACACAGAGAAACCCTGTCTTGGAGAAGAAAAAAAAAAAAGATTATCTGGGAAGAATCTTACTTGAGAATTGCCTATAGACAATCCTGTGGTGCATTTTCCTGATTAGTGATTGGCTATGAGCAGTGTCAGTCCTAGGCAAGTGGTACTGGATGATATAAGAAAGCAAACTGCGCAAGCCATAGGTAGTAAACCCGGAAGGAGCATCCTGCCACCAGGTTCCCGCCTTGACTTCCCTGGATGATGGGCTGACTTTAAGCTGGAGATTGGAATAAATCTTTTCCTCCCAAGTTGCTTTTGGTCATGTGTTTTATTACAGTAATAAAAACCTTAACTAAAACAACTATCCTGCAGGAAAAGTAAAGTATATGATTAATGATAAGAAAAATAACAAACGGTTCTAAACATGAAAGACCCAACCTCCTCTTTGTAATTTTTTTATTTTTGAGACAGGGTCAGGTTTTTGGATAGTAGCAAGTTACTATATAACTCATTCTCGCCTCGCATTTACATCCATCTTCAATCCTCAGCCTTCTAAATACTAGGATTAAAAGCATAAACCACCACACCCAGAACAACCTGGGTTGAGCATGTAAATTTGAATTACTAAATATAATCTTGTGTGCATTCAAATGCCAACACTTTAAAAACTAAGAATAGCAAAGCTGTGAAAATGTGTTCTCAACACTGTTAGCAGAAATGAAAATGGTGTACTTTTTGCTAGGAAATTTCACGTATCAAGGTTTTATGTACTCACTTGTAGTAATCAGACTACTAACAACTATTTACACAAAAGGGAACTGTATATATGAACAAGAAAGACTGTTCTACAGAAGCATAAACTTTTGATTTGAGGACGGAAGCTGAGGAGGACCTCATCAAGCTTAGGATGATTAGCAGAGCGTCCCTAATGCCCAGAGGCCTCCGAAGTCAGCCACTGTGAAGCACACACTCAAACGGTGGGTGGGATGCCCACAGGTGTGTAAGCATCAAACCCTCACTCTCTCTTTTTTTATTTTTATTTTTATTTTATTTTATTTTTGGTTTTGGTTTTTTGGATTTGGTTTTTTTTTTTTTTTTTTTTTTTTTTTTTTTTTTTTTTTGAGACAGGGTTTCTCTGTATAGCCCTGGCTGTCCTGGAACTCACTCTGTAGACCAGGCTGGCCTCGAACTCAGAAATCCATCTGCCTCTGCCTCCTAGAGTGCTGGGATTACAGGCATGCGCCACCACCGCCCGAAACCCTCACTCTCAAGAGACCTCCCTCTGGAGCATTGGACAGTTTCTCAAACCTAAACTCACACATCTAAGGGTTGCGTGAAAATGCTGATTTCATCTAAATTCTGCATTTTTTAACCAGCTCCTAGAGGTGCTGATTCTGCAAGCCCTGTTGGGGAGCGAGCCCCTAAGACATTCTACTTGTCAATTTTTCATAGTTTAGATGTGTTTTGTCCCCACAAGGGCCCATGCATTGGAAGCTTACTTTATAAAGTGGCAATGTTAG
Organism: Apodemus sylvaticus; assembly: GCF_947179515.1. NCBI lineage: Eukaryota > Metazoa > Chordata > Mammalia > Rodentia > Muridae > Apodemus > Apodemus sylvaticus. Next base: position 114,708,931 of record NC_067476.1, read on the forward strand.
CAAGTGGACCTTTAAGAGGGCCTGAGAGGCCATTGAGAGCTCTGTCCACAAAAGGTCGTTATTCAAGAACTGTGAGAGTCTCCAAGTTCTCACAGGAACCAATCAGAAGACCCAGCTTCTTGACTTACTGTGTGATGTCTCCCTTTGCACACATTCCTGCCATCAAGGCCTCTTCCTCAGGAGAAGATTCCAGCGCAGTGTCTTTTATTTACCCTTCCGAACTGTGAACAGAATGGTCCATTTTTTTTGTTAAGTAACCTGACCTCTGGGCGTTTCCTTATAATGGCACTATATTGCTTGTAATGTACACTGCCTTTGGTCTGGCTATTTGCAGACATGGCTTCTCCATCAAACTCAGATCATTCTTTTGATTCAGTTGCTACGGAGCCCCCATAGCTTTGTAACACGCTTACACCCCATCGCTGTTTTTACCAAGTTTGTCTCCCATAAGTTAAGAGTGGTTCTCCTCTAACTTCTCAGCCCCAACCATAGAAACTCAGTGTTTTGGTGGCAAATGTCTCAGGCTGCAATCCACAGCTGACAAGCTCCTTGTTTCATCTAAGGATTGAACATTCATGACAGTACTCAAACAACATTTTTGAAAGATTATCCTCATGTTCCCAAGCCACAAGGAAGTGTCTCCCCACTTCCCGTTTCTTCCCCTCCCATCTTCTCCCTCATCCTTCGGTCATTCTCAGTAAATCTCGGTCCTGTAGGATTCCTTGACAAACATACAAACAATTCTACGACTTTATGTCAGTTAGCAGGCATGAATGTCAGGAATGTGAACAAGTCCTCTCTTGTTCCGTCATGGCAGATGGCTTCCCTCCCGGGATGCTTAGGGATCGGGAATAAAGCCTGGAAGTGAGAGGTTTTTGTCAAGGGGCCTAGGAGAAAAAGGAAGAGGACCCAGGGAGACACTCAGATGAAGAGACAAACCCCTCATGTCTTCCAGACTTATGGCAGACCGGGAAGCAAGGAGAAGGAGCACACACTGCCAGACTTCAGGAGGAAACAAGGCTCAAGAGGGCCACTGCTATTTCTGGCTACTTTGCAACCACTGGAAGTTGTCTCAGAGGACTGGAATCCAGGAGCATGAGATTCCCCTGCACTCTGGCTGCAGACAGTCCCCAGGGGGAGGCCTGGTGTGTGTCTCCCTGGCAGGTTAGTGTGTCTTGACTGCAGACTGAGTCATGAGTGCGTGGAGGGTGGGGAATAAGGCTGTTTCCAAACGTTTCTGTTGCCAGTACCTTTAGGAGAACTCATGTGTCAGAGGAAAGTATGTGACATTTAATCCACTTCCCTAGTGTTTCATCGGTACTAAGGCCAAAAAACCTTGTACGTTAAAAGGGAAACCACTTCCCCTACAGAGAAGAATAGATGCTGCTACACACACACACACACACACACACACACACACACACAGTTGTAGCTCAACAGAGCCCTCAGGGTCTGAGCTCAGGCCCGCAACCCCTCAGCACACAGCTTGATGAAAGATTGATGCAAGAGCATGAAGTTTATTGTTCCACGTACGTGGGGTCACTCATCCTCGCAGGGAAAGTCATCCCCAAAGAAAGCATACATCTTTTATACCCTATTTGCAAGGGGGGGGGGATGGATTACTATGAGTAATATATTTTTAAATTTACAGGTCAAGAGTGAACCTTGGTAGCAAGATTGTTGACAGTTTGTGGCCTTCCCTGGGACCCAGTAGCAGGAGGGGCAGAAGGGGTGATTCAGAGGGGCAGGAGAGTAATTCAGGGAACTGTTACTTATATTTTGTCTTGTCTTGGTCAGAACAGTCAGAACAGCTTGGTCACTTTGTTCCTTAAAACTTTGTTTATGCTCTCAGAAAACTCTGCTCTCTAGCCACCGAAGGCCAGGAGCTCTTCTGCCAGGCACAGCTGATCTCTGTGTTTCTTAAAGGGGAAGCCACAGATTAAGCTTTCAGCAGCTAATCACAGAGAGGCACTGTTACTGGGAAGGAACTTTGCTTTCCACAACACACACACACACACAAATTATGTGCTCCCTCACAGAGTCTCTGTCCTGGGTGCCTCAGCCCCAGCTATGTGCCAGACTAACACTTTTCTTACATCTAAGGTTCTGTCCACCAGGGCATGGTGACATACACTTGGGCAAAATCAAGAGGACTGTTGTGAGCTTAAGGCCAGCCGGTTATACTTTCTATCTAACTGAAGGGGGAGGGGTCTAATGTTGGTTTCTGCGCAAAAGTCCTGTCTACTCACAGTGCTCGCTCGCGCCATACTGCGTGCGGGGATGCGGTGGAGCCGTGGGCCGCAATGAGATACACCAGCCAAACAGTTCCATGTGGGACTTTATTTAAGATAGGGAAAGGGTAGCGGGCGGGAAGGAAGGAGAGAAAGAGAGAAGAGAAAAAGAGAGCGGGGAAGAAGCGCTGCCTGGTTATATACCAGTGGTGATGTAATTACAGGTAAAGGTAGGCTATGGAATTCTGGGTAAACGGCAGCTGTTGCCTTGGCAACAGACCTATACATTGTCTTAATTGTTGCTTGTATGGCGTCACAAGCTTTGCAGGCCTCAGGTACCTACATCTAAGAATATGGCTTCATGTTGGAGTGTTTTCCTAACAAGCTATGGATCTTAGATTTTGTGCTGCCCTCTTCCCCCCCCCCCCCCGACAAAATGATGCTTAAAATGTAATAAAAATTATCCCAGGAAGCCCCAGGAAGATGTTTGTCTTCGTTAGGTTGTCTTATTTCTGTGAAGAGACACCATGACCACAGCAACTCTTATAAAAACAAAAAACAAATGAAAAAATACAATTAATTAGGGTTAGCTTATAGTTCAGAGGTTTTTAATCCATTATCGTTATGGTAGGAAACACGGTGATATGCAGACAGACATGGTGCTGGAAAGGAGCCGAGAGTTCTGCATCTGGATCCAAAGACAACAAAAAGGGAGGGTGATACTGGGCCTGGCTTGAGCATTTGAAACTTCGAAGGCCACCCCCAATTACACACTTCTTCCAAGAAGGCTACACCTACTCCAACAAGGCCACGCCCACTCCAACAAGGCCACGCCTACTCCATCAAGGTCACATCTACTTCAACAAGGCCATACTTCCTAATTAGTGCCACTCTCTGTGGGCCTACGGAGGCTATTTTCATTCTATCAAAGTTGTTGGGAAATTTAATTAAAACTAACAACCTTATCCCAACCTAGACCTTTCAGCCTTTCTGTGCTTCCAGAGAGGGGTCATAGAGCATTATTGTTGACTCCCATCATTAAAGGGAAGCTCACACGAAGTCCAGAGCCCTCCGGCCCTGCAAAGGAAGAAGCACGTTCTCAGATTCCTTGGAGCAGGGCCCCACTCTGGCAGCACTAACTTTCATTTCTAAACAGAACAGCATCTCTACCGAAAGAAAAGCCATGGCATCTACACGATACATCTGGAAAGGACCTGGGCAAAACTGCAGCTGACAGTTTAAGCCATTGCTGCCACTGAGAGAATCCTGCCGATGTCAGCATCGTCTCCTCCAGGAACAACTCGCTCCTCCAGGGAGCCACGTTGACATTTGCTGCTGGTAGAGTTATTCCGGCTGCCAGCCACATCCCAGAGGACTGCCCCTAACCAGATCCAAGCAGCCTTCAGGAAGCATGTGACCAAGGGCTGACAACTAGATCCTCACAGAGACATCCTATGCCAACCTATCTACCATGCACGGTATAATACAGATTCTCCTCAGCGCTGTGTGGACATTGCCATCCCATGCACCAGAAAGGGAGCTCACTCTGTGTGTCTGATGCGGTGGATGCTGGCTAGGGAAGTTCTGAGCATGGATGGCACCATCGCCCATGAGGACTTGTGTGGGGTCATGCCCACTCTACTCCTCTAGAGACCCTGAGGAGATGAAGAGGGGAGAGAAGCTCCGATGAAAGCCTGGGACTGAAGAGGAGTGTCAGGCGAACGGACCATGCCAGCTCCTGAAGTCACTGCTGCTCAGCCTGAGGTGCTGTGGCTGTCTGCGTCTGGTCTGAAGGTGTGTGGATGCCCTTTGTGCCTGTTCAGAAGTTTCCTACTGAAGACAGAAATGCCTACCCAGCCATGGAGGAGTGGTTGGCAGCTCCACTTCTCAGACCACTGAATGGGTCAGAACAACTACAGGGTGATCCTAAGGTAGTCTTCAGCAGATAGTTTAGCAAAATGGAGAGCAGATAGGTTGAAATAAATGGTTTTGGAGGGAAAAAAAAATCTCACAAAGATATATAAAGAAAAGAGCTTTAAGCCGGGCGGTGGTGGCGCACGCCTGTAATCCTAGCACTCTGGGAGGCAGAGGCAGGCAAATTTCTGAGTTCGAGGCCAGCCTGGTCTACAAGAGTGAGTTCCAGGACAGCTGGAGCTATACAGAGAAACCCTGTCTCGAAAAAAAAAAAACAAATCCAAAAAAAAAAAAAAAAAGAAAAAGAAAAAGAAAAAGAAAAGAGCTTTATTATTGAACAAACATTCAGCCAGAATGTGATGTGCACCACAGGCGGTCTGCTGAGGGAGTGTGCTGACAGCGGATGTTGCCCTTTATATAAGCCAGGAGATCTGGACAGTGGGCATGTTTTTAGTAACTGGTCTTGAGCTTGACAGCACCGTTTACCACTTGGTTTAACCTAAATTCATCTGGCGAATGAGGCTGTCACGTACTTCCTGATTAGCTTTATTTGAAATGAGACAGGCTTCACACGTTCACGGCGGGAGGTAATCCTGCTACTTAGAGAACAGTGCTCATCAAAGCCAGGCTCCTGTCTCCTGACGCTAGGGGTGAGGAGTCATCTCTCCCTGGTGTTTATGTTTCGGAGATGGCTCCCAGGGTTTTAGTTTAGTTTGAATTGGGTTTTGGTTTTTTTACTCTAACCCAGACTAGCCTGGAATTCTCTGTAAAGTTGCAGTGGGGAGCTGAGGCTCAGTGAGAGACCCTTCCCTGTCTCAAAAGATGGGGTGAGGAAGACACCCCAGGGTCAACCTCTGGCCTACACATGTGCATGCATGGATGACAGACACACACACACATACACACACACCAGAAAGAAAGCGAACCTCTCCCCCCAGGCTTATTTACAGCAGATACAGAGCACTCGCTAAACATGGGGTATAAACTGAACGCTGTGAGTAACTTAGATGAGTAAGTAAGAAAGAGGAAAGAGTCCAGGAAACTGAGAGCAAGTGACCAGAAGATTGTTAAGTGATCTCCACATCCCTTGAAGTCTGAATGCTTCCTCATTCTGCCTCTGGGAATTCTTTAGAAGTGCCGGGATTTCACAGTTAGTTTCTGTGGTGGTTTGAATATGCTTGGCCCGTGACAAGTGGCACTATCAGGAAGCATGTCCTTGTTGGGATAGGTGTGGTCTTGTTGGAGGAAGGATGTCGCTGTGTAGGTGGGCTTTGGAGTCTCCTGGTGCCCAAGCTCCTCCCAATGCAGGAGAGACCCCCTTCCTGGATGCCTACAGAAGACAGTCTCTTGCTACTACCTTTGAATCAAGATGTAGAAGTCTACTCCTCTGGCACCGCGCCTACCTGGATATGTCCCACCCTGATGATAACTGGACTGAACCTCTGAAACTGTAAGCCAGCCCCAGTTAAATGTTTTCTTTCATAAGAGTTGCCTTGGTCATGGTGTCTGTTCACAGCAATAAAACCCTAACTAAGACAGTCTTAAATCAATTAAAAGACCTTTATTCATTGAACAAACATCATGTATTGAGTTGGCAGTGATTAAAAAACAACTGTAGTTCTGCAGCAGGAGACTCAGGGGACCTTTTTGGAGAAATATACCAATCCAAGCATGTTGGCATCTAGATTCCAAAGCCAAGACACCTGCTACTCCTTTTCATGCTGTAGATTCCTGGCACAGCATCTGGCTACAGGAATGCGTGTTCCAGGCATTCACTGGAATGCATGGAAACAATTAAAATAGCATCACAGAAGATATTACAATCAAGGGAGAAACTAGCTCATATCTCAAAACTATACCTGACTAAGTGCAGAAAAGATGAGAGGAATAAAACCAGAAATATTTTAAAATATTTTTATTGATTTCATGTACATGGGTGTTTTACCTGAAAATATGTCTATGTACCACATGTATTCCTGGCTCCTTCAGAGACCAAAAGTGATCATCAGATCCCCCAGAGCTAGAGTTTCATAAGTTTGTGAGCTGCCACATAGGTGCTGGAAACAGAACCCGGGACATCTAGAAGAGCAGCCAGTGCTCTTAACTACTGAGCCATCACTCAGGTCCCACCATGAATCTTTTTCTTTATTCTTGCCTATATTTTCTATGTATTTATTGGAAATATACAATTTTTGTCACACATAACAAATGACTGAAGCAATGAGGTGAGAGGGGCAGCTGTTCAAATGCTACCTGGGAAGGTCGGCTGCCCCTGGCTCTCCCCATGCCAGCTGTCATCTACTGTGTCATAAGTTTCATTTAGGGCTGAAGGGATGGCTCAGCCTTTAAAGGTTAGGCTCACAACCAAAGTAAGTTGCATTTTATTTGCACCAGGCTGAAGGAGGTTCTGAAACTTGCTGACAATATTACATAACATTCTATCTTCAAATTGTTTATAGGGGTCACATATGAAAGGTCCTATAAACCCAGAACAGTACCACTCCCTGGAAACAAGCATCCATACAAAAGCCTATGCGACACTTTATATCCAAACCAAAAAGCTGTGTTCGAAACTTCCTTTACAAGGCCCCGAAGACCATTCACAAGGGGAAGGAGGCCCCACTTCACACTAACACCTCACTGGTGACATTTGAAGGGGACACATTCAAACTGTAACACCATTTTATATCACTTGCATATTAGGGTCAAACTGTGACATCTTGGCATTTCTACGAAGACAGTAGTTTTCAAACCTGTCTTCAGAGCCTGTGCTTTGAGCCACAGGCAAGTTGCTAACTTCCCCAAGACTCTACCCCCAGTGGCCGTGGGGTCTGGAATGTGTTGAACACAGATGCAGGCTTGAGTACAAGCGTGAGTCCTCATGTCCCTCCACCAGGAACTCACTCTTTGACTTTCCATCTCGAGGTGCCTCTCCCTAGCAGAAAAAGAATCAGAAGCATACAGCATGCATCAGGGGGAAGCCAGAGTTTCCAGAGGGAGTTTTGTGATGGCCTCTTCAGAGCCTACTTATCAAGCCTGGTTTGCCTCATTTTCTTTATTTAATGAAAGTAAAATAATGCAGTGTTGCAAATTAGTTTTGGCGATAGCGCCAACCATTGTCATGGTCACAGTCTCCTCCACACAAAACAAACCCGCCACACTCCCTGGACAAGGCTGCAACTCAGAACAGCCACCAAACAGCAGAAAGAGGTTTGACTCCTCTCAGCCTAGCCATGAACTCACCAGCCACATGCTTATTTTAAATTATGTCCTTTCTCCCAACAATGACTTTCCAAGTGCTAGGTTGACAGGCTTATACCACTGTGCCAGCCTTGCGTAGCAAAAATAACCAGGTAGGTTATTATGATAACCAGGTAGCTGCGGAGCTGCCAGTCCCCTTTGGTTGCTAGAAACCTCCCAACCCCATCCAAAAAAAGCTTTTAAAGCCACTTCCTGGTGGGTAGAGAACAGTCAGCCAGTAGATATTTGATTATTTGAGGAAAAGGCTAAGTTCTGATGTCTTTTAACCAAGCCTTTCAGTGTCGTCTGTGGGGAAGGCTAGGTGGAAGGGGTGGGGAGCTGGTCCCTTACCTAAGCTAATCTAGCCACTCCCTTCCACTCCTCCCCTTCCCTCTTGCCAGCAAGTGGAGGACCTCTGAGAGATGCAGAGATGTGGTCACCCTGATCACAGTGAGTACCCTCTGCGGCAGGAAGGCAGGGCTCTGAAAGATGGTGAATGTAGTCACTAAGAACGCAGAGTAAATGTCAAGTGGCCACCAGCACCGCTCACTAACAGGCTAAAATCTCATTTCATTGTAATTGAATCATCTCAGCCAAAGGCTGTGTTTTCCAGCCCTCTCATGTCCTCTTCTTCAACCACTGTCAAGAGCCTACCCATGTATGTACACACACACATACACACACACGCACTACAGGGCCAGGGGGACACAATAATAACACATGACTACTTTATAATAACTATATTTCTCCTGGTTCTGATAGTCCCTTACCACCCTCTCCTCCTGGATCCTAATACTGGACACAATTATTTAATCCAAATCCAATTTTGTGTTTGTCAGTGATCTTCAGTGTCTTGGCCTCATTAAGAGGACAGGAAATTACATTTTCCCTGTGGTTTATGACCTCTTCTGTCTCAGTATTGGCAGCAATTTATATACATGGCATGGGAGTATGTTACATGTGTATGGGGCTGTGTGCACATGCACCTGAGGGTACATGTCAGCCTATGTATGGGGGCCAGAGGTCCATGTCACATCTTCCCTCATCACTGTCCAGAGGTCCTTGGATTCCAAACTCAGGGCCTCATGCTTAGGAACTGAACCAGCCCCCAGCTCCTACCCCTCCCTTGTTTTAAACAAGGTCTCATTATGTTGCCCAGGTCATCCTTGAACTCGAGAGTCTCCTCCTCAACTTCCTGATTGCCGGCTTTCACTTGTCCAAGTCAGCAGGCATATTGAACAAGAACATCATTTCCTTTCAACTGCTTCAGGCTGTGTTCGGTGGGAGTTGTTAAAGGCAGTGCAGTTTCCTTTGGACACAATAAAAGCAAAAAGTGATTAAATGAACTGGGCATTGTGGGACATGTCTATAATCCTAGAACTCAGGAGGTTGAGGCAGAAGCATTGCTTTGAATTTGAGGTCAGCTTCAACTACTTAGTAGGTACACCAGATCAACTTGGGCTATGAGACTCTGTCTCCAAAGATAACGAAAACAGGGAGGGAGAGAAAAGAAAAAGAAGGGGAAAAGAAGAAATCAGCCGAGAACAAATAAACCAACATGTAATAGCCAATATACTTTCTAGGCCTCCAATTCTTTTATAGTTTATGAAGAATTGTCGAAAATCTTCGTTTTTACCAATTTCTTGTTACCAAAGTTCAACGACGGCTTTCTCGCTCCGTTAGGTAACCTTTCATTTTCTCAACTAACCATTATGTAACGGGAGCACTGGGTTCTGGATCGGCCTTCCATTAAAGATGATTTTTATAGTCGCTGAGCGTCGTCAGGGAGAGCTGACACTCAGGGGCGGTTTAAACAGATACAAGCATTTAAGCCAGTCCAGAGCGGTGACTCATCCCCGGCGAGAGGACGCGGCGCGGCTATTGGTGAGCACCATGCCCCGCCCCTTGTCCCCTCCCACGGGCCACACCCCTTTCCACCCACCCCACCCCCCTCTCCCCAGCGGAGTCAGAGCAGCAGACGGATTCTGGGCACTACGCCGCGTCGCGTCGGTGGCAGGTAAGCGGGTCGCTGAAGCCAGGCCTTCCCGTCGCCTAGCCCCGCTCACCTCGCCTCTCGAGGTCCTGAGGTCACGGGGCTGAGACCGGGGCTGAGCCTGGCTGGGAGGTGACTGTGCACCCACTGCTGCGCGACTCCTGGAGGGACCGAATCCCAGGGCAGCGAGGCCGGGAGCCAGCCTTTCCTTCCCGAGCCCTATTCACAGCTCAGCATCGCTGGGGGTGGGGGTGGCATCTTTTGACTGTCCTTTGCTGTTTTCTTCTCTCTTCGTAGTAGCTACAGCGAACATAATTTTACCTCGTGGTTCCACCGTCCTCAGCACCACAGTCAGTGCTCTCTTGCTCGGTTTCATACTCATCACCGCCGCCGTGCGCCTTCGCTGCCCTGCCTGGGCGTTTTCATGGTTGTCTTATTTTCTTGTCCTTTGAATATCGTGCTTTGCCGGTGTGTGCCGAATTCCCCATTTCCTTTAGAGAAACTCCTGGGAGAATAGGATTAAAGACGTGCAAATTTAATTGTACCATAAACAAGAATCAAAATTTTGCATTAAAATGCCAGACATCTTGAAAAATTAACTATTCAATGAAGAAAAGGAACTACTTTACCTACACTCACTTCCGAGAGCTTCGAGGAGTCTAGGGAAATAGAAAACTAAGGGATGATTTGTATTGTATTTGAATCTGACACAAGCTTTCCATATTATTTATAGCAGGGACTAAGCGATGAGTCATTTTGTGAATAAGATGCAAATTAAAGCAGGTTTGTTTGTTGTCTTTGCATCTATTAAATAGACAGAGACAATGGCCACAGCAACCCTAACTTAGAGGTTGCCTGAAACCACCATGTCAGGTTTGGGAGCAGGTGGCCCTACTTAAGGGCTAGAAAGATTGCTTTACAACCAACATTATAACTTGATATTGCCTGGAGTTCCTTTATCTATTCCTTTCTTTAAAAGACTAGTATTTGTTTTATGTGCTTGAGTGTTTGGCATCTACATAAGCCTGTATCCATGCCTGGTTCTATGGAGCTCAGAAGAGGGTGTTGTGTGTCCTGGAAGCTGTGGATGGTTATGTGAGCCTCTGCCACAGGGGAGCTCAGAACCAGACCCAGGTCCTCTGGTAGAGCAACCAGAGTTCTTAACCGCTGAGCACCCCTCATCCCCTTTCATTCATATTTAGAAAGGAGAAAAACTGCTACCCATGTCTGGCATTTATTTCAGAGATTAACTGTGTAAAACTTGACATTGAAAGTATACTATTCTGTTTCCCATTCGCACTTAATTAAGGATACTGTAAGTCAGTAAGGGCTTTACTTGGTCTGGTTGGTTGGTTAGTTTGGAGTGTGCTTGCTGTGAGCGCCTAACAGGCTTTCGATGTGAAGCTGGAATTTGCTGTGTAGACCAGGCAGTGCTCAAATCTGTGGCAATCCTCCCTGCGACTCCCCAGAATGCCCTGGTACAGGCATAAGCCACTGTGCCCAGCAGTAAAACAATCTGGTGAGGTATTATTAGTTGCGTGCTGTGACCCAGAAACTCCACTTCTGGCAATTTACCTTCGAAGGAACAAACAAAAGGTTAGGGGAGCCATATGGCCAGCAGTTAGAGAAAATTAGATCCAACTGAAAATCAACCTAAATGGTTAACAGCCAAGCAGCTAAGAAACTGACAGGCTCATCATGGGGACCTGGCAGTCCAAATACTCCTCACTTTAGGCTGCGTGTATCACTGGGGAAAACTGGTAAGGAGTCAGAAAAAAGCCCAGAAGAGCAGTAATGAAAGAACTCAGAGGATATGTTTGATCTTGCTTTTATGTTTGTTGCTATATTGTTTCCACTAACTTATTTGGGGGGAAAAACAGTTCATAGGCTTCTTTTCTTGAAATACTGGAGATTACTGAGGATTGAACCCAGGGATAGGTTTTTAGTTTCTAAAATAACATAGATCATGCTCTGTTTGCTTTTTGGAATATTTTTGATCTGCCTTTATTTCCATTTTCAAATACTGCTTCATTTTCTGTGACTTTTTAGTATTAGTTTGATAATTTGCATATTAGAGTCTCAGACTTACCAATTCTAGTATTTTCTTTTTGTTGTTTTAAAGGACTCCTGAGTATATTTCAAAACTGAACCATTTCAACCGAGCTGCAGCATTCTGCCTTCCTAGTGGTACCAGTCCAATCTAGGATAGCCAGGCAGAAGGTAAGTGTCCCATGATGGTCTGCAGGGGGCGGGGGGGGGGGGACTGAAAATCACCAACTGTCTGGGGAAATAGGGGCCAGCACTTGCTGGTTCCAGAGGCCACCTAGTAATGTGGAACTCACACCTCACTGTTCCCTGCTGTCTTGTAAAGTCAGCTTGATTTTTTTGGGACAAGGGTCACACTCAAGGACTGTGCTGGGCCAAGGAAATGAAGCATTTTATGATAATAATAATAATAATAATAATAATAATAAAAGATAATCATTTTTATGCCAAATATCAACCAAGTAAGAATGATAGAGTGAAGGATTTTGTTTGTTTGTTTTGTTTTGTTTTAACTTGGGATTTTTCTTTTGTTTGTTCTTGGTTAGAGGGTTGAGTTTGTTGGTTTTGCTTCAGTGTTGGTTTTGAGGCAGGGTTTCATATCCCAGGCTCACCTGGGACTCCCTGTATGCAATCTTCTAGTCCTGTTCCAAGCTCTGAGCCAAGTCTCCTCACCCAGCTAGTTTTTCTGAATGTTGGTTTTAACTTTCCTATTCCATTCTTGAAAGTCATCTGTGAGGTCCTGCATAATAAATACTGAAGAATATATCCATATCCAAAGCAGGGATGGCTACAGCATTATAAAGTAATGCATAAATGGATGGTGTGTGCATTAGCTCTTAAACCTGGGGGAACTTCTGTTCCTCATCGCTACTGCAGTATTATGTGGCTACTCCAAAGGAGCTGCATCCTCCTAACAGAAAGTGTAGGATGTTGGGTTCCGAATAACCTAGCTTCCCTAGGGAGGGAAAGAGGGCAGGAGGCTCTGTGGGAGGCTTTTCCAGCCTCTCCCATTCCATCTTTAAATACTTCCAGGCTGTCCCAGGAGGGTAGCTGATGTTTTGCCAAAAGTTCTGAAAGTAGCTCTGATAATGAGCCAGCTTAGGGGCCCTTTACTCTTTTTAGTCTGGAGATGGGACTGAAAATACCATTTAAAGCCCTTAAATGTTTTCCATTATCTTTCATAGTTTGATCCAAGTCCTTAAGGACCAGTGACATCAAATGATGAGAAATTAATTAATTATACTTAGCACATATTGTGTCTGTCTATCTATATATATGTATATGTCTGTGTGCCTGGTTTTTGTGTGTGTGTGTATATTTGTGTGTGTGTGTGTGTTAATTTACCATATTAAACTTCAAGTTGTATGTATTCTGAAAATCTGAACTGCCTAGTGAACTGCAGAGACTGTCCAATATACATGGATCTTAGCAGCAGCGTCTTAGGCTGCTACAACTTCGGGACAAGTCCTTAGCAGTTCTGCTCCTTCATGCCTGTGCATAGCAGGAATAGAATAACTGAGTGACTCGCAGACCTTTTGTGCCCTCTCTCTGGTTCCATAGCTGCACATGTTGTTCCTGTGAGAAAAACCTTGTGACGTCTGTGCGGGTTTTACATGGCATTGGACCAGCTCTCTTCTGGATTCTGTTCTCACACAGAATTTCTTCAGTTTTTAGAGATTTTGTTTTGCTTTATTGTTTCTTTGGTTGGCTGGTTGGGGTTGTTTGTTGGTTTTTTTGGTTTGGTGCTGGGAAGCAGATTCAGAGTCTCACATGCAGCAGACAGATGCTCTAGTGCTCAGCTAAATCCCCCATCCAGTCCTGGTTAGGCAGACAAGCAGGGAAGGCTGTCCAATCTGGCTTCCAACTCATTTCATAACCAAGGCTGGTCCTGAGCTCCTGACCCTCCTGCCTCCACCTTTCAGGAGCTGGGACTGCATCCATGGACACTATGCCCTACATCCTTTCAAGTGTCTCTGCGCCATGTTTCTTAAAGTCCTCTGAATTTGGGTAAAAATAGTGCTGACCCTGGATTATTTGGACAGAATTGCAGTCTTTTCTTATATCGTTTTTAAAATCCATTAGTACATGTCTTTTGCTTTTTTCTATTTTTAAGAAATATGTATTTATTTACTTTATGTGTATGAATACACTGTAGCTGCCTTCAGACACGGCAGAGGAAAGCATCAGATCCCATTACATATGGTTATAAGCCAACATGTGGTTGCTGGGATTTGAACTCAGCACCTCTAGAAGAGCAGTTAGTACTCTTAACCACTGAGCCATCTCTCTGGCCCTCTAGTATATTTTTAATATCTCAGCAAAATTGTATAGCTTTCCTCAGTAAGCCTGCTGTTTATATTGAGACTAAACCCTAGATATTTTGTTTCTTTTTTTTTTTACCATAATTTCTTTTTTATTATATATTTTTCTTTTCTATATTCTCTGCTTACATTCCAAATGATTTCCCCTTTCCCAGTTCCCCCTCCCTATATGTCCCATAAACCTTCTTCTCTCCACCCATTCTCCAGTCACCTCCCTCCTTTTCCTCTGTCCTGATATCCCCTCCACTGCTAGATCTTAATATCATTGTGAATGGAATGTTTGCAGCCCCGTGTCTTTAGATGCAGCAGAATTCAAAGACTGCCATTCTAGAGAGCTCACTCTTTTTTTTTTTTTACCCCCAAAGGCCTTTCTAGGTTATTTTCCATCATTGTCACGTAGGAACCACAGCTCTGTAAGCTCCTAGAATGATCTAAAAATGGCAGTAGGCTTGATCTTTTCATCACATTCATGAAAACTTTCTTTTTCTAGGGTTATAGGCATATGCCTCCTTACCCAGCTCTGTTTTTTAAAATGCACATACTAGTTATTCAATAAAGATACAGTGAATGGATTCATTCTAAAGTCACCTTTATAATTTATATGTTAATGGGAAGGGTGCCCGTTTCACAAGGTTTTTAGTTTGTTTTTTGTTTTTTTGTTTGTTTGGTTTTTTTTTTTTTGGTTTTTTTTTTTATTTTTTTTTATTTTGTTTTTTCGAGACAGGGTTTCTCTGTGTATCCCTGGCTGTCCTGGAACTCGCTCTGTAGACCAGGCTGGCCTTGAACTCAGAAATTTGCCTGCCTCTGCCTCCCAGAGTGCTGGGATTGCAGGCGTACGTGTGCCACCACTGCCTGGCAGTTTATAAAACAAATACAGTGTATAATTACTATCCCTCTGACGCTTTCTCATTCTGAGCCATTTTCCCTTTCTCCTGTCCAGCCTACAGCTGCCATGTTGGGGCAGTTTTATTTATTTATTTTTTTGATGCAGGGCCTCACACATCCTAGCCAAGTGCCCTACCACTGAGCTACAACTCTATTTTGTTGCTGTGTTTTCTAATGACACATGTGTGTCTATATTACCAAATAACTCTTAGTTTTACTTAGAAAGTCCATATGTTCTAGATTTATTTAGTAAATTCTTTCTTTTTTTCTTTCTTTTCTTTTTCTTTTTGGTTTTTCAAGACAGGGTTTCTCTGTGTAGCCCTGGCTGTCCTGGAACTCACTCTGTAAACCAGGCTGGCTTTGAACTCAGAAATCCGCCTGCTTCTGCCTCCCAAGTGCTGGGATTAAAGGCGTGCGCCACCACTGCCCAGCAACTAGTAAATTATTTCTTACAAACACTAATTCATGTTGACATGTTCTCTTCAGATTCTCCCTTTTTCAGTTGCATTGCCGTTGATGCTTTCATCCTTACTGTCTGTTTCTACCACTCGTGTTCGCCTGCTGGCCGTGTGGGCCGTGGACCCCACGAGTCCGCCATCCTGACCACTCCCCTTTTATGTTTTGTTCTCATTTTATCTGGTTCCTAAGGACTTTTAATATGCTTACACGCCATTGGCCCTCCCACTGCAAATTAGTGATTTATGTGTTAATCATTTTCTCAGAGAATTGATGTGTAGATTCTAGAAGGAACCCCCCTGTCCAGCTTTAATGCTGCAAACACTGTTAGCATTATGTATGTGTACAAGTTCTACTGGCTTTGCTCCTGGTGTTTTCTCATAGCATTGAACAAGAAAAGTTCTTGGTTACTGTTCATCAAATTCACCCCTCTGGGTTTGCCTGTGCCTTATGTCTCCGTGTCTAGAAAGCCCTTCTTCACCTTCAGGCTTACGAAGACACTCGTCTGTATTTTAATATCATACACATGCACACAAACATGCATGTTCACATGCACACAAACATGCATGTTCACTTGTATATACCATGCATATACCATGGATATACACAATATGGGGCAGTAGTCGGACATACAGGTTTCTTTAACTGATATAATGTACATAGTATTGAGTTAAATAAGAACATTTTGATAGGATATATAATAATGTATGTTAGCCATGACCACTTATAGCTGTTCAGCAGCCATAGATGAACTGGGTACCTGAAAGGGGGCCTGGGGGTGGTTGTTTAGCGTACTCAAGGCTGGGGGAAGGGCATACCCGTTACCTTCCCTTTCTTCCTTCTGCCTCCTAGTCTTCCCCTAGACGGGTTCACTGTCCTTTCATGCCAGCCAGCCATTATTTTATGTGTCTATGTAAAATCTAGGAACCGTATGTGAGAGAAAACATGCAACATTTGCCCTACTTCATTCATTTAAAATGATAATCTCTGGTCTCATCCATTTCCCTCCAGATGGCATGATTTCGCTGTTCTTTGTGGCTGAATAAAGCCCCATTCATTGCCTGTACCCCCTCTCTGCTGATAGACACCTAGGTTGGTTCCATGACTTAGCTTTGGTAAACAGTGCTAGAATAAGCAGCAGCACACAGCTGTCTCTGCCGTGCTAACTTGGAATCCTTTGGATAATACCTAACAGTGGTATAGCCAGGCCACGTGGTAGGTCTAGTTTTTGTTTTCTACAGAACCTATATGCATTTCCGTGTGGATCTAATTTAAGGATTCCCTCTCTCCGCATCCTTGCTGGCAGTTGTTTTTTCTTTGTCTTAAGGGCAGACATTCTAACCTGGAGGAGACGGCTTCGCTGTGTAATTTTAATTTGTGCTTCTCTGACAGCCATTTTTTTCATATGTTTATTGACCATTTGTGCTTTGGAAAACTATCCTTTTCAATGGCCTATTTATTACACGTTTAAAGATGGGTCTCACTGTGTCATCCAGACTGGCCTAAAACTTGGCCATCTTGTCTACGATCCTAAAAGCTGGGTTAAGGTGACTCACAATCTCCCTAACTTACAGTTAGGTCTGTGGTCTATCTAGAGTCTACTTTTGCATTTGGGGCTAGGGATTCGTTTGGGTTCAGTTTCCCAGAACCGTCAAACCTTTCTTCCTTACTGGTTCGTGGTACCCACTGATATATCAAGTACTTTTTATAAAATGTATACATGCTTCTGTATTTGAACTTTATCCTGTTGATCTGTTTCTGAATTTTAGTGGCTTTTTGGTACTTTTTTTTTTTTAAATGACTTTATGGTATGATTTAAATGTGATGTACTACATTCTCCCCTCTCTTTTTCCTTCAAGGTTGACTTCTGATTAATACATATGTCTTTTTCCATGTAATAAATGTGTCTTCTACCATGTGTGTTTTAGGTTATTCAGAAAAATCGACCTAGAGTTAAAGTTTTGAATTTCTGCCATATAAAATTACTTTTTCTTTAGTTTTGTCATTTCTAGATATTTTACAGTTTGCTTGCTATGTGAATATCTATTTTTTTCCACTTAATTGTGGCTGGTATAGAAATGATATTGGTTTCTGTATGTTCATTGTGGTGGTTTAAATGAGATGTTCCCATAAGTCTTAGGCATTTGAGTATTTTGGTCCCAAGTTGGTGGCCTTGGGAAGGATTAGGAGGTGTGGCCTTCCTGGAGGAAGTGTGTCACTGGGGGAGGGCTGTGAGGTTTCCAAAGACTTGCCATTTTCAATTAGCTTTCTGTGCCTTCTGCTTTGGGATCAAGTCGTGAACTCTAGCTGCTGCAGTAGTGCCATGCCTGCCTGCCTGCTGCCAGGCCCCCCATCCCCCACGGTGGTGATGGGCTCCTAGCCTTCTGGAAGTGTTAGCCGAATAAACCCTTCCTTCTTTCTCTGAGATGCCTGGGCCATGGTGTTTAATCACAGCAATAGAAAAATAAGACACTCATCCCATAGCCTGCAACCTTGCTGAATTCTGTTATTGTTTGTGTGTTTTATTTTGTCTGCTTGGTGTTTGTTTGTTTGTTTTTTGAGACAGGGTTTCTTTGTATAGACTTGACTGTCCTAGAATTCGATTTGTAAACCAGGCTGGCCTAAACTTAGAGATCCACTGCCTCTGCCTCCCACGTGCTGGGGTAAAGGCGTGTACCAGCCACCTTTATCTTCTGTTGTGATCGTGTTAATTGAAAATGACGTCAGCGGGGCCGCGCTCCTCCACCTGCAATTTCTTCATCTTTAAACATGGCTCTGGCAGCACCTTGAGTCTGTGAACAGTGCAAGTTTTTGTTTTTAATCTGCTTCTGCTCTTAAAAGGAATGCTCTTAAAAGACCATTCTTTATGTTTCCTGGTTTTATTGTAATATTTATCAAGCTAAGAAAATTCATACTGCTACTGTTCTTAGAGTTCTCTTAGTGAAAAATATAGATAATGACCTTTATTAAGTACTTACTAAAATATCTTAGATGACATCACAACACAGCTGTGAACTCAGAAATCTAATCTTTATTCCCAGCAACCCAATGAATCAACAGTTGTTTACAGTGCTAGGGCTGGAATCCTGGCAGATACACTGCTACATCTGCACAAGAGCTAGTCACTTAGGTGACCCTACTTTTAGAACAAGGACTTTTGTATTTAAGTCCCCTTAGGCCTTGTGTAAAGTTTGAGTCCCTCTTTAGAAATGATTTTGTGTAGGAATTTCATGATTAAATGATTTTTTTGTTCTCAGCTGATTTTAAAATGATCTAGTCTTGGTAGATTTTATAATTCTCCAACATTATCCAATATGCATTTCAGTACTGGCAAGCATGACTCTGGTGTCCTGTTTTGTGTATGGGGACGGCTCCTGGGCTGATGTCTCCAGTTGGTGCCTCTTTCCTATTCCATATGCTTGAAACTCTCTGCCCACATGTTGGAGGCTTGATATCAGTGTAGCCAAAACCAGATCCCTTCACCACCTCCCTCCAGACTGGATGCACTTTGCATGTTCTGTCCATGTAACTGCCTAGCCCAGAAGCTTGGGTCCCAGATGGATTCTTTCAGTCTCTCGCCATTTCTGTCAGACACTGTGTTTCCCCAGAGGCTGTCCACTGAATCTCATGGCTCCGCTTCCACGTTAGTTCCCTCACTGCCCAGCCTAAGACCTAGGCCCTTTTCTGCGTACACATACAAGCCCAGACTTGAACACATGTACACAAAGTCCCTGCTTCAGGAATGTTCCTTCTGAAAAACAAACCAGGGTCAGACCCTTCACAGTCTCTCATAAGGCCAGCCCTGGAACCAGCATCCAGATGGGAGGGGTGGGTAGCAATGGCACGGCTTCTTGTTTTCTTTTTAAAACAGGTAGTCTTCAGACTAACAGGGGTGTTGTAACGTTAGACCAAGAATGGCAGGTGAAATCTGTCCTGGAGGTCCACTCGCCCTGCACGGATGGCCCTGTTACCTGACCCCTCCCTGCCTTTCCACTGTACACCTAACAGCTGCAGGTTCAGGTGTCCTGAGATCTGCCAGTGTCCCTTTAACTCCGCCCACCCCACTGTAGCTGCTGTCTGTCCTCCTCTTCTGTGTCACTTCCTCTCCTGTGTCCTTATTCCTATGTGGCGTCATTTCCCACTCCTGATTCTCTCCAGATCACACAACTGTTAACTTTGACTGCAATAGACGGCTACGAAGACATGTCCAGGCAAATGCCCTTCCCCTGAGCCACCCACCTAGCTGGGATCCTACAGCCTTAAAGAAGCGTATGCCAAGCCCAATTCAGTGTGCTTCCCAGCTGCCTTCTCTGCCTCCTACCCTGTCTTTTTTCATCTTGAGCCAGCCTAAGCCTGCCACAGTGGCTGGCATGTGAAATCAGTGTTTGCTTAATTCAGTAAAATTAGCTGGTGGTTGCAGGAAAGAGTGCTTTGTAAAATTTTCAACACATTCTCCTTCACCGTCCATTGCAAATACTGATTCCTAGTTGCTAGTTAGCTATGCCTCAGTGAAGATGGCTTCCCTTGTCATCCCTTCAGCACCTACTGTGAGTGTTTGTTGGTCAGGCCCTGTGGGGGCAGACCCGAGACTCTGCCCTCGAGGAGCCTGCCCGTGGAGAGAGAATCAGTAAGTCTGCAGTAACACCTACGTCAAATGTCTTGCTCTGGAAAGAAATGAAGCAGGGAACGAAGACAGGAGAGGCTGCTGCACCAGGGGCAAAGCCCCTCCCCCAGCATCTGAGAGCCATGGAGCCGCTGCAGCTGCGGGAGGAGCTACTCAGGCCAAGGAAGCAGCAAAGGCCCAGAGAGAGGACCCACTCGTGGAGTTTGTGAGGAATGCTTGTTTCCTATCGAAGGTAGCAAGCCTGGATTCCAGAAACCCCCACCTTGTAACACTTTTATCCTGATCTTTTAATCTCCCCTACCTGGTAAAACCTTTGTTTACACAAAGCCCCAGCTCCCTACAGACCAGGCCTTCCTTCCTAGAACCTAGTGACCTAAGGCAGCCAACCCTGTCTCCCTTCCCTTCCTTTCCTTTGTGCTGAAACTAGCCCATCTGAAAAGATGGTGAGGTAGGATCCCAGCCAGTTAGGCAGAGACGCCATCACCACCTGCGTTATGAGACAGAAGGGAACTCTCCGCTGCCTGGCTGCCGGGCCTTGCGGGGCTCTGCTTCAGTTCTGGCGCCCATTTTTCAAAAAGAAATCACCATGACAAGCGCCTCTCACCCGGGTTCCTCTGTTTCTTTGTGTAGACTGAGGATATTTGTTTCTTTGTTTCCAGTCAGTTTAAGCTGGCTAGAGGGAGGAGAGAGGGAGGCCAAATCCTGTGACATCCAGGCAGTGTGGCCAGAACTCTGTATTTTAACCTGAATAGAGAAGAACACCTCTTGGGGAAACAGTACAGTGTGGCTGCCTGTTAAAAAAGGAAACCACAAGATAGGAGGAGCTGGACAGACTCAGGACAGACAGGGAGGACAGATGGACAGTCGTGGGAGAATTCACATGAGCAGTAATGGAGGCACCAACCAAGATAGCAGTGTTGAGACCCTGAAAAACCAACAGGGTTTAAGATTCACTGTGAAGATAGAACTGAAAAGATTTGCTGATAGTTTCATGTGTGCTGAGACAAAGAAAAACTCAAGAACTTGCAGCTAGGTTTGGCTCAGGAGCATGAATGGAAAAGTGGTTTGCATAAACATCCTTTAGACTTGAGAGACTGATTGAGTGAGTGAGTGAGTGGTGATTGATTTGGGGCTCTGGGGATTGAACCCAGGGCCTCACACACGCTCTCTATCACTGAGTTCTTCCCTAGCACTTACATTGAATTTACAATCCTCCTATCTCAGCCTACCTTGTGCTGGGATTATATAGGTTTACCACAAAGTTCAGGATAGACTGAGACTGAAAATGAGGGGACAGTCACATGGAGGCCGAGAGCTGGGCCACAAGAAAACAGGACCAGGGAGCAGAACAGCCAGGCTCCGGATGGAGCTGTGGCAGCGGGCCTGGCCCTCTGACCCTCGCTAGAAGAAACTTCCGGAAACCCCAGCTGGTCAGGTCTCAGTCCTTCAATCTGGCTTGTGTTTTCTAAATAAATTTTGATTTGCTTCTGAGAAGACTTGCCATTTCAGTGACTTAAGTAGAAATAGGAACAGACCGTTAGCGATGTCCTTACTAGTATTTCTTATACACGTCATACAATTTAATTGAAAAGTAATTTTCTAATTTTTTCAGTGTGAAGCATTGTGGGTGCCGGAAGCAGGACTCACCAGAGTGAGGCTGTGTGCCCCCTTTTAGGTTTCATGGCTCACTGGCATTTGGGGTGTATGCTCTGACCTAGGGCGTGGTAATACTGTTCAGTAGTCACCGTTGTCTTCAGCCTCTGCCCCTGGATCTCGTCGCAGTGCCCAGAACGAATGAGATCACTAATCTGAAAGGTTATATTTGATGAAGGCATACTCAGCCAAGGGTCGTAACCTGTGGGCGAGGCTGTTCGGTGGTATTTGCTGTTTTACCCCTTCTGTACTGAAAATCAAAAGAAAACAAACCACTCAAATATTGATACTAAGCTGGTTGTAATGGCGCATGTCTGTGATCTGAGTGCTGAAGAGGCTGAGGCAGGAGAATTGCCATGAGTTCAAAGCAAACCCAAGCTTCAGAGTAAAACCCTATCTCAAAAAGAAAGGGGCATTCATGCAGAACTCAAAGCTATTCATCACGAGTGAGAACACCACTCACTTTTTTTTTTCTTTTGTTTTTTTGAGACAGGGCTTCTCTGTGTAGCCCTGGCTGTTCTGGAATTCACTCTGTAGACCAGGCTGGCCTCGAACTCAGAAATCTGCCTGCCTCTCCTTCCCAAGTGCTGGGATTAAAGGCGTGCGCCACCACTGCCAGTCTTCACCACACACTTCTTGAGAATGCAGCTAGATGTAGCAGGCCAGACGCCCGTCTCTCTTGTCTGTGGAGAGAGTGAGGAATTCTCAAGTGAGCCTTGCCAACCCCTAGATGTTTCCTGTCTCTGATAAACTTGGAAATTCCTTCAAGGAGATTCTTGGCTTTAACATGCTCAGGGACCGTTAATTCCTTCACTTGACAGCTGTCTATTGTGTCCTCCTCTGTGCCAGGCGCTAACATCGCCCATAGAAAAGGGCAGCGAAACAGAGGCTCTTGGTTTGGTTTGGATTCTGAGGCATGAGCTCTAAAGCCCAGACTTATTAGAACTCCAGGTGTCCTGTGTCAGCCTCTCCCTCCAAAGTGCTGGGGCGCCAGCCTGCACCTCCTCATGCCTGGCTTTCGAGAGTTATTCCTTGTCTCCAGGGCACAAACACTGGGTCAGCAATCTTCAAGTCTTTTTTTCTGCTGCAGCCACCCAGGAGTCCTCCTGACTAGACCCTGGCTCAGGACCTTGTGGTGTTACCGTTACTCAGGCCCGGTGTTCTCACAGATCCACACAGCTGTCCCTGTAGGTGGCTTTCTGACTTCTGGGGAATGAGGTCTACATCCGTGGATAAAGGTTCTCCTCTGTGTAGAGGCTCACACCCCACAGGACCCTGGGTCCATTATAGCAGCCTTCTGAGTACAACTGCCAGGCTTCCCACAAGATCATGCCAGTTCCAAATTCCACTACATTGTCGAAGCTCAAAGCCATGGCATAACCACCATGCAGTGATACCTCTCAGACCAGATGCAGTCTACCAGTTGGGGTAATTGTTGTTTTCAGGGAACGGAGTGAAACATTTGTCAAATCTGTCCTCAGAGGATGGGAATGAGGTGTGTATTTTTGACTTACTTTTCTCTTAAAGGAAAAGCTGGCGCCATGACTTCCACACATTAGTTCTACAGATGTCAAGGAGCTTCAGCCTAAGTGCTGGACACTGATGCCTTGTTCTTCGTTTTGCAGATCGGCCATCATGGCGAACCTTGGCTACTGGCTGCTGGCCCTCTTTGTGACTACATGGACTGATGTCGGCCTCTGCAAAAAGCGGCCAAAGCCTGGCGGGTGGAACACTGGTGGGAGCCGGTACCCCGGGCAGGGAAGCCCTGGAGGCAACCGTTACCCACCTCAGAGTGGTGGCACCTGGGGGCAGCCCCATGGTGGTGGCTGGGGACAACCCCATGGCGGTGGCTGGGGACAGCCTCATGGTGGTGGCTGGGGTCAGCCCCATGGCGGTGGCTGGGGTCAAGGAGGGGGTACCCATAATCAGTGGAACAAGCCCAGCAAGCCAAAAACCAACCTCAAGCATGTGGCAGGTGCTGCTGCAGCCGGGGCAGTAGTGGGGGGCCTTGGTGGCTACATGTTGGGGAGCGCCATGAGCAGGCCCATGATCCATTTTGGCAATGACTGGGAGGACCGCTACTACCGTGAAAACATGTACCGTTACCCTAACCAAGTGTACTACAGGCCGGTGGATCAGTACAGCAACCAGAACAACTTCGTGCACGACTGCGTCAACATCAC
The DNA here is from genome assembly GCF_947179515.1 of Apodemus sylvaticus. Classification (NCBI taxonomy): domain Eukaryota; kingdom Metazoa; phylum Chordata; class Mammalia; order Rodentia; family Muridae; genus Apodemus; species Apodemus sylvaticus. The sequence continues at coordinate 114,732,477 of NC_067476.1, forward strand.
CATTAAGCAGCACACGGTCACCACCACCACCAAGGGGGAGAACTTCACGGAGACCGACGTGAAGATGATGGAGCGCGTGGTGGAGCAGATGTGTGTCACCCAGTACCAGAAGGAGTCCCAGGCCTATTACGACGGGAGGCGATCCAGCGCCGTGCTTTTCTCCTCCCCTCCCGTGATCCTCCTCATCTCCTTCCTCATCTTCCTGATTGTGGGATGAGGGAGGCCTTCCTGCTTGTTCCTTCTCGTTCTCGTGGTCTAGGCTGGGGGAGGGGTTATCCACCTGTAGTTCTTTCACTTGAGGTGGTTCTCATTCTTGCTTCTCTGTGTCCCCCATAGGCTAATACCCTTGGCACCGACAGGCCGGGGAAATGTACAGTAGACCAGACGCTGTTTGCTTCAGGCTCCTTTGATTGGGTCCATCATCGGCCAGTGCTAACACCAGGCCAATAAGAATATAACACCAAATAACCGCTGGCTAGTTGGGGCTTTGTTTGGTCTAGTGAGTAAATACTGCTGTATTCCCTGACTTGTACCCAGAGTACATGGTGACCGTGGCACATATAACTTAGCATAGGTGAAGGGTTCTACAACCAAAGAAGCCACTGTTTGGGGATGGCGCCTTGGAAAACAGCCTCCCACCTGGCCTCTCTAGAGCATCCACATGTGGAATTCTTTCTTTACTAACAAACAATAGCTGATTGAAGGCAACAGGAAAAAAAATCAAATTATCCTACTGACATTGAAATCAGACCTTTATTCATTCCTTAGGCACTAGAATGATTTTTAGCCTTGCTTGGATTGAACCAGGAGATTTTGACTCTGAGGAGAGCCACCACTGTAAAAAGTGTGGTCCTCCTGTGACGGGAGGGACAGTTAAAGTACAAAGACAAGACACTTGAGTTTCTTCATTTCTGTCTCTTATCAGAAGCTAGAATTAGCGTGTGCCCTACGTTTCTGTACTTGTGTTTGAACTGGACAACAAAGAGACAATCTAAACATTCTCTTAGGCTGAGGATGAGAGAAACAGGCTCCATTCCAAAGTGGAAAAGAAATTCTGCTAGCACTGTTTAAGTAAGATGTTCGTTCCTTAACTTGCTTTGCATTTCCCCCAGCAGACACACACACCCCCTGCGATAGCTTCAGCCTGCACTGCGGGCTTTCTGTGTAGAATATATAAACTCTAGCTTCAGGCTTGGGCCTTCTGCTTTAAAGCATCTGAAGTGTGGAGCGCACTGGCCGTTCCATCCAGTACTGAATGCTTGCCGTGCCACCCTTGGGCTTTCAGTGTGCACTCGGTTCTGTATGATTCCAAAGCAGACCCTAGCTGGTCTCTGAATCTGCATGTACTTCACGTTTTCTATATTTGTAACTTTGCATGTATTCGTTTTGTCATATAAAAAGTTTATAAATGTTTGCTATCTGACTGACATTAAATAGAAGCTGCGATGAGCACCCCGCGTGGTTTGTTCTCTCTTCAATGCTCCAGGTCCTCTGTTTGTCACCAAGGGGGCTTGGGCTTATCCGAGCCAGGGAGTGGCTCTTTCACATCCCTGTCCCTGGGGCCTCAGGTCTTACCTCCGGTCCGGTCCGGTCCAGTCCGGTCCGGTCCATCTCATCTCCACTGACTGCATTTCCCCTCAAGTTGTACTTAGCCCTGCTGGTACTCCTGGGGAGGGGGGGTGGGGAGTAGGGCTCTCCTGCTCTGGAAGAAGTTTTTTTTCTTTTTTTGTTTCAATGTGTATCAGTGTTTTTGCCTACATATATGACTGTTGACCACATACATTGCCCTCAGAGGTCAAAAGAGAGTATCAGATCCCTGGACCTGAAGTTACAAATGGTTGTGAGCCACTGTGGGCTTTTGGACTCGAACCAGGTACTTGGAAAGAACAGCCACTGGTCTTAACCACTGAGCCACTGCTTCAGCTCCATGGGGAGTGGTTTTTGTCCTGAACTCAGATTCGGTTTTTCTCTCCTCTATCCCTCCCTCCCTCCCTTCCTTCCCCATTTGTTTGGTGGTGATTGAGCCTAGGGCCTCAGACACACTGATCTATACTTTAATCCATAACTATTTTGAGATCATGTTAATTTTTCTCACTGAACATCAAAGGCTAGTCTGGAACTCATCAGGTAATCCAGACTGGTTCTCATGCCCCAGTCTCCCCTGTGTTGGGATTACTTTTTACTTACTTAATTAATTAATTTTTGTTTTTTTTCAAGACAGGGTTTCTCTGTGTAGCCCTGGCTGTCCTAGAACTCACTTTGTAGACCAGGCTGGCCTCGAACTCAGAAATCTACCTGCCTCTGCCTCCCAAGTGCTGGAATTAAAGGCGTGTGCCACCAATGGGATTATAAAGGCAAACTCCCATTCCTGGCTTAGACATAAATGTTTTTTCTTTTAAGACAGGATATCTCTACATAGCCCTGGTTGTTCTAGAACTCACTATGTCCAACAGGTTGGCCTTGAGCTTACAGAGATCTGTCCCTGCCTCCTGAGTGCTGGGATTACAGATGTTCACATCTTAGAAATGGGTTTTCTTGATTAAAATGAAACTTAAGCTCCTAAGTGCCCATTTTAAGCCTCCATAATGCAGGCTTTGCAATTTCAGGTTCAACCTTCTGGCCCAAAAGGCCACACTATCAATTCACTCTGAATACCTGTGTCTATTGCAAGGGAAGACTCGGGCTCACTGTACAGGTGTGCATTGTGGGAAGGCACAGGCTCACTGTACAGGTGTACATTGTGGGAAAGCACAGGCTCACTGTATGGGTGTCCACTGTAGGAAGGCACCAATGCAACCATGTGATCGCTGACCTGGTAGGAATTTTCCTGAGCAGCCCTCATGTACAAAGGCATGAAACCTTAAGAAGAAGTGATGGGGAAACCACTATGATCCATCCCACAGATGCGCCTCCTGTGATAGCACCACCTGCAGGCCTGTGAGGATCAGCCAAGCCTGGAAAATCCCACTCAGCGAATTAAGGCAGTCCTGATAGTCACAGGCCTTATAGGGAGAGTGACTCTACCAAGCAGAAGAGAAGCCTATAGACAAAGACCTGGACAAGTGCTTTTTCTTAATGTCAGGGAGGAGTACACAGAAAGCGGGGGTGGGGGGACTTGGGGTGTGTTTTGATGCTACTAAAACAGTCAGCAGTATAAAGTAGCAGCTTTGACCAGAACAGGTCTTATCACACTGGTCACCTGCTCTGTTGGACAGGGCACACACCTGTTTGTAGAGGATGTTGAGACATAGATGCCCACCTCCTACAGTACTCAGAGTCAGTCATTTAGTACCAGACGTGAAAGGCTAACACCTTGAGACAGCATCAGTCACAAAACTAAAAAGAACACAAATTCAAAAGCTTGACTTAACTGAAAATGCCCCTCAGACCCAGTCCTTAATGAAAGTTCTCACAACCATTTTCATGCTTATTTAGAAGTAAACTCTTCATGGTCTGGCAGCCATAATTTTCTCAGCTGCTCCACTAAACGAGAAGACCATGCCAGAGTGAGGGACTGCGGTCACCACCAAGCTGGCCTGCCTTTCAAGAACTGCAGGGTCTACAAAAAGAATCTTTACTTATAGAGTGACTAATGCTGTGGAGACAGCTCTGTCTGTGCTTTCTGGGCAAACACAGAGGACCACGCAGTCCCCAGAAGCCATGTTTAAAAGCCAGGTACAATGGTGTTCACTTGTAGTGCAGCAAGCACTGGGGAGATGGCTTGCTGACTAGCCAACCTCGCCTGCTCAAGGGGCTCTGGGCCAGTGAGAGAACCTGTCACAAAAATAAAGTAGGTGACTCCTGAAGAATGACACCTGAGACCTAGCCTCTGCATGCACCCAAACATGAAGACACCCACAAAGAGGTTTGTTTTTTTAAGAACTTAAGTAAATATGACTGTCCCTGTCTGTCCCCAACAGAGCTTTCTAGAAAACAGCCAGGTACTGCCTTTATCTTCCTTCTCCTTCAAGGACTTAAAAATGTCCTCTGCCTTTGGAGGGAAATAGCTCTGTACTGCTACCTACTCCACAAGGAGCCTTAATCCAGGACCCCAGCTTTTCCGGACCTACAGCCTGACCTGACCAGCTGGCCCAAACAATTTGTGATCATTAATGTACACCAGGTGACCTCTCTGGCTGCCCAGAACTCTACCTCACACTGGGATCTGGCTGTTCCCCCCTATCTCCATCCTTTGTTTTCCTATGAGTTCTACCACATTATGCAGGGAAACCACCATCTGGCTGGCTCTCTGGTTTTTGTAGGATGCCTCTTGAATGGAGCTGGGCTCCTTGATCTTGAATGAACATATGAAGCTGCTGCTCCTAACTCCTGGGCCTTACAAGTTCCTAGATGATGCTACGCTGAACCCTTGGGCCCTAGCACAAGACCATGTATGTCCTCACACTGGAAACCACATCTGAAACCCCTGGAGAACCCGTTATACAGAAAGATGAGTCCCACTCCTAAAGTTTCTGGTTCCTGAGACCTGGAGTGGGGCCCGGAAATGTCTAACCAATTCCCAGGTAGTAACATGTTGCTGATGCAGACATTATGCGGAGAAATCTCCTGCCCTTCTGGAAGATCAAGAAACCGAAGGCTGCCCAGCTCTGACATACCCACAAAGCCAGAGACCATATATCTGTCTGGGGATATTCTCTTAGGAGGAGAGAATTGGGCAACCGGCAAAAGGCATGTGGAGGGGGTGGATAAGCCCTGCTGTGTGAAAGGTGTGCAGCCCAACCCTAGTCCTGAGGTCCAAGGTCCGCTGTAAGTGAGAGAGTTAATTAGTCAGGGTGTGAGCCATCCCACCAACACAGGCTTCTGCAACTACGGGTGCCTAAGTCACTTAGGCTAGTTAGCCTCAGGCCCTGAGACTGCAGGCCTGGGGTGGGCTCTGCAGTTCCCAGAGGCTGTGAGGCCTGCAAGCTCCCAGGTGATAAATGACTGCTAATCTGAAGGCCAGAAGCTGAAAACCAAGGATGCCAAAGTCTGGGTCACCTATACTGCTCCGGCCTTGGAGCGTGGTGGAGTCATCCGGGAAGGGCAAGGAACCTGGCAAATGAATCCTAGACTCTCTTGTTTCTTTTGCTTTGTTTGTGAGGTAGTTTATGATCGGATCTCATGTAGCCCTGACTGACTCACGGAATTCTTCCTACCCCTCCGGCCCAGCTACCCTCTATTGCTTCTAAGGAGTTTCTCACAGTTAGCAGAACTAGTGTCCTACTGGGACTGAGCTCATAGCTTATTTCAGAACTGGAATCATCAACTAAGTTCACTGGTGAGCTCTCTAAGGCAGATCCGGACTCCCTTGGACGTTCATTATCTTCACCCTAAGACCGTCCAGTCTCTCGGACCTTCAGCAGACTCACATTCTCCTTACAAGCTGCCCACAGGTCCTGCAAGGGACATGGAAGGTGGCATTTGGGACCATGCGGTTTCTCTAAGATGGATCTGGGCCTCATGGATTCAGCAGGTATAAATGAGATAGATAGTAAGTTTCTTTTCAGAATGATAGTGTCTAGGGACTTCCGGGGGTAGCTGCCTCAAGGTCAACGTCCAGGGGAAAGAGACCCCTCCCTGCCTCTCCTCCCATGATCCCAGGACCGATTCTTCCGGCCGCTGCTTCTGAGTCCAACATTATATGATACTTTGGAATTGGGCCTCCTAGGTCCATTGCTGTCCCACGGGGCCCCAGGTCACACTTGTTCTGAGAGGCTGACTTCTCAACATCCGAGGATCCAAGTTTGAGCCTTGGCATACACCGAGTGCTTGAAGAGCCCCCTGCTGGCCTCCCCTCTGATCTCATTGCTATCTTTCCAAAACCATATCAGGTACCAAGGATGCTGGAAATCTCTGCCCAAAGACCAGGCCTCTTATGCCTCCTATCTATCTGTTCTTTCCTGGATGGACTTCACTTCGTGAAGATTTGACTCTGTGTCCTACAGATAGCCAAAGTTTGGCTATGAAAGACAAAGGGACTCAGAGAAAGCTTAGGTGTGTGAACTTAAAGTGTTCACATCTGAGAGCTCAAGGCCCTTCTGCAGGATGCGGTAAGGTAGGGCGAGAAGGGGTGGACACAGGCTAGGGGCCTCCCCTTTAAATTCTTTCTTTCAGCCCTGCAAATAGCACAGACTTTTACAATAAAGTCATTACTTCTTACAAAGGCCACAAATCATGAAAATAATTTTAAGTTGTCATTCAGAATGAACTGATTGTGTTATGAGCCCAAGGTACCTCCCAAACCCAGACATAAGTAGATTTTCACACTGGTCCCTTCCACCCAACTCAACCACCCTAGACAGTCACTCCTCACCTTCCCAGGGACCTTCTTGGTGACCCTCTGGATGTTGGCCAGTGCTCCAGAAATGTCTTATAGCACACGTGTTAGTTATACTTTCTGTCGCTGTCATCAGCACTTGAAAAGACAGTTTAAAGGAGGAAGCGTTAGCTTTGACCCGGTTTCTGAAGTTTCAGTTCAGGGTCACTTGGCCCCATTGCTGTGGGTGCACTATGGCAAAGATCAGGGGGAAGGATGCTTACCTCGTGGTCAGAAGAGAGGCAGACAGGAACAGTCTTGAAATAACTGCCCCCAAACACACCCCTAGGAACCTACCTTCTCCTCCTGACAGTGTGAGCTTATTAATGGATTAACCCATTGATGAAGTTGGTGTTGGCATGATTCAATCTTCTCTCAGTGATTGTATCCACAAGATAGGAACCTCCCCTTCAACACATGAGCCTTTGGCAGAATACTGCTGCTCATCTAAACCCTGACAACCTGTCAAAGACTGCGAGGATCCCACTGACCACATAGCCAGAGCAGACGCACTCCCAAAGGGAACTTGCTAACACTCGATTCTGAACTCTGACCCTCAGAGCCGATTCGATTTTAACATTGCACTAAAGCAATTTTAAAATACATATGCAGTATTCTTGGTCAACTATTTAGTTGCTATTACACAGCAACTAAAATTGTACTCCAAAAATGTACATTACTTAAGGAACTGTACGTAATATACATAATATAATTTTAAAGTATAAAAAATTAAATTTTATGATGTATATTATGAAACTCAGTAAAAATGTATAAATACACATATATAGATAGATATGTATTTTTAAGAAAACAAAAAAGTGAAATATACAGGGGAAATAATTTTGTCAGTGGTTGTTACTACAAGACACTGATTTTTTAATTTCTTTTTGTACTTTTTCATATTTCCAAACAATATAGTGTGGTGGCTCCTGTCAAGGGTTTCCCAGGCCAGGCAGTGGTGGCACACGCCTTTAATCCCAGCACTTGGGAGGCAGAGGCAGGCAGATTTCTGAGTTCAAAGCCAGCCCGGTCTACAGAATGAGTTCCAGGACAGCCAGGGCTACACAGAGAAACCCTGTCTTGAAAAAAATCAAATCCAAAACAACAAAAAAGAAAAAGGGGGCGGGGTTTCCCAGATTAAACATTAATCCAAGAGTGTCTATGGGAGTGTTTGCAGGTGAAATTAGCACTTAGCTCAATAACTGTGTGAGGGAAAGTATTCCCACCACTGTATGGTCAACTTTCAAGTCCTTGAGGCTCTGACTAAACACACCCTGGCTTTCCTGGCTCTTCAGTTAGAACAGAGCAGATCATGGGATGTCATAGCCTCCTTTATTATATCGGCCAACTTCTTATAATGAATCTCTCTCACACACACACATGTATAACATGTGTGTATTTTTCCATAGGTTGTGACAGTTTGGGCTCTGTTTCTCAGGACATCTGTTTTTCACAGTGAACAGATAATGCTTCTATGGAGGGAAGAAGATTAGCAATTACTCTAATCCCCTCAGAGGACACCTCACCCTAGCCCACTGCCTTCAGGGCTCCTATCTTTAGCACTGACTCAGTCTTGTCCCCGGGCCTCCCTCTTGTCACATCTGGCCTTATTAGGTCCTCACAAAGGTCTCCAGGTTGAAAAGCTGATAGATGATTGACCCATCTGTCTCTTGCCCAAAGGCACACCATTAGTTCTCCCAGAAATATACAATGGAAATGCTTCGTCACTGAGTTACTGTGGCGCTTAGGAATCTGGCACAGAGGTCACCACCTCCCTGCAGTGGGTTCCCCCTGTGCACGTCTGTGTTGTAGTCACCACTCCATGTAAGGACTTTGGCTTTGCTTGGGTTATGGCTCACACATATGACCTCATCCTAATCACTTAATCTCTCCTTCACAGACCTGACTGAAATACAGTCACATTCTGAGGCAGTAGGGGGCTAGAGTCTCGTCCTAAACATTTGTGAGGATACAATTCAGTTCTTGACATCATTTCTTGTAATCATCCTAGTAGCGTGCCTGTTGTTCTAAGACATCCTCAGGACTGTGTGGACTTTCTGAGTTCTCCTCCAGGTCTCTCCTGAAGATACTGCTATCTGGTGTACCCCGTGCCCTTGCACAGATGGAAGTCATTGCGCAACTCTCGCTTTAGGATTGCCAAGGTTGCCACCTGCTCGTGCCCACTGCAGAACAAACAGAGATGTTCCCGTTCTATACATAGCTCAACCTCTGCACCACTGTGTCTGGCACCAAGGGAAAAGTTTTGTGTTTGACCAAATTTGTTTAGTTTGTTTGATCGACGTCTGAGAAGATGCAAAAACTCTAAACCTGATAATGTCCCTCCTACACAGGGAATGTGACAAACAGTCCTGGCATAAAGCTACACTAATTATGAGTTAGCATGTAGCAGTGAGTGTTGGCCATAATTCAGTGGGAGTTGTGGAAAGCCGGCAGGGCCCTCTGGCTTCACGATGGTGAAGCCCAACCTGTGGGCATACCTACCAGTCTGCTCACCAGCTCCACTCAGGCAGGGATGGGTCCCTACATGCGGGAGGCATCCACTCAGCTTCATAATAAAGATCAGCTTTCCAAGAGCCCAACCTCAACAATGAGGGAAAACCACTTGGAAGATTCCTAAACCTCCAGGGCCATCTTCCCTGGCCCTAGTGAACTTAGAGACAGGGAGGACTACAAACACAATTCTTCTCTCACAATCCTGCCTGAAAACTTTCTCTACACACCAGCTTACTAAACTGTGAATAACGAAATAGTGCTTTCTAGTTCTTGGCTGTGCACAGACTGAAAGTTAACTCGGAATCAAGCGAAGATTTTTCTGGAGGATGAGCTCTGGATGGCGAAGGAGTGGATGTCGAATGCTGTGGAGGTTGCTTCAGGCACCAGGCAAGACCACGCCCGGCAGCTAACTTCTCTACTAACTCCAAGTGGCTCCTCACAGAAACTAGTTCAGCGCCTCCCTGGGGAACTACCTGGTGGAAACTTTGTGGTTTCCTTCCTCCTGACTTCACATTCTGTCCAGGTGTCACTTCTTTGCCTCACAAGGAAATGATGCAGGTGAGGGAGGGCACGCCCTTGTCGCACTCTTAAGATGCTTGGCAAGCCTGGGCTATGTGAATTCCAGGTATTGTGAAAGGAGGTTTCGCTTGGGGCTCAGCTTCTCAGAGCCCACGCTGCGTTCCTCTACCTGTTCCCTCTCCTCTGGGCCTTGCTGAATCCTTAAGAATGGCTCATTTTGTCTGCGTAGTCTAGGATGACTTGGCCTCTTCTGTGGTGACTTTCTTTTGTACCTGGCCTTCCTCCCTATGTGTACCACACACTGCTTGTCACTTCCACTGACTGTTGTTCATATCCAGATGCAAAATCTGATTTTTCCCCATATGCCAGTTAAAGTGAAATGAAGATTTAGCCAATCCTTTAAATTCAGGACATCCATGTTGGAAGTGGATGTTACCATAAGGGTTCTCCAGATGCCTCACCAATGGCCAGAATTCCACCCCTAAGTATTTGCCCAACAGAAATGGAAACTATCTTGACCAAGACACATACACAAGAATTTTCATTCACAAAAGGTGAACAGAAGTAGATTGTGGTCTGTTTATATACCAGCAATGAGAATCCAAAGATGATATCTCTGAAACAACAATGTTGGTAAATCTCATACACATGATATTGAACAAAAGAAGCCAGCCATAAAGGAGAACCTATTGTGGGATTTCATCTATATTCCATACAAAAGACAAGGGAGTCTAGCCTGATATTAGAAGTCAAGCCATTGGGTATCATTGAGGACCCAAGTATTTGGGATCATCTATTAGATAGGTAGAAGTATAATGTTTGTTTTTTAAAGTTACTAAATTGTATCTTTGTGTTTGTGCACTTTTCTGAATGTTACACTTCAATAAGAGCACTTGAAATGTTGACTCTCTAATTCCTACTCTTGCCAGATCTAGTTCCAAGAAATGACCTTGGCATTTTCCTGTCTGCTCTGCAGCTTGGCAATTGCTTTCTCCAGCAAAGCTAACTCACATAGAGCTTTGATTTGAGACCAAAGGTTATCACAGATCCAGTCTCTGGCACCAGTCTTGTTATTCTTTGCCAGTTTGACTTTACAGCCCTACACATGTGGTTAGTACTTCTGGTAGGCCACTAATTAACATGTTAACACATGCCTGCATGTTCAAAACAGCCACTGCACACTTACAATGCTTCATACTATTTCAGGGGAAGAGTGTGTATGGAACTCTGTCCTCCAAGTATATGTGCCCAGCAGCATTTGATAATCCTTCATTGTAGCAGCTATGATGTTGGGACCTGTGGCACCTCATGAATGAATGTGGAAACCAATGGTCATTGTCAACTGTGACCTCCCCCAGAGATGCCCAGACAGCATAGCATTGTCTGTCTAAGGCAAAGGGTTCTTCCTATAAGGGAGCAAAGGCAGACGCTCTCCTCTAGTGTGGTGACCCCAGTGACTGGAGACAGAGCTCTTGCCCAGCACCTGAGGAGTTCCCTGAGAGTAAAGGCCACCCAGGACTATGACAGTGACACTGCCTGTCCCCGCTTGTCTGTTTCAAGTAATTTCATCCTCAGGAATGTCTTTTTGGATCTTTCCCTGCTGGTTTAGGGATGGCATGTTAGATTCCAAAGAAACCTGGGGCAAATGGTTAACCGTATGAGGTGAGTAGCAGCCTTTAGTTCTCCTTGCTGCAGATCACCATGTGTCTTATAACAACACGTCTGTTTTTCATAGGATGAGAGTGGGAATGAATTAGTGATTTTATTGTCACATGTACCCGACACAGAGAAGAGAATTTATCTTGCTGACAGCTTGGGAGAACATGTCCATGACGTATTGGCCCCTCCTCGAGGCAGTGCTGGTTACCTGCTCGCTGCAATGAGCGATAGCACATGTGCCAGGACTGAGTTGTCAGAGAACAGGTGTCCTTGGGGCGGGGCTATTAGGGTGGTCATCTTCTTCTGTGTGATATGGAGTCTGTGCTTCCTTGATGAGCTACCATGGGAATATGGGATGCCTCTCAAACCTCTGGCGAACTACAGAATAGGTCATCATTACTATAGTATCACATATGGGATTGAAAGCAAGCTGTTGTATCAGCTGTATGGCTTGTGTTGTGGGTAATGAGACAGGTAAATTAGTCTGAGCTGTTTGCCCAGAAAGAACTTGCCTGTGTAAGGGGGAGAGGGTTTACAGTGGGAGAAAGGTATGTGGATGTACCCTACCTGTTTCTTACGGAGTGTCATGGCAAAGGAATGCAAATTAGATGCTTGCTAAGGAGTCCTTCCTCAGATCCAAGACCATGGAGCCTAGGAGAGGAGTTGGATAACAAGGAGGAGAAGCAATGCATGGCCCTGGCCACATATGCGGCAGAGGATGGCCTTGTTGGACATCAGTGGGAGGAGAGGCCCTTCTGCCTGAGGGGGTTCCATGTCCCAGTGTAGGGGAATGCCAGGACAGGAGGACAGGAGTGGGCGGGTGGGGGAGGACCCTCACAGAGACGGGGGAAGGGGGAGGGAATAGGGGGGATCCGAAGGGGAGACCTGGAAAGGGGAAAACATTTGAAATATAAATAAAGAAAATATCCAACCACCCCCAAAAAGAAAAGAGAAACAAGAAGGAAACCTTTCATATAAAGGAAGGGAAAATCCACCATCCAGCCTGTAGGTGGGACCATAACACTAAACACCTTGTAATCAGGGATACTTAGCATCCAAGCCACTTGAGCTGAAAGGAATTTTAAAGACGCACCAGTAGCATCACAGCCTGGTTTGTGAGGCCAAGGAAGCAGATGGGATCCACTGAGCGCTGTGGAAACAGAAAAACTGGCTACCACTACTGCCCAGCTCTCCTCTAGAGAAAGGCTGCAGGACCTGAAGGGGCACACGGGAAACCAGGGTCCGATGGACTGGCTCCTGTGAGCCGCCAGGACTCATAGTCATAGCCCAGTGGGTCCCCGCAAGTTTCAGGGACTGACAGACACAGGAGAGACAGGCATTATGAGGGAACTGCATATGAGAGGCTAGTGGTTGAAGCTGCATAGGGCTGGAGTCTCAGGAGAGTTAAGGGAGAACCGACTCAGCAGGGACCCAGGGCCTCAGAGTCTTCATCATGGTGGCACATGATCCTTATGAGGTGGGAGCAGCTCAGGGGTCTGAAGGGCTGAGAGCATCATGGGCATAGGATTCACTAACTGAACTCAAGAAGGGACGAGAGAAGGAGCTGAGCCATCCTAACTCCTCCTTGGCACAATACAGAGAGCGCTCTCACACAGGAAGGAGAGTCTATTTTATATCGGAGGTTGGATCTTGATGGTCGCTGTATTTATTAAGTGTTCTTAACTAACCCAAGATCTAATCAAATTGAAGACTTTAATCAAATAGAGACCCATTTGTGTGTGCATACTGGAGTTACCCCCTTTTTCCTGTCACTTCTCAACACACTTGAATTTCTAATATCTGTACATCCACAAGATATGTCTCATAGCCCCCCCTCCCCCCCACCCCCCATCCCGGAACACCCACATCCCAGGGTGGTCCATTACAACTAGGTAGCCTTCCTGTCATTGTCTGGGCAGGGAGACAATGCCCTTGGCTCTGGTCTCTCTGCTCCTGTGAAGAAGTCTCCCTCTTCCCCATCCTTTGAGGTAGGACCAGACATGCAGACTCTGCATCTGGTTCACACATTAGCTTGTCTTGGCTTAGCTTCTAGAATTCCTCCTTATTCTCCGGCGTGTTCTGTCTTCCACCCTTCCTGGTGCCATTGAGAACAGACCTTTGTTTATAATCAAGAGGAATCTGCAGGCTCTTCAGATTGGGCACTGCTTCCTACCACCTTCTGGCAAAGCCCGCCTCAGAAAAGGACTGGAAGGCGGAGGGGCGCAAGCAGCAGCGTGGATTGTTCTTAGAGGCAGTGTGGAGGGCTGGGGCCCCAGAATGCATTGCCTCCGGGCTAAGTGGCCTTGAACCTGTCTGAGCCTGTGATACGGTTAGTACAGAGTTGCTGAACTAGAAGATTCTGGGTGTTTTCCAGTTCTTCGTGCAGCAAACCACATATATATATGTTTTTCGAGGCAGGGTTTCTCTGTATAGCCCTGGCTGTCCTGGAACTCACTCTGTACACCAGGCTGGCCTCGAACTCAGAAATCTGTCTGCCTCTGCCTTTCAAGTGCTGAGATTAAAGGCATGCACCATCACTGCCTGGCCCTAATTATGTCCTTAAGTATGTATATAACTAAGAACATTTTACAGATAATTGTCTTAGGGTAGCAAAATAATAGAAATTTTTATTTTTTTTGTTTTGTTTTTGTTTCTCTCCATTAATTTGCAAATGATCTACTCAAGGGTTACAATGGCAGTGGCTGTGTCGTGTGTGTTCACGTGCACAGAATGTCTATAAGTCTACAAAGAAATACAAACATATTTTTAAGAGAGGAAATGAAATAACCTTTAAAGTAAAACAAACAAACAAAGGTAAAAAGGTGGAAGTGAGGGGGCGGACACAGCTAGAAGTCCTCAATCCAACTTCAATACTTCTTAGTTCTGTTGGGGTAGCTAGTGAGTCCACTGCCAGGCTGAAAAAAAAATCTTTATAAATTCTTCTGGCGCCATCTACTGACCATTACAGGAAAGGAAGCTTGATTTAGTTTGCAAAGAACGGAATCACCAGTGAGATACCATTGAAGACAAAGGCTGCATTCTGTTTACAGGCAATCTTACCTATCCTTACCTCCAGAACTCACTTTTAACTTTGTCTTCCAGTAGTGATCACAATAGGAACACTCCAGAAAGTCCCTGTGTTTAAGGTCTTGAGACAGTCCTGGGTACCTGTGAGCTTCCCACCATAGGGCGGGGCATGATTCTGGCTCCTCCCCACTGCACCTGAACAGTAGGGAAGGATAATACCTCGATGAAATACAAGTTTCCTGCCAGCATCTGTGTATAACTGGTTTCCACCCTTCTGGCTTTACTTCTCCAGTTCTCCCAGGTCTGTAACCTGTTGGCCTTAGGGCTAACCTTGACCTCAAGTATCCCTAGGGACCCCAACTAGCCCAAAGTTCTGGGAACTCCTCAAGTTTGTCTCTCTCCTCGCTCATCAGTCCTGCTTTTCCCACCTACCCAGGAGAAAGCGGTGACTTTTTCACTTTTGTGGGCTCCAGCAACATGGCATGGGGGGAGGGGAAAGTTCCAGTCAAATGGCAGTCCTTAATTGTCCCTTCCGTGAGGTTGCCTGGAAGAGGTTCCTTGCCGCTGGAGACTGGTCTTAAGGGGACCGGCAACAGCCACAGCCGTGTCCAGCAAGGCTTCCCTAAGGCCCCTTCGGCTGTGGGTATTGAAAGATGCCCAAGCTGTTTTTCTGAATATTCTTCCCAGGCCTTTCTTAACATCAAGATCTTCACGTGGTTTTATCAGTGAAGAGTAACAAGAAGCTCCAACCTTCCAGGGTGGAGGAGTAATGGAGGAGCCCTTGATTGGTCCTGCCGTGAAGGGAAGGGCTGCCCTATTTGGAGGGCTGGGGCGCGGAGGACAGGCCCCCCTCCCACCTCTCCCCCGCAGCGCCTATATAGCTGAGTGGTGCCTAGGGAAGGTGCTCCGGAGGAGAGAGGGCTCCAAGCTTCAGAGGCCACAGTAGCAGAGAACCGAGGTATGTGTGGGGATTTCCCAGACCGAGTGGTGGCTTGTGACTTCCCTTCCAGCCGCACCTCCGGTCCCAGCAGGGAGGGATGCTGTGAGCCCTCTCATTCATTCCTAGCCTGCCTCTGCATTCTTATGCTCTGAAGCTACTGGGAAATAGTAGGTACTTTAGGGCTGACTGGTGGGAATTTTGTTGCTGCTTTTAAGCCCTTGTCTGTGAAAACTAAGTCCTGTCTCAAGAAATCTGTGCTTTTATTTAAAAAAGAAAAAAGGTTTTGGACGGTGGGGCTCACTCTTAAATGTCTTTTATGCTATTCCTCTTATTGAAGATTTCTACTACCAAGGGGTAGAGTCTGACAATACAACCTTTACTTGGAAGACCAACGAATATTTACTTTGTACTTTGACTTCTTTGGGAAAATTTGGTTTGCATTCATTGGGGTGATTGGGGTAGGAGGTGTTGGAGGCTGTGTGCTTTACCCACCAAAGGGTTGGGACAGGCAGGCCCCACAAGGATGGGGCAGAGAGGCTCCTTTGTACTCCATAGATGACAGGCCATGTTCTTAGGCTAGGAGAGGCTTGGGGTTTTGTTTTGTTTCATTTTGTAAGATAAGTACCCATGTTGCCCCCGGAGTTAAATAGTCTAACATGAGCATTGAGCCTGTCTGGGGTTGCTACAGTGAGTGATAGAGGTATGGCCGCTCTGGCACTCCAGGGACCCATAGTAAATCTTCATCTAGGTGACAACCCTGACCCATTATGCTGTAGGAATCTCTCTATGTCCCTGGTCAACACAGACAAGGGCTCTGGTGCTGGGACACCCTGATGCTGGCCTTCAGGGTAGATTTCCATAGTGGCTACTATAGCAAGATGATGTCACAGCTGCTAGAACTGGCTATGAAGGGGAGTGGGGCAGATTCCCTGAGATTGGCAGCTCTTTGAACCCTGGGATAGGTAACCTTGGCAGCCTCCCAAGCCTTGCTAACAACCCTTTGCGCTAACAGTGTTTCTCAGTCTTCCTGATACTGTGACCCTTTAAAACAGTTCTTCATGCTGTGGTAACCCCCAACTACAAAATCATTTGTTTGGCATGTCATAATTGTAATTTTGCTACTGTCATGAATTATAATATAATATATAATATGTAGGGCCTCTGATATGTGACCCCCCCAAAGGTGCTGTGACCCCCACAAGTTGGGAACCACTGCTCTAACCTCTCTCAAAATCCCTCAATATCCCTGATGTCTGTTGGCTTAGGAACATCAAGCCCCTTGCATCACAAACCATTAGCAGCACCTGCCCCTGCGTTCCTCACAGGCAGGGGGACTTGGTTATTGGTGTGTGCTCTCAGAATCGAACTGGCCACCTAATACATGCAGCTTAGGGGATATTACCTGATATCTCTGAATCCCGGGACAAGCTACAAAAATCAGACAAAAGTATTTTCTCCTTGTGAGAATTAGATCATACCACAAACAGGCTTGACATAGTATACAGGCTGACATTTAATAAGCTATTAGGATGATCAGAGGCTACATTATCCCTGAGCGAGGCTGGGACAGTCCCTGACAGTACATTTTGACCATGATGTAAGAGACTGGGACCCCGACTGTGTATCCACTCTCCTCTCCTCCAACTTAGTTTCCTTCTCTCCCCGGTCTCCTTAGAATCAGCAGCTAGTTTTTGGGAGTAGACAGCAGAACCAGTCTGGAACGGTCTAGTGCCAACTCAGGACACTAGAAAGTAAGAAAGACTAGGTCAGGCCCTTTGATTCCAACTCTTACCTCCCAGGGATCCTTAACTTGAAAGACTGGGGAACAGAAGCGAAAGCTGCCTGCACTGTGCGTCTGTGCTCCATGCATGGGGAGCAGCTCTGCCCCCACCCCCAGCAGCCAAGATCAGACCAAGAGGAGCAATCAATCCAAGGTTTTCACAGACAACGGCTTAAAAGCAGCAACAAAATTCCCACCAGTTAGCCCTAAAGTACCTGCCGCTACCAAGAGATAAGCCAAGGTTACCTATCCCAGGGTCCAAAGAGCTGCCAATCTTAGGGAATCTGCCCCCACTCCCCTTCATAGCCAGGTCTAGCAGCTGTGACATCATCTTGCTCCTGACCAAAACCAAGAAAGCAAGCAGGCAGCCTGTGCAAATAGACTTCATTATGATCTGAAGATTTCTTTAAAAATCTGTCACTTGTTGGAGGGCTAGAGGCCGCCTAAGGAGAGGCTGACAGCCCAGCCTTTTCCTTGCAGATTCTCGCACCATGAAGAACCGCCTGGGTACATGGGGGCTGGCCATCCTCTGCATGCTGCTTGCCAGTCACCTCTCCACGGTCAAGGCGAGGGGCATAAAGCACAGGTTCAAATGGAACCGGAAGGTCCTGCCCAGCAGCGGCCAAATCACCGAAGCCCGAGTAGCTGAGAATCGCCCAGGAGCCTTTATCAAACAAGGCCGGAAGCTGGACATCGACTTCGGAGCAGAGGGCAACAGGTACTACGCGGCCAACTACTGGCAGTTCCCTGATGGGATCTACTACGAAGGCTGCTCCGACGCCAACGTGACCAAGGAGATGCTGGTGACCAGCTGTGTCAACGCTACCCAGGCGGCCAACCAGGCTGAGTTCTCCCGGGAGAAGCAGGATAGCAAGCTCCACCAGCGAGTCCTGTGGCGACTGATCAAAGAAATCTGCTCCACCAAGCACTGCGATTACTGGCTGGAGAGGGGAGCTGCGCTGCGGGTCGCGGTGGACCAACCGGCGATGGTCTGCCTGCTGGGTTTCGTTTGGTTCATTGTGAAATAAACAGCAATGAAGCTGGCAGCCACAGAGGTGAGCTGGTGGGCAAAGGTGGACAGCGGTAGCCCAGTTCTTCCTCTCTAGCCCCCGGGTGTCCTGAAAATACAACATGTAGCGTTTCACTCCTAAAGTCCCTCCCAAGTACTCCCCAGCTCCCTGTGTTTGATAAGGTGTTTCCTTGCCCACATGCTCCGCCCCTGGGGACCTGGCTTGTTCCTGCCCTTGCAGCTACACTAGGTGACAAGCCAGCCAAAGGATGCGAGAATTGTCCTGTGCACTCCACCTGATTTTCCAACTCCAGGAAACTGAGGTTCACTCACATTGCTGGAGTCCCCTCCAGCACAGTTAGAAAAGTTAGGGGAGCTGGGCTTCCCCTGGTCTGTCTTCCCTCGGGTTTTCTGCTCTGCATAGCCCAGAGCTGCCTTCCTGATTCCTTCAAGACTCAGGTCCCAGTGCAGTCCTGAGTGTGGGGTGACGTGTGAAAGTCACACCCTGAACTAAGTGGGAAGCCCTGAGTGACAACTGTGCACCTTGACACCTTGCGTGAGACTACAATAAGACAGAAGTTAAACTACAGTAGACATGACACTAGACAGAGGCTCTGAAATCAGATTGGAGGGAAATTTGCCACTTACCTCCCAGAGAGCATCTTCAGGGCAGGATCTATCTGTGGTGTCTAGATGTTTCTTCACAAGGACTGGTGGTGTTTGCTGTTTGGGGTCCTGCAATGGTCTGTAAAAGTTAAGAAAACCTTTGTAAGTGACACATTTGCATATCTCTCTTCTCTCTCTGTCTCTGTCTCTCTGTCTCTCTGTCTCTGTCTCTGTCTCTCTCTCTGTGTGTGTGTGTGTATGTGTGTGTGTGTGTGTGTGTGTGTTTCTAGATAGGAATTTCTCTATGTAGCCCAGGTTAGCCCCCAAATCATGATCTCCTGGCTTCTGCCTCCTGAATGCTGGGAACACAGACACACCACCAAGCCCACTGTGTGTTTACTTCTGATGTCCTATGTGCGTGCCTGTTATTAGGCATCCCATGATGCTCACTGTGCACAGAGCTATATGAATATTGCCTAAATGTTTAAAAATCTTTTAAGATTCTTCCGCAGGTTTTCCTCACCTTTCGGGACCCCAGAAGTTTCTGAGCGGTATCTGGAGATAACTGCTGCTGGGTGTGGTCTCTTGTAGAAGGAACATCTGCCAGGGGGGGGTCGGGTATTGTCAAAGGATTCATCTGCAACATTCCAGAACACGGGTGCTGATAGCAGTACCTCGAGTGCTGAGTTCCCAGTGCTATCGGTTCTTCTCAAGGACACCTCTGGGAGGCTTCACATGGTAAAGGGACATGAAGCAGGGCGGAACCTTTACCACTGGACAGACAGCCCAGAGAAACCAGTACTCCACTGCTGCCAAGACACACCTCCTCAGTCTCCTGCCTACTGATCCTGAACCAGAGAGCAGGGAGAAGCCCAGAACACACAGTTTATCCCTTGCATGCCATTTTAAATATCAGGCTACAAAGAAGGATTAATTCTTAGGTGGTGATGTTCTGTTTCAGCTCCAAGCTTAAGGCTTAGTTACCAGGGCGCACAAAGTCGTGGACAAACAACTTCCTTTCGGTGTGACAATGCTTAGGCTGGACAGAGCCCATGCTCCAGGATTGCTGTGTTCTCTCAGACCATGGGTCGTCACACCCCCACAGACTTGTGACAGCCAGTGAGTGTCCATGTGATTTGACTGCAAAATTCGCTTATTTGGTTTTGAGCCGAGATGTCCTTGCTCTTACTTACGGATGAGGAGTCTCTTAGCCCGCTGTAGATCAGTGCGCTGGGGCGGGGAGGGGGCGGGGAGGAGGCAGGCTGCGCTTCCGGCTTCCGATCGTATCCACCTGTTTTCACCACTCCAGACTCCCGACCCCTTTACTCATTTGCAACAGCAAATGTAGCAATTTGCAATCCTAATACAGGGCCAGGGCGGTGGATACCTTAAAGCTTTACTTGACTTCATTTAGTGCTTTCTGTCCATTTTTTAAAATGACTTTTGTTTTCCTGTTTCTCCAGTCCCATCCCCTCCTTCTACCCCAGTATGAGACCTGTACCCCTTTACTGTGTTTAAATATAAAGATGAGGGTTTTTATTTTGTTCCATTACAACCCTTAAAATACAACGCTCATTTGTATAAGATTTGTTTCTCTGCAGTTTGTATTCCTGATTTAACAGACTGCCATTAAACTCTCTGGATCAGTATCTAACTAGTTAACATCTAACTAGTCCTAGTCTAATTAGATGACCATGAACTATTCCACAGTACAGATGTCCTGCAAGTAACTTAATAATTTCCTTGTTGACAGATCTTCAGATTGTTCTTGCCTTGCAAACAATAAACACCCGTACACAAACAGCCACGGTGCCTGGTGATTTTATTTCCACAGAAAAGATTCACTGCCACAGACTCCCTAAGACAAAGCAGATCTCTAGCTCAAACCGTATTAGGCATCCCCTGGTTGTGTGGTAGCATAGCTGGTGATGCACTCTCAGCATCCTGAAAATGATCTCTTTGAAGTGTGAGAAACTGAAGACCACGCCTTCCAACTCTGCTTAAGAATCTGCTGTCCTCTGCAGAGGGCATGCAAAAGCTTCCTGAGGACACTGAAGACCATTCAGATAGCCAAAAACCATCAACAATGTCTAGTCCAGACCTGGTCCTTGCCTTAAAGCATGTAGAAGAGAAACCTGAACATTAGACAGTGGGCCTGTGGGCTTTCTACACAGAGGGCAGTGTCTGTAGGCCCCATGTCTCCCAGCAAGATGGGACTCCTGGGGTAGTTTGTCCCTGACCTTTTGACAGACTCAATAAAGCTGTCCATGCCGTTCCTACATTTCACTGAGAATGTCCCAGATTACCAGGCTTATTAAGAACAGATGGAGCCCTGACACAGCAGCCACCCTCTCCTCTCAGCTTAGGCAAAAGACCAGCATCCTTCTCAAGATCCTTGTGCCCACGTGGCCCAGAAGGCACCTGCCAGCCTCCAGAAGACCCACCTATAAGCTTTGTGAGATATGCCTCTAGCAATATGACACTCCCTACTTCAAGTTCTCTAAACGCCAGTAACTGGCCTGGGTGGTGGCTCATTGAATCAGGGCCCTCAAGGCCTGCCCCACTTGCAGTGTGGACACCCAAACCCTTCTACCCAGACCTTTCTCCACCATGTAAGACTAGACAAGGGTGCCCTAATGTACCTGGGTATTTCCACATGCCACATTATGGAGTCTACCAGGGTCTGTACTGAAAACAGGGCCCACATGCCGGAAGGCAGACAGCATTGTAGTAGAACACTCTTGTCAAGAAAATGAAGAAGCCCTTCATCAATGTGCATTGTCACTGTGACATGTTCCCCCCCCCCACGTCTATTGCCCCCCTCCTAGGGGAAGCGTAGGCACAGCTCTATTGACGAACAGACCAGTTGGAAAGCATGGCCAGGCCAGCAGCCATAGCAGCAGGTGCCCTCCCTGCCCTGAGGCTGTAAGTCAAACAAGCCGAGTTCTGTGTCTCGCCGAGATGGCAGAGATCCATTTCGACTAGGCACCCAAATTTCTTGGGTAGAAGGCAAAGGATCAGACTCCTCTGCCACTGGGGATGCAGGAGCTTGTCAATAGGAATAAATTAGGCCTTCCTGGAAGAGCAGGAGTAAGCTACTGTGCATTGAGGTATCTCTAAGCCCATCCTAAACTGGTCAAAGAAAGACCCAAAGAAATACACTCAACTGGTCCCTTAGCAAGTAGGAACTATTACTTGGGTTCAGGGCCCGAGAGAGTGCCACCTTTGAGCAGAAATAGGAACCAAGAATGACCAAAGTTCCATCCTCTGGACTCCAAAGCCAGAAGCTGTTACCCAACAAGCATTGAACCAGATGGATAGGTGGACGGATTGGCTTCTCTGACACTGTGTTGGAAGCTTCAGACTTTCAGAATAAACCACATGAGCTGGCTCTCTCTCTCTCTCTGGCTGACCACTCTCATCCATAAAGACCTTCTTGGTCAGCACACAGGTGACATCTTCCAGTGCTCAATCGCCACCTCCTTTCCCAAGACCCCTCCCCGTGCTCTGGTCCCTTACAGTAGGCCCACCCACCTGGGGATTCCCAGAGTCTATTTTGGTGCTAACTCTTTTGTGGAAGTGTTGCCTTCTGAAACAATGTAAATTGTTTTAACTCCAGCCAACTTGGCCAAAAGCTGTGGACGGAAATTGGCAGGAGACAGAAAGGAACTAGAGGAAGCCGGAAACAAGCGGGTCGAGGCCAGAGGTACTAACCTGCACAGCTGGCTTCCCTGGAGGGGGAGAGATAGAATCAGGAATAGGGAAGGGCGGTAGACAGCGCACCCACGGGCGTCCAAGGAAGAAGACCCCACTCACATTTATTAGATATGAAGTGAGTACTGGGACTTAAGGAGTTGAGTTTTAGATCCCCTCCCCCACACAACCCCTACGGACAATTCAGCACCTCGGAGAGGGGCTTTTAAGGACACAGGTCAGAATAGCATTGGGTCACAGCAGCAGCTGCATCAGTGTATGGGTCTAGGATTTTCAAGTCCATACTTAAGCTTTCTACATTTTTAGCTAGTTTTTGTTTGGCTGGTTGTTTTTTTGGTTTGGTTTGGTTTTTTCACTCTATGCTACCTAGCACTCAAGAACAAAAAGGAATGGGGTGTAACTGCCAAGAATCCAGAAGGCCCTGGATTCAACCCACAGAACAAGAGGTGGGGTTGAGAGAGAGAGAGAGAGAGAGACAGAGAGACAGAGAGACAGAGACAGAGACAGACAGAGATAGACACAGAGACACAGAGAGAGGGAGGGAGGGAGGGAGAGAGAGAGAGAGAGAGAGAGAGGGAGGGAAAGAATGGGAGGGTTATGAAAGCTTGAATAAGCTAAAACACGCCCCTGGGGTCTACAGATTTAGCAGCAGCTAAGAGCTTGTTCTTAAGAAGATCCGGGCTCCGTTACCAGCATTCACACGGCAGCTCACAACTGTCCATACTCCAGCCTCAGCAGATCTGATGCCGTCCTCTGGCCTCTGCAGGTACCAGGCACACATACTGTTCACAAGCACACGTGCAGGCTAAACACTCAGATGCATAAAACATAATAAAAATAAAATAGAATAAAACCTAAATCATGTTCTCCCCCTCTGCTTTCCTCTGAACAAGAGGCAAAGGGTTGGTGAGTTTTCCTTTCTGAGCTGAATCAAAGGACTACTCCTGGCTGAGCTTGGTGTTGTCTGAAGTTTTGTTCCTCTTTTCTGAGAGGATGCTGACCTAGGCAGACTGATGCTCCCAGAAGCTGTTGGGCCCTCACCAGGGGCAGCTTTTGACTTCGCCATTTTCTGTACGGCCCCCATATCCACATTTCAAGGCCATTGGCCTTCTGTCTTTGCAAATGGGTTTTACTTTGGTCAGATAATGTTCCCTCTGGGTGCCAGCTCACGTAGTGCCAGTGTCTCAGACGGGTATTCACTGTTGTCTCACCCTGGGAGTCCTGTGAGCTCACCACACCTTCATACCATTTTCATATCTATAAATTCTGCCCATGTCTGGAGCTTCTATACTGTGCTGGACCACAGTGTAGAAGACAGAGACACCGTCCCCACATGTGCATAATCAGAACTGTGTTAGTATGCCATTTGAGGGTGGGAGCATACTATTGGTCACTTTCTATGGTGTAGATAGTGACATGGACAGATTCAAGGTACCAGCTTGACATTACTAAATGTAGAATGTGACCTAGCTAATATGTGTAAAGCTTGAGTGGCAGACTGACCAGCTCCAACACAACTCTCAATTTGTTTCTTTTATAACCTTTACACATATTAGTTCATTTCCATAAACAGCTTCTATAGCTTCCCTCCAAGTCAGAGCTCACAGAAGCTCAGCTGGACAGATGAAAGCCTTCTCCCTCAGCCAGCTGGAGACCAAGCACTAGTCGCTGAGCAGACAAGAGATATGACACAGGTCATGTTGGGGTTGAGGAAAATTTAACAGTGACTATGGACTTTCTGACAAGTGCCCAATAGCCCACTGGGTTGTTCAGATGTTGTCATGGACAAATCACTACCACCAGCTTCCTGTGCTCATAGCCTGATGGAGACAAGAGAAAGGAGCAGCTAAACCCAAACGTCCTCAGGTATAGCTCGTGGCAGAGGGGAGGAGAGGGAAGAAGGGTGGGGCTCAAGGTATTCCAGGAAGCCATGAAGGCCTCGGCAGCTACTCTTTGGACACCTTGCCCTGTGAGGATGCTCGTGAGAGAGAAGTATGGAAGGCCTTAGGAAAGTAGAGGCCATGGCTGGGGTCGCATTTCTGGAGCCGACTCCAGGCACTGGAGAACTGTGGAGACAAGGCTGAGCTGAGTTTGGAACACATTGAGGTTGGGGTGTTGTTCCACTGGGATTACGCCTCTGTCCAGCTCCCCCAGGACCATTATATGTTTTATATATTTCTCCTACTAAGTGGGTACTGGAGCCTAGGGGTCCTCCAGCTCAGGGCCCAGCTCGGGCCTCACTGCACAGACAGTCTGCTCGCTCTATCAGCTTCTTCATCACAGTGTCTTCCAGTTCTATTCCTCAGGGACTCATTCAGCGTTTTCAGAGGGCTTGTCCAGAGAGTGTCTGTTCCAGACCCAACAGGAATGGCTTGTGTTTTCCACTTGGCCTTTGCTGAAAAGGGAGTGTGACTGTGAAATCTCTAAAGATCTTAGGTCCACGTCCCACAACTGTGGGTAAGTAATAGGGGCTTAGAGGGTCTGACATGGAACTATAGAGCTCAGAATGAGGACTTATAACTGGTCCCCCAGTCATCAGAGACAAGATGTGGACACAATCCAACAAGAGAAAAGAATGTGACCGTAAGGCCTGGTTATCCTACAGGAGAGGACATGCCCTGGGGCCTGAAGGGCCATGAGGGTACAACACGTGCTGTGCACCCCACATTTCCGGTGCGCGTCCAGCATAGACTGGGTGGGGAATGGTACGAAACGAACCAGATAGCAGATAGCAGGGCACAGTGAGCCTCCTATATAGACCAAAACGAACACAACCACGTGACCCACACTTGTCCCATGCCACTCTTGGGAACAGAATTGACTGGTCTGGCCTTGCCACAGATGCACAGTGAGGAGGCCTACTGCACAGACTCTGCAGTTGGCCAGTAGCTGATTAGTCTGGAAGATTAGCAAGCAACTGGGCTTTGGGTATTAAATAAAAGGTTTCCTCAGTCTGGAAGGCAGGGAAGATCTCCCTACAGAGGTGAGGAATAGGTTGAGGCTGAAGATTGAATGAGAAGGAAACATGTGAAAAACTCATTCCTAGCCACCTCAAGAACCTGCTTGACAATTTCTAATAGTTACACATGTGACCTAAGCAATCCCAGTCCTAAGCGTGTACCCAAGAGAAATGTTCACAACAGCCTTCTGCAACAGGGAGAGGATTAGCTACTCAGGGCTGAAAAAGATCATCGTGGGTAACAGCTGAGGGAAAAGGATGTGCACAAAGCTCGCAGTTTATCACAGAGCAGAAAGATGCTCAAGTCGTTCACATTGCTCTGTCTCTACGGGGTGCAAGAGCGGACAAAGCCCACCGGTGGCATACAGGGCAGAATGGAGCACAGTGACTGTTTAAAAAGATGGAAAAAGCCCCTAAGGATGGACATTTCTGTGTTTTAATCTGTGTTATGGTTCTGCAGATGTACACATCCTGAATTATTTTTTTCCACTTTGCTGACCCTTGCAAGGGTAATCTTTGATTTAATTATTTAACCTCTTTGTTTTATGATGCGTTGGAGGAACCTAAGCCCTTATTCACACTGGGCAAGTTCTCCATTGCTGAGCTATGCACAAAGCCTCCTCTTTGAACTTCAGCTTCTTCATCCAAACAGTAGGTGTGGTGCCACCCTCTCTGGAAAACCCTCAAGAAAATCAAACAAGAGGTTTCCTTAGAACTAAGGGTTGTGTCACTGTGTCAAGATAAAATATAGGATCTTAAGTCGAGAAGTTAAACACGCTTAATCCAGTCTAAAGAGGACATTCTTCCTTCTTCTCTCCCCTTGCTGCCTTGTGCTGAGGTTCCCTACAGGAGGTCCCCAGCCCTGCCATTTCTGGAAGGGATGCAGTGGGCCAATACAGCAGGGAAGGTCAGGGAGTCTTTCGGTTCAGGAAGTTCTGTGCATCACAGCCACCTACCCCACCTGCCTCTCAAACACTGATTAAGGACAGCTTCCAGAAAGATCTTAATTCCCTTCATTTCCAGCCTGCTGTGAGCCTGGGCTCAAAGATCACATGGGGATGAGAGCTGGAGTCACGGAGCAAATAAACAAATGGCAAAGACTTTCTAATCTGTGAGAAAATGATCCATCTGACCCTTCACCATCCTGGAAACCCCACCAGTCCTTGCCACATTTCTATGTCAGTCACTTTGACAAAGGATAGATGATTCCACAGTGCCAAGTCTTGTGAGCAAGTTAGCCAACTTCTGAAGCTCTGGAATACCAGTGCTTTCCCCACCCCTCCTCGGATGACACTAGCCACTATATTAGTTACTCGTTTGTTGCTGCAATAAAATGCCCAAGGAACAGCACAAGAAAGAAAAGGCTCACTGGGGCTCACAGTTAAACGGTGTAGTCCATCATAGCAAGGACAGCCCGGCATCAGGAGCCTGAGTCAGGGTCACGCTGCAACTGTAGTTAGGAAGCAGAGAAATGAAGGCTGGTGCTCAGATCCTGTGATGATTTCAATGAGAATGGCTCCCATAGACTCATATGATGGAATACATGGTTCCCACTTGGGAAGGATTAGGAGGTGTGGCCTTGTTGGAGGAGGTGTGCCACTGGGGGGTACCCTTAAGGTTTCAAAAGACTCATTACTGTCTGTCTGTCTGTCTCTCTCTCTCTCTCTCTCTCTCTCTCTCTCTCTCTCTCTCTCTGTCTCCTACTTTCAGATCAAGATGTGAGCTCTCCACTGTTCCAGCCACTGTGCCTTTGTTCATGGACTCCAGCCCCCTGAAGCTGTAAGTCCGAATTGAGCATCTTCTTTGTAAGTTGCCATGGTCACAGTATCACAGCAACATAAAAATAACAAAGACAGCTCACTGTCTCCTTTTCCTTAGTTCTAGATTCCCACCCACTTGGAGCTGCCCACACTCTAAATGAGTCTTTTCACCTTGATTAACCTAATCTAGATAGTTCCTCACACAGACACCCAGAGGCTTGCCTCCAAGATGATCCTACATCCTGTCACATTTAATAATCAATAGTAATAGTCACACCAGGCAATAAAACATGCTTTGGGCATTCGATTTAAAGCTACAAATACACACCATAGCTCAGCCTAAAGGCCTTCTGAAGCATAAGCTGAAAACATCTGACAGTATTTAATGAAATCTAGGGCAATTGCTTACTAAAAATATGCTATTCTTAACATAGACTATATACATATGTATCATACATGTGATGAGAATAGTTTCAACTTCTAATTATAGAGAGAGTTCACTAAAAAGCTGCTTCTTGGCTCATGCTTAGAATGTGCATGAGGAAGAGACAGCTGCGCCCTAGGCTCCGCCCTTCCTAGGCCTATGAGATGCACCTTGAGACAGAAACAGGGCACACCAGGGTGTGAGTGCTTGCTGGTAAGCACAGGCCAGCCAGGGAGTCCCTCCCATACAGTCCATCCCTGAATCAGTACGGGTCCTCTGCCATGGAGACGTGTCCATCCTACCAGCTTCCTGCACAGGACTATCTCCACCTGGACTGGCCACACCCTAGGCCTAGAATTCTCCCATCTGTTTCAAAGACAGCAAAGCTCCCTTCTGAGGTCACCCCGCCTTTACATTTCCCTGTAGGTTACACTGCACTGCCTTGGTTGCTGGCCTCGTTCCCTCCCCCAAGCAGACTCGTGGGTCCTTGAGTTCAAGGACTAGAATCTTGCTCTCACATCACTCAGCACCTGACGCGGAGCTAAATGTGTCAGGCCGGTGAATGAATGAATCGGCGAGTGAATGAATGCGCAGTCGAAGCTACATTTCTTTCTTCCTGTTACTCCCACACCCACTTAGGAGATTCTGTTTAGTATGTCATTGCTATAGCAACACTTCTAGCTCAAGGTTGTCTGGTATGAATTTCTTTCCCTTCCCATTCAAATAAAAGTTCAATTACTCTAGAGTTTAACTGTACCCTAAAAAGCACACAATTGTTAAAGAGAAATATGAGTATTTACGAGAACAGCCTTTCTTCAGAAACAGCTTCAGCTGTAAATATGTAAGACTCTAAAAGGAAAACAGAATAAATTGATATCATATCTATTCAATAATCCCTCTAGGGATCCACCATGCACACAGTCCATGACTCCCCCAAAAAGTGCAGAATATATTCTAACACTTGCCTGACTCTCCAGGCTTACACGAACCCAACATGTGCCTTTCCACACAGCAGCAAGCTCCTCCAAGCCCTTTCCCCACCCTATACATTATGAGTTAGGATCAGGGTTACAAAGAAACAAATCTGTTTGGGAATGTGTATGAATTTTCTTTCTTCTTATTGGGACCAGGCAGGAAGGGCCTGGGGGTGTCAGATGGGGTTGAGATACAATCTCACTATGTAGCCCAGGTTGACCTCAAACTGTGGCAATCCCAGTTCAGCCTCCGAAGTGTTGGGATTACAGATGTGTACCACCATACCTTGCTTGTATGAATACTTTCTTCTTGACCCATACATAAGCTGTTGTTCTGAAGGGCCAAGCCACAAACTCCCCAAGCTGTCTTTTATAGCCATTGGTCACATATTTAAATGAGGAAGTGAATGCAAATCTTCAGCCCATGTTTTTTAAAGAGGTGAAGTGTGTACACCTGAAATAGGGTACCACCTGAGGAGACCTGACCCCTAAGTGGCTCTCTATATTTTAGCCTTGTCTTGACCAGGGCCTTTACTAGACTTCTAGGCAACCCTGGAGATCAGTTTAGACCCTCAAAAAACCCACTTTGAGTTACCCCCATTCTTGCTCAGCCACCAAGGCCTTGTCCATTGTGTCCATTCTGCACATCAGCTGATGAAGTTGCTTTCTACAAAGTTCGAGTATAACAGCCTAATACAAAGGGGAAATGCATAATTAATTAAATGCAGCGTGGAAAGGAGGAATTAATCTTCTCACTGTCTTGGGAGCTTACAGATAAGTAAGAGGAGGCTCCGATGATTCTCATTATAATTGAGTGCTGGTAGAGACATCCTACTAACTGGGCTGGCTTCACCCAGCTACAGAAAGTTACGTAGAAGATCCTGTGCATATCAGAATGCCCACCATTAGTACATACACATACATTTCCTTGCTCTGCCAGCTGAGAAAAATAAATGCCATCCCAGCAGCAAGCAACACACTTGGCACCAAGACTTTAGTTTCCAATCCCAAGAACCCTTAGAGAAATGGTGGGTTTGTTTGTTTGTTTGCTTGTTTTTATGACAGGCAGAATGGACAAGGGATGAGATGCCTGGAGCATCGTACGGGGCCATGAACAAATAGACACAGACAAATGCATAGTGACAGTTGGGATCTTGGAAGTCCTCAGCCCATGGTGCCATCGGGAGGTAGTGTAATCTTTAGAGGTGGACCTAGTAGAAGGAAGCCAGGTCCCTGGGGATGTGACCTTGAAGGCAATACCAGAATCCTGCCTACTTCTGCCCCAGCCACCATGAGGGGAATAGCGTCCTCAGCCCTGTGCCTCCCTTCCATATTCACGGGCCTACAGGCCCAAGAGCAGCAGTAGGGCCAACCTTCAAGGACTGAGAGACAAAACAAATCCTCTGACTTATAAATCAGCTATGTGATAGTAACAGAATGCTAACACAAACCTGTTCACAGGTTTATGTCAAAGAAACACGGGGAGCATCCCCAGTAACCAAACCAGGACCACATGAGCCATAAAGCAAAGCAGAACTGAGTGAAGAGAGCCCATCTCAAGCGTAAGTGAGTCCCTAGTAATGTGAGCAAGTCAAGTCGGGAGGAGAGAAATCTCCCAGGCAGAGGAATAGCAGGCATTCTATGCAGAGCCTCTCTGTCCTGAGGGTAGGGGTGCACACGACATTCACAGCTCCTTTTAGGAAGTGTGGGGCACCCTGAAGACAGAGGGCGGAGCAGCTTCAGAGTAGAGGGACAGACAGCAGAACCTCAGCAGGTGATCACAATGAAGAGCAGCAGCCAAAGGTCCTGCCAAGGTTCTCCTGGCGTGGAGAACACTACCTGCCCCTGTGGCTTCTTCCTAAAAATCCACACCCCTGGTCTAAGAACACATCGGATAGTCAGGAGATAGTCACAAAGCTCTCCTCCAACCCTCTAAGCCATACATGACGAGAGAAGCATACGAGCCCAGAGGAGCCTGGGAAGACAGGGCAATAAGAACCACATCAGCACTGGCTCCACCTGCAACCAGTTGCTTCATCAATGTGGGGGAACACGAGAGTGTGGGAACTCTGAACTGTCTGTCTGTCTCCTTAATTTTTCTATAAGTATAAAATCATTCTAAGCAGCAACAACAAAAATCTTCTAAACAACACAAGCAATTGGGGGTGGAGTGGAGGACATGCTAGAGAGCTAGCTCAGTGGTTAAGAGCTCTTGCTGTTCTTGCAGAAGACCCCAGTTCTGATCCCAGCATCTATATCTTGTGTCTCACAACCACACGTAACTCCAACTCCCAGGGAATCTGATGCCTTCAGCCTCCACTGGCACCTGCCTTCAAGTGCACACAGACAAAAACATGTATACATAGTTTAAAAAGGTAAAAATACGTCTTGGAAAAAAGCAACCAACAGAAGATAGGGAAATGTTTGTAGAACATAAGAGACAGCAGATTACTTTTCAGCCAGCAAAAGGAGCTTCCAGTATCGGGTTGAGTGGGTAGGGCAGTGTGTGAGGATAAATGACAGTGTGTTCATACAATGCTTGAACAATTAGATAGAAGTCAACAAGGGTAAACTTTTAAGAAAATTAGAGAAGGAGAAAGGCATTTTCTTTTTCTCTGTGGTGTAAAAGAAAATACAAATAAGAAAAGAGGAGAGACCCACACCCACAATCCTCTAGACTCAAGAGGCTGGAGCAGGAGGAACTAGAGAAACTCAGCCCCAAAAACAAACAAGAAGAAAGCAAACAGTAATGGGCAGATACCCAATGGCCAGTGAGCACACGAGAGGGCAGTCAGTCTCTTTCAAAGACAAATTAAGTCTACAGTGAGTGCACTACACACCAGAATGTTTGCTACTGATATGATGAGGAAGATGGAGGGCATGTCATACACAGATATAAGAATTGGGGCTACAAAAGACACATTAAGATGTTGAGCTATATATGAACAACATAGAAGCAGCGAAAAGACATAGAAGGATTCCAAGGCATAGAAGGATTACTGCAATGATGTTCTAATTATATGATAGGTAGGTAGGTAGGTAGATAGATAGATAGATAGATAGATAGATAGATAGATACGCAGATAGATAGATAAGCAGATAGATAGCTAGATAGATAGATGGATGGATAGATAGATAGATAGATAGATAGATAGATAGATAGATAGATAGATAGATAGATAGATAGATAGATAGATAGATGATAGGCTCCTCATCTAAGAAGCTTAGGGATAGACTTTCATTTTCTGACCCTGAATTCTCACTGTGCTGTCCAAGCTGGCCTTGCAGTAGGATCTCTCTGCTTCAGTCTCTCAAAGTTAGGATAACAGGTGTGGGCCAACGTGCCTGCCTAAGTGTAGGCACCAGAACTCTGAAATGACAGAAATGAGAACAGTGCCATAGCATGATGGTGCAAACCTATCCTGCCAGCCCAGGGAGGCAGAGGCAGGATTTCACGTAGTAGGCTCAAAGGCATCCTGAGTTACTCCATGAAAAAAGAAAAAAAATGGAGAAAAGAAGGCAAGAGGAAGAGTGGTTTCCTGCAGGGGTGGAGCAGGACTACCTCTGTGTGGTTACTCAGGCAGAGACACAGAAGAACATCGCAACCTGAAGATAAACTTGCATTACGACCTGAAGATAGGTGCAGGCTGTGATTTGGATCTGGAATGTCTTGTGGAAGCCCTGTCAGAAGCTTGGCCCTTGTTAAATAAAGGAGAGGCATCAAGAGGGTTAGTTTGGGAAAAGAACTGACAAAAAAAAAAACTTTAAGGAATGGGCTTTAAAATCTGGGAGGAGCTTCTTTAACACAACAGGAGGGAAGGGAAACCCAGGAAAGTCTCTTGCTTTTTCAGCCTGGCCCTGAGACCCAGAGTCCATCTGGTGTCTCACCCTCCCACACTTAAGCAGCTAATGAGCAGCAGCCTGGGAGCGAGAGTCAGAGGGACCGTTCTTGGTTCCGGTGATGTGGTCATGGGATACAGAATTCCCTGTGTGGCTCTAGGTCAGCAGCTGAGGTCTGCTGGGGACAGGGAAACTCTATAGAGAGGCTCACTACAGGGAGTCACCCCTAAACAAATTGTTTCCATGCTGAATCACCTCCTCCTCTGTCAGGTATTACACAAGGACCAGTGCCCTTCAGCTCCAGACTATATAAAGATGGAAAGATGAAGGGTCAAGCTGAGGCACTGATTGTTCATCCATTGACTATAAAATTATTAGCCAAAATTGTGAGGCAGCAGCAAAGGCAAGGTCTCGCTAGGTTCCACAAGCTTCCTCCAAGATCAGTGTATCTTGTTGTATAGTACTGTTTATAAAAGTAACTTTTTTCACCAAATGTCATCTCACAGACTTCCTGCTGAATAAACTCGCCCTTTCTAGTTCTTTCTGAACTCTGGCTGGTTCAACTGTGCTATTCTGAATCAAACTCTTCTCCAAGCTGACTGATTCATATTGGCTTCTCTTGACTTCTGATTGAATTGCTCTGCTTAGAAGGACTGCCTCTGAACTCCTTGAATTGAACTGCTCTGAACTCAACTGCTTTGCTCCAAACTGAACTGAGTTCAATGCTCTCAACTGAACTGCCCTTCACACATGACTCACTCTACCCTGCTCTTAAGTAGCCTCTCTTTCCTGTCTGTTCTTGTGAGAGTTGGGCATAGCCTATCTCTGACTCATTCTGTTAAATCTTTCTCTGATTCTTCACTTTGCCTGCCCCTCAATTAAACATTGCTTTCAAACATGGCTCCTTCCTTCTACTAACTAACTTTACCTTCATTGTTTGGGATTAAAGATGTGTACTAAGGGAGTGTCTGTATTCCAGCCAGAGGGATTAAAAGTGTGTCCTTCATCCTGATCACACAAAGGTCTGGGTATGTGATCCCTTGCTAGAGCAGCCCTGTTACTGGATTAAAATTCCTCTACAACGGTTGCTGCTGCTGAGGGCAAGGCCAGCCTCAATCAGGTCCCAAAATACCAAGCCACACTGCTTCATGCACTTGGCTTGCTTAAAGACATTGGTGGGTTAGGGAGGTAGCCCTGTGGGTAAAACAATTCCCATGAAAACAGGAAGACCTGGGTTCAAATCCCCAGACACATCTAAAAATCTAGCATGGTAGAGTGTGTCAATTCCTAGTTTCTCTACATGAGATAGATGTGGGACCAGAGAACACCTGAGAGTTCAAAAGCCAGCTAGCTTGGTGACACACTACAACGTCAACTAGTTCAGAGCTTTAGTCTATGATCACATAGGGGGAAACAAGGTGGCAGGCAGACATGGTGCTGGAGAGTGACTTAGAGTTCTACATCTTGCAGAAGTAAATGCCACGCTAGGCTTAGCTTGAGCATCTGAGATCTCAAAGCCCTTTCCTACAGTGACACACGTCCTTCTACAAGACCACACTCACTCCAATGCCACATTTCCTAATGGGCCTAAGGGGGCCATTTTCTTTCAAACCACATAGTCACATTTATATTTTACTACCACATTTTGTTTCCTCCTTTACACATCATTTGCATTTATGTATGTATTTACTTATTTATTGTATGTGAGTGTGCTTTTGTGTGTGCGCATGTGATGTATCAGGCATGCACATGATACATCATGCATGTGGAAATAAGAACTCACATTGAGGGAGTCAGTCCTCTCCTTTCGGATTACAGGCTCTGGAGACTCAAACTCATATCATCGGGATTGGAGGCAAAGCACCTTTAACTGCTGAGCCATTTTACTTGCCCCCTTGTTTCTTCTCTTTAATAAACCTTATTGCTTTAATAAACCACCGGGGAGGCTGAAAGAGCTGGTGGAATTTCCCAGCAAGTGTGGGAAGCAGAAAGGGGAAGGAGATGCCCTCTGCCTGTGCACCTACCTGCCCCTCCCCAAATTATGACAGTGAGGATGGCAGGAGCTCTGACTGAAGGTTTGAAGATGCCAAATCTGCAAGGATGCTATCTGTCATGGGTAGTGTGGCTGGTCCTTCTACTTGTTAAGCCTCTGTCTCTGTCTCTGTCTCTGTCTCCATCTCTCTCTCTCTCTCTCTCTCTCTCTCTCTCTCTTTCTCTCCCCCCCCCACACACCCACACACACACCTCTCAGGGGAACTGGGCACCTTCTCTCTTGGAGGCCCTGCAGTTGCATGAGATCTGACAGGCTAGCTGAAGAGTTGGCTGAGATGACTCGCAGGCTCTGTTAATGGCCACGAATGTCTCTGAATGAAGAAGTGTGGGTGAGGTTCCCAGGGGTCGTTCCAGATACTGTTCTGTTGCAACCACAATGGTTTCGCTCTTGTTCAGCCCTACAGGAGCTCTCCATGTTTTTCAGTACGTTCCTGTCATGAAAAGAACCACCTTCTGTCCTTCATCACTTCAACTCAAAACCCAAACTTCCCAACAGCATCCAAACAAGATGGGGCCCACCCCACAGGGAAAAAAATCCTGCAGCAGGATTCAAATACATAATGTTCTGTGTGGGAGCACAGGGAGGAGGGGGCAGGGATGGTTTCAAGCTGCAGGAAGCCCCCTTTGAGAGAATGTACAGCATACCTCAGACTGCCCAGCCAGGAGCAAGAGAACTTTACCCACCAGCAAGCCTGCTGCACAAGGTAAGCTGGCTCTGGCCTGCTTCACATGACTCTAGACAGAGCAGAGACAGACACACAGACAAAGACAGAGACAGAGACAGGCAGGGGCTTCTGCTGTGGTCCCCAGGTAGGACTGGAGTGCTGAGGGACATCTGACAGAGCACTTGGGTAGAGGCCCTTAGAAAGCATCCTACGGATGTGTAGAAGGGAGAGCAAACTTTGACTGGCTTTGAGCTCTGTCCTCTTATTTTGAAGAATGAGAAACCCTAAAACCACACAGAAATTCAAGTTCACAAGCTATTTCCCCCGTTCATGGTGCAGAGTCCTTCTCCTAGGCTTATATGGTAATATGGAGAAGTCTCGCTTCTCAAGGCAAAAGTTCCAGTGGCTGTCTCTGCCAGAGAACCAAGAGAAACAGCTTCAGCCCAAACAGGAGGTGAGGATGAAGGTGTCCGTCCTGAGGAAACAGAAGGCAGACTTTCTCAAGCGCCATTGTTCTCAAGTCTCCAGCACGCCAAGGCGATGTGGGGGCCAGCTGAAGGACACCCTGGCTCCGGCTTTTGTCACCGTTTCCTGATATTGGCAAGATTAGGGCTGAGGAAACCCTCCGGACAAAGAGCAAAGAGACGGAGGAAAGTCAGAGGCCCCCCAGGGAGCGGCTGCAGCTGGCCCAGCAGCTCCTGTGCTGTGCAGAGGGATGACAACTATGAGAGCAAGCCTAGCCTGGGAATATGGTAAAGGTGACATCACTGTCAAACCAGGCGCCAGCTCAGAAGGCAGGGACGGAGGTCAGCAGGTGGGGATTTTTCCACATGTATTTAAAACTTTTGTCTAACACCGTGTTCAGAACTTCTGGATAGGCAAATGTGGGGCACCGCATTCCCTATTGCTTCTCGATGCATTTCACTTCTCCCAGCTCCTCCGAAGGAGAGTGTTTGGAGGCCAGGTCCTCACAGAGAGGATAACATGAGACTGTCGGGACGAGCCTAGATCCAACATCGGTGTCCTTTCAAGAGAACAGTCTGTGCTTCAGTGTCCCCACATAGAAGGATACTGAGGGTCTCAAAATCAAAGCGCAGTTAAGAAAGTTAAAGATTGACATGACAGAGCCCATGTCCCCAACCATCTCAGAACCCAGCAGGCACACTGAAAGCATCCCTGACAGGTGCTGGTACTTACTCATGAATAAGCAGTATCATTAACTTGTGTGGTGTGTGTGTGTGTGTGTGTGTGTGTGTATACACTCATGTGTGCAAGTGTGTATATATGAAGGCCAAAGGGCAACCCCACATGTCTTTCCTTAAGCATTTCTCAGTAGCCATCCACTGTCCAGTTTAAGACAGTGTCTTTCACTGGTCAAGACCTCACAAGTAGGCTCAGCTGGCCGGACAATAAGCCACGAGGCTCACTGCTCTCAGCGTCCCCGGCACAGGGCCTGCAAACACTGACCTCCAACTCCAGAACTTTCTGTATAGGTTTTGGTGACTAAACTCAGGACCTCATGCTTGCTTGGCCGACTGAGCTGTCTCCTCAGCCTTCTGGGGGTTTGCAATAATTCTTAAGTCTTTTCAGGGTTGTGAGGATTTTGGTCTAAAACCAATAATGAGAGCAGTGGTAGCTGCCAGCTAAGGGAACCAGCGGCAGTGCCTCTGCAGAGGCCCCATGAGATGAGATTACATGCTATATACATTAGGTCTGTGAGGACAGCGAGGTGGGCGCTGCAGGTCACAGCCTCACAATAAAGGAATCAAGATTTGAGCCTGAGAAGTCTGACTCAGGAAACATCAAAGGAGCTGAGAAACTTAGCACACACACCTTAAATCCCAGCACTCAGGCAGAGGCAGATGGATCTCTGAGAGTGTGAGACTAGGTGGTCTGTACAGTGAGTTCCAGACCATCCAATGTGACATAGTGAGACCTTGTCTCAAATTTAAAAAAGAAAGAAAGAAAGAAAGAAAGAAAGAAAGAAAGAAAGAAAGAAAGAAAGAAAGAAAGAAAGAAAGGGTAGAGGGAAAGGGAGGAGGAACAAACAATGGAAGAAAGGGAAAATACCAAAGTGCAAAATGCACCAGAAATAAGTAAAAAACTATATCCAAACACACTGAACTCAGGAAAGCACAGTTCCAAGGTGGGAAGCTATCACATCTTTCCTCTTTTTTTTTCTTTTGTATTTTGGTTTTTTTTCGAGACAGGGTTTCTCTGTCTAGCTCTGACTGTCCTGGAACTCACTCTGTAGACCAGGCTGGCCTCGAACTCAGAAATCCGCCTGCCTCTGCCTCCCAGAGTGCTGGGATTACAGGTGTGTGCCACCACCACCCGGCACATCTTTCCTCTTACCTTATATAAAATAGTATGGGACAAATAGACAAACCAAGTAAGGACATCAGGGTAAAAGATGTGATCTACATGGGCTACAACCATAAGTACAAGAGCCTAGAATCCAAGTCAATCTGAGCTACATAATGAAAAATATCACACACATGCACACACACATACACACACACAGAGAAATGAATACTTATGATCACATGTATGCACACACACAGACACACACAGAGACACACACACAAACAGACACACACACACAGACATACACACACAGACTACCACAATTGCCCATCACTGGTAAAGTTGGGTAGTGGATGGTATGCCATAACCATCACCACCAGGGGGCATCCTAACATCGACTAGGACAGGCAAGGGCCCATCTCTAGCCCCTTTTACAGTTGATGGACTGCTGGAAGGATGAAGGGAGTTAGTCAGTCAGTCAGTCAGCCAGTCAGTTAATTAGTTAGTTAGTTAGTTAGTTTTCACAAGTCAGGCTGAAAGAGAGGCCAATCTTCCCTTAGCTCCAAATTCTTCCAGGATAGGCAATGACCTTAAAACTCTCCTAGAGCCTCTGTCTCATGTCCTGCCTCCACAGGTGCCCTCCGGAGATGTACCTAATGAATGCAAGGAGAACATCAGCCTAAGGTCCTGCCTGAACAGAAATTGAGGTTGAAGTGTGCCCCTGAAGTCTTTGTTCTGGTTGCCTGAGATAGTCTCACAATGAGTGTTGGACTAGCCTCGAACTCACTATGTAACCTAGTGTCACTATTCTCATATCTCACATTCATCCTTCACCCAGAACTGCAGACAGAACTGGAGAGATGGTTGGTCTTTCTACTGTAGGCCGTCTGCTGAGGAAGGGGTTCCAAAGTGTCACAATTTAGCCTAATGATGTCACAATGCAGTATTGTCATGGAACAAAGACTGTTGCACTGTGATGTCACAATGACACACCTTTGCTCGTTGTGCAAGGTGATATCATTACCCTGCAATGAGCTGAAGGGTGGGATGTTGTGGCAAAAATGCAGCAGTGTGATGGCACAGTTCATCATTGTGAATTCACTCGGAGCATTGTGATGTCACAGTCTAGCCCCATGATGTCGCCATAGAGCACTAAGACACCGCACTAAAGCATCAGGATGGTACAGTGGAACTGAGCTGGGTGACAGGTGTGACCAAGTGAAGATCATAAGAACTCTGGTAAATTTTTACCCGGAAGCCAAATGAAGAGGTCTGGTATTCTACCCCAGGGTAACGTATGTCTTGAATTCCATCCCACCTAGGGAAGCCCGTTTCTAATCCCATCGATCCTTAGGTGAGTTACCAGAGATCAGTTGCTCATTCCATTGGGAAAACCGCTCATTCCTTCAGAATAGTTCAGACTGTTCAGGTGTCTTGAACAGAAGGAATACAGCCGTGAACAAAACAGAGAGCTATGTTTTCTGGAAGCTTCCACCTCAGAGAAAGGAGCTGACAGTAAGCAAAGTGCTAGTTCTGTGTGCATGGATGAAATGAACCAGTGTGAAAGACAGCTGAGAAAAGGCTGGCTTGGGACTGCAATGTTGACTCTATGGGTGTTTGTTCTGGTTGCCTGAGATAGTTTGTTCTGGTTGCCTGAATTAGAACAAGTTGGCCATGCCAGGATCTGCTATCTCCTCCTGCAGTGGGGTGTGGGTAGACAGAGGAGCAAGATCACAGGTGTGCAAGATGGGTTGAGGGTCAGTGGATGGGGATGGGGGCTAGAATGAGACTCCTGAAGACCGTGTAGGAATTCTAAGGTTGTTCTAGGTGCAACTGGAAGCCACTGGGGTTCAAGATAAAAGAAAGGTAGAAAGATTCCTACTCTGATCAGTCCTGGAACCACGTCTAGGCAGACTAAAGAAGGGCAAGGAAGCAGTCGCAAAAGGTTCATAGATAGTAGTAGTCTGGACTGACCAAGCAATACCTTACCCACAGGTAGGAAACATGGCAGCGATCATGTAAGGAAAAGTAAGGAAATACCAGGCTTACCAAAAGCACCCCAAGGTCTGGGCTTGCTCAGCCCAGCAAGGCTGACAGCAAGTAGACAACAAGCCATGCTCCCAAAATGATTCCCAGAGGCACCCCTAAAAAGTGAGTCAGAAGGAAAAGGACAAGGTTGCAGTCCATGAGAAAGGCATTGCCAGGGCCTGTGCTTTGTGAATGTTTCCTCCTAGGGCTCCACAGAATGCACTAAGGAGGCCCAGCAGAGTGCAGACACTGCCTTGGCCCTTACAGCACCAGGCGATACAGCCCACGCTGCAGACGGAAGAAGAGCTGCTGTGAAGAACAGTCTTCATCAGGAGCACCAGGCTTGGGCTACCCTAATGCTATGTTATGTGTCGTACAAAGTTTAGGGTTAATTCTAGACTCGCTAGGACTCAAGCCCTTAGGATCAGAGTCGAGACAGGAGTTGGGTAGGCCTTGGGCATCTCTGTGGCTCTTCTTCTGTCATTAGAATTCTTTATGAGGGAGATCTGTCATTAAGAAGGGCAATGAAGGTCAGGGCTCTCAGCAGGGTGCAGGTGGGTTTATGGGATTTGGAGTTTAGTAATTAGCCCGTGGTTAACTACGCTTTAAATTTGTTGGTATTGGGAGGAGTTGAGGTCAGTCTTATACTAAGTCATCATCATTAGGAATTCAGGGCCTTCTGGTACAGAAGCAGTAGATCCCCAGACAGAATTAAAGTCAAAGTATATCATCAGAGTTGTGCTTAAAGAGGCATGAATGTGTTAAATCATTAGTTAGTGATGTCCTCAGGATGAGGCATTGTCCATCTGTCTGCTCCATTGCCTGTTTGGGCCATGCTGAGGGTTATTGAGTCATTAATGTTTTTGAAGTTCTTAGCTTTAACAACCTTGAGACTGAAAATTTTATTGTCAGTCACTATGGCAACATTCCCAAGAAAAATAACCTAAAATGATGGAATTGTTATTTGGGCTCACGGTTTCGGAGGAGTTAATCCATGGTTGGTTGGTTCCACTGCTCTGAGGCCTGTAATGAGGCAGAACATCACAGCAGAAAGCACACTATAGAACAACTGTTCGCTGTGTGGTGGCCAGGGTCTCAACATCTCCTTCAAGCAGATATTGACCTACCTGCTCCAGCCCTTCCCAATAGGGCCACAATCCCTTAGTGTGGGAGCCTTTGGAGTATGTTAAGAACCAACTCATAGACCAGGCAGTGGTGAACCATGCCTTTAATCCCAGCACCTGGTAGCAGAGGCCACCCTGGTCTACAGAGTGAGTTCCAGGACATCCAGGGCTGCACAG
Organism: Apodemus sylvaticus; assembly: GCF_947179515.1. Taxonomy (NCBI): domain Eukaryota; kingdom Metazoa; phylum Chordata; class Mammalia; order Rodentia; family Muridae; genus Apodemus; species Apodemus sylvaticus. The sequence continues at coordinate 114,772,871 of NC_067476.1, forward strand.
AAAAACCCTGTCTGGAAAGCAAAAAACAAAACAACACACACACACACACACACACCAAAAAAACACAAAGCAAGCAAACAAAAATGAATCAAATCATAACAGCTGAGCTCATTTAGAGCCTGCCTCCATCAAAACTGCATAAAGTCATTTGGGGTTTAGGGCAATTTTGAACAATTAAAATAGTTCTGGTGTTTTAGTTGCTTAATGTTAAGTGTGAGAATTTTAGGCTCATTTATGATCTGTGGCCTCTGGGGATCTTCTGGACTGTTAGACTAGAGTCATTCACATAAAGCTGAAATTTATGGACAGGTATAATATGTGATCTGGTAGTCTTCTGGGACCCTTAGGATTCAGGGCTGTTCCTGGTAGTTTAGGGTCATGTGGAATGATTTTGAGTTGAAGGATCTAAGATTGGATTATTTGGAGATCATCTAAGGTCCTTTTTAAAGGTTTTTTAGATCTTTTTTCAATGGTGTCTTGTATGGGTATTTTGCCTGCATGCATGTCTGTGCACTTTAACATGCCCGATGCCTGTGGAGGTCAGCAGAGAGTATAAGATCCCCTAGGACACAGAAGATGGTTGCAAACCACTATATGAAATCTGGGAAGCAAACCTGAGTCTTCTTCAAGAGTAAGTGTTCTTGACTGCTGAGCCATCTCTCCTGCTTCATTGAAGGCTACTTTAGTGGAAACTAAGTTTACATTTTCTAAGTCTTTGCTTTGTGCTTAAGACACATCTGGATATTCATTCATTCCTTATGCAAATATCACAGTGCCTACCCAAGGCCAGGTACTGATCAAGGTATTTCGGACATCCTCGAGAGTCTAGGTATTTATCAGAAAGTGCACTTCCTGTTATTCACAAAGATGACTGAAGCTGATGGCCGTGCTCAACCCAGAAACAGCAGCAGCAAGAGCTGAACCTCAAGAGAAAGGAGAGCTTGTGATGAGCTGGGAAAGATTGTTCCAGAAAGAAGGAGAGACAAGTTTGAATCCTAGAAAGAGAGGGTGTTGGGCGTGTTTGAGGGACAGCAAGTCCAGAGAGATGATACCACAGTGGCTGTCCAGAAGGTGGGAAGGGATGGGGACATGAAAGGAGCTGGTGTTTGACAATTTAGGTAGATTTGGCTAGAGATTTTGGGTTTCTTCCTTCCTTCCTTCCTTCCTTCCTTCCTTCCTTCCTTCCTTCCTTCCTTCCTTCCTTCCTTCCTTCCTCCCTCCCTCCCTCCCTCCCTCCCTCCCTTCCTTCCTTCCTTCCTTCCTTCCTTCCTTCCTTCCTTCCTCCGTCCCTCCCTCCCTCCCTTCCTCTCTCTCTCTCTCTCTCTCTCTCTCTCTCTCTCTCTCTCTCTCTCTCTCTCTTTCTTTCTTTCAAAACCACTTAGAATATGAAATGTCATTAGGTTCTTAATATTTAGATTTGGTTCGTTTAAGGTTTGGGAGTCACTAAGACTTTTTGGAATATTTGGTGGCATTTAGAAGTTGCTATAGCAGAGTTTTCTGGAATTCATCTGAGATTATTTAGGGCTATCAGTGTTAAGGGCTTAAGGTTTTAAATTTTTAGGTTTTAGTTAGGAGCCCCCCAGGTCCTACAGTTGGTGTCATTTGATTTTTTTTTTTTATTTTTATGTGACTAGTTGGATTCTGTTCTGTTTTGTGAATATTTGGGTGCTGAACCCAGAGCCTCATGCAAACACTCTACACTGAACTACATCTCTAGCCCAAACTTACTCATGTGAGAGATAGAGTCTTTCTGTGTTGCCCAGGATAGCCTCACTCAAGCAAGCCTCCCACCTCAGCAGTAGTCAGGAACCACAGTCTGCCCCAGGTAGACCGTCACACTGTATTTTACTTCTCTGAGGCTATTTAGGATATTTTTTAATTGTTGTGGGCATGTGAAAGTTTTTCTTATATGAACTTCAGCCACTAGAGGTCATTTAGGATCTCTTAGGATTCTTCTGGGTCGTATAGGATTGGATAATAACACCCCGGCGGGCGGCTTAGGGTTCTTTTGGTATCTCATGTCTCAGTGTTTGCATGGGATGATATGTCAGTGCTTAAGGCTGTCTGGACCTAGATTTGGAAGCTTAGTGGATTGTTTGGCGATGTGGTTCTCAAGTTTAGTGTATACAGGAAAGCACACAGGCAAGAATAATGCTTGACAGGAACTGTATCAGGAAGCCTGCTGCAAAGACCCCTGACCCTTTGACACGGGCATAGGCACACACATGCACACACACACACACACACAGTCACACACTTGCGCGTAACCCTACACCATATACACAGACACCACACTCATACTCCACACACATACCACATACATACAGAAAACATTCACATACACACACACACACACACACACACACACACACACACAGGGAGAGAGACACACACACAGAGAGAGAGAGACTTATTTTAATCAAAGAAAAAAGTGAGAGCCAGCTTTAGAAGCTACAGACCTGAAAAACTGAATCTGATGGCAATGTCTGCCTCATATTCATGGAGATAAGCACGGGACTGTGCTGATCTAATCATCAGCATCTAGAGAGAACTCTGCGAGAAATCACCACCACCCTCTGCAGAATGAGGAACCACCACAGCCCAGCAGGCTGAGGGCCAAGTTCCTGTTGTTTCTGTTACTCACTAAAGCTCAAAAACAGACATGAGGATTTGTGCGGTTTTTTTTTTTTTTTTTTTTTTTTTAACTTCCAGAATCCTTGAGGTTTTGAGGGTGGCAAATTCCAGGGGCATTTTAAGATCAGCTGGGTAACCCTCTGGCTATTTGTTGTTGGTTTAGTGTGCACCACCAGAGTAGGCACCAGAGGACCAGAGTCAGCTATTAATTCTGATAACTATGTGGGTCAGACCAGAAATGACCACCACAGCCTTTATCTCTCAGCTCTCTCCCAGGTCTTGAACACATGATCAGGTGCTCATGTGGGATGGGGGCGTGGCCTATATGCAAGATCCACATTAGCCAGAATTGCCCACAAGAGGGCTTAGTCAGTGGAGCATTACCTCTGTGCCTAGCTCTCTTTTAATTTTTAAAAGGGGTAGGGAGAGGGGGAGAAAGAGATCTGTACCTTTGGACTTAGTAAACAGGACATTTTGTGTTAAAGCCTGTGTAATCAAAGCATAAATAAAACCTAACCCTACCATTAGGTAATTGTTTTCATGGGCTTTTACAAATCTGCCTCCATTCATATCAAGCATGATCTCTCCGCTTTATATAATTGTTCTGGTTTCATTTCTGTTGCTGTGACAGAGACCCTGATGAAAAGCAGCTTAGGGGAGAAAGGGGTTAACTTCACCATACATTCCAGATCTCAGCCCTTCATTGTCAAGACAGAATCCCAACGCTGTATCTTGAAGGCAGGCCTGTTTGCCCTCCTACAGAGTATTGGTTTCTGACCAAAGGATTCAGGAGGAAAGAAGGATAGAGCTGCTTACTAGCTGTCTCAGAAACCGCCTTATACTCAGCTACCTTTCTTAGCTCAGAACCACTTGCCTAGTGATGGTACCACCCACAGTGGGCTGGGCCCTTCTATATCAATTAACAGTCAGAGCAACCCTGAACAGACACAGCCGTAGACCTCTCATCCAGGCGATTCCTCAGTTGATGCTGTCCTCTTAGATAACTATAAGATGTGTCAGGTTGACAGTTAAAACTCACCAGCACAATATTCCAACATCAATTTTTAAATTATACTTGCAATGGTTAAATAACTTTATAGTTTAATTTTAGGTGAACCATTATCATAAAAGTCATGAAAAACCTACTTGATGCATTGAGATTACCTGAGTCTACAGATAAATGTAGGAAGCCTGCAACATTTCTAATCTATGGATAAAGTATATCTTCCCATTTTTAATTTTATTTTCTAATCTTTTATTAAAGTCTATACTGAGAAATATAATATTTTATACACTCTCATTGTTTTAACAACTTTGAAAAATCATCTAATGTTGACTGATTCATCTCTAGCCTATTATGAGCATTGTAAATTCAGCTTTTACTTTCTGATCTTTTTTTTTTATGGATCATAGCTGCTGTTGGCATTTTTGGTTTTCTTTGTTCAAGAGCTTTGGACCGAACTACTTCATTTTTGTGGCAATTTGTGTTATTGCCAAAATTTGGTTGAAGAACTTTAACCAAAAACCAAAATTATATTTTTATATATAGTCCTTATCTTTAGGATCTTTACCTAGGATCATTTTGGATTAAAGAATGCACCAGACAGTTATTTGGTATGCGTGGGAGTTCTCAAAAGTTTCTTCCCAAAATTATACCCCAGACAACTCTGAGACATAATTATCTTCCATTAGTTGGGCACACCCACGCTGTCCTGTTACTTCTGCCCCAATGTTGGGACCAGTTATCCTCCCAGAACCTTGGGGTGCTCTGCCCTGTTGCTGCTGACCCCAGAGCATTGTATAGGTGTGGGTAGGGAGACCATGACAATTCACAGGGGCTTGGTGACTAGTAGGGGACATTCAGAGTCATGAGTTGCAGAATGACACTAACCTTTTATCAGAGACATATTTGCCAAGTCTCCATTCATCCTGTGGGAGATCCTTTTATTTTGCCATGGAAAAGCTTTTCAGACCATGTAATCATACATAATTCTGGGCATTTGCTTTTGTTCTGCATAGTTATTAGTGTCACTTCCAAAAGAACTATCATTTAGAGGATGAACCAAGATGGAAGAGATGGCTACACAGTTAAAGGGTCTAGGTTGGACTCTCAAGACCCCAACACCTCAGCTCACAGACTTCTGTAACTCTCTTTCCAGAGGATCTAGCACCCTTCACTGCCCTCTGAAGGCACCAGGCATGAACAGGATACACATAAATAGATGCAGATAAAATGCCCATATACATAAAATTAATTGATACGTTAACAAATGAATCAATTCTAGAACTCATTATGGTGGGTGTGGTTGTCAATACTGTATTGTTTACTTGAAATTTTCCAGGAAAGTGGAGCTGAAGTGGCCTTCTAACCCAGCCCGAGACATTCGACGTGGTAACTGCACATGATGGATGTGTTAATTAATCTTACTGTGGCAGGCATTTCATGCTGGATATCAAACCAGTTTTATTGAGGTGTGATTGATAAAAGTCGTGTTCACTCACCGTTGACTGGGATACCAGGTATGGCTGCTAATTTCCTGTAAAGTTCCTACCAGTGTGCCTTCAGTTTTCAAACTTATAAAGTTGACTTACACACTTATAAAGTATGCATTAGTAGTATGTAACTTATACGGAGTGAATGTGTATATGTGTAACTTACATGTGTTTTTGAATCATAAGTGATGACAGTTTGTCAGGGGAGGGGGTGCTAACGTGTTTTGGTTTTGGATCACTTTACAGGGAAATAGCGACAGCGATTTTACTCAAGTTCGTTTATGAGTAGCACTTGCTTATACTCAAGCATTGCAGTAACTCGTTCAGGGGCTTCACAGACCTGCAGATAGAGTCTTGTACTCCACCTAGTGAGAACTGTAGCATGTGAAACAGACAGTACTAAATCAAACCCATTTTCACAGCACGGACCACCAGTTCCCTTACAGCTTGCTAAAATTTGTTGGGTAATCTACTCATTCTGACTTTCTGAGGCCTATTACTTGCCTGGACCCCCAAAGAAATCATTTGTCTCTTATCTATGTCACACACCACTGTGACATGCAGTATAAAAGTCAGCTGCATTTGGGGAAAATAGCATTAAAATCTTGACTTGGCTGTTTCCTTGTTCTAGGGAGCAAATTGTGGTGATTATTTAGTCTTTGTGGCCAGGTTTCCAGGAAGGCAGCTGTTGGTTGCATGTTCAAGCTTTATAAACCAATCATTCTCCCCCCCTTTGTATTAGTCAGGGATCTCCAGAGAAACAGAACAAATTGAGGGTGTGTGTGTGAGTGTGTGTGTGTGTGTGTGTGTGTGTGTGTGTGTGTGTAGAATTCACAAGATATTAGATGAATAAGACACAAGTTAAACACTGTGGGAATGGGTTCTGGGGCAGGACAGAGGAACTGGGAAACAGGGCGGTGGCAGGCCATGTCTGCAGCCACTGCATTCGCTCAGCCTCTCTTGAGCAGGTGGTGAATTCAAGATTGCCTCTGGAAAATCCATGGGATTATAAACAAACAAACAAACAAATAAATACCTACTTTCAACCCACAGTTGGTGGAATCCAATGATGTGGAATCTGCACATAGAGAGGTCTGACTGTATTTACACACAGACACACAGACACAAAGACACACAGACACGCACATGGAGAAACTGTTTTAAGGAACTTGCTTATGCAGCCAAGGTTAAAGTTTGAGTTTGCAGTACAGTACAGGTTGGAAGCAGAACTCCTTTCTTGGAGGCGCAGTGCTTTTTCTAAGGCCTCCAATTTCTTTGATGAGGCTCACCCTCACTGTGGAGGGTAATCTACTCAAAGTCTACTGATTTAAATGTTAATTTCATCTAAAACAAACAAACACCTCAAAACAAACGTATTGGACCACGGCCTAACCAAGTTGACAGTTGCCACCAGCCAACATGAACTCACACCTTCAGCAGAGTGGAATTTAGATGTTAGTCTGAAGGCCAACCTCTGGGAGACCACTAAGTGGGTGCCACCAATGAAGCAGGGTCAGGTCCCCAGATCCTAGTTTATAGGCAAGGAAACTAAGCCTAGAAATGTATTTATGAACTTGACAGAATTAATTCATTCAGTATCCTAATGAGCCAGAGCTGACCTCAGGGTCACCCTGACACAGTGCCACTCTGGTAAGTCCCAGGTCCACACCAGTGGCCTCAACTCAATACTCACCGGAAAACATGCTCATTTTGTTTCCCATCAGAAACAGTTAGTGATTTGAATGTGTCCCCCAAATTCATGTGTTGCCACCTTGGTCCCCAGTGGCAGAAGGGCCTGGAGGGAACTGGGTCATTGGAACTCTGACCTGGTGAGTAGGATAAACCTCTCATGGAATCATGGGATATTGAAGGTGTGGCTTAATTGTCAACACAAGCCCTCAGGCTTTGTGGTGCACGTGTACTTGGCATGCACAGTACATCCCGCCGACAACAAAACAGAACAAATATGTAAAGCCCAGCTTTCTCCACTATGCTTTCTCTGTCTTATTATGTGGGCCCCCAAAGGCCTCACCAGACACTACCTCTGTGCTGATAGACATTACAGGCTCCAGTGCTTGAGCTAGATCGGCCTTCTACCCTTTGTACATTTCCTGGTCTCTGCTACTTTGTTATGTAACACTAAATAGACTAAAAACATTATAGCTAATCCTGGGCACATTCAAACCACAAACCCTGGGGGAAGGAAACAGGCTTAAGGTTTCTGAGCCTTCACCTTACAACTGACCACAGCAAGCAGAGCTCCCCCTCCTAAGGCCCATAGAACAAATCCACAGGGACTCGCTTCTAAAAGTGCTTTATTTAAATAAGGTCTAAGATGGGTACATTACAAAAAAAAAAAAAAAAAAAAGATTAAAAGGTTACAAAACCACGACTGCCCACTGAGGCCCCGTCCAATCATGTTAAGACACTGAAGTACATCTAGATTTTAAGTTCATAACCGACAGTTGAACCAAGTCATGTACCATTCCTAATAGGCAAGTTAGGCCGAAGAAAGAAAGACTCCACCCAGCTAAGAGGGAAAACTGAAGAATCACTAGTAGTAACCCCTGGAGACAGAGGCTTCTCGAACGTTCACAGCTTAAGTACCCCTGTGCTCAGATTAATGGGAGGGGGAGGGAGGGAGGGAGGTGCATCCCAAGATATGGTGAATACCTTCAATTATGTCTGAAAGGATGAATGTCACGCCAGGTTTATAGATGCTCTCTCATCTGGCGGAAGCCAAGCTTTACAGAAAACAACCTAAGCAGCTTTAAAACAGGCAGTGCTGTGGGAGTTAGCTGGGGCAGTCCCCTGCCTCCTCCCTCACCCAGGGCAAAGCTTACTCCTGTGGGACGTTAGAACTCCTTTGGTCACTGGACATAGCTCTTTCTTGGAAATGTATCCCTAACCCCAAGTTCTCCGTGTTACAAAGCTTCAAATAAAATTTGGGTTTTGATTTGAGGCTTTACTGTTCCTGTCATTTCCAAGCACCGGCATTTCTTGAATGCTTCTTGCCCTGTTTGGCCAGTTTCCTCATCTACCCTCCTGACATCAAATCCACACTCAGAACCACAAAACACAATCCGTACCAAGTTGTTTTTGCAGATTTTGGAGGACCATCATATGGCACGGATAAAATGATAACATCTCTCTATCTGGAAGCTTCTAGAAATAGTTAGGAAAGGAGAAGGTTGAGAATATTTCTTCCCAAACCATCAGCATGTCCCAGACCAACATCTCAGTCTTGGCCTGCGGCACTGTCCTGGGGAGGGGGGGGGAAGGGGGGATGGGGGGGAGGGAAGGGGGAGAGACGGGGGGCTCTCTCCCCAGCCTCGGCTCCAAGATGCATCTGTTCAGTGTGTTGGCAGTGTGCCCTCACCAGTAGCACAGGCATGACTGGTGTTTGTGCTTTGGGCCCTGTTCCAACTAACAACCTTACGCATTGTAGGCATCACCTCCCCACGGACATGGTCACCGAGAAAGTGAACCTGTGCTTGATCTCACCCCCTCACTCAGACGGAGGCCCGTGTTCTCGTCGCTTGGCCACCTGTAACATAAGCCTTCGTGGGGGTTGGGGGAGGGGAAGAGTCCAGATGCAGCCAAATCGCTTTTCACATGTTGGATTAATGCCCCCCCCCACCGCCTCGTGTGCTAGTCTTTTATGCCTCAGGATTTCAGGCCCACTGCACCCAATTACATAAGCCCACACTAATCGGTCTCGGAGTTCAAAGCTGCGAGGTGAAGTGAGACCAGTGAGAAAATCCAGTTGCCACTGTAGAGGTCTGTTCTGCTACAGCTATGTCAAAGGTTTCCAAAGTTCACAGGGAGGGTGGTGCTTGGTGCGGGTGTCAGGAAACAGGCCCTACCATGCTAACATCCTGCAAACTGTACCACAGCGCTTGCTTGCTTGCTTCTTTCGTTTCTTTTAATGTGTGTGTGTGTGTGTGTGTGTGTGTGAGAGAGAGAGAGAGAGAGAGAGAGAGAGAGAGAGACTAGAGAGTAAAGTCAGCTTTTCATACACACACTAAGAAAATGCTCTACCACTGAGTCTCATCCCTGGCCAATTTCCTAGAACTCCTGACCAGTTCTCTTTGGACATGAGAACTGATCTCTAGGGAATGTGCCAGGATGGATTAGTGAACATGTACCCCAACTCCCTTTCTGAACCCCATTTTTTAAAAGCCATCTATCTTGGCAACACCTTCTTGGAAAGCCTAGCAACCTAACGCCCAGAAACAAGTCACATACTGACACTGTCACAATGAGCTTTCATAAATCAGAAATAACTTCCCGGTTAGTGCGTGTGCTCCATGGAAAGCCCCCAAGTTCCCAAGGGAGAACTGTGGATCAACATTGGCTCTGAACATTCAAGATAAAGATAACTGGAAGAGAAATTATCCAAATCAGATTTTCTCAAATATTTGCACTCACAGAGCTGCTCTTTGTCTGGAGTAGAGGAGCCCCCACCCCAGCTCCCCACTGAGTTCAGAGTTTTTCTGGGGTGTATGCACACAAGGAAAGCTACGTCCCCCACCCACCCCCCAGTTCTGTGCTTTGTTGTCTTTGGAGTCTATGATAGAAACTGAGACCCACTGGGTTTCCATCCCACTGTTCATGGGATGGATTATGCTGCCCCGGAAGAAGTGCAAGGTTGCTAAGTGCTACCCAGCAAAATGGCTGGCCACAAGCCATGTCTGAAAGCGCACAACGAGATCACAGGTGTGGGCCTCTGAGAAGGGCAAAGGACAGTGACATTCCTACACAGGAACAGGTCTGCCGCAGGAACAGAGTCCACCTTCCTTAAAAGGCACACAGGTCAGGGTCCCTTAGCTGCTCAACTGCTTGGCTTCTAGAGCTTTCTTGAAAGCAGGTAGGCAAGAGCACCCTGTTGTGGCAAGACTCAAAGTTGTTTGAGTTGCGGACTGTTCATCTCACCTGGTTGAGTTTCATAGACCAGTAGCAAGTACATCCACCTGTCCAGCCTCAAATGCTACAAGTCACACAGGGGACCAGCTACAGGACAGCATCCCGAATGGAGGGGTTACGGGATCAGCCCTTTCTGCCAATGAGGCTGGTTCTAAAAATCAGGGGCATGACTTCTCAAAGGCTAAGCAAGCGCTGTCCTCTCTGCCCACACCCATGGAACTCCCTATAGAGCTTCCCTACTCCCTATGTTGAATGAGCAACAAGACAGGTCTCCATTCTTGGAATCCATCCTCATGCATAAGGTAAAGGAGCTCGCATGTGCACAAAGGCCAGAAAGAAAGGCATGCAACTTCAAACACAGTGCTCCAACTCCATGTGCGAGATGCTCTTACTGGTGTGGCAGTGGGCTAGGCTTAAGGCGCCTGTCGTCTCAGCTGGTGGCTCAGAACCTTCCCTTCGGTCTACAAGTGCTTAAAAACTTTTGAGTGCCATTTATCCCAGCATACACCTGGCTCAGGCACATGAGCAGGTCAGAGTGAACTGAAGTGGCAGCCAGAGAGGAGAAACACCCAGAAGCCTCCACAAATCCAAGAACAAAGGCAGAATCTATTCTTTCCGGGCAGTCGCATAAGATGGGGACATTAATTGTGCTTTCTACAATGATAATCCTTCCAGTGCAAAAACTCATAGACTCATTGCATCCACCCCGAGGTGATCTTGCTTTTCCATTTCATTGGACTTGCCCCAAAGGCATGGGGCTGCCACTTGATGAATTCCCAAGGATCTCACGGTCACCCATCCTTCTTGGCAAATGAGAAGAATCTCTGCTGTAAACCTTCAGACATTCCAAATGGTGAGCCTGCAGCCTCCTCCTCCTCCCTGTCAAACATGGCAGATAAGTGCGGCTGTCGTTGGCACTGGAAGAGGCAAAAAGCCTCCACCACTCCCCTGTTCTTCCTGCACAGGAGCACTATGTGTGCCAGCCACATGGCACCTGCTGGCTGCTTGGAATTTAAGGGAATGTAAGAACATCAGGGAGGCATGTGGACAGAGTAAGTACACATATGCACACTTGCCTGTGTGTGCACACATACACACACTCAGGAATGAGAGCATACACATTGCGGGTCCTCCTGAGAATGAAACGAAGAAGGGCCGGGATCCAGCTGTCTGCTGCTTCTGTGTCCTACTGCAGGGAGCAGTGCTGGCTTTGGTTCATGTGAAAACGTGTCTGTGGAAGGATGCCTAGCTTCCCACGGGTCTCCTCAGGTCAGCCTCAGGTCCTGGAGAGTCTGGGTTGCCTTCATTCCCGTGGCTCAGAGGGTCTCGGGGGTCTCTGCTATCTCCTCTAGCCTTTGCCGAATCATTAGCCGGAGCACAGTGTACCTGGGGACAAAAGCAGCCCGAAGTAGACAGCAGTCTGCAATATACCTCTTGTGCCTTTGCTGCCACCCAAACATCACTGGAGCCAACCATCCTGTCCCTTTGCTGTCATCACTGACCACTCCCACCGACTTCACATAGCCTTCCACACTAGGATGGCAGGGACGAAAGAGGTCCATCCCAAGTGAGATTCTTTCACACTGGTTACAAAGTGTGGCAGATGGAGACTAGAAATATGAGGTCACCAACAGCAGCAGAGACAGGTTCAGTGAGTGCTTACTATACCAGAGGTACCTAGCACAGTACTCTACGAAGGCACTGTGCACAGTACTCCACATGCAAGGTATCTATCTCATGGACCTTCATCAAGGCTGGAACATACACAGTTACCAGTATTTCACCTTTGGGAGAGTCTATTAAAATGGCATCCTCAGATGGGTCTGCCTACACTAGTGCCTGCTTTTGCAGAAGAGGCTCTAACAGCTACAGAACATGCTGCTTCCTATCTAGTGGGTAAATCATTTTCCGCACAAAGTTCATGAGCCGTGGCATTGCAGATGCTGGAGAGAGCATCATGGTACAGGGGTCAGGGAGCGTACTCCTCATGCTCGGCGTTTATACTACATAGCAAAAGCTATATCCAATAAAAGCTACTGCCATACTAATTACTGAGAGTAGCAAAAATAGACTTGGATGTATTCTCCAGCACCAGATTAACAGCCTTCCAGTATATCCACAAAAGAAGGCCTATTCTGTGATTAAAATAAAATATCAATTCCTCCCCAGAAAGAAGCTTTGCTAAATTCCTCAACCCAAATGAAATTTCCAGAAGAGACACATTTAAAGGAAAGGAGGATGGGGAATTCTTTTAGAGTGGACAGCTCGGGCAGTTACCGCGATGCAGGCCACCTTCCTAAGATTCTCAGGACCTCTGGGTCTGAGCATTCTTTGAACTCCTTTGTCATGAGTCCCAGGACCTGTGCTAACCCTTAAATGACCTCCAGACTTTGAACTCAAATAACCTCAGACTCTGAACCACCTCTGAGGGAAAGCCAGCTTCCTGCTGGGAGCCTAGTCACGTGGCTGAGGCAGCACCCAAAGGTTCGTGTGTGTGTGTGTGTGTGTGTGTGTGTGTGTGTGTGTAGCCTGGTGTCCATGCAGGGATGTCTGGTAATAGTCAAATTAATATAGGTTCACAAGACTTCAGTTAGTTCTTAAAATAAGAAGTTGTTCTGAAAAGCTCAGCCCAAGTCCCTCTCTTGGAGAGCCTCCTGTTACACACGTGGTTATCATGGTCTTGCCTCTGCCATAAGGCCCTCACCAGAGCCAAGCAGACGCGGGCTGTGTGTGCTCTTGAACTGCTAGCATGAGTTTCATTATGTGCTAAATAAACCTCTTTTCTTTTTAAATTACCCAGCCCCAAGTGTTTGGTTACAGAACAGACAATAGACTAGTATGCAGGAGAAAGTGAACTCCCTGTCTCTAAATCCAGATTCCAAAAAGATCTTAAGCCAACACATTCTTTCCCAGAGTTCTTTCATGAAAGATATTTTGATATCTCATATCGAAATAAGCAGCTAACACAAGAAGTGGGAAACAGAAAACCGGTGTTCACGGCCCTGTCTGAGATCTGGGTCTGTCGGTGGGCACACCCCCAGCCCCGCTCCGCCCCAGCACCGGTCCCCACCAGCCAGCCCAACAGAGGCACTTCTCTCTCACTGGGGCCCTGAGACCAGCCTGTGCCCAGACAAGTGATGCTCACTTGCGCATCAGTTTCTCCACCTCTCGGTCTTCTTCCTCCTGGAGTTTCTGAATGAAGCTTTTAAGGACTGGCATCTCGAACTTTATATACTGGGCCACCTGGGGAGGGTGAGCAAATCCCATTGTTATAAAAATGTCTTCGCCATTGCTTTCCTCAAGGCCACAAAGCCATCAGAAATCTATTTTCCCATTAACCCAGAATTTCCTCAGACAAGGGCCAGATCTCTGTCTATCCCAGGCTGGTCAAGTCTGCATGCGTTGATCTGCATTTACATGACTCCATCTTAATCGTTCTCGATGTCCCATTCATTGATTGTTGTGATCCACAGCTCTAGTGACTTTGAACAGAAGTTCCCTTTCATGCAGGGATTCAGATCCAGAGGAAGAGCTCCTGGGGCTAGGAGTGTAGCTGGTGGGCTCCAGGTTCCCTCCTGGGGCTAGGGGAGGGGGGCTCCAGGTTCCCTCCTGGTGCTAGGGAAGGGGGGCTCCAGGTTCCCTCCTGGGTCTAGGAGTGTAGCTGGTGGGCTCCAGGTTCCCTCCTGGGGCTAGCGGAGGGGGGCTCCAGGTTCCCTCCTGGGGCTAGGGGAGGGGGGCTCCAGGTTCCCTCCTGGGGCTAGGGAAGGGGGGCTCCAGGTTCCCTCCTGGGGCTAGGGGAGGGGGGCTCCAGGTTCCCTCCTGGGGCTAGGGGAGGGGGGCTCCAGGTTCCCTCCTGGGGCTAGGGGAGGGGGGCTCTAGGTTCCCTCCTGGGGCTAGGGGAGGGGGGCTCTAGGTTCCCTCCTGGGGTTGGGAGGATAGAGGTGGGCTCTAAGTTTCATTCCCAGAGCTATAACAATACAAAAACCAAAAAAAAAAAAAAAAAAAAAAAAAGGCGCTTAAATAATCTGCTTTGGTCTACCCAGAGGGAATGTGAAGAGTCATCGTGGCCCAGCTTCAAGTCCCCAGTCTCTGGGCATCCAAATCAGCACTTGCTCCAGCGAAGTGACTGGCTCCAGAGAGTTCCCAACCAGAACTCCACCTACTGCTCCACTTGTCCAAGGGCAGTCTTCTTCTACCTCCCCCCTCCCCCACCCTCAGTGCTGAGCTTCACCAAGTGGCTTGCAGAGGCCACTGGAATCCCTGCAGACTTCACACTCTAAATCTGAGTGGAGGCTTCAGATGCGTTTCCATGATTAGGACTAGTTTCTTCTTTTAAAAATTGTTTACAGATTAATCACGTGTGTGTAATACATGTGCATGTACATATGAATGTGTACATGTGTGTTAATATAGGTGCTCAAGTACTTGCATGCACCATAGTCATGGTCATGCAAAGTCTCACCATGGTTATGGTCAGAAAAAAACCTTATCTTTCACCTGGTTTGAGACACTTTCTTTGTTGTTTGCCACTGCATAGGATAGGCTAGGTGGCCTGAGAGGAGACTCCTAGGAAGTCTCCTGTCTCCACCTCCCATCTCAGTTAGAGCACTGAAATTACAGGTACACGCTACTATATCTCATGTATACTACATAGGTCCTAGGGATTCGAACTCAGGTCTTCACACATGTGTAACTCTTTACCCACTGAGCCATCCCCCTGCCCCTGTACTAGCTTTTTTATGCTCCAACCGCCTGCCTAGGAAGCTACTGCTCTTCAGCCTGGGTCTGAATAAGATATGAGTTTGTTCAGAATCTGACACAGGGCTGCTGCTACCAGATAACAGAATCATGAGAAAAAACATGGATGACTAAGACATTTGGATTTGGGGATGCATGTTACTGTATGAACTAACCCCTGAGAAAAGGAACTCACTATTGAGTTCTTGGTATGGAGAGCATGCTTCCGAAATCCTCAGAGACCCGGCACTCTTCGGAGGCTCAAGAAAGTTGTTCCTCTAACAATCCCCCCCAGGGCCCGCCCTCAACTGATCAAAAGAACCTGGTATTAAAGGATGGCGGCCAAGGGGACAAAGCTCTGGTCACGTTGTTCTGTGGCCCAGTAGGTCTTCCCACCCTCATTTGAGGAAAGATCACCAAGCAAAGAGGCTCACGTCATAGGTGACCTCCTCCACCTGGTCCTTCTCCATCAGGAAAACTTTGGAGATCTGTTCACAGGGGCCCTGGAGGATGCGGGCGATCAAGGGGTAGTCGGAGTTCTTCAGCTTCTGCTTTTCTGAAACATAACCAGGGAAGCCTGAGCTCAGCCCAAGACCTTTCTCCCCAGGAGTGGTGGCCAATTTAAGGGTCAAAATGGGCCCCTCAGGAGACACAGTTGCACAAGTCAGACTGTGCTAGGATAAACTATTCAACATCTGTTTTTAAAAGTACTCCCCCCTCCCCGCCACACACACACCTCAGACCTTCTAGAAGATGCCACTTGGGAAAATTTTGGCATCTACCTCTAGAGAAAATCCAGTTTCTTTTCTTTTTTCTTTTCTTTTTTTAGATTTATTTATCTATTATATGTAAGCACTCTGTAGCTGTCTTCAGACACCAGAAGAGGGAGTCAGATCTCTTTACAGATGGCTGTGAGCCACCCTGTGGATGCTGGGATTTGAACTGATGACCTTCAGAACAGCAGTTGGTGCTCTTACCTGCTGAGCCATCTCTCCAGCCCCACAATTTATTTTCTAATAGGCAATTAAGTTTGGGGATTTAGTGTTGTTGCCCACATGGCATTTCCCTGTGGCACTTGTGATGTCCCCACCAGGCTTGGGGACAAATAACATTTGGAATTTTAGGAAATCTCAACAACAGAATAAAGGGTTTTCTCGTTGTTGTTGCTGTTGTTTTAAAAACTTGCTATTCTGAGTTAGTTGAAAGATTTGAAGTGTACCGTGAGCTCTTCAGACTTACCACCACTGGTGTGGACCACGTACAGCGCGAACTCTTCTGCCGAATTCTCAATCTGAATCAGGAGCAAAAGAAACTCAGTAAAATACCCCAGCCTTGAGCTATCCCCTCTGCCTCCACAGTGCAAAGCCAGACTCTAGGCTTCTGCAAAGTAAAGGTCGTTTTAGCTACGACCGGGAGGTCAAGCAGCAGGCAGGGAGCTATCGATCATGCCAGAGAATGTCAGCCAAGCATCGTTCATCTGCAACGTTCAGGAGAAGACGTGGTTCAGGTTCCAGAGGTTTTCAGGTTTGGGGATTTTGGCAAAAGCTTTGCCAGCTAATCTTCTCTTCTACAAAAACCTAAGACCCAAGATTGCTCAAGTTTCTGAGGTTGGAGCATTTTGGATCTCACACTTTCGGACTGGAGTACTTAACACATACCAGAATGTAAACACCCTTCACACGTGTTTACTTATCTCATACTATAACATCTCGTGCACGTGGGTACCACCCTCCTTCCACACAAAAGAAAGCTGGAGCCCAGAGAGGTTATGGCCACTTGTCCCACCCAGCCATCTGGGCTAAGGACTCAAACTCAGAGCCTTGCATCCTAGGTCACACTGCCTTCCATAAAAAAAAATAAGAATACTCAAGCCAGTAAGATGGCTAACCGGGTAAGGGTGCAAGCCTGCCGACCTGAGCGTGATCCCTGGACCCCACACAAAGGTGGAAGGAGGAATCAATGCTACCAAAATAAAAAATTACAAGCTGGGCGGTGGTGGCGCACACCTTTAATCCCAGCACTTGGGAGGCAGAGGCAGGTGGATTTCTGAGTTCAAGGCCAGCCTGGTCTACAGAGTGAGTTCCAGGACAGCCAAGGCTACACAGAGAAACCCTGTCTCAAAAAAAGAAAAAAAATTACAAATACAGGAATACAGAGCTGAAGGTGTTTGCTCGGTGTAAGGACTTGGATTTGAGTCCTAGCACTACAAAAAAGAAAAAGAAAAAAAAAAGAAAGAAAAGAAAAGAAACCTAAACATATAGATAAAATAAAACCGTTTGGGAGAAAAAATAATACTAGCTGAGAAAATAACTATAGTTCCAGTCAGTCAGGAGGCTGAAGAAACTTGAGCCCAGGAGTTTGAGATCAATCCGGGCAACACAGTAAGGTTTCACCTCAAAATAAAATAATAAATAATGTTTGGTGGGTTTTAAAAATATTTGCTTATTTATTTTTTACTGTTTATTTTTTATTTTATTTTTTATTTTATTTTTTATTTTATTTGTTTATTTTATTATTTACTGTATGTGAGCTCACACTGTTGTGCTCTAGACACACCAGAAGAGAGTATCAGATCCCATTACAGATGGTTGTGAGCCACCGTGTGGTTGCTGGGAATTGAACTCAGGACCTCTGGAAGAGCAGTCAGTGCTCTTAACCATTGAGCCATCTCTCCAGCCCTGCCATACTTGGTGTATTTTAATTGTCATCTTGACACAATCTAGAATCACTGGTAAAGGAGCATTCATTGAATGAAGGACATTCATTACAGAGGAATGTCTAGAGTCTGTTAGCTTGGTGATGCTAACTGAGGAGGGAAGGTCTGTTCGCTGGGGATGGCACCATTCACTCACTAGCAATGGACCATGGGAGGGAGAAGAGTGGGGAACTGTGGCAAGCTCTAGCCTGCCCCTCAGCCTGAGAGTACTGAGGCTCACTGCCCACACCAGAGAGAACTTGCCTTAAACTTGTTGAGCAGCAGCTTCAGGACCTGCGGAGTGGTCATGGTGCTGTTGATGCGGACGTTGGTGACAGAGCCATAGGCTGGTGTGAACACTGACGTCTGTCAACAAGGGGGTCTGAGTTAGGAGGGGAGTGGGGACAAGGACTGAGTATCAAAATCCAGTGAGTAAGGGGAACAACAACAGTACTCAAAATATGTTCAAGGAGAGCCCCTGGCACTCTGGCCAGCACCGGCCTTCAATGTAGATGAAGTGGCCCTCGGGATTTGGCCAGCTCACACTCTGCTCCCCTGAAAGTTCGAGTCTGAGAGCCAAAGAGCAGGACTAGGGAGAGAATGAGATTAGACAAGCAAAACATTTACAAAAATGCTTCCCTTGAGAGGACAGCTTCCCACCATGCACTTGTGTATGAGGTGGTCTCTGATCACCTTCCCACCATGCACTTATGCATGAGGTGGTCTGTGGCCTTTCTCCCACCATGCACTTGTGCATGAGGTGGTATCTGGTCACCTTCCCACCATGCACTTGTGCACGAAGTGGTCTGTGGCCTCTCTCCCACCGTGTACTTGTGTAGGAGGTAGTAGTCTTTGGTCACCTTCTCACCATGCACTTGTGCAGGAGGTGGTCTTTGGTCACCTTCCCACCATGCACTTGTGCAGGAGGTGGTCTCTGGTCACCCTGTGACCATGCACTTGCTTCTGGTGGGATTTAAGCAGCAGAAAGAATGGAGGAATTAGCTAGTTTGGGGCCCCAAGGTGGCAGTGTGCTGAGACCTGCAGCCTTGCTCAAAACCAGTCATTAGACAGGAGGTCAGACAGCAGCAGAGGAAGAAATCATTATGGTCCGTTTTTAGTGGGTGCATTTTCAGCTTGTCAGAGAACATAGAGAAGCAGGAGGGTCCAGCTCCAAGCCCTTGCCTCCTTTAGCTAGAAGCCAGTGTTTACTCAACTGAACACTCTCAGTTCACTCTTCTGAGAGGTTGAAAATCTGCAGGCAATCTGCTATATGATTGAACCCATAGATCAGAAAAAGGAGGGAAATTCAAGCCCCAGGACAGAAATCAGAAAAGTTCGCATCTTGAGCCAGCTCGATGGGGAATCTGTGGAGGGAGTGATGCTAGACCCAGGGGAGATTGCACCACCCTAAAGAACTCAGCCAGTTAGGAACTTAAGGGTCAGTTAAGTGCGACTAGGAATATAAAAAAACACTGTTTATGCTAAATGGTATGCCAGCTTTCTTGTCTTTTCTCTAGGATGCCGTTGACTTTGCAAAGTCATAAAATAGATCTATTTCAGTAGTCAGCCTCAGTATTCTTGTTATAAAGTGAGGATCCTCCCTTCTCACTCCAGGGGGAAGCACAGGTTGCTGGGGTGCTGGGGGAGGCCAGGAATGGGGCCAGGAGTTAACTACACAGATGATCGGCCAAGGCAAAGAGAGGGCTCATGCAGTGTGCGCCTGGAACTTTGAAGGTTAAATCTGCTTTATGCAGGCACTGAAACCTCCCACACCTAGTGCAAACCATTCCTCACCCAAAGTTCCACATCTCTCAAAAAACCAGTGAATAACCGTGACATAACCCTCAAACTGAACTGAAAACGCTTGGCTTCCCAGATGCGTCCCCCAGGGACCACATGGCACTGAAGTGGCAGACCCCAGAAAGTGGTGATATTTCTGAGGTTTGTCCCCCAGGAGCCCTCTACCTTGTGGTTATAGAAATGGCCATTGATGGAGAAGCGATGGCGTCTGATTCGTCGCTGGTCACTGGATGTCCTCACGTTGCCACGGCGACGCACCCCAACATCACTGCGTGTGCGCATCAACTGTGGGGTGTCCTCCTGCACAGGCTTCAGGCCTCTGGCATCTTGGAAGAAAGAGGAACATGGGCTGTTTACCTGAGCCCCGTTACCTTTGAGGCCAACTCTTTGGCACCTGATGTCTCCCCAGTAACACATTTTATAAGAAATGATTTTCTGCTGGAGGAGACACCACGTGTGATTTACTGAGAGAACAATGCACGGGTCTCGGAGCTGGCTTCCAAGTTCAGATTCCAGCTCTATCTCCGGGCTTCTGGGGCGGGGTGGGGGGGGAGGTTATAAAAAGCCTCTGCCTTGTGGGATCATAGCAAGGCTGTAAGTTAACACACATAACAGGGCTGAGAAAAGTACCTGACTCAGGCTCAGCATAACTCAAAGACTCACAGGATGCTGCGAACAAGGTACCTCATCAACCAACCCTGAGGCCTTACACTGAGTTGAAACTAGTCATAAAATAAGTACTTTGTGAGTCAACTTCTAAGAGGTGCTCAGAGCAAAGTCACAGAGACAGGAAGTCAAGTGGTGGGTGCCACTGGTGAGGGGACTGGGGGAACAGAGCTGCTGCAAAAGCTGCCACTTGTCTGGAGAGAGGACCAGAGGAGCCACACCCACTCAGGTGGTGGCTGCAGGCCTTCTGTTGGATTCCTTTGAATGCGCATCCATTTGCTTGGTTCATCTGGAAGGGTGTTGCTCTGAAGGAAGGAGACTGAAGGAGAGGAGGTGGGAGAATTTCAAGTCTTTCCTTTCAACTTTTGAAAAAGCTATTGATCCGTGCAGATTTTACAGATGTATACAAGAAGTCACAGGTTTGGGCTGGAGAGA
The DNA here is from genome assembly GCF_947179515.1 of Apodemus sylvaticus. Classification (NCBI taxonomy): domain Eukaryota; kingdom Metazoa; phylum Chordata; class Mammalia; order Rodentia; family Muridae; genus Apodemus; species Apodemus sylvaticus. Next base: position 114,793,257 of record NC_067476.1, read on the forward strand.
TAGCTCAGCAGTTAAGAGCACTGACTGCTCTTCCAAAGGTCCTGAGTTCAATTCCCAGCAACCACATGATGGCTCACAACCATCTGTCATGAGATCTGATGCCTTCTTCTGGGGTGTCTGAAGACAGCTACAATGTACTCATATAAATAAAATAAATAAATCTTAAAAAAAAAAAGAAGTCACAGGTTCAAACACAGCTGTCACCCGTGGGCTTCTAGCAGGAGGCTCTTTCTACTGCTCACCTGATGGGCTGTGTGTCTCGACGCTTTCACCAGGCATATCCACTTCTGAGATCTGAACAGTGGGCATGGTGAGGGGCTTCAATGTGGTGCTGAGGGAGGCAAACAAACAGGATGAGCTTGTGTAGACCCTGAGAGGGCATGTCCGAATGTCACACCCCTATCCTCCAGTGGGAACTTTCATACACGGCCGTGTAGGGAAACTCTAGCACTTATCAGGCAAGCAAGAGGCCGGCACAATGAGATGAGTCCAGGAGGCCGAGGGAGCTCAGGAGAAACAGGTTCTGTTCCCACCTCTGCAGTAGCACAAGAACCCAACACATCAGACCCAGAGTGGAGAACCCAGGACCACGCCCACATGTTGCCCTACGCTGAGTCTCAAAGCACATGTGGGGGTCTGTGGCTCACTTTCTAGGGGAGCGATTCCAAGCTTGATTTCTTTCTGTTGGAGGAATACCTCAGAAACTGCCTCTGGCATCTACAGCTCGGGAGTGATGATGCTCTCAGGGTTGCTATCAGGAGAAGGAACCACAAAAGGTCACCTGAGCTGTGACCTGGGTATGCTGTGGCAACTGGGAATATTTTTCCTCAAAGCTCCAAAGAGCCGTGGAGGCAGCTCAGAAAAACACATCCAAGACCAACAGGGGATTCAGTCTGAAGGGAGAGTTGAGTTTCACAGTAAGGACTAGGGTGAGAAGGGGGAGGGCTTCCCTAAGGTCTACATTCTTAGAATAATGGCTTTAAGGAAAGATAAAATTGAAAAACTGAAAGAATTTCTCCTCATAGCCGTCTAAGGCCCAGTCTGCGCCCTCACAAGAAATGCAGACACTTGGCCCAGGTTGCACCCCATCTCCACAGTCCAAAGCAGAAACCAGTCTGAGCATCTCAAACACACTCCTGCAGGGAACATTTAAGTTCTGCTGGCATTTGGGACATGCTTTTGAAAGCCCTTAAAATATTTACAGGCTTCAAGGACCAGCTTGTCTCTAGAGAATGGAGAAAAATCAGGAGTGCAGACGGAAGGACCCCTGGGCCGCTCCAGCCCAGAGCATCACAGAAAAAATGGGATTTTTTTAAAAAAAATCATCTCACTTGGAGAACAGAATGTAACAATCTAGAGGTCAAAGCTGGACACCATCTAGAGGTCAAAGCTGGGCACGGACAGGGTCTGGCCCACTGGAACTGTGAAAGTGCTGAGAGCAAGCCCAAGCGTCCTGACCAGGCTTCTCTGAGCCCAGTGGGCAGGGCAACAACTTCCCTCCTTAACCCCAAGCTTGGTTCCAGGGTTTGGCTGTTCTGTGGCTATTTCTCAACCAAGGAGACTGATACACTTGGCTGTGGAATGTAACAACATTCCAGGCAGCCGCAGGGGGGGGGGGGGAGCTCGGTTCCCCTTTAAACTTGAAAGCACGTCACTGTGGTTTTGGCTGAGTGGCCAGCACACCCCACCCAGGCTCTGGCCCAAATGCCGCCCACCTCAGCAAGTTTCAAGGGGAACCAGGCTAGTTAGTCACTTGATCTCAAAACTCAAGTCCCAGAGAGAACAAGCAGATGCCCTGTGCCAGCATCCAGCGGCTCATTCAGTCACGGAAGGTGGGAGAGCAGACATGCTCTTCGCTGACCTTGCAATGAGGACCAGTAGAGGACTTCCTAGACTGTTGCCTCCTGCCGTGACCTGTTCCAGGTATACTGGAGACCCCTGGCTGAACTCACTTGGCTGGCTCAGACAGAACATTCCTTTCTCTTCTACTAGGTTCCACCAAGAGGGAGAGAGCTTTGATCAGTGAATTCAAATCCTAGATGTCCCTGGAGCGGGCCCATTCCAGTTGGGAGGATGTGTGTGGGTTGGCACGCTGTTGGAAGCTCTCAGGCTTGGATCAGGGAGCCCCTAACAAGAACCCTGGAGGGTCCAGGGCTCTCCTGGAGGGAGGACCCTATGCGCACTTTCCCCAGGACTCCTTGCTGACCCAGAACCACCTCTCTTCACTCCGTGCCTGTGGAGTCAGGCAGGTCAGAGGCTCCTTTGTCCTCATCCCGAACCCGCGGCAGGTACCTGTGTGGGGTGCTGAGAACTGGACCAGCCCCCAGATACCCTCAAGCTCATCTCTTTTCACTCACCCCTGTGCGCCCAGGTTACAGCCGGAGTGCCAGGAGGAGGAGGATGGAGGGGGACGGATGCGTTCGTGGTCATCCTGCATCTGCAGCCGAATGGGCCTGCGCAGCCCCCACGAGATATTCAGCAACCCCTCCACAATGAACTCGTCTTCCTCCTGCCGCGAAACAATGGAGGGCGTTGAGCCCAGAGTGGATGTATAGGATGCAGGCGGTGCACAAAGCCTCGCTCTGAGGCCCACTCTGTTGGGAAGTTCCCAGCTCCTGGCAGATGACCTCAAAGGCCAACAACACAAAAGTGTCTGTGCAGGGGCTGCCCTGATGTGGGAGATCCCCAGCAAAACCCTGTTTCTTTAAAACTGAGACACACATGTGCAACTCATCAAACCTTTTTATTGCCTTCATCTTAGTGACTTTAAGGAAATCAGAATACAATGCCAAGTGTGATAGTTCCGGTCTATAAAGTCAGGACTCAGGAAGTGGAAGCAGGAGGATGGCCATCAGTTCCAGACCAGGATGAGCTTCAGAATGAGCATATAACCAAAAACAACAAGGAAGGAACGGAGAGAGGAAAAATAAAGATGGAAGGAAGGAAGGAAAGAGAAACGGAGAGAGAGTTGGAACCTCTGTTAAAATAACGGAGACAGGCCTTACTAATTAGAAGCAAGAACCAAACCCTAGAACTGGCTGTTTTCCCTTGTGTTTAGCAATCTGACCTAACTTTGGGTACCAGAGATTCAAAGCTTTCCCCAAGTTTACTTACAGAGCATGTTTCTGGAGCAGAAGTGTTGCCTTAAAAGGTGTCAAGTGTCTGCTAGCTGTGAGCCGCCATCCTGATCTGCCTTTTTTTTTTTTTTAAAGAACTAATTCACCCAGTGTTTTTCGTAATCTAACTACACCTCCCAAGAGGTGAATAAATCCTTCAGGAATTCCAAAGTTATACTCAAAGGTTGCTGACTAACAAGAAGTTCAACATAAAACCTTCCCAGACGCAGCCCCTCCAATCCTATTTTGACTGTGAGGTCTCAGAGAACTGATGGCAGGATTGTTCCAGTTTGATTATAAGACGTTCCCACAGGCTACAGGCTAAATGTTTGCTTCCCTGCTAGTGGACACCTTAGGAAGGAGGGCCTAGCTGGAAGAAGTGGTCACTGAGGGTTATACCTGGTCTCCAGTACCTTCCTGTATCTCTCCTTCCTAACTACCATGAGGTGAAGAACTCTCCTGCTACAAGCTCCCACCACCAGCATGTCCTGCCTGGGCACACGAAGCCAAACGCCCACAGGCCAAGCCCTCTGACACCGTGAGCTCAAATAAATCCTCTCCTTTCAAGTTGTGTGCCAGGCTGCGCATTCATAGCTGCACAAAGTAATCCAAATCCAAAGGCCGGCTATGCCAGGCCCTGGCTCCAGCTCACAGCCCAGCCACCAGAAAAGGGTCAGGCTTCTTTCCTCCCTATCCGAGTGGGACCGTGAAGATCTTCAGGACAGCTGTTTAATGATCAACAACTGACCTGGGTCAAAGGATCCTCCTTGTGAAGAGGGCGATACAAAACAAGATGGGAAAGGAAGACAACAACTTTAGGGTGTTTTGGTGATCTTAAGGAGAAAAAGGCTTTATATAAGCAGGACTGTTTATATGGTTTCCAGATGGCCAGGGCTGGCATTGCTCCTTGATATTGTCCAATTGCAGGATGGAATTTAACCCACAATGGGACTACAGTGAAGAGCTTTAAGAGACAGGGGAAGGCTGCTGCACCTGATATTCTGTTCCCCAAAGGCCTGCCTCTCTTTCTATTGAACTAAATCACGAGGGACTGAGCCCCTGGAAATGTGTTCAAGAACACTTGAGTATCTGTTATTCTAACAAGCTTACAGAACATTTGAATATACGTTATTCTAACAAGGTTGTTCACAGTTTACAGAAACAGATGTAGGATGAGTGAACTTGGCTTTGAGATGGAGCCTGGGTAATGTCTGCTACAGAGGTGCCTCTAGAACAGAACACCCATCCTTTCCAAATCAAAACTGCAACAGAGGAACCTTCCAAAGAATCCCAAGAACATCACCCATCACCGTCCTAAATACTAGGGTCATCTGCCATGGCAGGAGGGACAATTAGAGTCTGGGCCCTATCCGGGAGGCCTCCATGCCTCTTTTGGGGATGCCTTACCTCTCGGTGTCGGAGTTGCAGGTTTTGGCCTTCATAGTACAAGTTGTAGGTCTTCAGATGTAGGAGAAGTTCATTCCTTGGAAGAGAAATATAGCTGAAGCCACCACAGAGCAGTCATTCCCTCTCTTGTTTACCCTACGACTGGCCTCAGTGGTCTTTTGAGTGTATATTTACATGGGTGTACACACATGAACACACACATGTAGATACACATGCACATATGCATGCAGAGTTCTGAACCAACCACCTCATCGACACCTTCCTCCAGGATCAAGACAAACATTCGGAAATAGCCTGGGAACATCATGGCAGCCTGTAGACAGAGGGCCTCGCCTGCCTCTCTGTGGCCTTCTCTCAGGCTTGCTGTGAGGACAGGCTGAACGGTATTGGCTTTCACAAAGCTCTGGAGCTTCTAGGCCTTTCAGAAAGATAACAGAGATGGCCTAGGCTTAAAGAAGGCATTGGAAGAACCAGGACTGCCAATCACACAGGCCTATTCTCTTCAATGGAAGGAAATGGGAGACCTAGTCACCTGGGATGTCAGTGTGTGAAAGGTGGTCAGTCAACCTGGTGATTCTTTGCTCTTCTATTAGGAGCCGCCTCCACCTGAACCCCCAATACCCTGAGCATCGTCGGGGCCCTGATCCTGCAGTGAATAGAACACACCCCTGTGAAAAGTGCATGAGTGTGAAAATTCGCATTCTCCACCAATAGAATCTATCCTTACATTTATCACAGATTCTAGCCATAAGCTCTAGTTCTGAGCCAATAGAATTCATTCTTATTGTAAAGGTCACAGGCCACAGGTCTACTATGTTTAAATGTGTAAGGAAAGTAAAATACCAGGTCAGTCCCTAGAGGTCTTGACCCACTACCCACAGAGATGGCTCTGTCCATTGACTGACAAACAGCTCAGGGCTAGAATCCGTGATAAACATAGGATAGATTCTATTGGTGGAGGCTGCAAAGTACATGGAGTTTCATTCTTCACCCCTTCCTTGGATTGTCCCCAACTCCCCAGAAGGCCATGAGATTTGATGGGGGAGGGGTGATCCCCAACATAAGGCTTCATTGGCAAACCCCTGTTGTGTGTAGAAAACTCTCACCAACAGAATAGATGAATAAAGGAAGTTCTGTATCCACGCAGTTCTGTATTCATGTATCCAACGGATATATGAATGTAGCACACACTACACTCATGCATGTTAAGTGGAGGATGCCAAACTCCTTGAACAACAGAGAGAGGCAGGAGGAGCCTTCGGGATCCTGGCCATCTACTACTCTTGACACATGTGCTGCTGTTGACCACTCTACGAGGGACACCATGTGACAGCTTAAGAAGCTGCCTGTCTTGTGTGTCTGCCTGCTTCCCAGAGAAAAGGTGACAGAACTCAGCCCTTCTAAACCCAGCTGGACAATGCAGAGGTTTTTTGGCTGCCAAGAGAGGTCAAACCCACTGCCAAGTCCCCAAAACTCAGAAAAGTTAAACCTCGATGAAGGAGTCATTCTGCATAAGCTGGGCTGAGTTAGAGACTCCACAAAAATGTGATTCCACAAAACTCCAGCCAGAGGCTGACTGTGCTACTCAAAAGTCCTGCTCACTCCAAATCTCCAGGGAACCCTTTGGTGAAGATGTAAGAATGTTCTGGATCTCATACAACAGGCGTCTCTACCTGACCAAAGTTATGTAGTGTCTAAAACAATTTAGTCTCAGATGAGCTAAATAATTTTTAAAAGTGGGGGACATCAAAGAGGTAAAACTCATTTGGTCAGACTTGCAGTGGGATGGGCTGGAGGCACAGCTTCATTTTGAGTGCTTGCCTTTCCACGAGGCACTAGGTCTGATCTCAGGGAGATCAGAATCCATGTCTGCTCAACCTCTGTCATCATATCAGTGAAGCCGGTTGCAGAGACTCTAACACATAGGAAGCCATGGTCAAGTCCCTTCCTTCTCCGTTTTCCTCTCTCAGGGTATGGAATGAACTGGGGGGGGGGGTGTTAAGCAAGTGCTCTATCTCTGAGCTACATGCCCAGGAAATCACCACAGCCCAGGCTAGCTTTGAATTAGCAATCCTCCTACCTCAGCCTCCCAAATTGCTGGGATTATAGGTGTGTGTTACCACACCCCACTGACCCTGCCTCTTTTATCCAGAGGGTACCTGCGCCTATTTTAGTCAGAGCCACGGCAATCCAGGGCACACTATTGCAGCCTGGCAACACCACAGTAGGGGCAGTGAGCAGCATTTGTGTCCATTTATGGTAACAATGACAAAATACTTCAGACTGGGGAGCCTCAAAACAACAGGATTTCACCTCTCAGCTAAGGCTGCAGCTGATTCGGTGTTTAGTGAGGGTCGTCTCCTCTCTGCTTCCCCACATGAAGAGGGGTAAGCCAACACCCTCATGTCTTAATCCAGCACCTTAGACTTCAGAGGGAATTTGAGGGCACAAACATTCAGAGCACAGCAAGCAGTCACCAGTCAACTCCTTTTTCTAGAAGCCTTGTTTGAGTTCCCAAAGGCGCAGTGTCCTGGCACCCCTTTCCTGGTCAGGTGAGGCTCACTGGAGCACATTTCCATCTATGGCTGCTGTTTATCGGCTATCACTAGTCCACTGCAGCTGCTTCGCTGCTCGCAGAGATGAAACTGCTCTCCATGGGCTTCCATCTACTACCGGCAGAGTCCCGGCCTGGTGTGGGCCACTGGCTGACGCTACCACATCTTACTTGGGCATGAACTTGTCTTGTCCACATGGGATTAGGGAAGCTTGGTGAGTGTAGTCCATCCTTCCCTCCTCTCTTCATCAGAAGGAGAGGCCTGTAATTGAAAGGAGAAGGCAGAGTTCAGAGCTTCGGTGTGACCTTGTGTCTCAGTCAGGGTTTCTATTCCTGCACAAACATCATGACCAAGAAGCGAGCTGGGGAAGAAAGGGTTTATTGAGCTTACACTTCCACGTTGCAGTTCATTACTAAAGGAAGTCAGGACTGGAACTCAAGCAGGTCAGGAAGCAGGAGCTGATGCAGAGGCCATGGAGGGATATTCCTTACTGGCTTGCTTCCCCTGACTTGCTTAGCCTGCTCTCTTATAGAACCCAAGAACACCAGCCCAAAGGTGGAACCACCCACAAGGGGTCCTCCCCACTTGATCACTAATTGAGAAAATGCCCCACAGCTGGATCTTATGGAGGCACTTCCCCAACTGAAACTCCTTTCTCTGTCATAACTCCAGCCTGTGTCAAGTTGACACACAAAACTAGCCAGTACACCTTGGTAGAGCCAGCAGAAGACAGGAGGAGACAAAACCAGCCAGAAAGGCTCTCCTTCTCCCAGATCCACAGCCAGAGCTGCCCAGAGTAAGCTGATGAGGTGTCATACTGCCCCTGCTGGCCTCAGCCTCTAGAAAACAGTTCCCACAGGAAAGAGCTCGACTCTGCCCCAGCCAAGGAAAATACAGAAAACCAAGCGGTCGGAGGATGGCCAATGAGTCTCCTCTCCTAAAGGTCGTTTGCCACACAGAGCAAAGTCTTGTCTGTCAGAGACATCCCAGCATCTATTGAAGCTGACCAAGGATGGGAGCCACCTGAAATGTCCAAATAAAGCCATGCCCAAAAGTGCAGCATAGTTCTGGGTAGGTCATTGGAGTGCAGTGTGTGAAGGAAATTCATTACTTGGGAAAACAAGTAGTGGGTTAGGAAACTAGGCGTCTCATTTTGTTTAGTTTCTCATGTCACAGTAATGTATGCATATGTCTACACAGCCAAGTACAGGAAAGCATATATTCAAATCTTCTACCTAATATGCCAGGGTTCCTCTGCCTCACCTGCTGAAATACGCCGTGCTCAGTTGTGGATCTGCCCTCTGCATTTGAAGATGCTTGCCAGCGTCCCTGGCCTCTTCCTGCTCAAAACCAGTAGCCCCGCCCCTGCCGTGACAGTCACAAAGGTGTCTAACACTGAGCATGGTGGCATATGTCCCAGCACTTGGGAGGCAGAAGCAGGAGGATCATGAGTTTGAGGCAGGCCCAGGCTTCACTGCAAGTTCCAGACAAGCTCAGACAATAGTGATACTATGTACACAAAAGAAAAATCGTGTCTCCAGATATTTCTTTGTGCCTCACTGGGTCAAACCTGCCTCTGGTTTGGAGCCCTGGCCCTTACATAGACTCGGACAAAGGTTAAAGGCTTCCTCTAGTAGTGACTTCACTAGCCTACCCCCAACCCCCCAACCTCCCAACCCCCCAATATGTTATTAAGTGAACTCTCAGGGCCAGAAAGATGTGTCTGTAGTTAAGAGCACCCCAACTCTCTTCCAGAAAACCCAAATTGGGTTCCCAGCACCCACACAGCAGCTCACAACTGGATGTAACTCCAGTCTCAGAGGGAATCCAATCCCCTCTTCTGGCCTCTGTGGTTACTGTACACATTCGGTGCACAGAGATATGCAGGCAAAGCACATCTACACATCAAATAAAAATAGATAAAAGCCAAAAAGGAGAAGACATTAAAAATAGAGTTATAAAGTGACATTGAAACATAAAAATGACAGCACATAGGGCTCATCTAGTGACAAGGCCGTCCTCAATGCTTCACTATGCTTAATCTGTCAGGCATCTGTTCAGCCTTCCTGACAGTTACCATCCCCTGCTGTTTCTGAGGCGCCAGGTGCCTTTTGTGACATACATTCGTCAGCAACTATGTCACTAAACTGAACCCACTGTGTTTGTGGAAACAGAAGGGATCCTGCCCTGATCGCGCCCTGAGTTTGATCCCATGTGAACAGAGCCAGACCTCTGACTGGCAGAAATGTGAGACAATAAATCTATGTGGTTATAAGGCCCTGAGTTTTGGTGGTTTGTTCTAGCAACCATGGGAAGTGAATAAAAGGTTTCCTCAGCCAGGATGAGACTCGTTGCCCATCTATGTACCCAATAATGGGACCCTAAGGAGCTCTAGGTTCTATTTGTATTTTTCCAAAACCCCAACATAATCTGAATATAAAACCAGAGTAAATATGTGCTGTACAAAAAGAAGAAAAAAATAGGACAGGCAGACTGGTTTGAAGCTTTTTTCCCCTCCTTTTTAAGTGACAGTTACTCATGCCTAGCAAATACCCCAAAGGGCCTCTTTCTATACACTTGTAGGTTTTCATAATCTGTAAGCATTCACCATGTGTCTAGCTGTGCAAAGCCAACTATTTCCTGTCCTCAGTGTGCAGGTTGGGTAGGAGTAGACAGGAGGAGTAGATAGTTCTGTCTTGGGAGGCTGTGATGGTTTATATAGGCTTGGCTTAGGGAGTGGCACTATTAGAAGGGGTGGCCTTGTTGAAGTAGGTGGGTCACTGTGGGTGTGGGCTTTAAGACCCTCACACCAGCTATCTGGAAGCCAGTATTCTGCTAACACACTCTAGATATAGAACTCTCAGCTCTGCCTGCACCATACCTGCCTGGATGCCTCCATGATCTTACCTGGATGATAGTGGACTGAACCTGTAAGACAGAGGCCAAGGCCACGGTGGCCCACAGGAAGGACACTGCATCTGAGTTTAGGTTGGGTCCTGGGGATGAACTGGACTCAGTGACCCCCTAACTAAGGCGTCAGTGTAAGATAGTGGTAACAACATGCAAGGTAGATGTGTCCAGGCAGAAGCACACCCTCTGTACAAGAGGGGAGCGTGAGCCTCTGAGTCAGAACAGATAGTGTCACAGTGACAATGGAGAGGGTTAGGGCAAGCTTCCAGGTAGCCCAGCCAAGAGAGTAGGCAGAGGGGGAGGAGTCTCTTGAGAAGAGAGAGGAAACAAGAGATGAAGTGTTCTTAAAAGCTTTTATAGCAAGGCACCAGAAGACAGGGGTGATAGTGGAGCCAGGAGCTGGTGGTGAAGCCCAGGGACTACACGATGCCTGGGGCCCAATTGAAGACCTTGGGGACCATGATTAGAGTTGTTCAATAGCTAGGCTCCAATGAAAATCAGATTGATGGTAAAGACTGAGCCTGGCCACTGGCTCTTTTCTGACCTCAGAAGAAAGAAAGATTATATTCTTTCTTTTTCTTCTTTCCTTCCTTCCCTCCTTCCTTAATTCTTCTCTTCCATTATTGGTTCTTCTTAAAACTCTTATGCCCTCTATGTAGCACCGTCCATCCATATTTCCATCTTGCTGTTCATCCATCTTCTCATAAATGCATCCCCCAACCACCCATTATCCTTCCACTCATCCTTCCATTTTCCTATTATCTTCCTTCCATTATCTTCTCACCTGTCTCTCTATCCCCATTCCAAAGATGGAAGGATTTCCATCTTCCATCCATCTTTCTCTTTATCTCCTCCCACCCACCCATCCATCCATCAATCCCTCTTGCCATCTACCCATCCTCTCATCTATCAATCTATCTCCCAGTCACATCCACCCACCATCCATCCATCCATCTCCTGTCCGTCTGACCATCCATCCACCCACCCACCCACCCATCCATCCACTCATTCATTCATCTCCCACCCATCCATTCCCATCTATCCATCTTCCATCCATCTCCCATCCATCCATCTCCCATCCACCCATTTCCTGTCTATCTACTACCCATCCATCCATCTATCCATCCATCATCCATCCATCCGGTATCCACCCATCCATCTAGTATCCATCCATCCATCCAAATATCCATCCATGCATCTTTCAAGCCTTATATAATTTTCACCCACAATCTACATCCCTTATTTTCTTCAAAATTATTTAGCTAGTCTCAAATAAACCTAGTGTATTATCTATAAAGCTCTCTTTGTTCACTGCCTCTATCATAGCCTATAATTTAGTAATTTTGTTTTTCATCTGAAAGCAATCTACCCAGCTCTTCAGACAGCTCCCTTTTGATACCACATCCTCTTAAATCTACTGGGAATACCAATTAGAGACCAGGAGCTTTCTGTGTAATTATTAACATCTACTTGATACTAGTGCTTAAATAGGCAGATCAATGAAACAACAGACATCCAACATTAGACCCAAACATATCCGGAAGCACAGAACGTGAGCAGCATCACTAAGTGGCAGAGAAAAGACATTATTAGCCAAAAACCGTCACACTGAAGAGAAGATGAGGAGATGGGAAACAAATCACCTTTTATGTCGTCTACCAAAAGATCATACATGCATTGAAATTTAAATATTAAAAAATAAAATTACAAAAGAATTTATGGTGTCTGTCTGTGTATGTCTCTCTCTCTGTGTTAAACCAGATGACCAAAAAAAAAAAAAAAAAAAAAAAAAAAACCCAAAATAAGTAAAAGAACAAAACCTATTAATGTTTTCAACTTCTGTTTAGAAAAAAAAAATTGTTCATAGAAAGTCAAAAGGCAAATATTTACAACACATATGACAAAGGGCTAATGTCCTTAACATATAAAGAACATTCTCAATAAGGAAATTCAAGTTACTAGCAAATCTTTGAAAAATGCCCCACCTTTCTTCCAACCATCTTTACTTGTCAGACTAGAAATCAAGCCATTTGGCAGCTCCAGTTGTAGGGATTCTCCAGTCTCTCACTCTCTCTAGCTACTGGGCAATCCTACCAAGCACACAACCAGAAATGGGCTGCTACTCTATCCTCATGAAAGTTTGCCCTGTAGACTATGCTACCCCGTCTTCTCTGGCCTGCCTCCTCCTCACCTTTATCCCTTATATTTACACCTCTGGAGAGGAATGTAAGAAGAATATTTCCACCATGTAAGGAGAATCCTTCCACCATGCTGCTGAACTGACACGCTGGGTTGGTGGTTACAGGACCTGCCTACCCTCTCCTCCCCATGTTTCCAGGACATCTGAGTCTCTCTTCACAGACTTTCCAACCATCTCTACAGATCCCTAACTATCCCAACCAGTTAGACAAATGAAGATCCCACACACTGCAAGGCAAGCCCAAGAGGCATCCTAACAGTGAGATGAAAATTTAGAATTAAGTTCCTCACAGAAGGAGGGTCAAAGGAAGATGATTTGTGTCATTGGAATGTGGTTCAATGGAAGACTTCCTCCAAGGTGACCCCCAGCTTCTGCAGCTGCTGGTTGTAACTTTCCTGTTTTCCCTGTTATTATCTAGAATTTGTAGGTTGCTGTTACTCCAAATGCCTTGGAGGAATCATTTACAAGCATCATGTCCCACAATGCCTTGGGACTAAACTGGCAGTTGCCATGTCTTTGTAGAAGAGACAGGAAAAATAAACCAGAGGCCTCATCACATCTAGGCACAGGACTGAAACTCCCTCTAGTTTATCGCACTGAGAAAAGATGAGAGAGAGGGAAGGAGAAAGGAGAGAAGGGGGGAAAGGAGAAGGGAAGGGCCAGCAGGGCACAGAGGCATATGCCTTTAAGCAGAGCACTTTGGGGGTAGAGGTAGGAAGATCTCTGGGAGTTCCAGGCCAGCCAGAGATTCACAGAGAGACAATATTGAGGAAGACATGCTTATCCGATCACTCACACAGATCTGCTCTTTGGCTCTCTAAACCTTCACTTCTACTGACCTGTGCCCAGGACTTCTAAGTCTGTGCATTAAAAACTAAGGTGAATTCTGAATGTCCCCTAAATGCAGAGCATGTCTGCTATGATGTTTGGGGATGTTACTACTGTTGGACACAGGCCACCCAGGCAGGCCCCAGTCATATGGAGTTCATGATGAGGCCATCAACCAGGCAGATTTCCTGCTAGTACTGGCTTCGTACTTTGGCAGAAGGTTCTGGATTCTCCTCAGCACTACCTAACTCCTGTGTAATGCCATCCAGCTTGTAAAGGAGATCTGGTTTGTCCCAAATGGAGAACAATCATGACTTCTTACCTGCTTGCTTTTAAGTCACGTCAAGATCACAACCTTCCTTCCCTAAGACCCAGGAGAATGTCCTTCCATAAGTTATTTCCTTGGTCACTGAGCACATCTCAACCACAGAGAAGCTCTGGGCCTGCTTCTTACACTCTTCAGGAGTCTTCCATCTTCAACTCAAACCCAGGCAGACTCCTGTGTTTCCTAAACCCTCATCCATATTTTCCTTACTGTCTGAGCTAACACAGCCACCCCTGACCAGGGCCACGCTGGAGGGACAGGCACTCACTGTCAGCCTTACAACACTTAACAGCTGTGACACAAAAAGCACCTGTCTGAGCCTTTTTCATTCACTCTTGGGTTAGCGGCTCCCATCCTGAGCACTCCCTCCCCTGCCCAGGTTCCCAGGAATGATCGCCTCTGCAATGGACTCACCTGTGACCGTGAAGCAGCACCTAGTCTCAGGGTGAGGCCATTTGTAGGAGCAGAGCCCAAGCAGAGAGAACACCTCCTGCGGCTGGGGTTGCTCTATAATACCTTCTGGAGAAAGATGTAACAGGGCTGGCAGGGGAGGGAGCTAGGTGGTAGTGCTGATTCCTCTGGAGACAAGCAGTTGCCTGCTCCCATAGGGGCCCTGGATTGTGAAGAACAGCGAGGAGTTGTCCAATGACATCAGTACTGTCACTAGCTGAAAGGCCCCAACCCCTTCCGCTGGGAGGAAGAGTGATCTCACAGGCATTCCTTGCAAGAGCCGTTCTCAGGATAAGGGCAGCAGGGAAGATTCATATGTGGGCAATACTTACAACATGCAAGAGTAAAATGAGTCCAGGTGGGTACCAGCAATACCCACCATACCCTAACAGGTACTGAGAAACAGCTTAAGACCATTAAGTTACTAAATACTGTATAAAAACTGGCATTTCTGCCTTCTGAGTGTTTAACTTTGAGTCAAATTCACTCTAGACTCTGCACAAACCTGAAATCAAGGAGTCGGTGGTTTACCTTGCTCACCTCTCTTCAAGGCTGAAGACACAGGGATAAGTCTCTGTTCTAAACCTGCAGTCAGTGTGGATTCTAAGAACAGCAAAAGCCTCTCAGAATGGGTTACCCTGGAAGAGTGACAGCCATCAGTGGGAGATGTATCTTAAAACAACAGCACTGATCCCCTCAAATCATGACCAGAACCAAGACAGTGGTCAGCCTGACCGAAGACTGCTTGATGATGCGAATATTTGCCACTACTGGTCTCCTTAGGTGGTGTGGTGGATGGTGACTGACCCATTATGGCTGCAGAGCCAGGTCTTTGTCCCAAAACTCTGGTTACAACATCAATCCCACGTCTGAAAGACTACTGGCTTGGCCATGGTAAAACAGCTGCAAACAGCTGCCCAGCCAGGGCAGGCCTCATGTTTTGAGCATCTGAGTGAAAAGATGGAGACAGACCTGCCTGCCAGTGAAGGCATTGTCATCAACCTGTCAAGAAGCCTCCCTCTTCCTTTCCACCAGCCGGGTGCACAGGCATTCCTGGCCTCTCATAGCTGGCTCCACAGAATCAGGAAAGGGCTGTTCAAACCTGAAAGGGCTGCTCTTCTCGGCTTCCCATGAGACCAAAGGCCAGACCTCGAGAAATTCCTGGAGGTGAGAAAGGCCAGAGCTCCCTCCAAACAGCAGAATCCCTCTCTTCCTAGGCCTTTAGTTCCTTCCAGGGCTGACACCCTTACTCCCTGTGGTCAGGAAGCCCAGAAGCTAGCTCCAGTTCTGTCCCAGCCCTGAGACTGTCTTTCCTGTTGCCCACTGGAAAGGTCCAAGGGAGAGAAGTAGGTACAGGAGAGAAAGGCAGGATCCTGGCTGGACAGCCCACCCGGAGGCAGGTGGACAGTCCCCTTCAATAGCTGATGCTGTTTTCCTTTCCTACCCTGTCTTCCTGGGTGTGTGGTAAGGCCTGGTCACCCCCAACCTCAGCAACCATGAAGGGATAAGGGAGCATTCAGCACCCATAGGGCAGTGAATAGGACAGTGAAGGGATTGTTTCAAAAAAATCCATGATGCCCAGGCCACTGTGAAAACCAACGGTTAGCAGCACTCTCAGGAGCCTCCCCGGGACAGGCCAGTATAGATCCAGGCCTAGAGCCGCTGTAAAATCTGACAAGGAGATGTATAGACCCGGGGCAACACCAAATGTATTACAAAGTTGGAAGGATTATCTAAAAGAGAACTGAGTTGGTCTATAGCATCCCTTCCTCTGACTTATGCTTCCAAAGAGAACAGAGAGGACAACACATCTCTAGGAGTCCTGATGTGCAGGCACAGAGCTGGTGCAAAACCCCCTTTTTGCAAACTAGAAGCAGGAAGTCTGCCCAAGGCAAAGGAAATGCATGCGTGCCCGAGGCCCCAGCTTCCCCTTTGGGATTAGTCTCTATTTCTCTGTACCCCTCACCCCGAGCCCAGAGCACTCACGCTGTGCTTCATAGTATAGAGTGAAAGACTAATTAGTCTGGTCGCCCCGGAGAATCAGCTTTGTGGCAGAGCTGTGATGGAGAGGAGACAGCACCAGGCCCTAAGTATGTGCTTCAGGCCCTCTTAACGACAGGAAGAAGGGCTGATGGCAAACAGGAAGCCCCAGCCCCCATTGCACCACACAAGGAAGGAGATTTGAGCTGTGGGCCTGCCCTGCAGAGATCTACAGTTGACAAGAGAGTCCACACAGTGGTTCACAACTCTGCATGAGTAAATTCAGGTTTTCAGTGCTTCGCCTTTATCTAAATGCCTTGATCAATGGAGGGCCCACTTCCTGGCCAGGCTGTGTCTTTGGGGACCTGCCTACTCTCCTCAGATGACCTCCATCCTTTGCACCCGATACCTGAGATCCCTGGCAGCACCCAACACCACAAGGAGGGCTGGGACTGAGCATCAGTAAAAGTATCCCTTCCAAAGCTTTGCCCTTTTTATTCTTGGAACATTTTAAAATGTGCTTCATTAGGAGAGAGTGTCTTGAAGCTGGGTGGTGGTGGTACACGCCTTTGATCCCAGCACTTGGGAGGCAGAGGCAGGTGGATCTCTATGAGTTCCAGGCCAGCTGGGTGTACAGAGTGAGTTATAGGGCAGCCAGGATGACACAGAGAAACCCTGTCTGGAAGAGAAAAGTAAATAAATAATAAAATAAATGAGGAGAGACCACTTTGAGACTTGGGGGGATCACAAACAGACCTTGGGGTGGGCGCGCATCAGAAGGTAGATACATCCTGGCCATATGTATATAATAAGTTCATACCTATCACACCAGCCAAAATCTGGTCTTGAGAAGGAGAGCATCCAAAGCTTTGTGAATGTTAGAAGAGATAGATTAGAAGTAGAACGGAGGGGGGAAGTTAGTCACTAAGGACAGCATGGGGTGGGGTGTGGAGGCAGCAGGTGGAGAGAGAGAGTGTGCGATTCTGACTGCGAGGGAAATTCTTTGACCCCACACACCACAATAGAAGCATCAGAGAAGAAATGAAGGCCACAAGGTCAGGTGACAGTCCCAGGTCCCGCACAGAGCCCAGTGTTCCTGATGCAGTGCCTGGCTGGGATGGGCTCAGCAAACAGATTAGGCACCAGCCAACAGAGGCTGGGAGTCTTAGTATACGGGAGAGTGGAAGGGTGTGGTCCAGCAATAAAAAAGGCACCCCCATAAGAGCCAGGCCCAGGGCAGAGCAGGGAGAGTCCTGTGCAGGTTGAGCCTTAGCAGTCACACCCACCAATCTGCAATTATAGCAACTTGTTAAGAGAATAGACTATTTTCTTCATCACAGGCTCCACAATCAGTCCCTACCCTACCCCTACTTGCAGATAAAATCCTCCATTACTGACAAAGGCACAGGTCCTATCCAAGCCACTTCGCTCCCATGGGCCACTAGGCAGATGCAGAATTGAGCCACAGCAAAGGGTTGGGCTGGGATTCCCCCAGCAGTTGGGTCTGCAAGGATCAGCTCCTTCCACACCACCTGGGCCTCTGACTCAGGTCCCGCACATTCAGGTCTGAATTCCCCAACACAGCTACTACAGAAGAACTCAGGAAGTAGCTCTGAGGCAACTGCCCCAGACACCTGCTTCCTGCTCCACACCAGTGGGGGGTGGCCAAGTGAGTGACTGGAGCCACCCCGAGACACCAGCACAGTCAGCCTGACCAGAAGACCATCTTGTTTATAGAGGGATATCCCTCAGGCATCTGAAGGCTTTGGGCCTTTTCAATGGATGTTTATAGAAGGAAGCTCAAAGGCCCTTTATGTCCTGTGAGAAAACAACAGCCGTGGTGGGTTCTAAAAATGGCACAGAAGGAAGTACTCTTTCCGAAAAGGTTACATGTGAGTGAAGAGAGTTCAGGTATTGATGTGTATGACGGGGTTGTGTCTAAAGATAGGCATGGCTGTGTGAATGCGTGTAGGGTGTTTTGAGATGTGGAATGAGGGTGGGGGAGCGGTGTGTGGTGTGCGTGTATGGCTATATCTATATAAGGGAGTCAAGGATAATGTGTGTCAAGAGAATGTGTCAATGTGTTTTCTTGACATAACACACTCAACACAGAAGCCTTCTAACAGTGGAATTTCTCCCCCTGGTAAGTACCAATCAGCTCTGCAGTGGACCTCCAGTGTCCTCTAATCCAGTTAAGTCCTGACACTAGCTCCCTGGAGGAAGCATCAGATTCTGTGGATTGGACACTCGAACCCCTAGACCATCCCTCTCTTCACACGCCCATCACAAGACCTAGGTTCTAACCTGTGCTTCTGTCCAGCTGGCTAGCTGCCAGTCAAGACCTTACAACCTCTCAACCAGTTAAGCTTTCTTTGCTGGGCAGCTCAGGGAATTACTTACACTGTTTACTATGAAGCATATCACAGAGGTTGCAAGAGCTGCACAGTGTGAGGTCTAGAAACGTCAATGTCCTCTGTTGGTGCAAGGCCCTGGTAATGCTCTAAATCCTGTCTTTTTGAACATGAAGAGCTCCCTACATAGGTATGCTTGAAGCATCAACAGCTGCGTTGAAATGTAATTGGACAGAGAGGGGATGACCCAAGGCTTACGCACGGGTGAGGAAAGGCAGCGAGGATTCACGCATCTGAGACTCTCAGCTCCAGAGTCCCCTTCCTAGCACATGGGGCAAGAACATTCTGGAACAAGGAGAAGCAGGCTGACCCACCAGAAGACAAGGTAGACAACAGAATTCAGACTGGCTCAAGCAGAGTCTTAGGATGCTGGCCCTCATCCTCCTTTACATACAGACTCTGAAAGGAAGAGCTTGGTCACAGCTCTGTGGCCATGCAAAGGGGCTCTGCCACGGGGAACTTATCTCAGCCTCTTCTTTGAACTAAAATTCAACTGTGATAGAAATGTCACCAGATTTTTCTCAAAGTGGTTAGGGGGTACCAGGGAGACAACACAGAGCCAGGCTGCGGAAAAAAGAAAATACAGTCCAAGCCGGGCAGTGGTGGCGCACGCCTTTAATTCCAGCACGTGGGAGGCAGAGGCAGGCGGATTTCTGAGTTTGAGGCCAGCCTCAAACAAAGTGAGTTCCAGGACAGCCAGGGCTACACAGAGAAACCCTGTCTCGAAAAACCAAAAAATAAATAGATAGATAGATAGATAGATAGATAGATAGATAGATAGATAGATAGATAGATAGATAGATAGAGAGATAGAGAGATAGAGAGATAGAGAGATAGAAAAAGAAAAAGAAAATACATCCAGACCTGCATTTCTCAGAAGCAAGGGCTATTTTAATAGGGTAGTATAGCCGTGTTCCCTGGAAAGACAGCTGAAGCTCCTTCTGACCCAGGACCTGCCCCTACATCTGTTGGGTCCTCCCTGCCCATCTACAGGCCGGTCTCCCAGCTCAGCAGACTTGCCAAAAGCAGGTTAGGAAGGCCTGCCTCTGGTTTCCTCCCATGACAGGTTTCTGTGAGGGCCACATGTCCTGTTTACAGAATGGTTTCCAAGTCACTGGCCACACCGAGACTCAGCTCTGACTTCACATCCGCTTCCTGAAGGGAACCCCCACGAGCCTTCCTTTTTTGGTGCTGTAAGCTGAGAATCTGAACTTTGTATACTGGAATCTTGGGGCTTCCTCTACTTCTTACCTGAGATCAGGGTTGGAAATCAAAAGGCAAGATGTCTGACTTCCTTGCTCCCCAGAACCCACAGGGTCTTTGGACTAGAAGCAAGGGTCTCCAGGCGATCAGCTACACCTGGGTGTCTTTTCCACCTCTTTTGACATAATGTCCAACCATCAAAGGAGGAAAATTCAGTATCATCCAGACAATCTCCCAGCACCAGAAGAAACTGCATATCTGGGGGTTTCTGGGGGTTTCCATAGCATTTCAAGGGAATTCCTCCACAGCACCATAGCCACGCCTGCTCAGCCTGTCCTGCCCTAGCTGACTGGCCCTACAAGGAAAACCAGTACCAAGAAAAACTGAGTCCCTTCAAGGTCCTCCAGGCTGTGTGTATAGAATCTGCTTCATGTTCCCTAAGTGCCTGGGGTTTGAAGGGCAGCTCCCACTAGGCAAATGAAAAAGGCAGAGCCTGGTCCAGAGCCTCCCAGAGGCTTCCCAGCTCTACCTCGGATCCAGGCACTGAACACCCATAGGCCCAGCAGGACTTCTCTTTAGCAAGGATCTTAAAGCTTTCATTATAGAACATGGCACCCTGCAAAAGCACGCTGACCTGTTCAGCGACCCTGGAATACCTGAACAGATGCACAAGACCTGGCTTCCTAGTCCTGAGCACAGGACCACAGCTTTTGGATCGCCGCCACCTCAGTTTCAATTCAAAGAACACGCTTATTTACTGGACCTGCCCTTAGATGTCCCTCCACGTGCACAACAGAGTGATTCTCACCTTAAATGTCCCCATAGTCAAGAAGATCCAAGACAGAACTTCATAAAGAGGGTACCTATTATCTTCTGCTATTACTTAACTTCTCAGAAGACCTGAAGCTTCATGGACCCGACCACACACACACACACACACATACACACACACACACACAAACCACTTTGCCTCAGGCCATCTTGTAAACAAAGTGTCAACACACATAGCTATGGTCACCATAAGGGGCGCTCAGCAAATCCTGGTCGGCCACAGGGTTCTGGGACACACATACACACACACACACACACAAAATTCTTAAAATAGAAAAGTTGAGAGTCCATATTTAAAAAAGCTAACCTAACAACTCATAACTGAACTCACATAACTCACCAAAAGACAGCTACTAACTCACCTTCCCAAACTCACCACCCACACAGATGGTCCTTGGGTGAGATGGTTCACCAGCAAGGGGCTGAGGCCTAGAAACCAGAAGCCATCAAACCCAGCCATAATCAGCTTCTAGCCAGCAGGGCTGAACACCTCCATCCCAACCATCCGCCTCCCTCTGGCTAGGCCGAGATGGAGGTGGGAGCTCAACACCTGTCCTGGGGCAGGGAGAACGGCCAGGGCCCTGTGGCCTGGCATAAAATAAACCACAAACATCAAATACCACACTTCTCGCCCAAAGCTTTCCTTTTTTAATGTACAAAAGAACATACACATTTTATGCGCTTTTTTTTTAAAATACAAATAAGCAAAAAGTATAGCCATAAAATGACAAATATAGAATGATCATGCTTATATAGGGGCTTTCTAGGATAGGCAAATTCATAAAGACAATAGAACAGCAGTATCCAGGGCTGGGGAGAGGAGGGAGTAGGAAGGACTGTTACAGGGTGCACAGTATCTGTTCAGAGTGACCTTGACTCTGGAAATACAGAGTGGCGATGGTCCTACAAGCTTGCAAGTAAGGTTGCTGACACTGAACTGTACACTTAAAATGATCCAAGAAATAGTTTTTAAGGTATTCAGCAGGGCATAAAAAATGTAAGTTATTACATGTAGAGGAGAAAAAGAGATGAGACTCAGAATCTCCCCAAATTCTGCCACCTAGAGATATAGGCCATCAGCTCATGGCCCCCATCCTTGTAGACATGCATCTAAATGCATGGAATGTTTCCCAAAAGTAGCCCCCTGCCCGGTAGCTTCCTTCTGAGAAGTACAAGGTATCTGTCAATGTTTACAGACGCCGCATCTGTAACCTTTCAAAGCCATGTGATATCCCAAGCCATAATTAACTAACTGGAGATTGTAAGCATTGTAAACAATGGCTCCAGGGACATCCCCAAGCACTTGTCAAATTATATCCTCAGTGGAGCACTGAGTCAGGGGCTCCCTCAGGAAGGCTGTCCAACGAGCGGAGGGGACAATCTACTCTCGGGACTGAATTCCCTCTCACCAGCACTCTGCTCTCTAGCTCTGCTCTCTACGTCTGTCTGTCTCAGACTCCACTTGGGTTCCTAACAAATTGCACGGTGCTCAGAACGTTAGACTGTCTTTCCCACAGAAGCCATCCTAACCTCTATTCCCAGGGCTTCCCTGAGGACACACCCTCATGAGCCGTGAAAAGCAGGCAACTGGGACCTAACAAGGCAGGCAGGGTCACCCTGGTTTAATGTCCCCTGAACTTCTTATCCAGCAGGAGACCTGGCACCTCTCTGAGGGAGCCCAGGGATGCATTTTTTGCTTATTTGTTTTGTTTTTGTTTTTGTTTTTTGCATGCGTTTGAAAAGCTTTTTGTTGTTCAAGATTTCAGCCTGGAGTAGACATTTAAGTATTTCCTTAAAATGCAAATAGACCCTTCCTAATGAAACCAAGGGCGAAAAGGGACCCAGGGAACCACCCTGCCTTTGAGATGAGGAGATAAGGCTCAGAAAGATTAAACATAAATGTCTCAGTAACCACCCTAGAGACCCAGGACTGTCTCAAAGGGTGATTCAACCAAATCAGAGCAAAATTTGGACACCTAGTGCAATCCTTATCCTCCTTTGCTGGGGCATAAAATTGAAATCGAGATCACTGGGGTCATATCCCAGCTCAGCTGTGGCCAGAGGGTTCACACAACTCATGTCCTGCCAACGCAGTGTTCAGTGACATCATGCTGATAGCTAAAAAAACAAAAACAAAAACAAAACCAGCAACAACAGGAATCTTTATACTACAGAAACAGGTGAACAACCCAACCTAAGGCTTCCCCAATACCACCCTTCTGAGAGCCAGCTGTTATAATACCACAGTGTATCGGATCACTGGTTACAACCTAGCTATGCACTCTTGAGCTGCTGACCTCCGTTTTCTCACCTAACAGTCTCTCTTTTCAAATCCAGTTCTCCACGTTCCATCATAATACACACTCTCAGATCTATCACGCCCTTCCACGTATTAACCAAAGAACCAGAAAATGTCTTCCTGAACACAGAGACAAGAAGCCAAGTTCAAGCGCAAAAGGAATGGGGATGTGAGACAGGAAGGGAACCAGAGCGCCGTCTCATCGGTTAAGAGCACTGGCTGCTCTCGAGACCAGGTTTAGTTCCTAGCACCTACATGGCAGTTCACAGCCATCTGTCACTCCAGTTCCAGGGCATCCAATGCCCTCATCTGACCTCTGCGGGTGCCAAGCACTCACAGGGTACACGTATCATACATTTATCTGTCTTCATACAATAAATCTTTAAAAGGGAGAGTCATTCCTGTGAGCAGTTGGAAAACAGTGTCCCAAGAAGGAACTTTAGAGACAGAACAGAGCATATCCCAAAATAATCCCTTCAGAGTGAGGGAACTGGGGTGTATTTATATAATTTCTTCCATCACTGGCTGGTAAAAGCCAACAATACATAAGGAGGGCACTGACCAGTCTACTACATGACCTATACCCTACAAAAAGGAGAAAAAAAAAAGATAAAAAGGAAGACAGACTCCAAACCCATTATACCTATAGAGGGGAACAGTTAACCAAACAGAACTGAGTGCCAACCATTGGTAAGACCACATAGTGATGGAATATGCCTTCTTTGCCAATCACTTTGGGTTGATATAGCCAAAGAAAGCCCAGGGGATCTTTCTGTCAACTGTTAGAGAGAAGTTGGGGATGGGGGTATAGAGGACTTGGAAGTCATTAGAGTCAGCCAAATGCCTTTCACTCTCTGGTTTAGCCACAGTTGCCCTGAGGAGGAGTCCACAGGAGCCCCACACTATTAGCCCAAACAACCGCATCGAGTTGTGTTTATAGGCTTGGTGTCTCCATCCAGAGAGGTTCAGCAGTGACCCACTCAATGGAATCTAAGCATACCCATGTTTACTGTACCTACTGCTCCATCTACCACACCACACCCATGTCCCCTGTGGAAACACAGAAGCAAACTTGCAGGCTGAAGTGGGGACTTTAAAAAATTCTTCTGGGAGTTAGCCAAGCAGTGGTGGCACATGCCTTTAGCCTTTAATCCTAGCACTTGGGAGACAAAGGCAGAAGATCTCTGTGAGTTCAAGGCTAACCTGATCTACACAGTGAGTTCCAGGACAGCCAAGACTACACAGAAAAACCCTGTCTCCAAAAAAAAAAAAAAAAAAAAAATCCCTTTGGGAAGCAGGGAGGTGTTTATATGGGGCAGTGGGTCACTGGGGTAAATAAATGAACCACACTGTGAAGGGGTCAAGGATAGTGGTAAGCGGTGTGAAGGACTGTCACCCTGGCATCATAAGCACCCTGGAGCCGCTCTCAGCAGGCTTGAGATCTCTAAGACTTGAGATCAGAGATCGGGACATTTTTTTATTCCAAGCACACAAGACTTGAGCAGTTCTTCACTGAAGGAGAGGAACTGCTTGGGCGGGCCCTAAGGCTGTTCTTTGGACCCTTCCCCCACACCCCCTCAGCCGTTCCTTAGGACTCTGGCAGCTACAGAGTCCTCACTATCTGCTTCATCTCCTCCTAAGCTGTGAGGCACTTCCTCTCTAAGAATCCCAAAGAGGATAATCAGCTCAGGCTCTCCCGTGATTGGACAGAAGATCTCCTTTCTGGCAAGCGAGAGTCCTGCCCAAGAGAGAAGCAGAGCTGTCAAAAGTACAGCCCTGAGACACCTCTAGCTGGGATCCTTAGCCAGACGAGAAGCCTGGTTGCGAGGCACCAGGGAAGAAGTCAAAGGGAAACCAGTCAGCCTCTGAGATGTTGCAAATGGACCCTAACACCTGAAAGAGGAGGAAAACTGAAATCTATTGCCCTCCCCCTAAAAAACCACAAAAATAGAGAGAAGCGGGCACCTCTAAAGAGAAGACACAGTGAGCTGGAGAGAGGTATGCTGTGGAAATCAGAGCCTGGAGTCATCGCCCTCAGAGAAGGTGGGAGGGGAGAGGTGATGGCTGTAGAAACCAAGGGTGCAAGAACAGAGCATGCGCTGACCAACCTGGCCCATCGCATGGATGCTGGTGTAGGGATCTTGGATACCCTGGTCTCCTTTTAGCTGGGTTTCTCAAGTCTACCCTCATCATTTGTGCTTGAACCCCATGTTTTGCTGTGTTTCTGCAGTACTCCATCTCTGCTCTTCTATTTGTTAAAGAAGGAATAGGCGTGGCTTCCCACGAGCCCCGCCCCAACACAGGCAAATACCAAATACTACCAGTCCACACCTTCAAGTGGCCCCTTCCGTACTGGGGCAAGAAGCATGCTTCTTTGCAAACAAAGGTCATCTCTCTCTCCCCCATCATTTGACGCACCTCTCTACCTTCCCGAATCCCGCTGGACTGCGCAGGTCCCAGGAATCAGGCTTTAGTCCGAAGGAGGACCAGCCCATGCTCAACAGCCCTACTCTATCTAGGCTCTCGGAGCTCAAACAAGCATCGCTCAGGAAGATACCACAGTTAGTCCCCTAGGACAGAAAGGGAGAATGAGAACAAGGAAAGGAAGAGGGGGCACTCTTCTCAAATCCAGTATAGCTTAGTCACAGAGGTTTCTTTAACCCCCAGACTACCTGTAGGAAAAGCTTCCACTTAATAAGCGTGGATTGAAAGTATGACAAATCAACCTCAGGTTCATCATTCACGTGCTCTTCAAAAATATCCCCTGGCTGAATCTGCTGTTTCTGAGAACCGTGACCCTAATTTTTTCTTCCCACTGTCGCAGGGACAGAGCCCGCTCCGACAAATTTGTCCAGCGCTTCCTCTTACAGGAATCCTCCACTTGTGGAGTGCTTACTGTAACCCTGGCCCCTGCTCTCAGGAAGAATCGTTTCTAATGCCCTGGTTTCTAGACTCTTGGGAATAAAGCGCGCGCAGCGTTGAGAAGCCTCGTGCTGAGCCTACCACTGAAGCACAGCAGCTCTGTCCAGTGGCTGGTCCAGACCTGTCCCTGTCGGGATACCACCAATCTGCTGCCTCCCGGGAGCACTCGGAGATAAAGCCGGGTGCAGAGTAAGCACTCTATATATACAGGAGTGGCCAGGCCGTCTTTTGAAAGCACCTGCCTAGCTCGGCCTCCAGAGACCTCAGGCACCAGCTCCGGAAGGGACAAGAAACCCGGGAGGGGGAAGTGAGCCGAGCACCGCGCGCTCTTAAACTCTGAAACCCAAAGGGGACTGGGCCGACTCCATGGTCCTCGCCCTGGGAGCCAGAGGGCGCACTACAGTCCGACCCCTCCCCTAAGCTCCCCAGTCCTGCACCTGCTATCTGGCTTCACCTCTCTAGGGAGTATGGGGACACCCTGCTCCGGAGATGGGGGCACTTTCCTGCCACTGAACTTAGTGTCGACCTCAGAAAAGATTTTAAGGGGTCAGAGCCATAACGTGAGCTCCAGGCCACAACTTTCTACCCGGGGAAAACCAGTGGACTGGGGCGCCCGCCTGCACCGCTTCTGGGGCAGCCCGCATACCTAAGCCCACCTTGCAGCTTGGGAGAGAGGTGGCCAGCGGGGACAAGGAAGACTCAGGGGCCGGGCCAGGCTGGCCACGGGCCGCTGAGGGAAAACTTTAGGCTGGGTAGATGGGGACAGGACCACCGGCACCTTGCGCCCGCATCCCGCGCCAGTACCCAGCTTCTCCAGCCCCGCGCCCTGGTGTCTTGCCTGAGTCCCGGATCATCTGCAACCGCTCTCGCCACAGGGGTTGGAAAGTGGGGGGCGCCGCTGCGGGGGTGGGGGTGCTCCAGCGTGCTTGGCCAGTGATCCGCGGGACCCGCTCGCTTGGGCCGGCCTGGGCGGCGACAGTGCGGCTGAGGGCGGGCGCCCCGCCCACCTGGCCCCTCCGCCCCGCCTCCCCAAGCTCTGCCTTTATCTGCCGATCCTTGACCAACCCACCCGCCACCCTGCAGTTCTCTCCCCACCCCTCCTCTCTTGCCTTTCTTCACTCCTCTCCCTCCCCTCTAGGGGGCGGAGCTTCTCCCCTCCCTTCAAGACAGACAATGCTGTGGCTTCGCGTCTCCTCCTCCCTCCATCTCTACCCGTCCCCCCCCCCCCCCCCCAGCTCCCCTCCAGCTCGCGCGGGCTGCCAGCGATTCTTCTCGGCGGGCCAGGGTGGATGAGGAGGAGGCGGAGAGCGCGGGTGGAGGGAATAAGGTGCTGCCTCTCACCCCATCGCGCCTGCCCTCTCCAAGCCTCGCGGAGATTTGGCCCAAGCTCTTCAGTTCGCCTGGCACTGTGACAATCACTCCCAGGGAGCAGCCCACCTAGAGAATGCAGATTTCCTAGCAGAAGATATGCACTTGGTTGAGTGGGGTGTGTGCGTGGGGGTGGAGTGTGGTTCGTTCTAACACCCATGTTTGTTCCCAAAAGGGTTTGAGTTGCCAAAGGGCTAAGTGGGCCCCTTCGACTTCGCAGACCGGCAGACGTGACAGCAATGTGAAGGAAGTCAAGTTTCTTTGTCCATCCCTCACCTCCTCCTCTTCTCCATCCTTAGACCTCCGGGGAACTCGAGTGCAGAGGAAAGAGCATCCAGCTACGATTTCTGTAACCTCTGACCATAATTCTTCGTTCATTCATGTCCGACCTTGCTGTCGGTCTGCAAACCAAAGGGGTAGGAAACCTAACTGTTAAAGAAAGGGCGGCCAAGCCCTCAAAGTGCATCCCATCTGCCTGGAAGCCAGATATGCTCTTCTAAACTCATTGTTTGGATCTTGGAATGTGTCTCCCATAGAAACAATGTTATAAACGACTATCCGTTCCCGGACCAGCCACAAATGTGCTGAGCCCAAAGCGCAGCTGCGGGGCGGTGCTGGAAATGTCCCACAATACTGAACAAGAAGGCTACTGATCCGCTTTTCCTACTGTGAAGGGGGAGGGGGATGTTAGGGGGATAAATGCATCTAGTTCTTTCCCCTTGAGCTATAAACACAAACCTGGTCCATTCATTTCTCTCACTGGAGCCATTTCTGTGTATTAGGTAAGCTGCTTTCCTTCCCGTTTCTTCAGCTAGAACGGCTGGAGAGCCGAGGAAATCCCCAGGGAACCTTCTCCAAGGGTTCTTTCTTCTCTTCTAACCTGGCCCTCCAGGACAGGACAGAACCAGGACAAAGGGCAGCCATGACTCCTCACAGCAGGGTTCTGGTTTTGCTGTTCAGGAAGGCTGTGAAATACTGCTAGAATTCCTCAGTTCTCCCCCAGCCTCTCAGGAGAGCCGCTCCCTGGCTCCCCTGGCTTGCCTTGAGTCAGATGGCCATCTTAAATCATCTGGCTTTCCTGTACCCATTTGGGGTACATTACTAATGCCAAAAATACTGGTCCCTGGCCCTGTTAAATCCAAACCGGGCATAGCCTAGTGGCGTGCACCTATAATTCCAGAGTTCACAAGACTGAGAAAAGAAGACTGTGAATTTGAGATTATTCTGTGCACATAGTGAGACCTTTAAAAAGCACCTCCGTGAATACAGTGAGGGGTGATCTGAGTCACTGGAAAACACCTTTCTAATGGCCTGTTCCTCATTTCCAGGCTGTAGGAGAGGAGAATGGACCTTTATTCTGTCAGAGAAAACAAAGATGATGCATCTGGGCTGAAGATGCTATTTCTCAATAGGAAACACACAGTGTCTTTTACCTTTCAACACTGCAGGCTTCCATGTGCAGACTGCACAGGAAGGTCCACTCCCTAGGAGAACAGCGAAGGAGCACTGTCTAAAAGAAGCTGCTCAGTCAAAATGGTACCAAATATGGGGGCAGTAGCTCAGAAGGAAAGGGTGGGGCCCTGGGTTCCTCATAATAGCTATAGTATGTGTTTAAAATTTCTAGTAGCCACGTTAATAGTAGTTGGAGAAAGCCAGGCCTGACAGCACACACCTGTAATGCCAGCATTTGGAAGACAGAGGCAAGAGGACTGTGGGTCCCTGGGCAGCCTAGGGTGCAGGGAAACTCGACTCAGAGGTGGTGGCGGAGGAAGAAGAGGAAAAAGAGCACAGAACATTAAGTTTTATAATATTTCTGTTTAGCCTGGTGAGATGAAAACATAATTTTAACATGTAATCAATCTAAAAGTATTAATGCTGGGCATGGTGACACATGCCTATAATCTCAGCAGCCGGGAGGCCTAGGCAGGAGCTCTGTGAGTTCCAGACCATCCAGGGTCTCCATAATGAGACCCTGTCTTAAAATACATAAATAAATCTTAAATACACAACAATATAAGCAAATTATTCATGAAGTATTTAATATTTGATACTATATACTTAGTATATTTTTGTACTAAGGATGAACGGGTACATGTTTAAACTTCAGCACATCATAATTCAGATGCTAAATTTTTATCAAAAATTTTTGTTTCTGATTCATGCATTTAGGAATACATATAACAGCAATTTATTTTTAAAAGAGGCCATGAGTTTGAAAGAGTGTAAGAAATTATATGGGAGGGTTAACATGGAGGAGCAGGGAGGAGGAAATGATGTAATTTTATAATCTCAAAAGATAAAAAGAAAAAAAATTTCTCAATCTGTAGTCACATTTTTAAAAGTTCCAGATGAACAAGTAGATTCACAAACCTAAGTGGGTCAAATAGACTTCAGACTTACTTAGTATTTGCATTGAGAAGCAACATCTAATTTTAATTTGAGTTTTGAGTAAATCAATTTAAAATTCTGCTCCTAAAGAACACAAGCCATGGGCTGGAGAGATGGCTCAGCGGTTAAGAACATGCACTGTTCTTCCAAAGGTCTTGAGTTCAAATCCCAGCAACCACATGGTGGCTCACAACCATCCGTAATGAGCTCTGACCCCCTCATCTGGTGTGTCTGAAGACAGCTATAGTGTACTTACATATAATAAATAAATAAATCTTTAAAAAAAAAAAAAAAAAAAAAAAAAAAGAACACAAGCCATGAACGGGGGGGGGGGGGGGGGGGGGGGGGGCCGCACGCCTGTAATCCCAGCACTCTGGGAGGCAGAGGCAGACGGATTTCTGAGGCCAGCCTGGTCTACAGAGTGAGTTCCAGGACAGCCAGGGCTATACAGAGAAACCCTGTCTCGGAAAAAAAAACCAAATCCAAAATACCAAAAAAACAAAAACAAAAACAAAAACAAAAAAAAAACACAAGCTAGCCAGGCGTGGTGACACACCCCTTCAATACACTTCTCTAGCATTGGGCAGGCAGATGCAGGCAGATCTAGTGTTCAAGGCCAGTCTATTCTACACTTGAGTTCCAAGCCAGCCAAAGATACACAGTAATTACGCCTGTAATCCCAGCACTCTGGGAGGCAGAGGCAGACGGATTTCTGAGGCCAGCCTGGTCTACAGAGTGAGTTCCAGGACAGCCAGGGCTATACAGAGAAACCCTGTCTCGGAAAAAAAAACCAAATCCAAAATACCAAAAAAACAAAAACAA
The DNA here is from genome assembly GCF_947179515.1 of Apodemus sylvaticus. Lineage (NCBI taxonomy): Eukaryota > Metazoa > Chordata > Mammalia > Rodentia > Muridae > Apodemus > Apodemus sylvaticus. The sequence continues at coordinate 114,823,272 of NC_067476.1, forward strand.
AAACAAAAAAAAAACACAAGCTAGCCAGGCGTGGTGACACACCCCTTCAATACACTTCTCTAGCATTGGGCAGGCAGAGGCAGGCAGATCTAGTGTTCAAGGCCAGTCTATTCTACACTTGAGTTCCAAGCCAGCCAAAGATACACAGTAATTACGCCTGTAATCCCAGCACTCTGGGAGGCAGAGGCAGACGGATTTCTGAGGCCAGCCTGGTCTACAGAGTGAGTTCCAGGACAGCCAGGGCTATACAGAGAAACCCTGTCTCGGAAAAAAAAACCAAATCCAAAATACCAAAAAAACAAAAACAAAAACAAAAACAAAAAAAAAACACAAGCTAGCCAGGCGTGGTGACACACCCCTTCAATACACTTCTCTAGCATTGGGCAGGCAGAGGCAGGCAGATCTAGTGTTCAAGGCCAGTCTATTCTACACTTGAGTTCCAAGCCAGCCAAAGATACACAGTGAGGCTCAGTCATAGAAAGCAAGCAAGCAAGCAAGCAAGCAAGCAAGCAAGAAAGAAAGAAAGAAAGAAAGAAAGAAAGAGAAAAAGAAAGGCTGGGCAGTAGTGGCACACGCCTGTAATCCCAGCACTTGGGAGGCAGAGGCAGGCAAATTTCTGAGTTCGAGGCCAGCCTGGTCTACAGAGTGAGTTCCAGGACAGCTAGGGCAATACAGAGAAACCCTGTCTCAAAAAAAAAAAAAAAGAAAGAAAGAAAGAAAGAAAGAAAGAAAGAAAGAAAGAAAGAAAGAAAGAAAGAAAGAAAGAAAGAAAGAAAGAAAGAAAAGAAAGAAAAGAAAGAAAGAAAACAATAGCAGAAAGAACAGGAACCAAGAACAGGAACCAATAACTACACATGACCAACAACCTCTGTAGGAGAATGACCCAGACTAATGGCTTCCAGAGTGGGTTGAGGAGGCCCTCTGATTCTCATTAGCAAAACACAGGCAAAAATGTAAAAACACCCACAGAAAGCAATTTTCCAACTTCCTTTGGCTCTCACTCTTGCATCTGGAAAGGTGTGTGCCCAGAAGTAGGTGGATATGGTCCCCAGGATTATACAGAGGGAAGCTGGGGTTTAGCTTACTAGGGTCACCGTAAATCCCAGGGTACCACCAGACATGCAGAAGTTGGAGAAGAGCTAAATTGTTAGGTACAGGCTAGAGTTGGATGCAGGTCATTTGCTTAGGGCCCAGAAAACAAGAATGAAGGAAGGACAGTAAGGGTAGAGAGAAGAAAGGTGCCTAGTACCTTAGTAGACAAGTTACTGCTGTGAGCATCGAGGGCTATAGTCCTCAGGGTGCCCTCTGAGGAGCCGGATACACGCACCTCAGAGCTGTCTGCTCTGAGGCTGGGGGACTGTGCAGCTTATGGAAACCTGACCATTTGAGTATTGCTTCCAGCCTAGCTTAACTCCTCAGACTTCTTGAACAGTGTGGCCTTTGTTGGCCTCAGAGAAATGTCTGAGAGAAAAAAAAGGGAGCTGTGGCTGCTGTCCCTGTGATAGGGACAGGAGAGAGAGGTGGGAAATTTAGAGGACACAAGAAGGGACGAAGCCTCTTCCCGTGGAATCCGGCTGTGAGTCAGAAACTCGGCTAGCAACTCAGCCAGTGTTTGACTTCCCAAAGACGGTTCAGATGAGAGCATCCCTAAGTCTGAACAACACACTTCATAAGACTACCAACGATTTCATTCAGAGGAGATTCTTGAAGATAAAGAAAATAAGTAAACTATCTCACTTAAAAAAAAACTTTTAAGCTTTTCTTCATCTTTACGATTTATTATAAATCATATTTATTATAAGCTGGAGCTCTGTATCATAAGTCACAGAAGCACAGGTGCGGTCACCGTGGCATACTAAAGACATACTGCTCTAAACACCTGTGTGAATCCCAATCACATCGCCTCCTGTCTCTGAAAAACTCACCGACTTTGCTTCCTCTGCCTCCTTCTGGAATTCTGTCTCCAAGCCAGAGATCTCATGTCACCTGAGCCGAGGTCCCAGTGTGGCCAGTGCTTCCCTGCCACACCAACACGACATTGTGGTTGGAGGTCGGAGAAGATGTTACTCAGCACACACAGGTCATCTGCTTTAAGACCTCACTGGAACTCTAGAGTCTGGTCAGGGCTGGCAGGAAGGCAGATGGTCTCTCAGTGATCAAAAGCCAAGGTCAGTGGTGCTGAGTGCTGAAGGGGTGTGGGGCACCCAGACCACAAGAAAGACACAAGCAGCAGAGGTTAACTAGCCCCTCAAGGGTGGGTCTGCCGTCCCACAGCATTGTGCTTTCAGGATGTCTGTCAAAGCAGGGCCTATGGGGGTCTTGGGGGAATGGGGGGATTCTGGTGCTGTTATCTACCTGCTAACATGCTGCCACATGCTACCACCAAAGAAAAGTCATACTCTTCCCCCAGACCCACCTTAAACACAGCTGGAAATGGAAGGAGAATGCCAAAAGAATTTTAACTTACAGAGACCAGAGGGACTGGTGAAAGGATTTCATCAAACTGCGCTTACCACCCAGCCCCACTCTGTCCTGGAAGTAAAATCTACAAGAAGATACAATGAGTTACAGAAAAATAAGGAAGTCAAAACAAGCTCTACCCTGAGGACCCAACCACATCTGGACTTGCCTGGAACTCTGGCAGCCGAGGCTGGCTGGAAATCTGTTTGAGAGATGAAAAAGGCGCCCCTCTGAGAGGTTACTCTCACACTAAGAACAAAACAAGTTGGGCCCAGAAACAAAGCCTTAGTTGACAGGAGTTGAATGACCGAGGCCCACAGAGCCTAGCTTCTCGGACTTTCCTGCTGAGTAACACTAAAGGGACCACAGGCTGCCATCCAGCATGGTATTTCCCAGGCAAAAGAAGGTGGCCTGTGCAGGGGCCACAGTGACTCCCCCAGGCAGGCATGTTCTGCCCTCTGCAGCTGGCTGCAGCACTTCCGGGAGGTGCTCCCAAGTGGACTCAAGTCTTTCACGGGTGAGTTCTTGTTCTCAGGGGCCCGGATAGCGATTTAATTTAAAACGCCGCCCACGGGCTCATATTTTTAAGCCTTTGGTCTCCGGCTAGGGGTACTATTTTGAGGAAGTTCTAAGGTAGAGACTCTTTGTAGGAAGTAGGCCAGCGAGGGAGTGCTTTTGAGGGTTAGGAGGACCCTGTCTGCTTTTCCATCTGCTTCCTGTGCTACAGGAGCTGCAGAAATTCCTCTGCCACTCGCGTCACTGCCGCCATGTTTTCTTGGCGTGGCTCTCTCCTCCCTTAAGCTTCAGAGATGAGTAACTGATACGGGGCACCTTCAGTTGTTTCTGTGGAATGATCTGCCTATCCTCCCACTGTTGATCAACTGCAAGTAGCCGCTCAACCTCAAACCATGAGACAAAGAAACCTTTTTTTCTTTACAAATCATCCAGCCTCAAGTACTCTGTTATAGCAAACAGGAACTGGGGTAAGATACCAACTCAGGGGCTAGAGAAATGGTTCCCCTGTAAAGTGCTGGCTGTGCAAAAATGAGGTCCTAAGTTCAGATCCTGTGCATTCCTTTACGAACTTGTCCAAGGGACATTTAGGAATCTCTCACCCTGCCTTCCCTAGGCCCCCCAGAACCCCACCCACACAGCATAGTGGTATTTTCTCAGGGCTCAAGTCTGAATGAGCTGGCAAAAGTTAGATTCACAGCTGTTAATATGACCTCATTTGTTCTCACGAGCTGGAGAGAGCTGGAGAAATCTGAGGAGTAAAGATTTTGCCAGCGAACTCTCCCAGTGTACCTTTCCAGGAGAAAGGCTATCTTAACTAAGAATCCACATTACCCACAGGTGACAGGTTTCTGTCGAGTCTAAAATATTTATACAGCTCAGTATCTGGAATTATCCTTGGCGATGGAAATGCAGATCAGCTCGGAACTCTTACACAGCCTCATAGAGTGGGCCTGTCTTATCAAACGTCTGACAAGAGTTGAAGAAGAAGGCAAAGGGTCCTGGGTAGAATTGTTCATGCGCGCGCGTGCACACACACACACACACACACACTTGGGGAAAAGCCTCAAGATTAAACTTAGGAGACAGCCTGCTAAACACCAGGCTTACTGTTTTCACATACAAGGAAGAGTCTGTAGAATTTTTCTAGGAACCGCTTCTAATTTCCTTGACCCAAGGCTCCATCCTGTCGAAGCTTCTCTTCCACTTGGAACCATGTTCTTTGGTGTGAGTCCATACACACAGAACAAGCACTCGCGATTGTTCGGAGTTTATGTGTAAGGTACCCGCAGTGTGCAGGCCAACATCCACTATGGTAGGCAGGTAAAAGACAGGCAAAGCAAGCATCACAAAGCCAAGAGCAGGACCAAGGAGCATCTTGTACAGCAACGCATTAATGGGCTCAGAACACAGACTTAGAGAAATCAAGTCACATCGCCTTTTGCTTGTAAATGAGACAGCCTAAGTCACCAGAGGAGTTCAAAGAATCAAGGCGCCTTGAGCAAAGGAAGAGCAACAGGTCCCAGTGGACTCTGTCTTACAGGACCTTGCCTCCCTGCTCTCTCTCTCTCTCTCTCTCTCTCTCTCTCTCTGTGTGTGTGTGTGTGTGTGTGTCTCCTTCCCTTTCTCTCTCCCCCCCCCACCCCGTGCTTCTTACACTGCTTCCTCTCCATTCGCTCTCCAGTTTATACCTAATAGTAACCTGTGCCCCAGTATCCATGTAGGATAAAAGATCCTATATCCACCTGAGATTCTAGACGCCATCAGTGTGGGCCAGCAGGGAGGAGGAACCCTGAATGTGAGACAGGCCAGTGCTCCCATGACAATGAGGGGATAAGCAGAAGGGGAAATAATTATGACTCTCTGGGGAGTTTGTTTGCTGTTTTGGTGTTTTGAAACAGGGTCTCAGATAGTGCAGACTGATCTTAAAGTTGCTATGTAGCTGAGGTTGGTCTCAAATTCCTGATCCTCCCAAGTGCTGGGATTGCAGGCATGCACCGCCATGTCTGCCTTAGGGCTGTCTGAGTGCTCATATGGCTTGCTGAATGCTCACCTGTTACCCTTCTGCCCAGGTTTAGGGCCAGGCTCCAAACCTTCTACTGGCACAGAGACCAGAGCATGTTTCATAGGTCCTGGATGGTGGGTCCCTGGATTCACGCATTGTCATACTCCACAGGTTTCCCCAGGTCCTGCCCTCCTGCATGATGTCCTTACCGACCTCTCTGCTGAGTTGTTTCTTCCATGGCATTGTTGAGAGTGATCTGGGAAGGCTTTTCCCGGTGGAGCAACCCCCATAAGTGTCTACATTAAACATACAATCTCGGGGGAGGGGAGGAGTTTATACACATATTTCTTTTAAATATTTTATTTACTTTTTAATTTTATGTATGAGTATTTTGCCTGTACACATGTCTGTGCACCATATGCATGCCTAGTGCCCAGAGGTCCCAAGAGAGGACTAAAGTTACAGGTAGTCATGAGCTGGTGTGTGGGTGCTGGGATTTGAACCTGAGTCCTTTGGAAGGAAGGCCATGCTCTTAACCACTGAACCACCTCTCCAGCTCTGGCAGTCATACACACAGGGGCTTCCTTAACCTTTAAAGCTGGCTCAAGTGTCACCTTTCCTTAGCACTATCACCACCACTCGCCCTGCTTCCTTGGTGGCCTCACAGCATGGTTTCCAGGCACATCTACAAGGAGCATCCTGCCAGGCTGAGAACCAGGCTGCAGTCCGTGTCTCTGTCCTTGTCCATGTCCTCCCCCACCTGCCTGCTCGAGAGCACTCAGCACACATCTAACAAAAGAAGAAATGCATTTGGCAGAGTGTAGCATGCTACAGCACCGTGTCTGTGGGGACGATGTGTGGGCTGAACAGCACACGCATAACTGCCTCAGAACCCCGAGTGTTACAAGCATCAGCTCATTCAGTCCTCACACGGTCTCAGGAGGTGGCCCTACTCCTGCACCAATTAGTAAGTGACTCATTTCAAGATCAGAGCCAGAAGTATGGTCTCTCAGCACATCTGCCTTCTTCCTTCCGAACAGCCAGGCCCAACAGAGAGATGATGCCCCCTGACCCTTACCTAGACTGCTAGCTTCAGCTGACACTGGAAACCAGGTGATGAACCTGAGCTGAGGCTGAGGCTGGCTTTTGTCCCAGAGTTGGGTGGAGTCAACTTTATCCCATCCTTAGTCTCCCAGCAGGCCTTGGGGCTTGGGTGAAAACAAGCTACCCCAGGCCAAGTTGTGAGGTCAGCAGAAGCTCCTGCTCCCACACCTTCTCCTCCTAGCTCGCACCTATTGGAAGCTTGACTGTGATGTGAATGTCTCTGTCTTTCTTCAATTCGCTCAACAAACATGTAATGGACACCTGCCGTGCCAGAATTGTTCTGAGCCTTCAAGAGACAAATCATCAAGGCGGTACAATATAATGAAACAGTGACTGAATATCCCTATACTGGGATGACATAACGTGCTGGAGAATCAGCAGGTGGCACACACACAAGCATCTTGGCTCTGGGAGAAGAACTCTTTCCAGCCCCAAATAATACGAGGAAGCAGCAGAGAGGTGAGGGCTGATCTGAAGAAATGCGTAGACAGAGAACAAAGCCACAGGATGAGAGGGAGTTTGTGGCAGTCAGTGCTCTGCAGTCTGTGCTGGGTGCAGGAAAGCTCAGACTACTGCAACCCCACACACGAATGTGTATTCCCTCCCCCCCACACACAAACTGGCCCCACCTCTGTAAGTTTCTACCATCTCCCAATGCCCCAGTCGTGTCTGTAGCACACTGGTCCTTGGGATACACTGAAGATCCAAACTCTAGCAAATGAGACAGTGATCTTTGTCCTTTTGCATTTCCCCAGGTCCCCAGTGCTTCAATAACACCTGACCCCTAGAAGCCCCAATAAGCAAACACTGACTGAGCTGTTGAAAGAGCAAATGAAGCCAAGACATTAGGCCCTGTCCTCGCTACTTTAAGAACAAAAATTCGCCAGGCAGTGGTGGTGCACACCTGTAATCCCAGCACTTGGGAGGCAGAGGCAGGCAGATTTCTGAGTTCGAGGCCAGCCTGGTCTACAGAGGGAGTTCCAGGACAGGCAGGGCTACACAGAGAAACCCTGTCTCAGAAAAACAAAATCCAAAAAACCAACCCCCCCCCTAAAAAAAAAATCTTTGGCCACCCAGAATAGAGGTCAAAATGCCCAGTTTTTAAAAAGCAGCCGTGCTAGATACTTTAGCACAGCAATACTCAGAGAACAGTGAGATGTTCCTGTACCTGCAGGGTTCCCATAATGCCTTGGGGGCAAGACAACAATACTCAAAGGTGAAGCTGGCTAAAGAGATGAAGAGGCAGGCCAGAGCCCACAGTGAGCACTGCTGTGCCCCTGTTAAGACAACTATTAGCTCTGCGGTTACAAGAATAAAACATGGATGGTACAAACCATTATACCGACAAACTAAAATGCCAGTGATGAACTTGGCCTAAGCAGGGGGTAGACGGGTCCATGCAGAATAAATGGCCCAGCTCCTAGAGCTGGCAGTCAGTTTGAGGTAACGCAAGAGACTGCTACGGCACAGAAGCATTGCCTCAGGGCTTCAGTAGCGCTAGCTGTGTTGGATGGAAAGTAAGCAGAAACTGTGGCACACTAAACGGCCTTGGACCGAGATTTGTCTCATATGAGGCTCACGCTGTCCTCACAGAGAATGAAAACAAAAGAATGAATGTTAGCAGCAGCCAAACACAAGTGAGTGACGGAGAAAAAAGGAAGCAGTCTCCTTTGGTCATCGCAGATGGAGCTGTGAAACACATCCATGGGATCCTGGGAATCCTGAGAAGGTGGTCAGAGACCTTCCGTCTAAGGTCATCCCAGAGGGGAGCCTTTCGACAGTAAGATCCTCTTATTGTCTCAGCGAGGTGTCTCAGTGGAAAGACTTCTACTCAGTGGTAAGAGACATTGTAGCACAGAGCTGTCTCAGGCATCCTCAGTCACGGTAGAACCACAATAGCTTCTAAAGCTCAGGAACTTCTAAAGGATCAGGCATACTTACCCCTGAGACAAACCTAGAAGAGGAAAACTGGGAACTCCAGGGGTGTCCTACATTGGAATGAGAGAAACATAGACATTAGCTGGGCCATTCTGGGGATCCCATGGAAACTGGGATATCTTTGTAGGGAATGTGGAGGAAGGAGGCTGAACTTAAAACAAGCATGCCACCCACTCAAGACCAGAACCCCCTTCTCACCCTGATGGCCAAGATATGACGTAGTCTCACCACCACCAGGAGGGTGTAGCCAACAGAAGCATGCGGAACCGACTTAAATGGCTAGGTTTGCCTGAATTCGATCATCATGGCTTTTGTTACCACACGCTGCACAGAGTTTCAAAGGAGAGAATAAATTATGAGTTTTAAGTTGTGTGTGTTGCACACCAGGATATTTAACGTGGAAATTCAACATAAATGTGTTAACTCTTTCCTGATTAGAGTCCGTGGACAGGTGTCAGCTTTCACCTGGGCATCTCGATGAACTCAGAGATGGGCAGGAAGATCAGGAGTTCAAGACCAGCCTTGGCTACATAGTAAGTTTAAGGCCAGCCTGACTACATGGTGAAGGAGTAAAAATGAAGGGGAGTCGAGTCAGTGAAGGAGTCAGTGAACACGGACATGGTATAGAATAGAGTTTATTCAGAATAGGGGATGGGAGTTAGTGGTAGAGAGAGAGAGAGAGAGGAGAGAGAGAGAGAGAGTGTGGAGGCCGGCCATGACCACGTGGAGGCGGGGGGAAGAGCCCCAGGGGCAGAGAGGTAAGCGTGTGGGAGAGCGGTGAGCAAAAGAGGGAGAGGAGGAGCAAGTAGCCCTTCTTATAGTGGGCCAGATCTCTGGGGCGGGGCATACCTGGCTATTGCCAGGTAGGTGTGGGGTGGAGCTTACACAAAGCCCCAACATTCCCCAATGTTTGGTTTATTAATAAAAGAAAAAGAAAAAAGAAAAGAAGTGACGGCGCATACGGCGAAGCAGGAATAGGGTCGTTGTTGTGATCTGGCTGCTTCATGCTGACATTGGGGCGACGTGTCTCTGGAGAACCTAGAGAAAGGGGTATGGGGGGTGATTGTCCAGTCTCAGGAGGACTGGCTGTTTCTTTGCTGTCCAGGATTTGTAGAGCCATTTGAAGATAGGTCAGGAGAACAGGTCCAGTAGAAGCTGTCTGCATCTGGAGAAGCTGAGAGGAGATTGGAGCATCTGAAGGTTGCTTCTCTGGAGCTGTCCTGGATATGGCAAGGGCCTGGACTTGACAAGATGTTGGAACACATTAGTATAGTTAGGGAATAAGACGAAGTAGATTTGGGAGAAAGGAAAATTTTTCTTAAGGTGTACAATTGAAACCCAGAGGAATCCCACCCTTTGGAAAGGTAGTAAAGTGGGAACTTGGGCAGATGTACTTATCTGGATGGAGCCTACTTGGTCCATGAGCAGTAGATTTGGGTAGGTTTCCTGTAGCTAACAAGTTTATTAAAGAGATAACAATATGAGTTAACCACATGAACAGTCTTTAAGATGAGCCTTTGTGGATCAGAAGGAATAGAATTGAAGGTTGGGACAGTGGCAGAGCAATAAGAGGAAATATGAAGTGTTTAATGGAAACAGAGTTTAGGTAAGGAGATAACTGTCTAGCTGTCAATGTAGTCAGAAGTCTGAGGAATAAACAATAACTTAGCAATCATATTATTAAAGAATGACAGATTCCAGTAGCCAGCAGTTCTTTGTGGTCTTTGGTCTCTATGGTGACTTTGGCTGTCAGTGTGGCTTTCAAGCACAGAAGATGCACGGCTTTTCTCTGTGGAATGGATACCCATGACATGAGAAATGGCTTACCTTTGTTTAGCTAAGTCATTTGACTCAAGGTATCCGGTTTTGTCCACTGCACTTTCAGGCAGCATCCTGTGGCGGTGTCCGTCTTTCTTCTGAGACATCCTGTGGCGGTGTCCATCTTTCTTCTGAGACCTCTTGGGAGAAGCTGTCAGGCCTTTGGGAATTCTGTCTGTCTTAAATCTAATAACAAACTTCTGACAAGATTGAGCGCAAGATAGGAGAGCAATAGTTAAAGAGAGACTAGGAATGGAAATCTTAAGTAGCTTTGACAGGTTGTATAGGTAGAGGAAAGTATATTGTCTTGGTTGGTAAAGATGCTAGGATCACAGAAAGAAAGCTGGCAGCAATGGATAAAATTGTGATGTCTAGGCAGATTTAGGCTTGTTAACATCAACTTGAGCACACAGCCTATAGGAGCAAATGAGCTAAGGGTGTGGGAACACAGATGGGGAGCAGGTAGGGCAAAGAGAAGGCTTAGACCAAAGATAGATAAAAGCTTAAATGTATAGGATTTGGTCCCATTTACCGGATTGCTTATAGTATGTATTAAGATCTCTTAAAACCATTAGTCAGGCTGGCCTTAAACTTACTATGTAGCCAAGGCTGGTCTTGAACTCCTGATCTTCCTGCCCATCTCTGAGTTCATCGAGATGCCCAGGTGAAAGCTGACACCTGTCCTCGGACTCTAATCAGGAAAGAGTTAACACATTTATGTTGAATTTCCACGTTAAATATCCTGGTGTGCAACACACACAACTTAAAACTCATAATTTATTCTCTAATAAAGAAACAAGAAACAAAAAAGCCCAGAACCACCAGGCATGGTGGTGCACGCCTGTAATCCTAGCGCTCTGGGAGGCAGAGGCAGGCAGATTTCTGAGTTCAAGGCCAGCCTGGACTACAGAGTGAGTTCCAGGACAGCCAGGGCTACACAGAGAAACCCTGTCTTGAAAAACAACAACAAAAACAAAAACAAAAACAACAAGAACCAGCCTCCAGCATCGTTTGTACTATGGTAAGATGAACAGGTATTCCTCAGATTGAAGATGGCGCTCCCCACTATTTTCAGTGCCATGTGCTACATTGAAGGGTCTAGAAAGAAAGAACATCAAGGCTCATACGGGGCAACCTTGTGGAGCTGTTGACATCTGGTTCCAGGCTTAAGGGGTGGCAGGGGCTCCTGAGATGGGGAGAAACATTCTGGGCCGAGGCAGGAGCGGCAAGTTCAAAGCCACAAAGACAGAGCTCAGTGGGAAGGCAGCGCGTGGTGCTGTGTCCCTGGAGCAAACTGGGAATGAGAGGTGTTTTATGTTCGCTTACATGGCCAAGAGTCAGAACCCAAGAGGATCCGAGCCGCCTGTTTCCCATGGTGTCTCAGCAACACTGAGTGTCTTTCCCTGCGTGTGAATGAGTTCAGACTGAGGGCTGGCCAGGGAACTGACACCACCTCCCTCTCACAAGCAGCCAGCTGGGGGGAGTTGCTTGGAGAAAAGGCATGCTTCCTGGGCCAAGAAACCTCGGGAAGACGCCAAACAGGGGCGGGCAGGACTGCACAACCGGCAGGATAATCCATGGGCTCTCTCCAGCCGACCCTGAGATGCTGACCCTCCGCCAGAGCTGGCCTGGTCTCCTCGGTTGCAAAGCCAACTCTCCAGGTTTCAGCACTGTGAGACCTTGATTGTTCCCCGCCCTGTGCAGCCCTCCACCCAACTCGGTACACACAGAGCTGAGCTATCAGCACGTTCTCTCCCACCTTCAACCTAATCTCTTCATTATGGAGACTTTCCCAAGCCTCCCTACTGTGCGGTGATTGAGAACAGGCCTCAACTGTCCAGCCCTTCTAACAAGGTTAACCAATTCCTCTCCAGATCCTAGTTTCCAGGGAAGAGGGCTTCTGAATCAGCTAAGTGACTCTCCGCAGAGAATGTAATTCCAATGTCCAGTCTGTTGGCCATGTTCTGAAGAAATGATAAGGAATAGAGAGAGAGAAGGTCAACTCAGAGGAGAAAGACACAGGGGCGGGAGGAAGTCAGGTCTTCTTTGTATCATGGGCTGTGGTGAAGAGCTTAGGATTGCCTTCCTAATGAATGGGGTGTCCTTTGAATTTACTATGAGCATAGACTGCAGAGCCTTGAAGTAGCAGTTAGTGTGGTAACACCCTTTATGTGTGTACACAGTCTTCCTGTGTTAATAGATCTGTGTATGGGCACACATACAGTTGTGCACACATGAGTATACTCATTTACTTTCTTTTTTAATTTTTTTATTGGATATTTTCTTTATTCACATTTCAAATGTTATCCCCTTTCCCAGTTTCCACCCCTCTTCCTGGAAACCCCCTATCCCATCCTCCCTCCCTCTGCTTCTATGAGGGTGTTCCTCCACCCACCCCACTCCTACCTCCCTGCCCTCAATTCCCCTACTCTGGGGCATCTATCAAGCCTTCATAGGACCAAGGACCTTTCCTCCCATTGATTCTGACAAGGCAATCCTCCGCTATATATGCGGCTGAAGCCATGTGTACTCCTTGGTTGATGACTTAGTCCCTGGGAACTCTGGGGGGTCTGATTGGTTGATATTGCTGTTCTTCCTGTGAGGTTACAAACCCCTTCAGCTCCTTCAGTTCTTTCTCTGACTTCTCCATAGGAGATCCTGCACTCCAATAGTTGGCTGAGAGAATCTGCCTCTGTATTTGCAAAGCTCTGGCAGGGCCTCTCAGGAGACAGCCGTATCAGGCTCCTTTCAGCAAGCATTTCTTGGCATCCACAATAGTGTCGGGGTTTGGTGAGTGTATATGGGATGAATCCCCAGGTGGGACAGTCTCTGGACAGTCCCTTTATCTCCATATTTACTCCTGTGAGTATGTTATTTCCCTTCTCAGAAGGACGAAGCACCCACACTTTGGTCTTCCTTCTTCTTGAGCTTCATGTAGTCTGTAAATTGTATCTTGGGTATTCTGAGCCTTTGGGCTAAGAGGAACACCTCTCCATTGCTGGTGGGATTCAAGCTGATACAATCACTCTGAAAATCAGTTTGGTGGCTCCTCAGAAAATTGGGCACAATACTACCAGAGGACCCTGTTATACCACTCCTGGGCATATACCCAGGAGATGCTCCAACATGTAATAAGGACACATGCTCCAGAAGAAGACCAGACTGCAGCTCAGATGCACACCAGTGACGCCATGCAGCTGCCCATCTTCCAAACATAACTACAGCTGCCTCCGCCATCTGATGCTTCTCTCTAGAGCATACGCCCATTTCTCTCATGGCCAACCTGGAGCTGAGTCCGTGTAGGGAAGGGAACTCTGGGAAATGTGTAGCTTAGATTGGTTGATGTGGTCGGAGCTCCCACAGAGGAGGAAGCTGAGAATGGAGAGTGAGCCACCATCTTTGATTCTGGTTGTTTTTCCCATGACAGAGGCTCTTAGAAAAGCCTCCCAGTGCTTCTGGCAGAGGGCAGCGGAGGGCATTTGCTTCTTCCCTTTCACTCACTCTTTTACATGACGAGTGCATGTCTTGCCTTCTGTTTCTCATGCTTGGATCTACACACTTGCATTCTCTAATGCCTGCATCACTGGAGTGCTCTGAATGTTATGGGGAGTGACCACCCACTTTCTGGTTGGGTTGAAGGCCAGCTTGAGGTGGAAACTCATGCCTGGTACTGCAAATCTGGCCAAGAGCCCACATCTTGGGAGCTCATAGGCGCCCATGGCGAGCCTCTCAGTATTGTTTGCTACACGAAAGCATCCGACTGATTCTACATACATATCTCTGTACCCATGGATCAATGCCGATCATCGGGGAAATGTTTCTGTGCCATGGATAGTGTCGAATGGGGAGATTCACAACTAGACAAAGTGTAGACAACAGGCAGTCATGGAGTGTTCAGCCTCAAGGCCCAGAGAACATTGAAGAAAGGTAAGGGCCAGAGGTCTGGAAGGGCTGCACCTGCTGCTCTGAACATGACAAGACCACTGCACTCAGGAACTAAAGAGCAACCCTGGCCGACTGCACAAAACCTGCACAAGATCAAGCCAGTTAGCATTCCAGCTCTGGCCTCTGCGGCCCGGGGAGTCCTCTCTTAAGAAACTATGATATGGGCTGGAGAGATGGCTCAGTAATTAAGAGCACTGACTGCTCTTCCCAGAGGTCCTGAGTTCAATTCCCACCAACGACATGGTGGTTCACAGCCATCTGTAATGGGGTCCAATGCTTTCTTCTGGTGTGTCTGAAGACAGCTACAGTGCACATATACATAAAATACAGAAATAAATCTGAAAGAAAGAAACCATGATGATTGATGCTGATTTTAGATCATAGGTGATTAAAAGCTTCTAAATGATTTATGAAGCTGAACTAGTTAGAATGCTCACCTTAAATATAGAAACGAAACCAGATTATAAACAGCTGCATTTAGGAATACAATTGTGAAATTCCTTACTGAGTGTCTTAGTCAGGGTTTCTATTCCTGCACAAACATCATGACCAAAAAGCAAGTTGGAGAGGAAAGGGTTTATTCAGCTTACACTTCCACATTGCTGTTCATCACTAAAGGAAGTCAGGACTGGAACTCAAGCAGGTCAGGAAGCAGGAGCTGATGCAGAGGCCATGGAGGGATGTCTCTTACTAGCTTGTTTTCTCTGGCTTGCTCAGCCTGCTTTCTTATAGATCCTAAGAGCACCAGCCCAGGGATGGTACCACTCATAAGCCCCCCCCCCATCACTAATTGAGAAAATGCCCCACAGCTGGATCTCATGGAGGCACTTTCACAACCGAAGCTCCTTTCTCTGTGATAACTCCAGCCTGTGTCAGGTTGACACACAAAACCACCAGTACACTGAAGGTTAGCAAATAAACACAGCCATGTATGTGCTAAATCCAGAACACTGACAGCATTTGCTGTATGTTAGTGATTAAAATCTTGAGCCTTTAATCCTAGGCAAAGGTAGGCCGGTCTCTATGAGTGCGAGGTCAACCGGGTTTACAAAGGGAGTTCTAGGACAGCCAGGACTACATAGAGAAACTCTTGTCTTGGGAAAAAAAAAAAAAGAAAAAAAGAAAAAATGTGGTTCAAAAGCAGAAACTCTCACAGGATACTAAATTCATTATAATAGATAAAAACTCAAAACCACACAATAAAAACATCTGGTGCTGAAAGAACATCTGATCAGCTAACAATAACTACTCTCAAAGTGATGAATACAGGGGCTGGAGAGACAGCTTGGTGGTTAAGAGCAATGGATGCTCTTGCAGAAGGCCCAGGTTCAGTTCCTACACACGCATGGCAATTTGCAACCACCTATAACTCTAGTTTCAGGGAATCTGACTCCCTCTCTAGACCCCAGGTACCCACATGGTGCACATATATAAATGAACAGGTCTCTATGAATAGAAAGAGAGCATATGCACATAAAACAGAACTAAAATATTTTCAAATGAATTGCATCGTAAAAAATAAAGAATGCAATTCTAGACTACCAATGTGGTGTAGCAATATTTGTGCAACACACGAATGTCTCTTACACTCTAAGAGCCTTGGACTTTTGCTGGACCTCATAGCCAGAGTTAATAATGCACCTTCTGGTCACTTAGGATTTAAGATTTTGGGGGTGGGGCTGAAGAAATGGCTCAGCAGTTAAGAGCACTGACTCTTCTTCCTGAGGTCCTGAGTTCAATTCCCAGCCCATGTTGGCTTGGGAACCATCTCTAATGAGATCCGATACACTCTTCTGGTCTGTCTGAAGACAAGCTACAGTGTACTCATATACATAAAAGAAATAAAATCTTTTTTTTTTAAAAAGGTAAAGACTTTGTTTAAAAAAAAAAAAGATTTAAGATTGCTATCCTACTGTGAACTCAACCGTTCATTTAACCTGCCTTTAAAAGAGTGATGTAACAATTGACTTGCCTTGGATTTCCCACATGACCAACTTTTACAACTTAAGCAAATGCATAGCTAGAATCTTAAGTTATATTCTCTTATATGCCCTTGATCCTGAATAGTGAGGTAGGTGTGTGTGTGTTTATGTGAGTATGAGTGTGCGTGTGTGGTTGGTGTGTATGTGTGTGTGTGTGTGTGTGTGTGTGTGTGTATGTTATGATAACAAATACTAGAGGCAGCAGTTATGGTAACAAATACTTGAAAGCAACCTTCTAAAGTGAAGTGTCTGCCGTGCGTGTTGAAGACAATAGAAGGATCTTGCTTGACTGTACACATTTGTTTGTTATCTGGGCCACTTGGAGTCAATGACTTAATCCCTCGTTCCTTCCCCATGTGATACTTTCTGTGCCCAAAAAATACAGAGCAAAAGTCCTTTGTTAGGGACACAGAACAGAGAGACACAGGCACAGGGACCGAATCACAAGACAGCATTCAGGCAGGCACAGATTCAGACTCCCACAGCAGAGCGATAGGAAATGGCAGAAGATAGAAAGAGAGTAGAGAACTCAAATATGGGCTTGCTGTTTGTTAAATTACTCCAAGGGGAAGTGCTTTTGGGTGCTCTGAGGTTATCATTTGATATGTATCCATTCAACCTGGAGGTGGAGGTATGTATGGTCTTTACTAAACCAGGAACTTACTTTGGACACAGAAGCATAGTTAGCTATATAAGCACTTAAAAGAACTCTATGGGCTGAGAGTACTTAACTTTCTCTCGCCGGGCAGTGGTGGCACATGCTTGTAATCCCAGCACTCTGGGAGGCAGAGGCAGGCGGATTTCTGAGTTCAAGGCCAGCCTGGTCTACAGAGTGAGTTCCAGGACAGCCAGGGCTACACAGAGAAACCCTGTCTCCAAAAAACAAAAACAAACAAACAAAAAAAACTTTCTCTCTTGCAAATATTTTCCAGAAATTTACTTCATTGGTGATTTCTTAGTAAACAATTGTAATAGACTCATAATTGGAGGGATTGCAGTCCAGATATTGATGTATATTGTATAGAATATTGATATATACAATGTTCAAAAGATGTCTCACAAAATAAAAAAATAGTATAAAAAATACTGGTGGAGGATATGAGTGGAAGAGACTTGAAAGATGGCTTAACAGTTAAAGGTCTCTGACTCCTTGATGATGGGTTATAACCTGAAATATATATATATATATATAAAGGTGAAATAAACACTTTAGTCCCCAGGTTGCTTTCTGTCCTGGTGTTTATCACAGCAGCAAAAGCAGAGTTAGACGGGGGTGAGGGGTGGGAGAGGGTGGGGGGAAGGTGGGGGGTGGGGGTGGAGTTGAGCAAAGCCTGGGTAGGTCTGTTATAGGCCTCAGATATCATCTGATGACGTGCTTAGCCTTTGGGTTAGTGAAAGCTACCAGTTAATATATACCCAATGGAATGACCCAATAGCCACAAAGATGTTACGTCACAGTGACTGGCTACTTAGAGACTAAGATAGTCAAGGAAAATTGAATCTGGATCTGCAACATCCTAGCTCTCTAGGTACAGTCAATTAGCCTTGTAGAATGCTCAATATAGATGTGGCTTTTGTTTTGTTTTTGTTTTCATAGAATCAACCATCACCACAACCCAGGGCAACTGTTAAATATATCTTTTCCTGCCCACAACATTTATTTACTTACTTTTTGTGGGGTGGTGGCAGGTCACGCACGTGGAGGTTAGAGAACAAATAGCAAAAGTTGGTTCTCTCCTCCCGTGTGGGTTCTGAGGACAGGTTTGGCAGGAAGCACCTCTATCCACTCAGCTATTCTGTTTGCCTTGACCCTCTGGCAGGGGTGTCATTCTGCCAGCTGAAGATAGTTTACATTTGGAATTCTGGGGACTCTTGAGAGGCTATAAAAATGCCAGAGGCCTGAGCCGCTGCAGTAACTGCTGCCCCCCCCTGCTGTTGCTGCTTTTGCTGGTTGCTGATTGTGTTTGCGCTTTTGCTGGTTGGAGATAATCCTGATGACTTGCCCCAAGGAACTAAACCCCAACTTGCCCCAACACCCCTAAATCAGCAGGAAGCAATCTAATGAGATGGATGCCTCCTTTTTCCTCTAACTTTCTTCCTCACTACCTAGGGAGTTCGAAGGGATTGGGGTGGAGAAGGGTGGCAGATACAAGAACCCAATAAAGTAGCCAAAAGTACTGTTAGAATCTCCACAAACCTTTTGTGTAGTCCTGGGAAGGTAGGGTCTGGCACATGCTAGGGAACAGTGTTAATAATCAGCTCTCAGCACGCCTCTGTATTGTTACTATTTACTCTTAGGGTTTCACTAAGCTGCCTGTGTTGACCTTGACCTCAATCTACAGCCCAGGCAGGCCTTGAGTTTTCTATCCTCCTGCTTCAGCCTCTGGCATACCTAGGACTATAGGCCAGGGCGGTTCCTGCTTCTACAAACATTTTTCATTGCTACCTGTATGCAAGGCATCTCCCCAGTGCTGGAGCTTCTAAGTAAAGGTGGGCGCCAATCAAGTCTTAAGGAGAGTATGTAATTAAACTGTAAGAGTCATGAAGCAAAAGCGAGGGCGATGCTAATAAAGGCTGGGGAGGGGGGGGCGGGGTCTCAGCCCTGCTCAGGTTTCCAGGTTCTTGCTACCTCAGGACCGAAAGTTCAGAGATAGAGCCAGGACTCAGGACAAAGTTTCATTACAGATGAAAGTCCACGCACGCTCAGGAGGCGGAACAGGCTGCTCAGACACCCTTCCCCAGAAAGGAAAATTAAAGTTGAGGCATTTTTCTTTTCTCTCTTTTTTTTCCTTCTTCCCTATCTCCTCCCTGTCCCCTCTTTCTTTTTTTCTTTTCTTTTCTCTTTTCTTTTCTTTCAACAGAAGTATACAACTTGTAAATAGAAAGTAGTTTGGAAATACAACATTTTAAAAGTAACCCATATCCCTACTCTGTTACTTTTAAGTAACTCTGTTACTTTTAAGTACCTCTTCACACAAATATGAAGGAATCTGTGGTTAGTCACTGCTGAATAAACAAGGGTCTGGAAAGGGATGGAGGCAAACATAGGGGACATTAGATCCCAGGCCGAGTCAAAAGTCTAAAGGATCAGATCATGAGATGAGCCTGGGAGAAAATTATCAACCAAAACGACTACAAATCCTACTGTTAAACAAACTTGGACCCCCTTCAATGAATGCAGTCAGAAAGAAACCTCTGAGAAATGCCCCAGCTGTGGAGAAGAAAGGTCTGGCCCTGGGATCTCTCCCTTTGGGGGCGGCTTTGATGATTTGGTAGGCGATTAGTAATGGCCCAAGGTGATTTTCACCTCAATTTCTGACTTTAGTTTTTTATATTCTTTGTAAACCAGAGTCATGCTGTAAGCGATGCTCCTCAGTGTATCTGTGATGGAGGAGGCCATTTGAGCCATGTCAGCCCCCCTCCAACCAACCTACAGCAACCTGATTTTTATAAAGAAAACAACAAAATTAAACATATACCAGTCTATTTGTTTTAGGTTCAACAAAAATGATCAGGTATCTTTTCTTTATATGTATTGCTAAGACACTATCAGTTTCAGAATGAACCATTTCTGCTTCTAACAATCACAGAACATGTTTCTGAACGCCAATGTTTATGAGCATGTCTTGGGATTTTTACATGGCCAGATGACCATTTGACTGGCAGTTTAGTGACTTGTAACTATTGGTCTATTTGGGCCTGTTTCTTTCCCTCACGTCTTAGGTCCTCTTTTACCCCCACTACCATTCTGATATGTATGGCCTTAATTTGGTATCATTGTGGATACTATTTTTTCCTTCTTGCTTTGTTGCTTTTTATTGAGAGACTCACCAAGCTTCTTACTGACCAACCCTTCAGTTATCACACACAGCACTTCTGAGGTTGTTTCTCTTCCCGGGAAAAAACTTATCCAATGCATTTAAGTGTCAGGTCTTCTTGTCCCACATAATGGTACACCTGTCATCTTCACACTTGGGGAATGAAACCAGAAGGATTAGAAATTTGATACCACTCTGTGGGACAAAGAGACCACTTCTCTCAAAGCTGAGGGAGGGATGAAGAAAGGAAGGGGAGGGAAGAGGGGAGGGAAATGGGATAGAGGGGGAGGGAAGGAGACTTCACCAAGGAGAATACTGATGTCCATTGGATCCTAGCTATTTGGAGTTCCGACCTGCTAATTCTCTCTGGAAGCTTCTAGATTGTTCTTTGATTCTGTGTGTGCTCAGAGGCAGAGGACAACCTCGGCTATCACTGCTTGGGCATAGAATGGTGGCAGCAGGCTGTATGGCCCACAAAGTAGCCAGCATCATTATGTCCTGGACTGGCAGGGAAGGATCAAGTATGGAGACTGAGTCATTCTAAGTTTGCTCCAACTTGAAAACTATGTCCAGCACTTCAAGATCTGTCTTTGGCCTCCTCCCCAGCACAGCACCTACTGAATGGGGCCTGGCTGCAAAGTAGCAGTGCCTGGCCTTTTCTGCCTCTCACAACTTGGCCTTCTGGTGTGGCTGCTGTTTATAAAGTGGTTAAAATCCCACCCTAACCTGTCCCTAAATCCATCATGATCGGGTCCCCTCTGACACCTGCGAGACCTGCTCTGTTCCTTCCCAAGCCTCCACATCTCTCGCTGGTTCAGACTAACCTCCACCCCAGCTTTCAGCTGCTGACAAGTGCTGACAAGAACTCCTGGGGTATTAAACTTCACTCCGTACTAGTCAATTTCCCTTCATTGGGTTGTGTTTTAATGTCAATTTACCACAGATTAGATTCACATGAGTAGGGAGTCTCACTGAAGAACGATGCTCATTGCATTAGTGGAACCTCTGGACAGGCCCAGGTTTTTGAAAACAGGGTGGTGGGGGTGGGGGGAATGAAAGACTAAAAGAGGAAAGTTGCTGGCCTCTTGCTCGCTTGCTTGGCCTGGTCCTCCTCTTGACTCACTTGCTGCTGCCGCTGCTAACTCCTCACTGGTATCAGAACCTGCCAAGCTTTTATCACAGGCGAAGCACCAGCATCCTTCCAGGAATCTTTCATGTTTATGGTACCAGATTAGGACTGCTGAGGTGCTACACCTTGTGGACAGAGACTACTGGGTTGTTTTCCTCTCTAGTGAGATGTGACTCTAACTACTGAGGCACACAGCTTCAAGGACAGCAACTACCTGGCTCTCAGCCTCTTAGGTGTGATTCAGCTGTTATTATTTTAATGTAAGCTTAGTAAATTCATACATATGCATATATATTTTTTCAATCACATTGGCTGTTTTTTTTTTAATTACTTTTAGTTTTTTACAGTCCAGTTATTGCCTATCTCCAGGAGGATGCCCCCACCCCCATCCCACCAGCCCTCCCCACTCCCTGGGGCCTCAGGTCTCCTGAGGGTTAGGCTCTAGGCTTTTCCTACTGAGACCAGACGGCAGTCCTCAGCTGTGTATGTGTTAGGGGCTCTGTTTCTTAAGAACCTTAGTACTCCTGATTTTTAACTGAATTCCAGCCCAAGAAAGAGACACAAGACAACAGAACTACATCCAGGAGAGCTTTTATTTGTACGGAACAGTTTTAAAAATACAGAATAAAATAGCTTTTCTCTACTGTTATTCACAACATCTGGTCCAAATATTACATAGTTTTAAAATACTTAAACGTTTAATGAAGCCATGTTAGAAAAACAATATGAAAATTCTTTTTAAAAACTCCATAAAAGAATTACACATCTCAAAAAACAACCCCACCCCAAATACCCTCAGTATGCAAAATAAAAATTGAACACAAACAAAACCCCAGAAAGATATATAGGCAAAGTCAGTCACAAAACTCAAATAAAAGAGAGGCATCTCTACTGTCTTAAGGACAGTCAGAATCTTTTTAATGTGTCAAACAAAAGTTGTTAGGAACGGACAGAAAAGGGTTTACTGGACTGTCAGATGGCAGCAGACAGCAAGATCGGTTATGAGTGTTCTGAACACTGGAAACATATGCAGCCACCCGAGAACGCTGGGTATCAGGGTGGTGACACGGCAGTCAGCATCCTGGAAGGATGGGGAGGTCTGTGAGGCTGCAGAGAAGGGAGGCCCAGCACTACTGTGCTTTGGGATTCCGTGGATGCGAGCTGAATGCTGCCACACACGGGCCTTCGTGCACTACTAGGGTTCTGACTGTAGGAAGAATGGGAAGTGGAAGATGTTTTCTGAGTCCAAATCTTAATGGGACGGAGAAGGACGCAGCTCCCTGGAGGCCAGAGCTTGGTCAAAGCTCAGATCCAGGCGCTGTGCATGAACCCAATATGCACTGGGCATGCTCAGGTATGCACAGCTGGTGTCCAGCAACAGTCAGGTAATCGGGCCCTCATGTCACACCATGCCAGGCCTGCTACTGGCAGCCAAATGGCTGTTCCAAGCACAGCCACCCGCAGGCTACTGCTGCTTTTCTATGAAGACGGGTTCTGGACTGAGGCCTCATCTCTGTGGAACTGGTGTGACTGAAGATTAAACTCACCAACTCTTAAGTCTTAGTTGCTAATATCAGTGTCTCAGCAGGGACATGAATGAAAGGATTAACAGCTTAGATCATGATCATAAAACATACACACGGGTAAATAAAGTATACACACATACTAGAGGTTCATCAATGGAGAAATTCTATCAGCACATGACATTGTCATGAAAATTATATCATTCCCTCCCTGGAAAACTGTGACTATTATCCTGGGCAGAAATGTTATTTTACTATATGGAAATACTGTTGATATTCATGCATAAATCAAGTTGTCATCATGAAAGTCAGTATTCTACAGTATAAAGTAAATCCTGCATGTGAATTTGTTACTGTGAAAATGGGATACCGGTAGGACCCACAATGCTTCACTCCACCTCTCTGATAAAGCCTCTTTTATTTACCTGGATTAAGCCCAATCAAAGTTAATACTAGAAACCCTTTTTAGGGTTTTAAGTATTATCCCTTTTTAAGAAAGATTCTGAGCATAAATGTTCTACTGAATCAATATCTAACTTATAAAGGAGAATGAAAGTCACGAAGCCTGGTGCCTGTTACTTTCCTACGAGAAGTCTCCCCACAGGGTAGCTACAGCATTTCTTCCCTTAATACTTCAGCTTCCTGTGGCTGACACAAATGCTTGCTCTCAGGAGAGGGAGGAGGCAGGTGTTCACTGTGAGATCTAGGAGTGGACTGCCCTGTAAGATGCTCACTTTCTAACAGTCCACTGGTAACCACACAGAGCAACTCCAAGTTCCAATCATGCAGGCCAGCACTGGACACAGAAGGAACAAACAGATCACACAGCTACCATGTCCCCTACACGCTCCCATCTGGTACATAAACACACATTCCCTATATGTCTGGGAGGACTACAAATTGCATGGACAGACCTTACTAGTGGTGACAATGAACGGCCACTCAGGGTGGTGCAGACTGTACCCCACTCCCTGGAGGCCCATGAGCAAGCTACTCCTCCCTCTGCTCCTACCTCCTGTCCCCTCCAAAAATATCAAGAGTTGGCTCTGATGAAGCAAGAAGGGGAAACCTAGTTTCTAAGGGGAGATGTTGGCATAGCACTTCCTTAGCCACACAAATACTTGCTGAGCCCATGCCCCAGAGCAAGCTACAGCCAATAGAAGACTCAGGTGGCACCCAGCAGCACAGGCCCAGGTGGTGGGACACGGCCTGGATTACAGGCCGTTCTCATGCTTCCGGGTGGACTGCTCCTGTTCGCTGTAGCGCCACTCTACTGCAGATCTGGGATTTACCAGTTTTCCACTTTGTCAGAACAGAGAAACTGGATCAACTAAGCAAAATGCAAATGGGGCACAATAGCAAGAGAGCTGTCAGCCAAACAGGCTTGCTAAGGAAGGAGGGGCAAAATGCTACTCACCAGTGTGCTTCCAAAGCACTGACTGTCTGAATATACATACAAAACTAAATACAGTTAGAAACCACGTTCTGTACTTAATCTGGAGTAAGATTTTGGCAAAACCGTGAAGTGGCTCTAAGGTGTTACTGCACCCCAAAACTCTCAAGGGTCATGAGGGCTACAGAAACACAAAGACCTGGCAACACGATGACATCACGCCAGCCTGGGCAAAGAAGCACATACCAAAGACAGGCACCGAGAACCACGCCTTGCTAAGGGTAACAGGGATGCCCACTGCCACCCACAGTTCAGCCAGGTCCACAGCCACTTAAGAGGTACAATCTCACGAAGCAAGGTCATTACTCATGTCTTCAGCTTTTCCCTTGGCTTGGAAACCAAAGCCTTCAGTACAAGTCATTTGTCTGCGAGGTTTGTTCTCCACATTAGAACCACATTAGAGGGCACCTAAAGGCTGCCTTTCTTACTATCCTCTGCAACATGTCCCACAGCATATTTCACTAAGAGATCAAATCTTCCCTCCTGCAAGAATCAAGATCCAGTGGACATGTGACCTGACAACCCACACAAAGTCTTATTAAGCCAGATCTGGCAGCAATGACTTGCAACAGAAGGAAGGAAGGAATGACTTTAGATAGATAATGGCACATCCCATGTGGTGACGCTGTAACTGTCCCCGCTTTAGCTAGATAATGGCACATCCCATGTGGTGACGCTCCCGCATGTCCCAGCTTCCCTTCTTCACCAAACAAATTCACATGTAACTT
The DNA here is from genome assembly GCF_947179515.1 of Apodemus sylvaticus. Lineage (NCBI taxonomy): Eukaryota > Metazoa > Chordata > Mammalia > Rodentia > Muridae > Apodemus > Apodemus sylvaticus. The sequence continues at coordinate 114,847,688 of NC_067476.1, forward strand.
GACCCATGTTTCTGGGCCCTGGTCCAGTAGTCAGTTGTGATAAATAGATTAGACATTACAGTATTTACACTTTCATGGTATAGAGCAGTACAAAACACACCCACAACAATTGCCACTGGCTTTCCACAGCCAACATAGAAGCTTCCCTGATGGCCCCCACAGCTTTTGCAGACACTGGTTCTTTTCTGGATGGAGTAGAGAGCAGAGACAAGGAACAGGATGCAAGGTTGGAAGTTCACATGGAAAACACTGATTTCAAAAATCCGCTATAGTCAATAACATTAAATAGGAATAAAACACACACACAAGTACAGGACAGCAGAGCCAAAGCATCCATAGACTTATCTGTGGGCACTCTATACCCATCACACCAGCCAGCAGTGAACATGCCAAATAGGGTGTCTCAGCCAAGAAAACAGACCAGTAAGAACTGTGCTGGCCTGGATGGGTTCAGGGTGACATGGTGGGAGTGTAGTTGAGAATTTCATTGACTGAGGACCTTTCCGTTCCCTGTCAATCTATACAGCTCCACCCAGTCGCAGCCATACAGGACCTTATGTACACTCACGTCTGGTCACAAGAAAGACATGTTCTTATTCTCAGTCAGTTAATAGGCTCCTGGGGTATCAGGGATAACAGAATCACAACAAAGTAAGGACACCAATGGCTCCTGGCCAGAGGAGGTCTCCACAGGGTTCAGGCTGAGGTCACATGAGAAGACTGGGACATAGTGTTTAAGAAGCAGAAACCCCTGGACCTCGAAGCAGCTTGTAGGAAAGAGAGCACTGGAAGGCAGAGGGGACTGAAAGCAGGAACACTAGGGATTCCAATGCCCACTCCAATGGCAGGACTGTGATTTCAAGTTCAGTGACCATGGCCAGCAATGGACACAAAGGGTAAGGGACCAGTAAGGACACAAGGGAGACACCATATTGGACACAATCACCACCCTCAACAGAAGAGTGACGTGCAACCTGTCTTAGCTCTGAGGTGCAGGATGCCATGTAGATATACAAACATATATCTTCTTGTTATTCAGCCAGGAACTACAGACACATGCCTTACTGTGGCCAGGCCACAGGGCACAGCAAAGGCTATACTGTGGCCTGGGAGTCTTTGTCTGAACTCCGGCTGTGCTCGCTCTTCCCAAAGCCCTTCCATGTGTAGCCTGCAAAGGTTGGGCTGATAGGCAGGTAGCTGAAGCATCTGTATTTTTTAATAATGTTCATGCCGAATGGCAGGTTGTAGGACTCCATGCCGTCAAGAGACTTGCTCCCTTTGCTCACACCCTTCTTCCACTTCTTGATTCCTCTTTCCTCTGGGGTACCTGCTCCACACACACAGACACACAAAACAAAGAACTATCTTAGCAATGAGGCTGCTTAGACAGACAGACAGACAGACAGACACACACACATACACACACACAGACACAGATAGACACAGACAGACACACACAGAGACAGACAGACAGACATACACAGAGACAGACAGACAGACACACACACAGAGACAGACAAACACACACACAGACACACACACACAGAGACACATACACAGACAGAAACACACACACACACAGACAGATATACACACACACACAGACACACACAGACACACAAAACACAGAACTATCTTAGCAATGAGGCTGATTAGACAGACACACACACACAGACACAGACACACACAGAGACACACAGACACAGACACAGACACACACACACAGACAGACACACACACACAGAGACAGACACACACAGAGACACACACAGAGACACACACATAGACAGAAACACACACACACACATTCTAGAAACCAAACCTGCCCAATGACAGCAACTGAAAACTTGAGGAGCTGAAGATACTTAGCTCTTCAAGTGCCAAAATAAAAAGCTTGGGGTGACTATTCCTCTTTATCCCCCATTTTCCACGGTCAAGAGACTTTGTGACTTCCTGTCTTCCCCGTCCTTTTAGAGGACTCAGTTTTCACTGATGAAGTCTGACCTAGGCAAGTATCTCCTTTCCTGGTTGTCACCGACCCAGACTTCTAACTGCCTGGCTAGTCACCTCACCGGGCCTTCTTCACAATCTATTATGAAATGTAGTAAAGAACTGGCTCTCTAAGATGACAATGTAAAACACATATTGTCTTCAAAGAGCCACTGGACTTACCTAAGCCTTCACTGTTTTGTCCTAGTTTGATATGGGGGATAGGAAGTATACTGGTTTTGTTCTTGGACTTGAAGGTTTTAAGATTGCCCCTTAAAACAACCCACAGAGAGATGGCTCGGTGGCTATGAGCACTGACTGCTCTTCCAGAGGTCCTGAGTTTAATTCCCAGCAACCACAGGGTGGCTCACACCCATCTGTAATGGGACCCGATGTCCTCTTCTGGAGTGTCTGAAGACAGCTACGCTGTACTCACACACATACTGGTAAATGCTGTTTTCTGAAGTAGTTGAGGTGGCACTACATCCAAATGACTGTCACAAGCAGAGAAGGCAGAGATGCCTCAGGCATACCCTGGGTTCCTGTCTTCCTCTCAGCCTGAGCCTGCTGCTCTGCAATTACATAGTCCTGAGCTGCTGGTAAAACTCTCAGAGATGGCCGCTGTGCTCTTATTAGATGCTGCCTCTAAGACAGATGGCACAGTCCATCTGTGTCTCCCATTGGCTCCTCAGCAGTCTTGTGCATGAGACGTTTTTGTATTAGGGTGTTTTTTCTTTTTCTTTTTTTTTTTAAAAGAATTATTTATTTTATATATGTGAGTACACTGTTGCTGTCTTCAGACACTCCAGAAGACACAGATGGACTGTGCCTACTCCCAAGACAGGGCCTCACTATATTTCCCAGGTTGGCCTCCTGGGCTGGAGGGATCCTCCAGACAAAGGCCACTGAGGACTATTTGTGGTTCTTGTTTTTGTATGGCAAAGGCAGGGTGACAAAGCTCAAGACGTGGGCTACACTAAGGCCTTGTTCTTCCTCCAGAACTGCTCGTGCACCTAACAAGCCTAACTAACACACAGCACATACCTGGGATGGTGTTGTCCAAAATAAAAGCCACACAGCCTCCTACGAACATAGCAGTGGTGAGAAGAACATTCAGTACTTGATCAATCCCTGTTATACCTGGACACAGAACAGAACCGCCATTAAGAGCCGTGAGGAAGAGGCAGCAGACTGGACACCTCTGAAAGTCAACAGAAAACTTGAACATATGAAACTCTCAGTTGTGTTCACATGTACACACTCTTGCCAATAGCATTTAAAGCAACTCCGCAAACCTGTGACCACAAGTCCGTGGTATTAACAGTGGTGCGCAGCAGATGGCCCACACAAAGGGACTTTAACACTATAATAGACTGTGCAAGTACTGAGGTGCAGTCTATGGACTTACAAAGGATTCAATACTGCAAATGGCTGTGGTGGGGCTTGGTAGATGGCTCCTCAGTGAAGGGCATTGGCTGTTCTTCCCAACACCACATGGTGGCTCCCAACCAAGTGTAACCCCAATTCCTTGGGATCCAATGTCTTCTCCTAACCCCCATGAGTACTGCATACAAAAGATATAGACATATACACAGGCAAAACCACACATATTTATAAAATAAAATTAAATCTTCTTAAATGGATGACATAATGCTGCAAAAAATTACAAGGTGAATAATAAAACGATAACAATATTTGCGAGGAGGGATGACAGAATCTATACATAGCTCAGGCTGGCCAGGAACTCACTCCATTGCCGGGGCTGGTATCAAACTCATGTTAATCTTCCTGTGTCAGCTTCCTGGGTGCTAGGACTACAAACGAGCCACCAGGTTTTGCTTTTCGTGCCACTTTAAAAGTGGGTGTCTTTTTTTTTAAATTGCCGTTGTTTGTTTTTTGTGATAGGATCTTTCTATTTAGCCTTGACTATCCTTAAACTCACTACGTAGAACAGGTTAGCCTCAAATTTAGATTACCTGCCTAGTTATTATGAGCCAGGTATGGTAGCACATGCTTGTGGCCCCAGAACTTGGGAGGTGAAGGCAGAAACGATTAAAGGTTCAAAGTCAGGCCTGCCTATTAAGTGTGTCAGTGCCGATTTGGACTACATCCAAGAACCTATGTAGGTAAAATATTGGAACAAATGCTCCTGAATTATTCAATTGTAAAAGACATCAGTAGCAACAGATTCCTCCTTTGTTCATGCTGCACTACAGCAGGGTTTTAATGACATAAAGAGTAGGATCTAAATAGGCATTCTTTATTTAGAGGCTTGTTGCTTGTGTGGATGTGTCTGCTTGCACGGTGACTGGGCACTATCTGCATGCAGTGCTTGCAGAGGTCAGAAGACAGTTTTAGACTTCCTGTTCGGGCAGTTGTGAGCTTCCACATGGATTCTGAAAACTGGACCCAGGACCTCTACAAGAGTATAGAGAGCTCACAAGAGGGCTGGATGCAGAGCTGAATTACTGGTTAGAAACACCGGCTGGTCTTGTAGAAGACCCAGGGTCAATTCCAGGAACACACATAGCTCACAACTGTCTTTAACTCCAATCCCAGGGGATCCAAAGTCCTCATGTGACCTTCTCAGGCACAAGGCACACATGTATGCGCATGTATGCAGGCAAGACACTCATACACATAAATAAAATATAAAAAAATGTTTTAAAAGGGAGCTAATAACTGCTGAGCCATTTTTCTAGGCCCTAAATTGGTATTCTTGAATTGAAAACAGAAAAACTTAAATCAAAATCTGTGAAGTTGTGTTTTAAGGAATTATACAATTTAATACATCATGAGTCTGAGAAATCAAAAGTTTTACAGAGCCAAAAAGGAGAGGTACCAACTGGGGGCTGGTGAGATGACGATTCATCAGGTAAGTGCACCTGCTCTTCTCATAGAGGCAGGCTTGGTTTCTAACACCTACTTGGTGCCTCTCATTCTTCTGTTTCTCTGGTTCCAGGGAGAGCTGATGCCCTCTTCTGGCGCTACGTGTAGCTGATGAAAATATACACAATCGCAGGAAAACATTCACATGTGTGAAATAAAAAAGGAAAATTGAAGAAAAAAACAGGTGGGCGTGGTGGCACACGCCTTTAATCCCAGCACTTGGGAGGCAGGGGCAGGCAGATCTCTGAGTTCGAGGCCAGCCTGGTCTACAGAGTGAGTTCCAGGTCAGCCAGAGCTTCACAGAGAAATCCTGTCTCAGGGGGAAAAAACAAAAACAAAAACCTTAGCCTCCCATATCAAATGCCCACCAATTCCAAGGCACTCCCAAACAAGTATGGAGGCACATGCCAAGGTCTATGGAATGTCCCGGTGGCTTCCAGGGAAATCATCAGAATAAGATTCAGAACGAAGGCAGAGAAAAAGCATTCAGCAATACACACCTGAGGTCCCAAGGTCTCTTCCCATTACAAGAGCTATTTGTGAAATCTATGATGAAATCCTAACTGTCCTACCCGAGATTCAAGACCTCTTTCTCCTACCTGTAACCAGAGGGTTTTGTCTGAGGTAACTTGGAAGAACAAGCCCGAAGAAGATGGAAAATCCAAGCACAAACAGGTTCCGGGAAGAATTCAAGTCAATGAACTGCAGGTTAGAGAGGCCAACAGCTGTGATCATTCCTGGAGAGAGAAGTATCAGAACACAGTTCCACTGAGTTTGTCTATGGCATGCAGACAGACTATCCTAGAGGCTGTGAATAGATTGCCACGTGTCCTTTCTCTGTCCCTCAGAAATCCTGGAGACCAGTGTAGTGGCAGAAAGAGAGGGCTGGTAGAACATGAACACCCGTCTCTGACCCGAACTATTACATCACACACAAGTATCACACTACATTTTCGTTAAATCAAGTAGACAGACAATGGTTCAGTTTTATTTTAACTTGTATGTATGTAAGTATTGTGTTCACATTTATGTCTGTGAACCAAGTGTGTGCCTGGTGCCCATGGAGGCCAGAAGTATATGTCAGATGCTCTGTAACTGTGAGTCACCATGTGGGGGCTGGGAACTGAACCAGGTTCCCTAGGGCAGCTAGCGCTCTAACTGCTGAGCCAGCTCTTGCTCTCTCTCAGCACTTTGATTAAACCCACATTAGAAATCTGGTGCATGTCCACAATGACTGTATCTGAAAGGTGCAGAGCAGATCCAATCCAAAGTCCCACTGTCAAAGTGTCAGTTGAAAGGGTTCATTTCTTGAGGGAATATATCTGAGTTAAATCAAATAGAAAGTCTAAATTTAAAAGATTAGATTTTATCTTAATTTCCATATAATTTTCTTAGAAATTGCTTCTGTCTTTAACATACATTTAGCTTGGACACTGATGCAAATCTTTGTTTTTGAAGCACTATCTTTTACAATTTAAAGTGGAAACTATTAGATTTATTGTTAGATCTTACTGTCTAACACACGGAGCTCTGCATTAAGAATTAGCTAGTATGTATGAGGTGACCTTTACACCTTTTCTGATGAGAGCCTTCGGGGAAGCAGAACCTGCTTTCATTCTGCATTTGTTTAGCTCAGTGCTCTGTTCAGAGTCAAGTGTTCTCAGACAAGCATGTTTTGCATGTATCTTTATGGTCCAGATTTTGAGTGCTGAGTTTCCATTGCACAAAACCTTTACTGGGTCTGAAGACTAAAGTCTGTACAGGAAAGTCTGTATGCAAAGAGCAACAGCAAACACTGGATTTTAAAAAACGAGTCTGCCAACATGAAGATCGGCACGTGAGGGTAACCTGCTACCAAGGCAGTGTGCTCTTACCAAAGAGTGTGCAGAAGAGGGCTCCAAGCACGGGGTCTGGGAGGGAGGCGAAGAGGGCGCTGAACTTGCCAACCATGCCCAAGCCCAGCATGAGAGCTGCACCATACTGGATCACGCGGCGGCTGCCGACCTGTGGACACAGCAGTTGCAGACACAGGTTTACCCGCCATTCTTCAACCCAGTCTCCAAGGGCCCAGGGCAAAAATGTGTCTAGGGCAGGATCTAGGTTACTTTAAACTTTCTGTTAACAGGGACTATAGAGACAACCCAAGACCCCCTCTGTTCTTGCCACCTGCTGCTTCACCACCAGTTCACTGCTTCAGCTGTGAACAGGTGACCCCCAGGGATCAGGAGTTAGAAATTTAAGACTTTATTCCTTGGATGCAGTGCATTTGCCGAGTGTGGGTTTCAGGGCCACTGGTTGAAATGTCCTCCTGGGCTGGAGTCATGGATGCAACAGTTATACACACTGTTCCTGCTTTTCTCCCACTTTTTCATATGACTTTTCACCCAAAACAGTCCACCAGAAATCCTCGTGACTCTACTCCACCTCCAGAGTCAGGGAAATAGCGCCCCTCCATTTGTGGAAGCGCCTCCTCTCGCTGTGTGGCCATACAAGGTGGTAGAGTGATGGGGTCTAGGAATGCAAACTACTGGGGCCTGGCTGTTAGTTTGCTTGCCTAGGTACCTTTGAAGGTATCTGTAACACAGCTGGTACTTGGAACATGCCAGAAAGCCAGGCTGATACATTCTAACATCTTGCAAGCTACTTCTACAGACCAAGGCACCAAAGAGTTGACCTGCTGTGACCTCGATGAGAAACAGCGATAGGGTCAGGGCAGCCCATCCCGCTTGTGTCCTGTTGTTCTCTCTGTGGGACACATGGCCCACTCTAGCAGAGGCAAGGCAGGTAGCTCATCTCTGAGGAGAAGGTTAATTCCAAGTCCAAGAGCTGCCATAAAATGCAAGCAGACCAATGGGGGACAGACCAGCCTCCTTTCAAACCAAGTCTGGGTCAATGGCTCAGCCCTGCCTGCCCAGGATTGCTACAGTGGAAATGTTTTCTGAATGTGCTGTTGTCTAACAGCCACAGATCTGTGTTCAATGACTGAGCCTTGAAATATGGTTATTGTGACTGAGTAAGGAAAATCTACGGACCACCCTGTTAGCCAGCGTGGACTTAAAAGCCGTGCCTTACTCATAAAGGTTGTTTGTCCCTGCCATTTAGCGGGATGAGAGGTCTAATACAGTGCAGGGCTCATACCCTCTTACCCCAAGCAGGGAGACTTCCTTGCTGGCCACAAGGGTAGGGCCACATAGACATTCCTGCTCCAAGTCCCACCTCCCTGCTCTAAGGCAGATGTAGACTAGGGACTTGACAGTGAGAGACTTGAATGGATACAGCTTCTGCCTGGAGAAATGACGGAAGCAGAGTAATATAAATGATGGGCTAAGAGCTCATCCTGTTCTTCCTGCACCCGTGTTTGAAGACTCACAATACCTACAGCTTGGCACCAAGGGCAGCTGATGCTAGCTTGGCCTTGTGGGAACTGCACTCATGGATACATTTTCCCCTGCACAACAAAGTAAGTAAATGCTGTTGGGTGCCACTTCAGAAAAGCTATACCATTCCAGGATCAATCACCCCTGAGCCACCATGGTCATGCTGCAAAGGGTATTTGTTTCCTTTCAGTGGCCTTAGCTGTTGTGTGGCATCTGTAAGGATACAGAAGGACGGTGCTTGTTAAACAATTTCACAACCTGCGTATTTATAACTAGTTAGTTGCCCATAGGCTTATGGGAGAACAGAGGCTCAGGGGTGGCTGGTTAATCCATACTCTGTGCCCATCAGACCATACCTTCAGCTCCTCAGGCTCCACATCTGCTGCCTTTCGTAGACAGCACCTGGGACTCCAGCAATGGCACCAAGGAAGTGCCTATAAAGTCTCCCTCCCTTCGTGCCAAGTACTGGGAGCAATAGGCAGCAGATGGTGCCATCGGCTAGCACACGTGAAGTTGAGCTTACATCAGCCCTGCCTCTTATGGGAAGATCAACAAACAAGTCAGGTGTGCTTCCTGCATCTGGATGCTGCTCCCTCTCACCCGGATTTGTAATCAAGATGAACCAAACCGGACTGGGTTTCTTGTTATCTGGTTATAGAATCCTGTATGGAGCTAGAGGTCAAACATGTCTAGAAGGCTTCCGGATTGGCTTCTCAGGTAAGGAGACTTACGACTCATGCAGCTCATAAAGAAAGGGGAGCCAATCTTAAATCTAGTTACACAACATCCAATGACTGCTGGGCCAACCAGTACCCAACATCCTGGCAAGCAGCACTTTTTGGCTGAAGGCAACTGGGACATAAAGTTTAACTGCCCGTAATAAAGCTGACAGGTATAGAGCAGACTCATTCTTACAGAAGTGGGGTTTCGGGTGGGACAGCTGTAGGTTTACATGTCAATAACTAGGGTCTGGCAGAGTGCTTGGCACGGTCAAGTGAGTTTAGGAGTCAGATCAAGGGTCTGCTTCACCATGACTCTACAGATTTTCCTGAAAAGGGATTCTGTCCCAGAAGTCTGAGACAGATGGTTTAATGTAACAGATGGTTTTCTGTAGTAACAGGTATCTCTCTCTCATCCAGTATGCTCTATTGAGTTCTGAGGTCTTCCCTCATTCAAATGTAAACTCCAATTTTCATCATGCACCACCCACCCAAGTGCTTAGAGGCCTGACCCAGGCAGATGCTTAATCAATGTCTAGAGACTGCAGGACACCAAAGCTACACCCAGATGTCTCCTACCCCGATGACCAGATGAGGAGAGGTCTCCTAGCTGGCACTCCAAACTCATCCAAGGAGAAAAGGAGAAGATGAGGAAGGAAGATAATGAAGGGAAGGGTCAGGTCAGACCCATCATTGAAATGGACATATGCTCAGCCATTTAATTAGGAAAACATTTATACCTTTGTAATTCCCAAAACTCCAATATTGGGACTGGAGGAGGTAGAGCCATTCCCGGTACCAAATATGCCATCGAGAACACAGGAAAGACCCTCCACGAAAATACCCCTAAAGGGAAAAAAGGGGGAAGGGAGAAACTGTCATTCATCGGTAACACTGCAACCAGCAATTAATGTTTGTTTGAAACCTACAAGAATTATGCCCCCTTGGGAGGAGTGGGGATGCTAATCAGTAGCAGTTGCAGAATCTCAGGTCCCTTCTCTGGTGGGCTGAAGACAACTCCCCACATGCCCAGCAACTCTAAGAAGGCTAGCACCACACCGCCCATTAGATACAAATACTCTAAAATAATTTCAAATGAAACCAAAAAACTACTGAATCTAAAAGAAGCATCATCATCATCTATGCTTTGAAGTAAGATACATCAATTTGATCCTTTGCTATTAATATAGTTTCATTAGAAAAAATGCTTTGTAAGTTTGTAACTATTGAGTTGTTTTGTTTTGTTTTAATGTAAAATGAGCAGTCTCCTCACATGTAGCAATTCTATTTGGAAGAACTGTGAAAAACTTACAGAGCCCCACCCACACCTGGTACAAGTCTATTGGAGGGGCAACAACAGGGAGGAGTGACTTGTGCTCCTTTCTCTGTGCCTTCCTTAGGATCAATCCTCCAGTGACTTCCAGAAACTAAAGAAATGCAAACTGCACAGCTCATAAGCCTCTTGATCTTCAGGGTCCCCACCTCTCCCTGTTCTTGTCTGTTTCTGTGAATCATGACTGTGAACAGCTCACCCTGAAGGGCCACTGAAAGAACGAGGGTCCGGTATTTATTTAGGTGTGTACTGACACACCTAAAGCAGTCACTGTCGGATGCAATTAAAATGTCCTGCCAGCTACCTGACTGTGGCAGCCAGAATTGAATGGGAGAAAACCACAACTTCCTCAACTCAGAAATAACCCTGTAAACCATGAAGGTGTTGTTCCACTACAATCAACCTAAAATTTGAGTTCTTGGGATGGGGCAGGGTGGGCTAAGGTGAGCATCTGGGAAAACATGACAACAGAAAATCCAAGCAGACAATTTTACAGAGCCAAGCCAAGGATGGCGACATGCACACCTGTTCTGCTGAGCTTCATGTGTGCATGGCTTCAAGCTCCTAAGAGATGATCCACCTCTCCATTCGGCTGGGGAGCCTGGGAGGAGGTGGGATGCTGAGCTGGGCCAGGAGAGGCTGGGTGCTCAGGGCAGTGGCTTGGCTAAAGGCAAACGGCCAATTCTGGTTTGGCTGTCATCATCCAAAGCCCTCAGCTTCTTCCCCAAGGCTAGATGAGCAGGCCTTTCTTGGGACATACCTGTTTATTGCATGGATGGGAGGTGGCGGGGCACAGGAGAGTCTGGCACAGGCATAGTAGTCGCCGATGGACTCAATGATACTGGCTACGACAGCACTGAGCATGCCAATGACACCAGCTGCAGAGACGGTGGGCATCCCCCACTGAACTGAGGAGGGAAGACAGCCATGAAAGACGTGTTCACTTACTTACCTCTAGGAACAGGCAAAGGTTAGAAGGACTGCAGAAAACTGCAATATCTCTCTGTAGGATTTTGAAGCTCTTGGAAATTGGTTGCTTTTAAATCTTAAATCATTAGCATACTAGATGTGTAGGAAGGTTACTGAATTGGGGCCTTGGTTGAGAGTTGACCTCCTCATCTTAAGAAAGCCATCACTTGTCTGGAAGAGGTGGGATGTTCTCTTCCTCAAAGTTATGTTCCTAGTTCTACTAACATGTAGTTTAACACAGCCTGCTATGGTGGAGCAGAAATAGTGTTCCTGGATAGCCTGGTGTGTGTGTGTGTGTGTGTGTGTGTGTGTGTGTGTGTGTGTGTGTGTGCATTACAGGGCTGGGATTACATTCCTCTGTGTGTTTGTGTTCATTACAGGGCTGGGATCACATTCCTCTCTCTCTGTGTGTGTGTGTGTGTGTGTGTGTGTGTGTGTGTGTGTGTGTCCAGGGATTCAGGAATTCATATCCAGCCGTAGTAGGAATCAGGGTACAAGGTATGGCATCAGCTACTCTAATGTGACAGTGTGCTGCAAACCCTACCACCTTGTTACCAGCAAGTCTGTTGTCAGAGTATACTACAAATAATGTTAGGAAAAGTTAACTCACTGTCTTTTATTGCCAATATGAATAGACTCCTGATAAACTCACTTGCCCTTCTTCCTTGAACTATTGGAATGATAATGCAGATGCCACAGAGTGGATAAATACAAACCACAATTGTGGGGCAGGCACCTGCAGCTCTGGGCACTCTGAGATGACCAGGAACAGCTAAGACAAGAAAGATGACATTCAAAGTATGATGGATGCACAGAACAGGGCTGGAGCCGGGGGCTGCCCTACTCAGTGGGAGCAGTCGGAGAAGCCTCACTGCTGCTCTGCCCTACTCAGTGGGAGCAGTCGGAGAAGCCTCACTGCTGCTCTGCCCTACTCAGTGGGAGCAGTCGGAGAAGCCTCACTGCTGCTCTGCCCTACTCAGTGGGAGCAGTCGGAGAAGCCTCACTGCTGCTCTGCCCTACTCAGTGGGAGCAGTCGGAAAAGCCTCACTGCTGCTCTGCCCTACTCAGTGGGAGCAGTCGGAGAAGCCTCACTGCTGCTCTGTCCTACTCAGTGGGAGCAGTCGGAGAAGCCTCACTGCTGCTCTGCCCTACTCAGTGGGAGCAGTCGGAGAAGCCTCACTGCTGCTCTGTCCTACTCAGTGGGAGCAGTCGGAGAAGCCTCACTGCTGCGCTGCACTTTCTCTCAGGGTTGGTTCTCTCAGGTTCTCTCTTATTTGTCAAGTTCCATTTGGAGTTTTGAAATAAACTTTGGCTGTTACAATGTTAACACTGGTTTCCCTTTAGTATCCTGATTTTGGGGAAAAGATTCCTATTATATTTGACCATTTTCAGTTGAACATATTCCTAACTAAAAAATATAAAATGTTCCAAAATCTAGTGGCTTTTTGGTTTTTTTTTAAAGAACTAACATCACATCACAAGTAGAAAATTCCAAATCTAACCTTCTGTGCTAGATTACAGTCAATATGCAGGCACTTGGGGGTGGGGTGAGGGCTGGCTCAAAGGTTAAGAGCACTGGGTTTTAAGAGGACCTGGGTTTGATTCCAATCACCCAGATGGCAACTCACAACCATTTATAACTCCAGATCTAGAAGATATAACACTCTCTTTGGCCTCCGTGGGCACCAGGAAGGAAAATAGTGCACAGATATACTTGCAGGAAAAGCATCCATATATATTAAAAATAAAATAAATGCAGCTGTACTAAAAAGTGTGTGCATAATGACCTTCAGGTTGTGTGTCGTTGGGTGAATGTATATGACCTTCATGCTTAGACCCACCCTCAGTGTTCTGGGGATACAGTATATAGACTCCCAACCCCAAACTCTCTACTTCTAAGAGATCCAGGGTCCCAATCAGTTTGGAAAAAGAGGATACTCAACCTGCATCATTTTCCATGAAGTACGCTTTAAATTCCTTTTACCTGACATCTTTAAGTCTGATTTCTAAAAATCTTTTATATCAACAGTTTAAAATATTCTTAAGTTTCTGAAGACTTATTTTTCCCTTGTGTGTTGACATGTAGTGTGCCTGCATGGACGGAGGTGCACCATGTGTGTGCAGTGCCCTAATTGGGCGTCAGATTCCCGCTGGAACTGCAGTTACAACAGGTGCTGTGTGAACCACCAAGTGGCTGCTGGGAGTAGAAGCCGCCACGGCCTCTGGAAGAACTCTTAACCACTGAGCCATCTCTCCAGCTTAAACTTTTAATTGATCTGTCTGTTTTCATTCAGCATGTGTACACACACATACCTTTTTTACTTCTGCCTTAAAGCTGTTACTTTATTTCTCCTTCTAGCTAGATCTTTGCTAATTATTTTTGAGTTTGTTTATGATCTCAAAATCATAATCCTTTTACCTCAGCCTCTCAGAGCTGGTAATCTATAGGGACGTGTGCCTGGCTTAAGTACAATTTTTTTCAGGGTGGTACAACAGATTCTCAACCTTGGCATTGCTGACATCTTGGACCAGAAGTCTGTAAATGAACATTAATCTAGGCAATCCTTCCTATATTGAAGCTGAGAGCACTGCTTGGTATTTAAAAACTCTCTCTCTGATCCAAATTGCTGGAAAGTGCACAGGACTGAGGGTGGCTTTTTACTCAGAGGAACAGAGTAGGAGACCGGTAGCTAGATCTTGGCAGCTGAAGGCTGTCCTGAAGAGAACTGTATGAGTTCAACCACCCTCATGGTGATGCCATGCACCTTGCTTATTCAGTGCCACCACTGCACATATAGGCCCCCTGAGGACCCTGGAGAATCCCTCACAGGAACGGCTGGTTGCCTGTGTTCCCACTGGCTGTCCAGCTGGGAAGCCAGAAGCATGGGCCGACCTCGTGGCCACGCTGAGGCGCTTTCTCTGCTCTGTCCTCCCATGGTGCCTTACCAAGTAACCTTTAGTCTCATTTTATCTTGGATTATAGGTATGTTTATGAACCAAGCACATTTTTCTGGAAACAGGATAGTATATATAAATACACATCGAGACGCCACGTGGTGAGAATGTTATTTTAGAAGACTAAGCCTGTTAAAGCTTTTATAAAGTATCAGGAACAAAGAGAGCTGCCAACCACTCAGCATGCCTGAAGGAGTCATCTTTGACCCAACCTTAATATTCTTGGCTTTTCTTGCTTTTTAGGTTTCTCATTGCAAAATAAGAAACTAAGACGGCTCAATGGGGTAACTGGCTCAACCTAGCTAAGCTCATTCTTTAAGAAGACCCAAGATGTGGGACGAGCATTATAGCCACTGGTTCAGGTGAGCACAGTTCAGAGCGCTGGAGAGCGCTGCATGTCACTTGGGAGATTCGTGTTCTGTCGCTGAGTTACCCAATACCAAGGCCTAAGCTCCAGCTTCCGGCTGCCATTAAGTATCAGTTTACCTCTGTATCTGTGGCCAAAGTAAAACGGTTACATAAACTCTGGCAGGCTGGGGCTTCCTGCGAGCTAATCTCCAGGTCTTTTCATCTCGAGGCTCTGGTATCAAGGAGCTTTGTACTTGTCTTTCTCAACTGCGGCCCTCGAGCCCTCGCCATGACAGCGCACATTTGTTAGCATTTCAGAGCCTAATAGGGCTCCGAAGGCCAAGTAGTTCACCTGCTAGGGGAGCTGGTCAGTGACTGTGTGGATGACTGACTTCTGGGGACAAGAATGTCCCTCCACTAATTCTCTAATGACCACAGTGGCCATTTGACCTTCCGGCTTTGGGTTAGGGAGAAGCCTCAGTGGGTAATGTCTGCCATGTGCTTGCCGCAAAGCCTGAGAACACGGGCTGAAGTGCCCAGAACCCACACAGCGCTGTACATCTGTAAGACCAGGCTCTCCAGAGAGGAGGTGGAAAATGGAGGACCCCTGTGCCCAATCACAAAAAGGCCCTGTTCTGAACAAGGGAAAGGTGAGCGCCACATTTGAGACTGTCCTCTGACCTGTGCCTGCACACACACATACACGTGCATACACTTAGCACATAAATAATTAGAAAAAATGTCTAAGTACAGGGCATTCAGAAAAGGCTATTCATTATCGAGACCTTTTTTGCCTACTCCCCACCCGGCTCTGTTGGGCCCTCTTGATACTTACATGGGTAGGGAACCTTAAACCACGGGGCTACCAGAAGTACGCCTTTCCTGGCATCCGTGCGAGCATAGTAGCCGTAGTCGGTGCTGTTGGAAGGGAAGACATCGGTCACCGTGAAGACGAAGCACAGCAGCCAGGACACGAGGATAGCCAGGATTATCTGGAGTGGTCAAGGGCAGAATCTGTGTTGGGTAAAATATCCCTTCCTACTGCGGAAGCAGCATCCCAAGCCCACCACTGTCAGTACCAGGTAGAACGCTTCAGTGGAATTGCACTGAGAGGTTTATGCAGGTAAACTCACTGTACCCTCCCAATGTCTGGCCAGTAAGAGAAGAATGGGCAACATGCCTGCAGAGACCACATGGGTCGCAGCTCAGAGCCATGGACAAGAGTCCTGTGGCACTGCAAAATAATGTGCTCTGATCTTGGAACCAGACCCTTACACGGACGGCATCTAGCCCTCAAGGCTGTGCGGCCTGGGGTAGTCAGCCTTCGTGTCATCATCACAGATGTAGGAGGGTCTCCTTCCTTTAGGTATGAACAAAGGCATGTTGTGGCAGAGTTGAGGGTGACATGATCTGCTACTCACAGGAAACATTTTGAAAAGTTGGAACTTGTATGCTGTCCACCCTTTCTTGGATTTGTAAATCGGGAGAGGAAATTTAACATTTCGGGCATATTGCGAGAAGAGTAACACTAGGAAAATCGTCCTGAGAAGAGAAAGAACATTCATAAAATCAAAAGCTGTTGCAGCTAAAGTTTTCGCTGATTTCATGTGTTCAGTGCATTCGCCTACATGTGATGCCAGTCCTCCTTGCTACAATTCGGATGTTACTTTATCATCTGGAGAAAATACCATAAGCAGCTGGTCTAGAATTTTTTGATACTGACTGAAGTAAAGAAACCCAGAGAATGGGACAGCTCACTCCATGGAAGAGATCGATGCCAAATACAACAGTTCCAGAGAGGATACTTACAACTAACAATCAGCCTGAAGCAGCTCTCCAGAGGAGGGGAGTGTGCACACATGGCTACACACACACACACACACACACACACACACACACACCAAGGGGAGAGAGAGGTGATTCAAATGCCACCAGGGGTCAGCTTCACACTTTAAAATGACTGGTGACTATTTTTCCACTTTCCTTTATTTTTTGATTTATTCATAAAATAATAGGGTGAAACTTCAATATTCAAGAAAACAGCACGGGCTGGGTAGTGGTGGTGTTACACACCTTTAATCCCAGAACTTGGGAGGCAGAGGCAGGTGGATCTCTACCTGGTCTACAGAGTTCCAGGACAGTCAGGGTTGACAGAGAAACCTGTCTTAAAAATAATTAATTAAAAATTAAAAAAGAAAGAAAAGTGCACAGCTTCTTGAGAAGCACCTGGTCTTCTGTGAGCATGTTCTTCCCACAGGTACTAAGCCAGCGCTGCAGTCAGTCAGACCTACTTGACTGCACGGTCTAGATCTGCAGCCTGGGGCTTACTTACTTCTACACTTGTTGTAGAGGCCGGCCTGCCTGGGCTGACTACAGAGCTTGCAGATCCCAGAACTTGCAGCAGCAGGGCACCTGCACCGACCTGAGGCCCACATGGCTGGCAAATAGGAGGCCATTTCTCATCCTCCTGGGTTGATCAATCGTGTCATGGAAACAGCAAAGGGACAGGAGGATGTGTGGTCATCTAACAAGGTGTCTAATCTTTTCTGGAGTGACTTTTTTCACTTGCCACCTAAGGTAAAGTTGACAAGGAGAATGTCCCCAAAGCTAGGCTTATTGATTCCGACTGCTGATACAGGACTACAAGCTATGGAAATTCACTTCCTTATTGCTTGTCCAATGAGGTGTAGTGCGAAGCCTGGTGTGGCGACTGGGTAAACTGGAAACCCACTGAAGTCTGACAGCGTAGGCTACGGTTAAGAACACTCATGGGGCCCAAGTCACTCCAGTTCCTTTGGGGCAGAGAAATTTACGAAAAAAAACCCAAAAACCTGAAACCCTACCACCAAAACCAACATAGTATTAGAAACTGCTTATTTACTCAGGATGAACACTATCTACAATGTCCCAAAGAGGCCCAACCCTGCCTGTCATCTTTGTTCCAAGCAACAGCCACCTGCACTGTAGTGTTCTCTTTTCAAATACATTTAAGAGACTCACCAAAGAAAGAGAGAAAATCTGATAAAAGTCTAGCTTGAGCCTACCCCGGGATTTCAAAAGAGGGACACAGGAAAGCAGTAATGGCTAAGCCCTGCACAGACTAGAAATGGCTAGCAAGGGGCAGGACAAGGAGAGTTGGGGACCAAAGAGGAGAAAGCCCCAGGGAGGAGCACAGATGCAGACTGTGTCCTGGGCTGCATGTGGCAGTGTGTGTGTGTGTGTGTGTGGGGGGGGGGAGTATAACAATCTGGGGGCGTGGAGAAAGGCAGGAGAGGGAACCTGGGGTGTGTCCATCTGAAACCAGACACCCTACGGAGCAGCAGCACCTGGAGAGTTAGCTGCAGAGTTCGCAGTGGCTCTAAGCCCTGTGTTTCCCCGCAGAGAGGACACCGTGATGCTATGGGGCTCCTGAGGGGATTTCCCAGGGGATGGTATGAGTGTCTGCCTTCTACGTGACCATTAAACAAAGCACAGACGCACAGTAAAAGAAATTAACAAATGCTGTGTTATTAAATATGGAATATTTCCCAAAACAAAAAGTTGGAAATATTTTTAGTTTGTTTTAAATTTTGTATTAGTTGGTAAAATTTTGACAGATCCTCAGAAGCACTTCCCTATGATATAATCCTCACATCTACTCTACACATGTAAAAAAGAATGTGAATCCCCTCTTATAAGATTATTAAAGTCCTACATGTCTTCATTGATATACAATACTGATCAACACCTCCAATGCATTTGGTTCTATGGAGAAGAAGGGACCAACACAGCACAAGCAGGCCCTGTGAGAGACTGCAGCCTCACCATCACACTGCACACTGTTGAGAGCAGCCGAGCACAGAGGTCCTTCCACAGCATCTCTCTGCTGCCAGCCTCATCTAAACAATGGCGTCCCAGCATAGCAAACTTGTATGAGGCTTCTCATGACCTCAAAGGGCAAGAGCAAGGACCACACCATGAACAAATCTAATAATTCTCTCATCTGCACACATCACTGCTATCTGCCTTTGGAACAACATGAGCATTACCATGTCTCAAACTCTGATCTAATACAATCACTTAACTAGCCCTGGCCTGAATTGAATAAAACTTAAAAGTATCAGAACACTGTCTTAATAATTCTCATGTTAGTGTGACTGTTCCAAGTATTCCACAACTGTCCCACAGTGGTAAAAATTGTCCCCACCCCTGGAGTTCTCTTAGAACACTTACAGCATGGCAATGCCCCAGTGCTTTCCAGCTCTCTCTCCTGCTGCCTGGAAACCAGAGAGGCCAATGAGGGCCACGGTGGGTGTGATGGTCAAGGGCCCAATATACCTCAGCAGAGCCCCTGGCAGGCCAAGGAGGCCAATGACCACTTCTATCAATGAGGACATGATGATAGCCCCCTGGATCTGAAACACAAAAGGGTACAGTTTGTGAGCGATGTCAAACATTCAGAATGTAGTACCTGTAATCACAACTGATATTTCTTCAAGGCAACAAATCTTATCATATAGCATCACAACAGTTGGGATACTCCCCAGGGCCCTGCAAGCAAGGTTTCTATGGAGGTAACTGAGGACCAGCACACTAACATGACATCACTGCTGAGGTAATTGAGGACCAGCACATTAACATGATATCACTGCTGAGGTAACTGAGGACTAGCACACTAACATGACATCACTGCTGAGGTAATTGAGGACCAGCACATTAACATGATATCACTGCTGAGGTTACTGAGGACCAGCACACTAACATGACATCACTGCTGAGGTAACTGAGGAACAGCAAGCACACTAACATGACATTGTTGCTATAAGGTTAACTGCAGAAATGGGGACTGATGATAAATCTGCTGCTTTCTCCACTGCAGGGTGAGATGAACAGGTCTGTCAGCTCTCAGATGAGCATACTGTCAATCCAACCCTAGGAGATATTTCAGTATAAACATCTTTAAAAGACCAAGCCCCTGAAAGACATTCAAAAGACAGAGTAACTGACAAAAATTCTAAAGAATGTCCTTGTCACATAAAGTGACATTTGTACTAAATCTAAATATTTCACATAGTGATCCTATGAATATATATGCACTCATCAACTAGTTTTCTGTACCTGGGGACAGCTTTAATCAGCTCTGCTCAAGTGCACTTTAGTTTTATCTTTAGTTTTTTCAACAAGCAGGCGTGACTAACAACTTGCTTGCTCTGAGACGCCCGAGTTAGTAACGCTCTCCTCTGGTGTGTCTGTCACGTTGCTTCCAGAGACAAACAGCTAATGGACGGCTCGTAACTGAGAACATTACTAAGAGATGGGACCTAGCTGGAGGCGCAGACACTGAGATGTGTGTCGGGAAATTCTATCTTCCCTGGTCCCTTCTTGTGTTCCTCACTCTCTTCCTGACAGCCATGAGCTGAATCAGGACCTCCCCACTATGACAGACATAGCCTCGGACACTAAGCTTTCTCCATTCAAGCTGTTTTTAGCATTCCCACACAACAATAGACAGCTAACAACACACAGATACAAAGCAGCCAGACCTCTTCCTTCTCGAGAGCCAACAAGCCCCAGCCATCACACTGGGGGACATAAGCAGGCAGGCCTGGGGACAGGACATGAAGCTCAACAGACAGTAGAAGTCAGCATCCAGGAGTTGAAAACAAAAGGTACTTAAGAAAAGCAGCTCTGTTGGGCACAGTCAGCATCAGAGGCGGGGAGACATGAGTGGCTTTACCTCTTGGATCCGGGGGTGCCAGATATGTTCCAACAGCTCTGCTGTTCCATTGGCAACTGTGATCTCTTGAAAACAAAAAGGAAAGATTTTTTCTTGGAGTGACACTCGTGTTTCATAGCACATATTTATTATCCATTAATAATTTCTTCATCTCATTAAGTACCAACTCCTAAGACTCAACCTGCGACACTAGGGCTTATTGGAGATGGACTCCCAGGACTAAGTGACCAAATGTACTCGCTGACAGAGCTCCTCAGTGTGTCAAAGGCTGACTAAAGTGGTGCTACCAGCCAGTGCAAGCTCCACAGAAACCACTCTTTGTAAACAGCTACCTGAAATGCCCAAAAGCAAAGCTGGCGGGCTGAGGTTTTAAAAATCTTGATAAAGCAGGGCCTTTTCCAGTTCCTAAATCAAAATCGATGGTCACAAAGTAACCCCTAGGAGCAGGGAAGGCAAGGAAACCAGGAAAGCTTGGTTCCTAGAATCCCAAATGTAAGCTGCTCTGAGAGTCCAAGTCTGAGTCTCTCATCTCCTTGAGTTATCAGTTCTGTGAGGATCTTTGCAATCACTACAAAGGGGAATGGAAGTCACTTGCAGAAAACCACAGTAGCCAGATCCTTAAAAAGCAAAGATGCTTCAGAGAAGGGATGCTGACGCAGCGAGAGAGGGACCAGGGTAGGTCTAAAATCCACGGAAAGAGAGAGGCAGGAAAACAGCACACATATTTTCATCCTATCCCCATATTTATCAGCTTCATTGGCAAACAGAAACGAGGTCATTTCTGGCCCTAGCTTGCCCTAAGGTTAGGGATGAAGAGGAGATGTAAAGACAGAAACAGGCACGGTCCACAGACTGGAGCATTCTAAGCTGCTTACGGGCTGGTACATTCTATGCTCAATACAGGAAGGAATGCTGTTATTGGCAGGTGTCCAGGCCCCCTTTCCACCTGCTTTAAAGGACCCCAATGACATATGTGGAAATAACTGCAATTACCTGTGGTGTTACATTTCCATTTATCTAAAGACAGGATGGCTCGAGCAGGGGCCAAAAATGCAAAAGCACTGGCCTGAAACAGGGGTAACCTAAAAGAAACGAGACCAAAACCATGATCACGGCATCGGGAACTACCGAGGTAGTTCACTATTTGACAGCTTAACAGTCTTTTCCATAGACACGCAGCAAATGAGTAACACAGCCACACCTGTGAAGAATCTCTGTAAGAACTCGGACAGCCATAGCTGGACACTAGCTTCTCCCTTCCCCCCTGCTTCTGATGCTCTGGTCTGGGCAGTTCCAGGGGACCCCTGTAGTCAGTGCTAACTGGGACCCCAATACCAGCTCCTGCTACTGTTTCCTCTCCCCCTGGAGGGGGATCAGTGGGGATTTGGACTTCCTGCTTTCCAGCTAAGCTCATGAGATCCCTAATAAAACCTGTGTAGTTCCCTCCTCCTCCTCCTCTTTTATTTCTCATTCATTATTCCATTGCTTCATTCCAAGAGTTAAGGTCTGCCCTAGTCATAAGATAAATATTAAAATTATATTAATGATCTATATGTACCAAAAGTTACAATATGAGAGTATATATATAAGAAATGTTCTGACTGATAATATAAAATACTTAAACTTATTTATTCTAATACATTTTAAAGGGTTCAGAAACCTGGTAAACTCCCCATTAAATCTCCTGCCCACATTCTCAAACTGAATGCAACTAATCAAATCACAATGATTTTGCTATTTTTACTGGAAATGCAGATTGTGTCGCCTAAGTTAACAGCATAAAAACTTAATCACTAGCCGGGCGATGGTGGTGCATGCCTTTAATCCCAGTACTTGGGAGGCAGAGGCAGGCGGATTTCTGAGTTCGAAGCCAGCCTGCTCTACAGAGTGAGTTCCAGGTCAGCCAGGGCTATACAGAGAAATCCTATCTCGAAAAACCAAAAACCAAAACAAAAACAAAATCAAAAACTTAATCACTATTTTTCACAGTATTTGAGGGTAAAGTACAAAATCATGTGCCTGCTGTCTGCAGGACCAGCAGGCTAAACACACACCCCTAGATGCCCCAGACAGCCTTGCCAGTGGTCTGGCTCATGAGGTAGAGACTCGGCAGCTTCCTGATAAGCTCTGTGCCAGAAACAAAGAATACACAGAAACAGAAGTAGCCCTGGCCAAAGAACAGCTGCAGCTGGGCAGTCCCAGAACCTGGTGTGCTCCTTTCTGATGTGCTCCTTTGTCAAAACACCCACCTGGCCATTTGAGCCACAGTAAATGTCCTTAGTAAGAGCAGGTAGGATGTGGGCTATAAGACGGAGATGGGCCTCCTAAGTACAAGCAGGGGCTACTACTGTGTTCGAGGGGTCTGGAGCACGGTGCCACTAAATGTGTTGGTCCTCTTTAGTAGAAAGGTACATCAAAGGGAAAATAGACACTGACGTATAGAAATTCCTCACACAAAATTTTAGGAATATATTGTAAAGATAATGAAATGTTACTGTGATATTAAGAATGGATGCCATCTTGAACAGTCCGAATAACACCATTTTACCACAGGTTCAGACTTTAAGGCAGCATAGGGTAACATAAAGATTGAATTGAATATATATGTTTGTGTATATATTCATATTTATTAGGGGGCTGTCCTTCCAACATAGCCCTGGATGGCCTGGAACTCACTACATAAAGCAGGATGGCCTCAAATTCTGAGATCTGCTGCCTGTCTCCTGAATGCTGGGGTTAAAGTGTGCACCAGGCTCACTGCACTTAGAAATCTTGATCATCGCACATTGGCAAGTGACAGAAGTCAAGGCTGGCGCTGAGCTCCACTCTCTATTAAACCTCAGTCTGAACCTGATCTTGGCAGCTATGGTGAACATTTTATGTAAGAGTAAGGCTGAAGTGCTGACTGGGACTATGGGGTCCTGAGCAAGTGACAATGAAGTCTCCTAAGATGGGCTGGCAGATGCACAGCTGGCCTCGTGGTCTCATTTCAAATCAGAAACAGGACTTAAATTCTTGGGAAATGCTACAGGAGCTCATGAACAATGACAGGAGAATAGCTAGGTCAGGGAGACTACACCAGGAAGTCCATCACTGCGGCACTTGTATGTGTCTACAGCACAGCTTCTGATTTGGTGGGGGGGGGGGGGTTGTGTGATACCAATTCAGGATCTTTAAAAACTATTTTTTTATTTGTGTCTGTGTGTATGTATGCTAGAAGAGGACATTGGATCCACTGGAACTGGGGTTGCAAGTGGCTGTGAGCCCCTAACTTGGGGGCAGAAGCTGAACCTGGGTCCTACGTAAGAGCAGCATGCACTCTTAACTGCTGAGCCATCTTTTCCAGCCCCAAATCTGGATTTTTGATCCATTACTTCAAGGTGCAGCTAAGCCTTAAGGCCCCAACCCCCTTGTGCTAAATCAGCAGTTTTCAAGTCTGTGGTGGGCTTCAACCCCTTTTGGGAGGGGGTACAAATAACCCTTTCACAGGGGTCACTTAAGGCCATTTACAGTATAATTCATAACAGTAGCAAATTTATAGTTACGAAGTAGCAATGAAATAAAGTTATGGTTAGGGGTCACTACAACATGAGGACCCGTATTAAAGGGTTGAGGCATTGAAAGGTTGAGAAGCACTGCTCTAGACGAAAGGATAACAATCCTGTCAAAAAGGCAATGAAAAGCATCCTGGTCCTGAGGATCTGCTGCTGTGGGAAGGAGACAATAGAGTCACCTAGATGACTTCCAACTGAACACCAGGAAGCACTGGGGGCTCTGTCACCCGCCAAGTAAGGCTGTCTGAAAAGACTGAGAAGCATTGAGCCACATGCTGAGAAGCTATGAGGAACCCAGGCAAAGAGAAGAGGTGCAAAATGGGGTTCACAGGATCCCGGCCCCCAAGAACACAGATACTTAACCTCAGGAGACATCTGAGAGAGGGACAAACAGAAGGTGAAAGGGTACCGGTGGAACCTGTAGGCAAAAAGGGAAATGCTCAGAGGATTAAGCTCTGAAAGGATCACACTGAGAGAAATGGGGACAGGTGACTGTCACCTGGAAGCTATACTCAGACTTGAACAGGCTGTGCCATGGCTCTAGGTGTGGTCCATGCCTGACCAACTTCCAAGTCCGTTGGTGTTGACTCTGGTGACAAGCCGGCTAGGGCCAGGACCTGCTAACCTTTTAGCCTCTAATGGTTCCCCTCTATACTGTTCTGCTCATCCTGTCTGGAAGCTAAGACTGCCTGACAGAAAGACACCGCCCTTTCATTCACAATCTTATTCCTAGACCAGCAGTAAAGAATTTAAGGAGCTATTTAAAAACATGCTTAGAAAGAAATTTTGTTAGATTAAAATTAAGAAGTTAGGCTTTCCTAACATATGGATTTACAATGCTGCCTGGGTAGGGCGTCGTTCAGGTTGACAAGAGAGCAGAAAGGAAGTGAGGGAACACATCTCAGGCGCTCTGCGGTCCCTGTGGAAGGAGAACCGTCTGACAGTCCAAAGTCCCTCTGAAGCATCATGGAGGTGCGCGTGTATTTGTTCTGACAGAATTCCTCACTGTAGTGTAGTCTGCGCTTCCTTAGCACAGATGATGATCAAACCTGCTGCAAAATCTACCAATGACAAATGACCAACACTAGCTTGAGTCGGGAGTGCAGGACAATGTAAAGATAATAATCCTTAAGGGACTCGAACAGAAACCAAGCTTCATCGATGAATCAAACAAACGCCAAAAAGATGGACTGGACGCCTCTGACAGACAGCAAAGCAGTGTGCCAAAAAAGAACTTGGGTGAATTAGCAATGCTTTGGTGGTGTTTCCTCACCGATCAGTCAGCTTTTGGGAATCAGATGACAAACCAAAAACACCTGACCCAAACACTTGAGCAGCAATTAGAACAGTCTATATATCTCCCAAGAAAAATAACAATATAACAGTAAGATAATCTAATATTCAAGAATAACTACATTTCTCTAATTGTTTATCAAGTATTTTCAGTTCCCACATGCAGTACAATGGAAGCCTGTGTACCACAAGCTAGGCATCCTGACAAGGAGACCTCTCAATACCTACTTGTCACACTGGAACCGGTCCACCAGGATGCCCCACTAGGTGAAGGTATTTATTTAAGGTAGGTGACTCATCTCATCAGGTGACATGTTTTCTCACTAACAGCAAATAATCTGAAGTGATTCTTTGACTGTGTGATATTACCACTAAGTTTAAATTATGGAATGAGGTTTAGAAATTAGGATCCTCTGGTAATCAATCAGTAATATTTTGAACCACAATCTTGCTATGTAGCCTAGGCCGTCCTTCTGGGTTTCTATGTTTATAAATGACATTTGCTGTAAAGAAGAAGTTCCCTGTTTCTCCACTGTATCTCCACCTTCTTTCCTGAACATCACTGCAGGCGCATGAATCTAAGTTTTATGCATGTTCTTAATAACTGAATTGTCCAAATCTACCCAGAACAGCCTGTTGGCTCCTGTTCCTTATGAAGGGACTGCCACATGCTGTATTGTTCTTTGAACATAGCTTTCCTGTATGAGATGTTCCAGGTTCAACTTGTCCTCCCAGTCCTACTCTAAGTCAGTCACTTGCTTGCTCAGAGAACACTACTACCTAGTCCATTATCCTAAAGAATGGTAGTGAGGACCAGCCATCTGCACACTGAGTGGACTCACTATTTCTAGGCCCTATGTGTAGAAACCAGAATTGCGATTAGATGGGGGGGGAGGGGAGGAGAAGATAATACCCGCAGGCCATCCAGCACCTCAGGAACATTTTTTTTTACCATATCAGACCACCTTTTCCTTGGGATAATCTCCTTTGCAAGCATCCTCTGTTAGTATAAAATGGAGGCAAATACAAGGTTGTGTGACATGGCTCTCTGTCTGCTGACTGCAGTGCTGGTCATGTGACTGTATGCACAGGAAAACTCACCTGACTGCACACCTTAGAAAGGTGCAATTTACTGCATGTTAATACAATTAGGTGCTAATGCAATTACTCATTACATAATGGGTATATATTTATTTAATCTATTTTTTTTGACAGGGTCTCACTATGTAGCCTTGTCTGGCTAGTTTCAGGACAGCCAGGGCTACACAGAGAAATCCTGTTTTAAGAAATTCCCTCCACCAAAAAACAGTGTAGAGGGAACAAAATTCATTAAATCCACAAATAGCAAAGAGCCGGGCAGTCTTTTAATTCCTGAAACCTTGAATATTTAAAAAAACAACAATAAAGAGTGATCAGGAAGCATGGCCAGCATCCCTGCCACAGCAAACATGCTCCTGAGGCAGGAAGGCTCAGGCCTCAGGAGGATCTGGGTCAAATGACCGCTGCTGTTTTCTAATGACCCTTTCTTTCCCCATCCACGGCAGGATGCTGCCTGTGTGACCAGGGCACACCCAGTCCTGTAACACTCACCAGGGACATGCTATTCCACCAGACTTTCACCTCCTTTCCAGAGCCCAGGTAATAATGACAGCTCACAGCACCAGAGGAGCAGGCACGACCTTGCACGACACTCATTAACATGCTACATATTATTTTCCATCCAGGGAAATGGTCTTTGAGAAGCTAGGCAGCCTGGCCCAAGTCTCATGGCTGGTAAGTGGTACAGAGGGATCTAAGCCACTAAGTCTACAGCCCCAGTGAGGCTGACCAGAAATGATGCCCTTCAAGGTCATTTCCTTCCAGGTTTGCACTGACCTCTCATTTCACCACACTAGTTAAGATGCTTTCTTGGTGAAGTGGGCAGTAATCTTTACTTGTGCGGAAACATTGCAACTAGCTATTACATGCTGCTTGGCACAGTGGAATACAAAGGTCACCAACTTGGCAATTTTGGTGAAACGTTCACCATGAATCATCCATGCCTCTGGCCCATCTTCCAATTCACAGCAAGTTAATAGACTGTGCAACAAATTAGACAGCACCATAAGGACACAATGAGACAAGCTGGGATCATGAGTCCATGACACCTAGCCTGGACTTGAAAAAGATGAGAGCGATAGCAAGCAAAACACTGTATGAGCTTAATTGGACCATGGCTTGGAGAGAGGCTCAGGGAACAGCTATCACACATCTTTTAGGAACAACTGGGGAAATTAAATGTAGACTGCATATTAGATGATATGATGGAATAATTATTTTCAAGTTGATAAATGGCATTGTGGTTACTCAGAGACTATCATCCCTAGGCCATTTTTGAGTGGAGCATCATGCTATCTGCAACTTTGTTTCCAACTGGTTCACAAAATCTAAAACAAAAACAAGAACTCCTCAGGAGATGAAGAAACATGGGGAATTTTTCAAGCTCCCTAAATAACCGTTCTGTACTCTGATAGAATGGGTTCAAAGTCCCCAGAGGTAAGCCCTGGAAAGTGCACGGCCCTCAAGGAGGGCACAAGACCCCACCCCTACCAGCCCTACATACATATTATACACTGCCACACACCCCCACCAGCCCTACATACATACTACACACTGCCACACACCCCACCAGCCCTACATACATAATACATACTGCCAGGCACACCCAACCAGCCCTACATACATACTACACACTGCCACACACCCCACCAGCCCTACATACATACTACACACTGCCTCTCACACCCCACCAGCCCTACATACCTACTACACACTGCCACACACCCCACCAGCCCTACATACATACTACACACTGCCTCTCACACCCCACCAGCCCTACATACATACTACACACTGCCATGCACACCCCATGGCCACAAGAAGCTAGTAAGATAGGAAGCAGGGGACGACTTTCTCCTGTAGGCAGTGGCTAATCAGAAACCAGATACTAAACTAGTGTCAATGGCTCTCAACAAAGGAATCCGCTTTGTGCTTAAGCAGGTTTGTGCCTTACCACAAGCGGCCCCTGTGGTAGCCCCTACCTGTACTCTTATAGTATTGGGGATAACAGAGTCAGTGCGGCTCCTGTCACAGGCTTGAGGGGTCCTCTAAAGACAGTGGGGCTCTCCTCTAGCCACGTCTGTGAGAAACATCAGTGAGGCAGAGAAACACAGGGTTTCAGAGAACCTTCCTCCACACTGACTCGGTATCTTCGCAGAGGTGGGGCCTCTAGCCATGACTACTGCAGGCTGGCATCTGTGCATGAGGGAGAATCTGAATAACCCTATCCCAATGAGAGGGAGATTTGAAAAGGTTTGGTACCAGCTCTTAGAACAAGCTCAAGAGATAACTAAAACTGATAAGCAAGTAACCAATGGAGAACTGCTGAGTCTCCATCAAAGGAGACAAGCAATGAAAAGTGCGGGGAGAGGCAGTGTGGGGAGGCATGGGGACAACGGGAAGAGGTGTCCTGGAAATCAGCTCGCCAGGCATACACATGCTCTAGGGAGCGAGCCTCACAACCCCCATGGAAACCATGGTGGTCCCCAGAGACAAGGAAGATACTCTCAGGCAGCAAAGCAGGGAAGGAAGACATGGCCATGGAGGGTCCATCAGCTCAGAGGCAGCGCACACACCAAGGGGGAGCACTCGGGGTTCAGCCTTAGGTCTGCCAAGGGGGAGCACTCCAGGCTCAGTCTTAGGTCTGCCAAGGGGGAGCACTCGGGGATCAGCCTTAGGTCTGCCAAGGAGGAGCACTTGGCATTCAACCTTAGGTCTGCCAAGGAGGAGCAATTGGGGTTCAGCCTTAGGTCTGCCAAGGGGGAGTACTTCAGGCTCAGTCTTAGGTCTGCGAAGGGATACATCTGTTTCAACATCTTTGATCTCAAAGACCCATT
Source organism: Apodemus sylvaticus (assembly GCF_947179515.1). NCBI lineage: Eukaryota > Metazoa > Chordata > Mammalia > Rodentia > Muridae > Apodemus > Apodemus sylvaticus. The sequence goes on from NC_067476.1 coordinate 114,876,765, forward strand.
TTGGCCTTCGTTCTTTTTTTGGAGACCGGCCTCAGTATGTACCACTGGCTGCCAGAACTCTAAAGACCAGGTTAGTCTCAGACTCAGAGTGATCCACCTGCCTGTCTCGGAAGAGCTGGAATTAAAGGCATCCAAATCCAACACCTTTTCTGAGTTTTATTTTTATGGAACGATACAGGTTTTCAAGGCTGCAATAACAAAGGGGGAGGGCCTAACCAAAGGCCACGCCTCCTCCCCTGTTCTATGGCTTCCTCAAAAGAGCCCCGCCCCTCAGAGGCAAGACCCAATCACCTTAGCTGCCCAGTGTGATGGAAGCATCGGGTGCCAACAAATATCAGAAAAACAGATATTAATACAGAACTTAAGGGACAACACAGATAAACAACACAGAGTTGGGAAATTGTGAGGATCTGTCAAGAAATCACAAAAGCTTAACATGTAAAAACTTCCACGAGCAGAAGTCTGAAGAATAACTAGGAAACCAAAGCACAGTCCATCTACAGTCCTCTAGCTGAGTGGTGGGATCAGCTCAGCTCTGAGCTTCACCCCCACACCACCACACCTCCCCACCTGTCCACCTGTCCTGGGTGTGAACTGCTTGTTTTAAACCTGGAAATTTAAGATGCCGACTGAGATGCTAGTTCTCAGCACCGGTAGTCCACACCACTATCTAGCAGTTGTACTCTACAACTGCCCAATAAGCTTCAACGTTACAAAAGATGATTAAGACAATAAAGGCAATAACTGTCACTCAGAGACTGAAGGCAGTCTCCCTCACCCTCCCAAGGAGATAGCTGCCTATGTCCTGTGTCTTCAGGCTGAGAAGGTCTGTCCTGCCACTCTTCTTTGGTTACATGTTGTATATAAGCTAAAGTCTTCAAGGCACAGTCCTACCACTACGGGGTCTTAGTGCTTAGCCAAGCCCTGGCTTGTACCTGGTGACAGGAATCCTGTGCTGGGTCATAACTTAACCTACTTTTGCTTCCACCTCTGCCAGGGTGAAAGATACCTCCTCATCCTTTAGGGCCAAAACCACAACTCTCTGGGACCTATCTCAACTACTGCCACCCCCTCAAGTCCTAGACATGATATCCCTGCCTCTCTCATGACCCTATGCACTGTTCTGGGGTATGGACATCACCATACATACACGATCCTGTCTGCTTGCCACCCGGAGTCACTTGCACCTTCTACACAGATAGGTCACTAGGTATCTCTGGGGCTGTCAGTACTTTCCCTCTTTCACAGGTCACGACTGGATACCACCCATGCCTCAATGCCATGGAATCCCACATCCCAGGTCCAGCTTGATAGCGTAGCACCCAGTCTCCCAGACAGTGTGCACTCATTGCCTGCTTCTCAGATGGGATGCTGGCCTACTGATAAAGAAGCAGGCTTGTGGCCACACATGGTGAAGAGGGACTCCACGGGACATGTATGCCTCATGCAGACACACGCACAGCTCCTTATTTCCAGTTCCTAGAGGCGGGTGGCAGCACCCTCTCTAGTTGATGGGCTGCTCTCTAGAGGAAAGGAGAAGTGAACTGCATTGACTACACTGTTCTCCATGGGCTAAATGCCTGATGCCTTTAAAAAGGGTGCCCTCGAGACCAGAGTGCTTGCCTGAAGTCCCTGAGGTCCACTTGCTACGTCATCTTATATAAGTCTGCCCAGCAGGTTCAGCAGTGGCCTGGCCAGGCCTTTGCCATGGCACAGGATGCAACTAACACAGGCAGATGCAGCCATCAGCTCTCCATGTTAGCCAACTCTAACAGCGATAGGTCATAGCAGCTATTTAGGAAAAATATTACCTCAAAGTGCCACGTCCTGTGTCCAAAGTAAAGCCAACAAAAGACGCTTCTCCCGATCCAGAGCTGTGACCCAGAGCCTTGGCTAATCAACAGCAAATGCCGGCGTCACCATCGCCACATCTAACTGCCTGCCGCGAACGGTTTATGGAAGCCTGGGTCCATCCTTCCCTAGCGTATCAATGACACCCCTGCTCCTCTCCTCTGAGCCCCCGATGAGAACACCCTGACCCTTCTATTCAGCATAGTGGCTGCAGGCTGTGTAACGGGATCTAAGAGCCAACAGCTTGCCGCCATGGCCTCCAGTACAAACAGCTCTTCCCACCAGCAGACCTGCAAGGGAAGTGCCCTTCACCTTCTCGCTCCACCTCTACTGCAACCAGACACCCAGATGCTCACTGTCCCTGGGACGGGAGCCCTTCAGAGTCCTGAGGATTCTGCCACATCAGACTCCAGGTCACAGCTGCCTGCTGCTCACTGTCCCTCTTGCTGCCTCTTCCGAGCATGGAAAGTAAGCCCCGCTTGCACTGTTTCCAGTGGAGAAAGAGAGAGATCCACAGACTTTACTCTGAGGATAATCAGCAGAGCCTGGGCAGGTAGGAAGCTGCGCTGTGCACAGGGCTGACTGTGGAAAGAAGAGAAGGCCAGCTTACAGGAGCTAGGGATGCCTGTACTGTACTTCCTGGCTCATCTCCACAGTCACTGGGGCTGTGGATGCAAAGGCAAACAAGCCAAGGTTACTAGCACCAAAGAGAACACCATGAGAAAGTGGGGCGGAGACAGAAGAAGAAGCCACATTAGAAGAGTGAACCAAAGAACACAGAACACATGTGTACAAACTCAGGGTAGAACAGAGTATTTCAGGAATCTCTGGTGGGACACGTGGGGCGGAGGATGTGCAGGTGTGCTGTGTGGGCAGGCCGCCAGGACATGCAGTGGGCTGGGCTCAGAGGCTAAGGTAGAAACCTGGGAAAGACAGAGAGTGCACAAGCTGCACGCCAAGAAGAATGCAGCCTGGGAAGCCTGAGGAAGGGAGTGAGAGAAAGATGGCAGGGGCTGGGGAGCACACAGAGAGCAGTCTCAGTGCGAGAGACCAAATGGAAACTAGGTCAAAGAGACTGGGTCTGAATTACAGTAGAGGACTGGAAGGCATGCTAGAGACCAGCAGTGCCATGCCAGCCAGCCACAGAAATAAAAAGACTATTTTTCCAGCTTCCACAATTGTTCCCTTCATGAAGAGAGGAAATATGGGGCCAGGGACACCTTGTAAAGGTGGGCTGAGACTAATGGCCACTGGGATATGCTCTAACACCAACTGATCTGTCCAGTAGCCCCGAGCAAAGCGCCATCCTTCTCAGTACCTTACTGGGTTGTAAAAATCCCATAGTACCTCTGTCTCACCTGCATCCAAATGTTGTCTGCAGCAATGTAGTGATTCCCACGCAGAAGAAAATGGTCCCGATGAGCTGGCTGGTGGCCCACTGGTCATCCCCCACGCACATGGCATCAGCCAGCAAAAAGGGCACTGCGATTGTGCCACTGAAGCACGTCAGGTAGTGCTGCTCGAGGAGAGACAAGGGAAAGGTAAACCCGCCCTTGCTTAGATTTATTTGCCCCTAACACTGGTGCCCTGGTGTCTTTAGGACAAACAGACCACATGAAGAATCTCTAGTCACACATTCTAGTTATACATTCTGATCACATGTCCGGCCATTTTGTAACTTTCCTTTCCTTATTACCCATGTCCTATGACGACATCACTGTCTTGAGTTCACATTGCTACAAGACAGTTTAGATATTCCTTACCAGACATATCTACATTTTGTCCCCACTAACAATGGTCCAACATGCTAAGTACACTGTGCCGAAGAACCCTGCAGTCTGGACAGAGACCCTCGTCAGGCACTCTCTAGGACTTGGTTTGATAAGGTCTTGCTTCCCTCATGTTTTATGGAGTCAGGGTCTCACTCTGGAATCCAGCGAGTCAAGCTCACTGTATGGCTCAAGACGGTCTCAAACCCATCATCTTCCTGCTTCGGCCTTCCTGCTATCCAGGGATAACAGGAGTGGACCAAACCCAGCTGAGATGCTCACATTGTACATCTGCATCCCTAAGATATTAGTCTGTGGGGTTCTTTCATTTGCTTTTAGCTCTCTCAGGTCTGGGATTATACCATAGCGACTTCACAGCTGACATTTTCTGCCTTGCTCTGTGGTCTAGCACCCTTGGGCAAATAGTCACTCTCCCTCTAAGTACCCCATCCTCCCGTGCCTCTTCTATTAGGTCCAGGGCACCTGCCTGACGTCAGGTCATTCACCAAGCCCACTCAGCCCTCCGCCCAACCAGCCGCCAGTGGGGCCAGGCCCAGTGCAGCTCCAAGCAGGCATGGAGTCTGAGCTACAAGACTGACTTTCCCACACCTGAGAAACCTAAAGGGAACTGAGCAAGGAAGTGTGGAAATTCAGACCTTAAAACAGGGAGCAAACCCAACACAGGAGTCAGGAGCCAGGCAGTGAGGCCAGGGAGGAGAGAGCACCCCCACATTTCTCAAAGGCCCCTTTAATCCAGTGAGCAAGGCAGGGTACTGAGGACAAGCGCTAAAGTCACAGTGGACCTGTCAATTGTCAGCCTTCCCCTCCTGCTGGAAACTACAGCAGACTAAGGCTGGGAGGCAGTTCTCTTCCTTTATAAGACATTAAAGCCTTCCCTCAGTTCCTGGCTATGATACTTGCTGTGATCATCTGTAACTAACCAAGGTCGCTAAGGTGGGGATGGGAGGTCGAGGCTACAGACCCCTTTCTGTCTCTGCTCTTCTCTCCCCTGCTCCACCTTCCCTGCAGCCACCACACCCCCTCCCACCTTCCCTGCAGCCACCACACCCCCTCCCACCTTCCCTGCAGCCACCACACCCCCTCCCACCTTCCCTGTAGCCACCACACTCCCCTCCCACCTTCCCTGCAGCCACCACACCCCCCTTCCACCTTCCCTGCAGCCACCACACTCCCCTCCTACCTTCCCTGCAGCCACCACACTCCCCTCCTACCTTCCCTGCAGCCACCACACCCCCTCCCACCTTCCCTGCAGCCACCACACTCCCCTCCCACCGCATCACTTCTTTCACTGCCTGAGCATTTATTTCCCAGTTCTTGTCTTCTTCCTGCTGTTCTGAAATTAATGTTGAAAATTCTTATACATCATTCTTATAAAATACATTTACAATAAATCTTAGTTAAAATAAAACTTTGGGACTAGAGAGATGGCTCAGCAGTTTAAACACATGTACTGTTCTTGGAGGAAACTGGAGTGCGGTTCCCAGAACCCCCATCAGGCAGTGAGACTCCAATACCTATGGCCTCCACAAGCACCTCTAGCCACATATCTACCCACACATAATACACAGAACTAAAAATAATAAAATAAAAGATAAACATTGACTATCTTGAAAATTTAGCCAGTTGACAGTACAAGCTCTAGGCCAGAGGTCACAGCCCCTAGAAGAATCATCTTACCTGCAACCCCAGGAATATGCACAAGTACCAGGGAGGGACATCTTCTATAGTGTAGATCATATCCGACCTCTGGGGATCCAGGCTGCCAGTGCTGTCTAGGGTCTCTGCAAGAGAGCTCTGGCGTTGAGAGGAGAACGAGGGGGTCAGTCACTGCCCACAACGACTTATTGCCTTGCGCAGCCCTCTACTGCCCAGAACCACCTTCTGCTGGTGTAGCCATTCTGTCCTTTGTATCCCTCAGAGGGATAATTCTCAGAATGAGGGCTCTGACTCCCATGACAATGCCTCAGTCCCAAGGCACCAACCCTGACCAGACCCTCTGCCCACGCCTAATGACTTAAATCTTGGTTTTGGCTTTATTTATTAAAAAAAAATATTTTAATACTTAATATGGCAATAAATATTTTTAAAATGTTAAGTATTGCATGATTCTAAAGGTCAAGATCACCAAGATACCTAACTCAGTCTTGACATCAGCTAAACAGATGGCTTGAAGAAACCCTGTCTTTCTTTCCATGGAGTCTTAAAATTGCTCTAGTTTCTAAGACTCTGCAAATGATTAATTGCACTTCTTAGAATCTGAGGTGCATATCTCTGGAGGTTGGAATGAGATGCCTCCCATAATCTCAGACATTTGAATACCGGGTCCCCAGCCAGTAGCTGTTCGGGAGGATTAGGAGGCATTAGGAGGCACGGCTTTGCTGGAGGAAGTGCATCACTGGGTGCTTTTCTGCTTCCTGTTTGTGGTTTTAGATTTGAGCACTCAACTGCCTGATGCTACCATGCTCCCTGCAGTGATAGTTATGGAACCATAAGCTCCAAATAAACCTTTGTCACGGCATTTTACCACATTAATTAAAAAGTAACCAATACAATACATATTTTTAAAATATTTTCTAGCCTAGCAAACAAAAGAGGAAACAAAATGAAAATGTTTCACAAAAAAGCGGCTAGAGATAATACTGTGACCCTGTAGCCCACAACGGGTGGATCTAGCCCACAGAGAGCTGCCAACTCCATGCCTGTCATGTAGTCTTCCTTGAAAGGGGGACTCTTGGGGGGTAAGACCCTTTCCAAAAACACACTGGAGTTCTGCCTCATTGTCTACAGTTGAAAGGTACAGTCTAATGAAGCTGACCCTTGACGCAGATGTTACAGGACAAACATCTGCCTCTGGCCAGCAGTAGATGTTCGCAGGCTTGCAGTGCTGAATGTGCTACAATGGTACTGTGTCTCGTGACTGCAGTAGACGAGATGTCAGAGAAGCTGACGAGGAAAGGACTGGCTCAGCAGGCTGTGCTACTCACGCTTTCTCAGCCTTCCGAAGGGAGGTCTGGCCTTCACCAGCTCCCAGGTGCTTTGCTTTTGTTCTTGGATTTTAAAAGTATTCTTTCTTTTTTCCTATGAAACCTTGGGTAAGGTAATGGTTTACACAACAATCTGTGGAAGGATCCTTGGGTCACCTGTTACCAGCTTGTTCATTGAGAAACTAGACTGTAACTCAGCTACATGGTGGCCAGCCATACCTAAGAGGCTGGTTCCTGATAAAAACTTTCCATGCCAAAGCTCAGGTGAGCTCCCCCAGTTGGCAATATTTCATGAGAAGCATCATAGATTGTTGTGGGAGAATTGCGACACTGCCCGCCTGCCTGCACTGGGGGAAAGGTGCCTGGTGAGAAGCCTGTGGCTGGTGGCTAACTCTGCTGCTGCCGTTCTCCAACCAGGATTTTAATCTGTAGCTTCTCTCACACACAACCACGAGAATGAGAACTGAATAGATTCTATGAATCATGAAGAAACGCCTGAACCTAACTGCAGTTCCTGAAATACTTCCACACAGACAGGACCAAGGACATACTGGGCTCACCACACAAGGCGAAGTCAGCACTGTCATATAACACAAAGGAATAAAACCAAGGGCAAAATAAACTCCTTCATCCATATATGCTAGTTTGCCTAATGAATGCCCCCTGAAGGCGCATGTTTTAAAGGCTTCAGCAAGGGTGGCAACAGCCTAAGATATCATGGACCTTTAAGATAGATTTTAGATAACACCCTGGAAGCTGGGGTACAGGACTGTTAACAAAGGCCACTTTAGCCAAAACAGACAAACAAAGGCACAGACACAAAGATCTGAGCTCCTGAAATGCATTGTGGGACCCTGCTTGCCCCGCCCCCTTTCTGCTTTCTGGGTCAGGATGTGAGCATCAGCTCTTCTGTGCCAGGAGAGCTGTGGGGTGATGCCCACTGGGGTTGCCCATCTTCTCTGTCCAGACCTTTTAAGCCAGAATAGAACTCTCTTTACCTCATTTCATTATAGTGATGCAAAAAACAAAAGTATACAAATATGGTCACTCAAATTTTCTTTAAAAAACAATGAATAAGGACATACACACATATATCTGTGTATCATGTACATGTGTGTATGTGTACTTAGGTAAATGCAAATATACCTCTATAATCATACATACATACATACTTACATACATAAATGCCTGCTTTGTAATGCCACATTGGTAGCTTGCAGTTTTGACTTCAGATATTCACCTTAGGTACACTTACCTTATATTTTTATTCCTGTGTAATAGGTGGAAGCTAATACCAGAGAATCACGTTAATTCCTTTGAGTCTGAGTCACCTCTGTAATCAGACTTGACTTTTGGTCCTCAAGCTCTTAACCACTGTTCTCAAACATTCTGGCCAAGGCTTTTACAAATACCTAGATAATGACTCTTAAGAGCTTTTAACCTTAATCGCTACTAAGACAATTAAAATGTAGCAATTATGACTCTTCCATTACAAAACAAACATACAGACACCCGCCACCCCCACCCCCCACCCCCGCTCTCTGGAAACAGGGTGGGCAGTAGGAGGTGTGAGCATGGGTACCTTCTCGGCAATGCCGTTCTCTGTGCTGTATATTGCCATGAGCTCAGTGTCTTCGTTATCCTGCTCTCCACTGGACGTGGCCCCGCCATTGATCACCACCTGAAGACAAAGGCTACAGTGAGAGTGCATTTCACTCAGCACGTGCCATTCCGCTGTAGGGAAATATGGTTTTTCTAAATGGCCTCCCATAATTCTCAAGAGAGCCCTAAACTCCATATTACATATCACATATTACATATGGCAAACTTAAGTGAAACTGATGTGTATAGGTGATTTTACATCGGAGAGGCCTGGAGCTCCCATAGAGTGGAGCTGGGTGAGCCAGAGCTGCCCAGGAAAGACAGAAATGGGACATTCCAAAGAAAGCTCTAGCCATAGGATCCCCAACACCCTCCAGGGCAAGGGAAGTGACTGATAAATCAGTGTGACAATGCAGGGGACCAGGCTGCTGCTGAGTGGTAGTGTCTAAACTGCTTTGGCTAAGATCCCTTCCTCAGGAACCAAGGTGCCTGTGTGCTCTAGAAAGAGGGTGCACTGCAGCCCGAGGTCTAGGACTAAGCAGCCCACTGTGTGCAGCTGCCCGGTCACTGGGGAGCAGGAGGACCGACCCAGCTGGGAAGCTATTCAAAGGAGGTCTAGCCTTATGATGTGCATTCTTTGGTGAGGAACAGCATAATTTATTTGGTTAGAAACAAGAAACATAAGCTGGTCAGTGGTGGCACATGCCTTTAATCTCAGCACTTAGCAGACAGAGGCAGGCGGATTTCTGAGTTTGAGGCCAGCCTGGTCTACAGAGTGAGTTCTGGGACAGCCAGGGCTATACAGAGAAACCCTGCCTCGAGAAACAAAAAAGAAAAAAAGAAAAGAAAAGAAAAGAAAAGAAAAGAAAAGAAAAGAAAAGAAAAGAAAAGAAAAGAAAAGAAAGGGAAAGAAAAGAAAAGAAAAGAAAAGAAAAGAAAAGAAAAGAAAAAAGAAAAGTAAAGAAAAGAAAGGGAAAGAAAGGGAAGGAAGGAAGGAAAGTATTTTCATTTCTTAATCAAAAGAAAGAAGGAAAGAGGGAAAGAAAGAAAGAAAGAAAGAAAGAAAGAAAGAAAGAAAGAAAGAAAGAAAGAAAGAAAGAAGAAAAGAAAGAAAGAATTAATTTTCATTTCTTAATCAAATGGTTCCGTTCCCAGGGATCTCTTCTAAAGATACAATACTGAAAATGAAAAGAGGCTTTAACCCCAAGAAGGCAAGCACTTTTTAGGAATAACAATAACTTGCCCTAACCAGTTATACTCAGATACTAGAAGAAAAAATGGACATTTATGTGTATATAAGTTTGTGGATGGCAGGGGAGACCAGAAGAGGGCATCAGATCCCCTGAATCTCAAGTTGCAGGCAGTTATGAGCTACCTAACCCAGCTTGGGTCCTACTGGGACTGAACGCAGGCCTCTAACAACTGCTCCTAACTGCTAAGCCATTTTCTAGTCCGGGGAGAACGATTCTTACTTAGAATATGTTAACATCATGGAAAGCCACCTATACCTTAGCTATAAGTGGTAACAGCAGAATTACATTTTGTTTGGTTTTGGGGACAAGGTCTTGCTCTAGCCCAGACTATGTCACAGTCATGACACTTCCATATCCGCCTCCAAGTTCTGGCATTAGATGATGCCACTGTGTCTGGCTCCAAATAGTTTTTGAAAACACAGATTAGAGGCCAACCACAGCTACAGAGTGAGATCCTATTCAGGAAGTGTGTGTGTGTGTGTGTGTGTGTGTGTGTGTGTATGTGTTCATTCATAAACCAATTAGTACAAATTGAATTAGTTAGAAGTATATCATTATAATAAAAATTCCATATTTTTATTATAGGCATTAGAGAGGAAGCTCTGTGATTAAAACAGTGGCTGCAGAGGACCAAGGTTCAATTCCCAGCATCCACATGGGCACTCACAACTATTTTATATAGATAACTCCAGAGAATGAGACCCTATCTCAAACACCACAACCACCACAACAAAACGTAGATTAGCAAAAGATAAAAACACAGTTTAAATTTCAGCACTGTGAAATAGAAATACTGTTGACAGTCTAAGAGAAACTATGTGTGATACAGAGAAAGTGGGACTGAATCAACAATTTATAAGGAGCACCCCAAATCCACAGGGGGTGACCTGTGCAGGATCAAGCATGAATGGAACCGACTTCAGAAGCCCCACTCCTAGCTGAGAAACGTCAGCAGTCGATGGCTGCCGAGACAGGCAAAGTCAATTTTCTTCAGTGGTGTGACCATTTGTAGCTTGCCTAGGCACCAGTGGATGGCTCTCCACCAACAGTTCTCATCCTGGGTGCTGAGACCTCTTTGGGAGTAGAATGACCCTTTCACAGGGATTGCATATAAGATATCCTGCATATCAGATATTTGTATTACGATTCATAACAGTAGCAAAACTACAGTTATGAAGTAGCAACAAAATAATGCGATGGCTGGGGTCACCACACCGTGGGGAAGCACATTAAAAGGTCAGGTGTCAGCCAGGCTGAGCAGCTCGGCTCTACACCCACACACATAGACAGCAGCACTAACTGAACTCTTTTCAACAGGAAGAAGAACATGGGATAAAACTGGAAGGAAAGTCTGCGAGAACGAAGAGGCGGTCAGGAAGCTTTAAATACACTGTATACTTGTATAAAATTCTCATGAAATACACAAATAAAAATAATCATACTGCTGAGTTCAAGACTAGTCTGGGCTACATAGCAGGAGGCGTTCTAAAGAAAATGGAGGATGAAGGACAGAGGGAGGTGAGAGGAGAGAAGAGAGAAGAGAAACTCTGAAGTTCACATGTAGGCAAAGGAGAAAGTCCAAGCAATACTATGTAAAAAATTATAATAATAGTATTAGCACACAAGCCAGGAATCCCCACCCTCCCCGGCTATCCGGATGCCTGGCAAGAGATCCAGAAACAATAAACTCCGGGTCAAGGGCAGCGACAGCAGAACGCAAACCTCACCCCTCACAATACCTGAACATCCACCCGTTACCCAGCATGTGTCCGTTGCACCATCTTCACACTGCCTTTAAAGTGAAGTACAGTGACACAGACTCCCATACAGTCACCGTGGTTGTTGTCAAATGGTCATTTTACCTTCCTTTCCCTGTTACACATCTGGTAGTTTCCTATAATGAACACAAGTTCTTTCTCCAGGAGGAGTCATTAAAAAGAGCTAACTGAGCAACACAGCGGGTATAAAGTTCCTTGGACTGAGGACTTCTACAGAGATTTGTAATCCACTGACTTTTGTAGCTAAGGAAACTGACCCAGAAAAAAAATTAAATTTCTCATTTGAAGGCATGAAGACCCAAGCCTGAGTCTGAAAGTATGCCAGAGATCTCAACAGGGCTGTAATTTAACACACTCTAATGGGGTTGAATTTTCTTATATTACTTAAGTAAAGGTCTGTTTTTAAAACTATTTCTGTCAAAGTACAGTGGGATATACCTATAATCCTAGCTCTCAAAAATGCTGAGGCAGGAGGATTATGGGTCTGGGGCCAACCTGCACCAGAGCAAGACCCTATCCCAAAAATCAGACCAAAACAAACAGAAAAACATACAAAATTCTAAATGACACTTCTTACATGAACACTGGCGGTGACACTGGCTGCAGCAAGATCCACGCTCCCAGCCCAATTCAAGCTTCCACACTGCCTCGCTCAACCGACTGAGAAGCCAGTGAGAGGCACACCGGCGGGCGAGGTGAACTCTCCTAACATAAGGCAGCGCTACGAGTGGAGTAACTCATGGACTAAGGCTGCTCTGCTTTGGGGGTAACTACACCTTATGGGGAACAAGGGTATTTTGGAACTAGGAGGAGGCAGTAAACAACAAAGTGAATATATATATCATGTCTCTGACAACTCTAATTTTTTTTAGATAGGTTCTAAACATAGCCCAGGCTAGCCTTACACTCCTGAGCCTCTCTAGCCATGGCCTTCTGAGTCCTGATTACAACAAAGTAGCACCAGTATAGCTAATCTCACTAAACTTTCAATTTTTACATGGTACCAAATACAGCTTTTGGCAAGAGTTCACAATTCTGCTCCTCTGACTCTTTCTATTCATATACACACATCATGAGAGACAGTTGATTTTCAACACCACGATGTTCACTGAAAATACAAGTGTGTCCTACGTCTACTCTAGAGAGGAACTAGAAGGCAGGAAATACTCTTACCGGGAGAGTAAAAAAATTGGGGTGCTTTGCCTCCTCTTCATATCTGCCCTCCGTGGAGCCCCCAGCCTCCGCTGACTTGGACGCCGTGTTCTTGCCGACACCCATCATCCAGGAAGGCTGGGTGACCTGCGCCACCGTGGCCTGGAGTGCTTACGGGGAAGGCTTACTCAAGCCCGGAGTTTAAGACCAGAGACAGCTTCTCTGCAGCACTTGGAACACTGGATTCTCAGACTGAGGTTGCTGTCATCTCTTATCACCTGCAAAAGACAGTGCAGAAAGTCAGAAAGGCAGCCAGAGAGTCATTAGGCATGCACAGGTTGCACCCAACAGCTGACAAGACACCAGTACTTTTCAAGAACCCACACCCCTTACTATATAGTCAGCCACCATTCCCCTGGAGAAAGAAGGAAAATGGTATGTCAACATATTAGAGCACGAGGAAGGAAAAAAAACCAGCTAAGGTATTCCTATGGCGTCCACTAAGCCTGAGCCCCCAGACTGAACATTCTCCAGGGATGAACGCTCTCTCTACCAGCCCTGTCCAGCTGACATCACTAGGTGTTGGGCACTTAGAAAGTGGCTCATGCCAATGCAGAAATGAATTTTAATTAAAATACAGATATAGCCAATGTATCACAAATAAAAGGTGACTTAAATAATTCTAAATTCCCTATGTGTGCCACGGAAGGCAGAAGGCATTCAGCATCTGATAAAAGATAAAAATACCCTACGTGGCTATGCAGACCTCAAGGAAGGCAGCAACAGCATACGTTCTTAATTGGATGGAATGCCACGAAACGGGAGTCAACGCACGCGTGCCCAGCTAGGTAACACAAGCACACGTCAAAAGAAAACCCAAGGCTCCCTCCAACTACCTAAAGTGAAGGTACACAAGGCCTGGGAAGAGAGAAATCACTAAGTCTGAGATGGATATGAAAAGGCTGAAGACTCTAAGAGATGGAATTATTCAACAAACAAACATCCAATATCCCAAACAATAAAAAAAAAAAAGAAAGAAAGGAAAACCTCAAAAGGGAAAGATCTTGCAACAATTAGGCAGACACACTTCAAAAGAGAAAAAAAAATTAAAACAATTTCAAACCACGAAACATAACCTGGACAATACAGCTAATCCACCCCGATTAACAAACATGTGACAAACTCGTCTTCAAAGAAGGCACAAAGCACACAAGGGCTGGCACGCATACAATACAGCATGCCCAGGTGTGCCTGGTTCTGTATGAAGCAAGAACACCGTGAGCGGGCGGGGCAGGGCGCAGAGACACTCAGGGTGCTTACTATTAGAGCAAGCAATGTGGGGTCTTCCCACCAAGAAGGGAAAGTCTAAGCAAAGGCTGTGGAAAAAGACCCCAGAGAGCCAAATAACCCTATCAAAAATGGGGTACAGAGCTAAACAAAGAATTCTCACCTGAGGAATATTGATTGGCTGAGAAACACCTAAAGAAATGTTCAACATCCTTAGTCATCAGAGAAATGCAAATCAAAACAACCCTGAGATTTCACCTCACACCAGTCAGAATGGCTAAGATCAAAAACTCAGGAGAAAATAGGTGCTGGCGAAGATGTGGAGAAAGAGGAACACTCCTCCACTGCTGGTGGGGTTGCAGGCTGGTACAATCACTGTGGAAATCAGTCTGGTGGTTCCTCAGAAAACTGGGCATGATACTACCGGAGGACCCCGCCATACCACTCCTGGGCATATTCCCAGAGGATTCCCCAGCATGTAATAAGGATACATGCTCCACTATGTTCATAGCAGCCTTATTTATAATAGCCAGAAGCTGGAAAGAACCCAGATGTCCCTCGACGGAGGAATGGATACAGAAAATGTGGTATATTTACACAATGGAATACTACTCAGCTATTAAAAACAATGAATTTGTGGGTGGAACTGGAGAATATTATCTTGAGTAAGGTAACCCAATCACAAAAGAACACACATGGTAGGTATGCACTTACTGATAAGTGGAGATTAGCCCAGAAGCTTGGAATACCCAAGAAACAATTCACGGGTCAAATGATGCCCAAGAAGGAAGGAAGGAGAGGCCCCTGGTCCTGGAAAGGCTCAGTGCAGCAGTGTAGGGAAATACCAGGACAGGGAAGTGTGTGTGTATGTGTTGGGGGGGGGGATGGAGGAACAGGGGAAGGGGGGATCTTGGAAAAGGGAAATCATTTGAAATGTAAATAAAGAATATATCGAATAAAAAAAAGTAAGTAGGAAATTTCTTTTCAAAGACTTCTCCACATGGGGTGGCTAAGCAAAGGCACGGGACAGCTGAGCACTGGGCAGTCGCGAGCAGAAAGGGAAAACAATACTGCGGCCGGCACGCCATGCCACACTACATTCTCAGTTTTTAAATTAACTAAGTTTAAATTTTATGTGTATAGGTGTTCTGCACATGTCTGTACTGTGTGCATGCCTGGGGCCTGGAGCATCAGATCCCCTGGGACTGGAGTTACACATGTTTGTTAGCCTCCATGTAGGTGCTGAGAGAGAAGGTACCATTGTTAACCACTGAGCGATCTCCCAGACCACATTCTTGAACATGAGAATCCAAGACACCCATCAAACCTTCCTGGAGTGAAAACTGCTTATTTACATTCTTATCGTACATCTACTTAAAATAGTAGTTCTCAACAAGGCTGATTTTGCACTCCAGGGGCAATATTTGTATTTGGCTGCAAGCGGGAGCGAGCAGGTTATTTACGAAGAGGAAGCAGTCTAATTCACCCTCTAATTCACAGACCACACTCTGAGGAAGGCTGTGGGGAACAGGGACAACAAATGACTGCGGTATGCATGGCTTGCAAAGACAGCCACGTGGTCAGAAAGTGTGAACGGACACAAGATCAGTGACCTCACCCACACGGGGAGTTGTTTTGCATGGGAAATGCCAAGGTCTAGGGGAAATGCAAAAGGTGAAAGGGAAGGGGCAGAGTGGAGAGAACTTTAGGGACTTGTTCAAATTTCTGATAACACGGGACCAGAGGGACGGCTGGGAGGTTAGGTTAAGAATACATACTATTCTTGGAGATCAGAGATTTATTTCCAGCTCCTAATTACCTGTAACTCCAGTTATAGAGTCCAGCACCCGCTCTGACTTCTGTAAGCATTTAAGGTTACAAACCCACACTCAGGCACACGTATGTATGTATGTATGTATGTATGTATGTATGTATGTATGAATGAATGAATGAATGAATGAATGGTTGGTTGGTGTGGCAGTAAACACCTTAATCCCAGCTTGAGGAAGGCAGAGGCATGCAGATCTCTGTGAGTTAGAGACTCTCCTAACTCTATAGTTAATCCTGAAACAGCCAAGGCTATGTAGATAGACTGTATCTCAAAAAAGAAAATGATAATAATTATTATTATATATACATATAATGTATTATTATCTCTAGAAAACTATATTTTAAAAATTTCAGGTACTAGAAAGATAGCTCAGCAGTTAAGAGCACTTGCTGCTCTTGCCAAGAACCTGCTGTTAGTTCCCGACACTCCAGTGTTGGCTCAGAACTGTCTGTAACCCAATCCTAGGAAACCCAACACCTCTTCTACCCTGAGGACTCTTACACACACGGTACATATACACTTTCACAAGCTCCCACATATACACACAAGTAATAACAGTTTTAAATTGTGTGTGTGTGTGTGTTGTATTGACATAAAAAAGAAACTCTTGTAGGAACTCTAGCACTAGAGAAGTCCTCATGAGAGCGGTGCCTGTGGAGGCTGCTCTCCCTGCTCCCTACAGAAGGACAGAGACTGCGCTAGGCCTCTTGCTGTCTGCCGCCCTGAGCACTTGATAGAGGGAAGGGTGCTTGAGGGGAGATGACGACAGGGAGAGTAATAATAGCCACTTTCTATTTGTTAAGTGGCCTTTATGCAGGCACACCGTGTAGCTCTTATTACCTAAGTAACAATTATTTCTGGTCTGTGATCATAATCTTATTTGATTTGAGTGACCGCTGGAACAGAGACCTCCTGGAGCTACTGCAAGGAGATTCGTTTTTCAATAAGCCAAACTGATAAAAAATGTAAACTCTCAATATCCCAAAAAATTCTTGAAAGAATGATCAAGAATGGCTATACGGTGGCACATCAAGATACAGGCAGGTATGCATGTAATCCAGAACATAACGGCCAATTCACTACTCACAACAATAAATGAAAGATCTAAGATTTTAAAAGTCTAGTACATGATTACATATTAGGGCTACGGAACTCTTTTCTTGGCTTATCATTAAAGATTAAATTAAGACTAATAGATTTCATAATATAAAGTTCTTTAGATTCCAGTATAGAGACAAATCAAAATTAAGAGACAAAATGCAATAAATATAAAATAGCATATAAATATTTTTATTTTCTAAGTCAATCTTACAAATGAAAAGAAACCATAATCCTCTGTGTACAATGAGCAGGGCAGTGTGCTTCTACCCTCAGTCCCCTGAGCACAAACAGCACAGCAGAGTCCTACTTAAAGCCAAATGAGATAAGGAGCCACCTTTGCTGCTGGCGTCTGTTCTAGCACTCAATGAAGGCACCCGGAAGAACACACTCATACGTTCCCGGTGGAGAATGAGTTGATGGTGAGAAGGTGATTTGGTTTGTGTATCCTAAGACTCATACTGGAGTCCTGGGACTGAATTCAGGGCCTTCCACATGCTATTTGTCTTGAAAATGCACTACTTCCAGCAGTATACTCTAAGGTAATGACTAAGACAAAAGCGAAGTGGTACGGTAAAATTATGATCCACTCATTAAAAACAACGCTGTAGAGCTGATGTAAAAGCCTGCACAGGGCTAGAGAACAGCTCAGCAGTTAAGAGCCCCTGCAGCTCTTCACAGAGGAGCCCGGTTCACTGCTAGCACCCAGATGGCAGCTTCACCGCCTATCTTAACTCCAGTTCCTAGGGACCTAGCTCTGTCTTCTGCAGGCACCAGCAATGCACAAGGTGCACAGACATAACTCAGGCAAAACACTCATACATATAAGATAAATGAAGGAAAAATTTAAACTGCACAGAAACCTTTTCTCATGTGGAAAATTGGTCACACACACAAAAAACCCAGTAATATACTTACTTAGTCTAAGTGAGAAAAGCCACCACACAAGGGCAATTCCCTCTCCTGTTTTTCCTTTGAGATCAGCTGTATAGGGCAAGCAATAAATAAATAAGTTGACAGCTGCCAGCGGCTTGCCAGGGGAAGAACTGTTATTCCACAGGTAAGGTCTAGGCCAGGAATGGTGACTGTGTAGGGGATTTGACCCTCAGTGTGGTGATGTCATAGGAGCCAACGGGAAGACACTAAGGACTCTAGCATTTTGGAAACCCAGTTAAAAGAGGTGCTATAAACGAAGCCGTCAAATCCTGCAGCTTCCAGTCCTATTGTGTGATCTCTCCTCTGACCCGAACATGACGTCATCTGGCATGATTACAGTCAGGCAGGCCCCTGGCCTTGCTGGAGCCTGGATCTGGCCTTCCACACATTAGCAGCATTCTGTTTAGACTTTTGGTCTCCAAAATTATGAGATAAATCACCCTTTCTTTTTAAATTACTCAGTTTTGGGTATCCTATAGCAAGCTTCAAGGTAAAATGCTTTCTTTGCACTGTGGGTCAATTAAATCAAGCCTGTAAACCACTGATATAAAAGTTCTGTAGTGACGCAAAAGCAAGAGTCCCAAGCCTGGATGGACTGTAACTTAACACACTCAGGAAAATCATGTGACAAAGTTGAATGTACACAGCAAGATGACAACACTAGTTATGAGGGGCATGGGAAGTGCCCACTAAGAGCACTAAAACTCAATCTGCCTGGATCCCATCCATCCGGTTCACTCTATGCTCTCCTACACCAAAGGCTCGGAAGCCTGTTATCACTGTCTTAGCTTATGGATTTGTTCTCTTTAGAAAAAGATCAGCTTACTTTTTTAGTTATTGGGTCTGAATGTATGTCTGTACATCACGTATGTGCCTGGTGCCCATGGGGCATTGGAACCTCTGGAACTGCAGTTACCACTGGGTGTAGCAAATTAAACCTGGGTCCTCTGGAAGAGCAGCCAGCACACTTAACTGCTAAGCCATCTCTCAGTCCCAAAACTTTTAAGAAAAAGAAAAAGAGCATTTGCAGAGAATCCGATGAAGCCTGGTTTCTGAGGAGGGATCCAGGTTTCATGGCAAGTTCCACTTCTGAAACTAGGTTAGTCTGCAGAGCCCTAACGGGAACAAACGCTCAAGAAGTCATGCCCCAGTGCCTAGAGATGCCACAAGAGGTGATGGTCGCCCACAGGAGGTCAGGCACAGTCAAATACTCAGCTGCGGGAAGAGGTAGAACCCTCAAAATGCCAGCAGTTTGCATGTGCGTACAAAGTCTCCTAGCAATCTCCTCTCTCTGTCTCTGACTGTTTCCCTCCCTTTCCCCCTTCCCCTTCTCTGCATGTGTGCACACACATGTATGTGTACATAGATTATAGGCCAGAGGTTGACACTGAGTGCCTTCCTCAATTACAATCCACCCGATTTATTGAGTCTCTCACTGAGTCTGGAACTTGTCAACTCAAGCTACACTGACCTCCCACTGAGCCCCAGGGATGCTGGGGTCACAAATGTGCCTACTGTACACAGCTCTTACCCTGGCTGAGTTCTAGGAGATCGCACTTAGATCTTCATGTTTGCAAGGCCAGCACCCTATGAGCTGACCTTTACACAGCAGATGCTTTATGCTAAGTCTGCCTGGAGCCTTCCATCACAAACTGCTTCCCCAAATTCTATCTAAATAAACCTGATAAAGCCATCTTCCGCCTCCTCATCCTGGATAGTCCTCCCTAGCTCCAGCTGCCATCTACACTGACCACGCTATGTCTAATTTCCAGACTGGAATTTAAGAGGCCACCTCCTCTGAAGCTTTCCTGAATTCCTCTTCCTTTTCTACATTTCCATGGCACTTGGCATCAGTCCAGCTTCCCCGGCAGGCAGACTAGGGACACAGTGACAAGGATATAAAAGGCACTCAGTTTTTAGGGAAACAACTTTTTTTTTTAAAGGGCATTCTAGTCACAGAAAAAAACAACACTTAGCAGTTGTTCTCCGGTTTATTCCAGGAAACCTCGTGGCTGGAACATCGGAGGAGGAGAGCTAGAATTAAAACCTAAATGTAGGGCTCCGGAGCTCCTCAGCGGCAGAGGAGCCAGGCCTCTGCACGTGTGAGCTCTCAACTTCCTCTCTAGCACCCGAAAACAAACAGATAACAATATGGTAATCACCAATCATCCCAGAAGCCCATGGAAAGCTAATTGTGCATGGTGTACACGAGTGTGTTCACGGTGAGGATGTTTGCACACAGGTATATGTGGAAGCCCAAGGATAATCTTGGGGTCATTTTTCAGGAAATGCCCTCCTTGTTTTTCCCAACAAGATCTTTCCTAGGCCTGGAGCTCCTGCGTAGACTAGTGAGCCCAGGACCCACCTGTCCCCACCTTGCCAGCAGTGGGGTTATAAATATGCAGTCAGATTTTCACATGGAGTCAGATCCGGCCCTCATGCTTGTGTAGGGAATACACACACTTGCCAACTGAGAGATCTCCCAATCCTTCTTAAAAGCAAGTTTCACATGAAAATTTATCAGTAAGTGTCATGGTTTGAATATGCTTGGCCCAAGGAGTGGCACTATTTGGAGGTGTGACCTTGTTGGAATAGGTGCGTTACTGTGGGTGTGGGCTTTAAGACCCTCATCCTAGCTGTCTGGAAGTCAGTCTTCCACTAGCAGCCTTCAGATGAAGATGTAGAACTTTCAGCTCCTCCTGCACCATGCCTGCCTGGATGTTGCCATGCTCCTGCCTTGATGATAATGGACTGAACCTCCGAACCTGTAAGCCAGTCCCAGTTAAATGCTGTCCTTATAATATTGCTTTGGTCATGGTATCTGCTCACAGCAGTAAAACCCTAACTAAGACAATAAGGTAAAAATGAATGTACATTCTAGATGCAAATTCGATTTTCTTTAACTCTTTTAAAATCTCTGGTAAGGGTTGCTGTCTCTATTCCAAAGTAGAGCAACTGAGGCAAAGAGGTTGGTACGTTTGAGCAAAAGTGGGCTAGGCAAGGATTCTGAGAACACAGCAGGCAGGCACTGTGCGCCCCGCAGGCCTCCTGCAGAACAAGCGTCTGCGCTTCCTTCTCCTCTCAGGACCCGGCCTAGGTGGGTTACTATTGTGGTGAGGAGACAGCTTGACCAAAAGCAGTAAAGGTTGTTGCTGTACACTTCCATATCACTGTTCATCACTGAAGGAATCAGGACAGAGCTCAAACAGGGCAGAGACCTGGAGGCAGGAGCTGACAGAGGCCACGGACGGTGCTGACGCTGCTCACTGGCTTGCTCCCATGGCTTGCTCAGCCTGCTTTTTTATAGAAGCCAGGTCCACCTACCTGTTCAAGGGTCACCCCAGCCACAATGGGCCAAACCCTTCTCTATCAATCAGTAATTTAACAAATGCCCTACAAGCTTGCCTACAGTTTAGTCATATGGAGGCATTTTCTCAGTTGAGACTCCTCTTTTCTGGTGACTCTAGAGCGTGTTGAATTGACAGAATTAGCAAGCAGAGGGTCTGAGTTGAATTCCCAGCGCCTGTGTGGAAGTAGCTCAACTACCTGTAACTCCAGCTCCAGGACGCCCTCTTCTGGTCTCCACAGGCATTACATTCGTGTACAGACAATTTTAAAATAAAAATAAAATTAAAAATTAAAATGAAAAAGAACAAGGTCAACGCTCTGAAGACTGGTAGCAATTTTGGAACAAGCCAATGATAGCAAAAGTTGCTGAATATTGTCAAGAACTACAAATAGCTTTCTCTTTTTCCAGGTCTCTAATGCTCTCCCCTTTCTACTGTGATGCCTCCCCTCTTTCTAATGTGAAGAAACCTGCCTGCCCCACTGCACCGGCTCCTTGCTCCAGCCTCTCTTTGCAGCACCATTAACCCTCCAAGGAGGAGAACTCGGTGGTTTTCCACTTGCTCCCCCTCTGGAAGGAGCCATGCCTGCTGGAGGAGGTTTCTGACCCTGTCCATCTCTGAGCTCCCCTTTTGGACCACACCAATCCTCACTGGGATGTTCTTTTTCTTGTGTCAAACGACAAAGTCAATCTCCTTCTCACAATCCCAGAGAGCCCCTCTCCACTTACTTACACCCTAGTTACTCACACGTCTCATATCTTTTTCCTGCCCACCCATCCGGGCTGCACTCCACCTGCATGTTTTCCCTAGACAAGGAACTTACCTAAAGGACTGATATTATGGGTTTGCCTAAACTACACTGCAGTGACTTCTGTTGCCCTTCTTACCCACCCACTACTACAAGGGATAATGTTCCTAAGAAATCATTTTCAAAATATTTTTTCCAATGGCACACAATTCTAAGCCCAAGCAAGCTTTCAAGATTGAAAACTTAAGGCCAGCCATGGTAACATTACAAAATCCTATGATGATGATGATGATGATATCTACCTAACACAGAAACTGAATCACTTAGAGTCAGACACCACAGTAATCATAATTTTCTTTACACTCTCAAACCAAATCTTCTTAAAATCTAAAAACCTATAATTATAAGGATTTTAAAAAATTAATGTACTCCATTATAAAGAGGACCCAGCTCTTTATGAAATGTTATTTACATTTCTTTTTGTTTATATACTTGCTTTCTCTAAAGTTCTAAAAGGAAACAGGCAGAAGCACACAGAGCCCTGCCAGTCCAGCAGGACTGAAGACCAGGAAGGAAGCAAACACTCCTGGAAGTCAGCTGTAACTTCACTGCTGCAGCCAGCCTGTCATGCTCCTCGCTCACTCTCACGTGTGTGACTAGGGGCCTTGCATTCTGACAGCTGCAAAAATGCTAGTGTTCAGTCGCCAATTTTTAAATAATCCCTACAGCACTGAGAAAGTCTGGACATTTTCTAGTAACGCATCTGGATGAACTTGAACTATGACCTATTCACCCACCTATACTCAGTCTTGTCTCTCTCATAGAAATACTTTTATATATGCATCTCCCCCCCCCCACACACACAGAGATAATCAGGCATAAACCACACATAGGACATAGGAACACACGTGGTCACAAGTGCACAGAAGAAACAGGCACAGACATTTTCAGACACACAGTTCAGTAAGCCTCAGCACTCATCCCCTAAAGCAGAGCTTACACCAAGCAATGGTCATACCATCAATGGATCTCAGTCTGTCCTGGAATCGGTGTGCAGTCCACCACGCCTGTGCAGTCTCTGACTGTCCTGAGGTGCAGCAGGAGCTGTTTTCAGGTGCTGAAGTAATTTCAGCTCTTATATCCCATACGAGCTGGCCAAAATTGTATAACTAACCACACCTCATCAAAAGCTATTTGTATTACACAACAGCCACCGCCTGGTTACAAGCAGTTACTGCAGGCCTCTATTATGTCCTTGAATCAGTCCTGTAGCAGGCTTCTTCAGAGCAATCTGGGTATTCTATTATAGAATCCCAGCAGCTGCTGCGATTGTATTTCTCAAACACAAACAAAGAAGAGAAATTAAAACCTATCTTTTCCAACAACTGAGATGAGCAAGTCTGCCCTTGCTGTTGCCAGCTCAGTGGAAAGGGAGATTACTTTTACTCACTGACAGTTTTTCTTCCCCCCTATCAGGAGCCCAAAGACATCAGATTGCAAAACTCAAAGAATTGCAGTGATGTCAAGGCAGGACCCCATCATTAAAAAGTAAGCAAAGTCAACAAAAACGAGCTCTCACAACAAACCACACAACCCCGGTCCCTGGGGTCTGGTAGACTTGCCCTCAGACTTGCTGGTGAGCTACAGGCCAGTTAGAGGGACCCCTCTCTTACAGGAAATATCTGCTGGGATGGCACCCAGGGTTGCCCTCTGGCCTCCATATGCCATGTACACACATGTATACACACAAACACATGTGTACTTTAGAAAAAGAAATAAGTATGTACTTGGAAACATCTCATTTTATTAGTAATATCTTTTTTGTTTTTTTTTCCTCTAAGAATTAAGCTAGAAAACATACCAAGCGAGGTAAGACAAGGCTATCTCTCATGAGCACATTACTTCTAATTTTAAACACACGTAATTTTGTGTGTATTCAGACCAGGAAACTAAAAGGGGGCCCATGAGAGAGACAGAAAGGTAGAAGTGCAGCTGTGGTTTGAACACTGAGGGGGACTGGGGCGGAATGGTACAATCCAGGCTGGCCTGGGAGCTAGCACAGGAGCAAGCATCTGGCCTGCACCGATGCAAGCGAACGTGTGAAGGAAACTGCTATGGAAAAGGTTATTCTGTGTGTCAATTAAAAACTTAAATTTAAAAATTAATAAATGTATGTGGCTTGATTGTGACTTTGCAAACAAACGTTACATACTGACATTTCTGGCCTCTGCTCTTGTTAACCTAAGAACAAGAAAACTTTATGATTATCAGAAGAACAAACCCTATGCTGACTCCAAGGAATGGAGGGGAGCCGCTGAGAGCGCCAGAGGCAGAGAACTCATTAACTAACAGCGCCCTCTAGTGTTGTAATAACTGGATGGCACTGGTAAAGGTTTAAAAAAAAACTACAAAATGTTGTAGATATGAAGAAACAAAGTTCGGTCAGTGGTGGAGGGCTAGCCTAGCCTTGCAAGGCCTGGGACTGAACCCCAGCACTGGGATAAAAAGTTAAAGAAAATTTATTGACATTTTCAACATACAGAACAGTATCAAAATGCATTTATTTTATATTGCACTTACTTCTGATGCTGACTCATATAGCACCTTCTGTTTTATGAACAGGTGAACTCTTACCTCTCATTCAATTAATAATTGAACTAGTACCTGACTTTGAAGCCCGGCCAACATTCCCACACATCATGAAGCCAGCCAGACACAGCCAGCTCTGGGCGACAGGCTGGCAGGGGAGAAAGGCCTCCCCTTCTTCCTGCTGACTGCCCAGACCATCTAGTACTAAACAGTGTGTTTAAAAAAAGAAGAAGGGTGTGGGGGCAGACTGTGAAAAAGAAGTTTCTGTTTCATTATTTGGACATATTAAACCGCAAACTACTCCCCACCAACACATGTGCAGAGACATTTTATGCAAAGCCATCTGCAGGCCCCGGGTTTAATCCCAAAATGGCAGAAAATAAAAGAAGGGAGAAATATCAAAGTCACCCTGCTCCCTAAGTGCTGGAGATTCAAATGCACCAGACAAGTATACTGAGCTATCCCCCAGCCCAGCAAGCATTTCACACTCACGTAAACTATGATGATCATACTTCAAAGGCAAGCAGGCTGCACATTTAAAATAAATGGAGAAACAAAACCTGGGCAGAGACCTGACAAAGTAATGCAGACCTGGCAGTGTCGTGGGAGCAGCTGAGGCTTTTCCACTGCGGGCAGGTGGAAGGCTCACATTGAACGCAGGATCTACGGGAGGAAAGCGCGGTCCCTGCTCGCCCCTGCTGGACTCATTCACCCGCCTTCCTTGGCATCATTTAACGCCGCCCACTGATCTATAATCTCAAGGTATGACTGAGCGTGTGCAGTTCTGGGAGAAATGAAAGGGTAAGGTGAAGAGGGTCACGTCACCCACGGGAACAGCCTCCTCCAC
Source organism: Apodemus sylvaticus (assembly GCF_947179515.1). Classification (NCBI taxonomy): domain Eukaryota; kingdom Metazoa; phylum Chordata; class Mammalia; order Rodentia; family Muridae; genus Apodemus; species Apodemus sylvaticus. Next base: position 114,901,858 of record NC_067476.1, read on the forward strand.
TTAGATCCTAGCCCAGCATCCCAGTTGGGACAGGGCAGGAGAAAGAGTGGGAGCCAACACTCACGCGGAGCCCAGAGGCCCTCTCTGCTAAGCAGGCAACTGCAGTGCTAAGGCAGTGAGAAACCCCTGCTTGTTCTGAGCACCACCCCCTCCTGCAGGCACCTACTTCATTTCTAGTAATCAAACAGGATACATCAAATTAAATTGTATTCAAAACGTGTAAGGGAAGAAGGGGTCACAGACGTGGGTATACGGTGTTGTTAACTGAGGCAACTACTTCCTACCCTCACAGGAACAGTGTGCTGTGGTGTGTACAGACATCTACAGCTTACAGCAGGCAGGAGGGCAGGAAGGGAGGGGCACAGGACAACTTAATGACCTAGAACATGAAGGTCAGGGTTGAGGTCAAAGACTAAAGAAATGTTTTACAAGCTGTAGGGAAGGAAATTTAATGAATATTTTTAATTTAAATATTTAAAAATAGAAATGAGATTTAATTAACACTTGTAAATGTGTGGTTAAGAATGTCACCTTATTACCTAGTTTATCTCCAGTTGAATTCAACAGAAAATAAAAGTCACAAAATAAGAGAATTGGGGTTGGAGAGATCGCCTGACCACAGAGCACTTGAGCTCACACCTATTTATAACTCCACGTACCTCCAGCTCCGGGAGGGTCTGACGCACCCTCCACGGGCACCTGCACATCAGCCACATGCACATCAGTGCATTAATAAATGAGTAACAGGACTGGCCCACTGAAGCAGCTTGTGAGTAAAACATAGGTTTCTGGTCAGATGACCAATATGTGGCCACCTTGGAGGCCACAGGAAAGTAAGAGAGCCAGAGACCAGTTAAGAAAAAGCGTGCAAGAGCAATTTCAGAATAAGAGTGACCAAGGACAAGGGGCTCTGCAAGCCCAAGATCCCTAAGTCGGATGTCCCAGGAGAGCTGCCCTGAGCTGGAGGTCAGGCTCCCTGAACTACTGCAAGCGGAAGGCAGTGAGCAATGCAGCCGACACTTCATCTCAGATTAAAAGGCAGAAAAGAAAGAGCCAAGCATAAGTCGGTAGTATAGGGCCTGTGCAGAGTACCTGAGAAACCTAAGTACCTGAGGTGTACGCAGGTATGCCAGACACACACAGACACATGTGTGCACCCTACACACACACACACACACACACACACACACACACACGTGCACGCGCACACGCACATGCATGAGATCCAGAGCATGACCGTCCAAGAATTCTGCAGGGCCACAGCATTCCCCCACTGAGCCCTGCTGCGCTGTGATGAGCTAGCATGCCAGCCTCGGGGACCCTCTCTGTCTTTTACATTAGCTGTGCTCTTGTCCCTTTTGTTTCTTGGTGTCTTCAAGACTCATAAGCTTAATGGAAGGAAGGCTCCTTTGGCATCTAGACTTCCACCACCTCTTTCTGTGTTGAGGATTCTCAAAACACTGCTGACAGGAATACAGTAATGAATGGGCATTCTTATAAAAATATAAAATATATAAAAGTGGGTATGGCATCTATAATTCAACCAACAAATAATAAAATTACAAAATAATTTTAAGAGCTCTAGCTGGAAAGCATATGTACAATACTGCTAGTGAGAGTGCTGACCGGGACAATCTCTCGGCATCCAATAAATGTACTAAAAGTACATTTCAAAGAACGTATCCAAGTTTAAATTTTTTATTAAGAATGCTCACTAAAATTCTAAAGACAAATGGGAAAATACTAATGTCTAAAAATAAAGACCTGTCCAAATCATGGAAACAGATAATATACACATATATTACACACATTTTAAATATGGTTAGGAGGCTAAAGAGATGGCTCAGAGATAAAAACATTTGTTGCTTTTGAAGACAACCCAGCAGCAGTTCCCAGAACCCACAGGGTAGTTTACAGCCATCCTAACCCCAGATCCAAAACATCTGCTCCTACTCTGACCATCATGAGCACCAGGCACATACATGGCACCTTACATACACATGCAGGAAACACACACACAGGTAGGGGAAAAGGTAGGGCAGTAACTGCTCTAGTTGCAGAGGTCCATAGCCCTTCCCAGGCACTGGAAACTACTGCACACTGTGAAAACGAATTACTCCACAGCCCCTGAAAGAGTGGCTTACATTATACAAACCCTAAATTCCAAAGCTTAGAAACTAAAAATATATTATCTAATGGTAGACTTCTCTGCATAGATTAATAACTACAATTAATTTTACTTTTTATTTTATTTAACATAACTACCAGAAAAGTATATGACTTCTATTATAATTGTGTAATTTATCCCAATTAAGTACACACTAGAAAATTAGAGAAGAAAATGCCATTTCAGAGCACACAAGCGTGTGATCATGATCACACTACAAGTTAAAGACTGAGCCTCTGGGTCTGGACAGCTGGCTCAGTGGCTAGAGTGTGTCCTGATCTAAAGGACTCCTTGCTCTAGGGTGATCCACGGCCTCTGAGCTCCGCACTCCCTACGCTCGTGTACCCACCCCACAACACACACATGATTAAAATATTTTTAAAGACAGTAGGAATGTGGGGTGGCACAAACCTTTAATCCCAGCCCTCTGGGTGGCAGAGGCAGGTAGATCTCTACAAGTTCAAGGCCAGCCTGGTCTACAGAGCTTGTTCCAGAATAGCCAAGGCTATATAAAGAAACCCTGTCTTAAAACAAAACAAAGCCGGGAGGTGCAAGTCTTTAATCCCAGCACTTGGGAGGCAGAGGCAGGTGGATTTCTGAGTTCGAGGCCAGCCTAGTTTACAGAGTGAGTTCCAGAATAGCCAGTGCTACACAGAGAAACCCTGTCTCAAAAAAACCAAAAAGAAAAAAAGAAAAACAAAAAAAAACGAGAGGGGGGAGGGAAGGGGGGAGGGAGGGAAGGAGCTGGAGAGATGACTCAGGAGTTAAGAACATGTGTTGCTCTTATAGAGGATCTGAATTCCCAGTACCCACATGACAGTTCATAACCACTCACAATTCCAGTGCCAGGGCATCTGATGCCTTCTTCTGACCTTGCAGGCACCAGGCACGCATGTATTGCACATACATACATTTAAGCAAAGCAGACACACAGACAGACCATACGTACCATAAAATAAGTCATAACAAAAAGTATGTTTCAATTACTTTTCTTTTGCCTTGACAGGACATCATGACCAAGGCAACTCATAAAAGAAAGCATTTAACTGGGCTTATCGTTTCAGAGGGTCCACAATGGCAGAGCAGCAGCAGGAACAGCCAAGTGCATAAATTTCAAACAGCAAGGAGGAGACAGAAAAAGCTGAGAAGGACACAAGTCTTTTGAAATCTCAAGCTCACCTGTGCAATGCACCTCCTAATCCTTCCAAATTGCCACCAATGGGGACCAAGCATTCAAAACACATGAACGGATGGGGGTGATTTTCATTCAAACCACCACAGCATATTATGTTCTGATAAGCTGATGTTCACATACAAAGCGTCTAGCTCAGTGGTTCTCAACCTTTCTAATGCTGCAACCCTTTAATACAGTTGCCTTTGTGGTGGTGACCCCCCAACCATAAAATTATTTTGTTGCTACTTCATAACTGTAATTTACTGTTTACTGTTATGAATTACAATGTAAATATCTTGTGTGTAGGATATCTGATTCAGCACCAACTTGTTGATTTAAAACCATTCTCTAGTTGAAAACGCAGAAGTTCTGCCCTGCCTGTAATCTCCTTCATGACCACCATTACATAACCAGCCATCTTTTTCTCTCCTTATGCAAGTCACCATGAGTTTACGAGAGTTCTTGAAACTACTTAATTTCTTTGGTAAATATTTAATTGTCTTGTTGCTAAGAATCGCACCATAAACAGTTTTTATATAACATGTTTGATAGTCAGAAAGTAGGAAGGTGACGTCAACACCACACAGACTGCAAACTCAAAACAAAATTCCAAACACAGTAAGGTCTCTTGGGAACAGACGCCAATAGAACAAGAACTCCTCCTCACTGCTGAAAACTGTTAATGGGGCAGAGACCCACATCCTTCTGCATGTGTGTAGTACTAACTGTTTCTAGAATGATCCTCCAGCATGCTCCTGGCCCCAAACACAGCAGGTGTTCTCAGTGATGAAGCCAAGTACTGTGCTGTCAGCTGCTTGCTCTCAGCCATGAAGATGAAAAGACTGTTTTAGTTTAGGACCCGCGTGGCATCCCCGGTGCAGTACTGACAGTCTTAAAGCAAATGGAAGGAGACAAGTCATAGTTTTCTGACTGCGGCTGTGGTCCACGCACTGTGGTGGGGACAGACCATCTAACTGGACAGTCTGGAATGAATGAGACAAACACAACATACAATCTACACTATGAGAAAGAGCCCCAGTGGAGCTTGGAGCCAGTCTCACAGGTTGACCAGAATCAAGAAGGAAGAGCTCATGAACATCTAGTGTGTATGGAGAAATGCGTGGAGTCCATCTCTAAGCATGAAAAATAATCACAGCACCCACAGCAAAGTAAAGAAAAATAATCCTTCACAGAGTCATCTCAAGGATATAAATGGAACACAGCTTTGGGAACCCTAAGTTCAGAGTTCACTGCACAATCATCTCAAGAAGGAAGACCAAGAGGCTATAAGGCCAAGTATGGTAGCACTTGGAAGGTAAAGGCAGGAAAATCTCTGAGTTCATAGCCAGTCTGGTCTACATAGTGAGTTTCGGACTAATATAGTGAGTCCCTGTCTCAGAAAAAAGAGGAGGAGGAGGAGGAGGAGGAGGAGGAGGAGGAGGAGGAGGAGGAGGAGAAGGAGGAGGAGGAGGAGGAGGAGGAGAAGGAGAAGGAGAAGGAGAAGGAGAAGGAGAAGGAGAAGAAGAAGAAGAAGCAGCAGCAGCAAATGAATCTATGATGTATTGTTGACCCTTGGTATCAGATGTTGTGGTGGTTTGAATATACTTAGCCCATGGGAAGAGGCTCTATTAGGAGGCATGGCATTATTAGAATAGGTATGGCCTTGCGGGAAGCGTGTCACTGTATAGGTGGGTTTTCAGGCCTCTATGCTCAAGCTCTGCCCAGTATGGAAGAGACCCTCCTCTTGGCTGCCTGCAGAAGACAGTTCTCTCCCAGCAACCTTTAGATCAAGATGTAAAACTCTCAGCTCCTTCAGCACTATGTCTGCCTGCATGCTGTCATGCTTCCTCCCATGATAACAACGACTGAACCGCTGAAACTGTAAGTCCCAATTAAATGTTTTCCTCTATAAGAGTTGCCTTAGTCAAGGCATCTCTTCACAGCAATGAAACCCTAAGGCAGATGTGAACTACTTCTAGAAAAATCCTCCAAACCAAAACACAAATCAGAGATAAATCCTTGTATGAATAACGCTGTAATAGCAGGTAACATGCAGTCATGAACACTCACCTCTATTTCAGAATCCCTAAAACTTTAAAATATTTAATATTAGATGTATGTATAAGCTTGAGCGCATTTATGTATACCACATGCATGCCAAGAGGGACTGAATAAATCCCCTTGAACTAGAGTCGCAGGCAGTTGTGAGCCCTCATATGTATATATCAGGAACTGAACCTGGAAAATTTGCAAGAGCAGTTTGAACTCTTAACTGCTGATTCATCTTTCCATTTCTATTCTAAATATTTTTGATCCCTTAATGATTCAATCTATAAACGCCATGGATATTAAGAGCAAATATAAAACACTCTTGACAATTGGGAAGTGGCTAGACAAAAACATTAGGCAAGAAAGAAAAAACAAAATTAGAAACAGAAATAAGTAAGGAGTGGTGATAATAAATCCCAGGGCTCTACTCGGGAGGCAGAAGTAAGTGGATCTCTGTGAGTTCCAGCCCAGCCAGGGCTACACAGTGAGACCCTGTCTCAGCAAGCGAGCAATCAACCAACCAAGTGAAAAAGAGGAAAAGAAGGAAGACGGGCCATAGAAATGGCCCAGTACTTAATAGCACTTGTTGCTCTTCCAGAAGCAAGTTCAGTTCCCAGCCCCCACATGGCGGCACACGATCAGTGACTCCAGTTCCTCTTCTGGAATCCACTGCACCAAGATACACACATGGGACACTGTCATATACACAGGGAAATATTCATATATATAACATGAAAATAAGTACATCTTAAAAGGAAAGAGAACTAAGGCAGTATATTTATGAAGATCCCAGAGATGATGGGCAAGCAGAAGCTGGCGATGCATTGATACATCTGACAGGCCCATCAGAGACGCTGACTGATAGAAAACTCACTGAAGCAGGAGCAAACGCATTAGCCCCTGGGGAAGGGGTAACCAGTGCCCTCAGATGAACCTCCAGCATGAATTCCTACAATAATCTTGTGGGGATATAACGTGCATCTATTTTAATGACAGTGGCTTAGGTGGAGAAAACAGAGGATGCAAAAGGACAGAGAAAGGAACACAACCATGCCCACAGTGGCCGCTCAAGGACATGTCTTCCCAATTTTTATAATGTGCTAATTCATTTTTATTTTTATTATTTTATTATATCAATATAATTGTCTTATCTGTATTCATGCACCATGTGCATGCCTTGTGCGTGCAGAGGACAGAGGAGGAGGCTGGATCCCCTGGAACTAGAGCTACAGTCAATTGTAAGCTGCCTTGTGGGTGCTGGGAATCAACTGTAGGTCCTCTGAAAGAACAGCCAGTGCTCTTAACAGCTGAGCCATCTCTCCAGCCCCAGGATTATTTTAATAATAAGCACAGATGTCTTTTACTATAAATATAAATAAAGCATTGTTTTAAATAAATGATTGGGCTGGAGAGATGGTTTAGTGGGAATAGGTGCTTGCCACCGAGCCTGACTACGTGAGCTTGATCCTGGGAACCCACATGGTGAACGAGAGATGAATTGTATATATTTGGAGTAAATAAATATTTTTAAAAAGCATGTACTTTGTATTTATTTATTGATTAGGTATTTTAGTTTTTGTTTTTTAAGATAGGGTCTCACCATGTAACTGACTAGCCTAGAAGTCACTATATCCAAGTTAGCCTCAAACACATAATTCACCTGCTTGTGCCTGGAATTAAAAGTATTTGCTACACTTCTATGCATTTATAACAGGTCTTATAACTATACATTTAGAGCATTTCACAATATATAAATTAAAACCCCACAAAAATATCATGACATTGTATTTTATACCATACTCAATTCATTTGGTTTTGATAAGACAAGACAGAATGTCCTTTCTTGTTAACTTTTCTATAGGACGATTTGCCAGTATCTATCAATGCTTTAGGTATGGTCTAAAATCTTACCACTAGGTCATTGTCCCCCATAAGAGATGCTGTTGCAGTATCATTTATAATGTCAAAACTAACGAAGACTAGCGTCGGCCTGGTGGCGCAGGTTTGTGAGCCCACATACCCTGGAGAAGGAGACAGGACAGGACTACCTGGGCTACAGAAGTTAAGGCCAGCTGAAATAGCTTGGTGAGTGAGGGAGAGCTTGCCTCATTTTTTTTAAAGTAAAAGGGGGGCAGGGAGGGGGTATGCTGTAGGCAGAGCTTGGTGGTAAAGGAGGTTTAAAGCAGGCTATGGGTTTAATCCCTTGTACAAAAACAAAAAACAAAAACATTTATTCTGCTCATCAAGCTTTGGGGTAAGAACAGTAAAAATAAGAAGGAATACTGTTCCTTAGTGATATGTACGGCTTTAATGCCAGTGATGAAACTGCAGAGTGCTAGGGAGAGGTGAGAGAACAGGCTACTGCCATGGTGACCCCGGGACAGCCAATAGCAACACACTCAACAAAGCTTTGCTAATATAAGGAAAGCCAGAAGCAAAAAAAGCAAAACAAATATTTACCTGCTACCCTGTAATTAATCTGAGTGTCAAGACTGTACATGTTTATTTTCTAATCTACTTACTGACGGGCTCTAGCAGGCCCCAGCATGGCAAACATGGCTCTGACTGGTCTTCCCCTTCCCCCATTCCCTCTTTCTTGGTAAACTTTACAGTCCTAAAGCTAGCCACCAAGGTCTATTCCCTTATTTGGTCCTCCTGAGGCTGACCACCAAGGTCCAGCTTTCAAAGTACTGAAGTCCAGCAACCAAGAAGCCCCTTTTGGCTCACCTTAATGTGCCAATCACAGGCACCGACAAGGGTTTGCCCTAACCACCATTTGCCTATGAGCCATATCTGTCCACTCTCTATCCAGAGGCAGTCCTTTGAAGCCCCTGCCTTGGGGCAAACATCCCTCTCACTCTCCCTTGTTCCCTTCCCTTCTCCCTCATCTCCTGTCTTTGTCTTGCATTCCCTGCCCTTTGTTCTGGGAATAAATCTCCTTTGTGCCTAGAACTTGGAATTGGGGTGTCCTGTGTGGACACTGGATTTGGCCTCATCATTGGCATTCACCTAACAATCGTCCATCACTCCCAGGCCCTTCCTAAGATGTACAACGGTGAGGTCAGTACAGGCGCCCTCTAGGGATACGGAGCTCTCAGCAGAGCTCTATGAAGAAACACTCAAGTCTGCTGCTTGTGTTTTAGAATCACCTATGGCACTTGGTGGAGCGGTCCACACACTGTTACTGGCATCTGGGCTCCAAGATCAAAGCTGAATGATGGCAAGTCCAAGAAAGCAGAATCAAATCCTAGCTGGAGCAAAGCAGGTGGTGAATTAAAATCCAAAGCAATCTTAGCCTAGCAGGAGGAGCTCTGCAGGGATGGAGTCAACGCCTCCCCCGCCCATGCCCAATCCTAGAACTCATTCCCTGGCTTCTCCGTTACAGAGCATCGTCAAGGCTCCAGCCCAAACCAAGCTTGGTCACATACCACACTTCAGTTCCTGTGCAGGTTCAGGTCTATGACAACTACCCAGAAGACTGAAGCTTTCCGGAAGCTCACAAGTTCACAGTCTGCCTAGGCTACAGAGTGCGTCTGAGGTCAGCCTGGAATATGGAAGTTCAAAGTCAATAGGCAAGTAACTTAATGTAATTCCTTGTCTAAAATAAAATAATTAAGAGCTAGGGATGTAGCTCAATAGTTAGAATATTTACCTAGCATGTTCAAACCTCAGTACCAACAAAACAAAACTCTCCTTTTGTTACACAAAATACTTTTTTTTTCTTTTGTTTTTTTTTTTTTTGGGGGGGGGGGGGGACAGGATTTCTCTGTTGTAGCCCTGGCTGTCCTGGAACTCACTCAGATGCACAACATTTTTTCAAAGATATTACTTTAGAAGACTACCTGCAAAATCAACTTAGCTCTCAGTTGGGACTTTTTTTCATGGATTTCATGTCCTTACACACGGCTTTGATTGGAAACACAGCACACTAAATCACTTTTTTTTTTTTTTTGGTTTTTTGGAGACAGGGTTTCTCTGTATAGCCCTGGCTGTCCTGGAACTCACTCTGTAGACCAGGCTGGCCTCGAACTCAGAAATCCGCCTGCCTCTGCCTCCCAGAGTGCTGGGATTACAGGCGTGCGCCACCACCGCCTGGCTTGTTGACAGGTATCTTAAGTGCAAGTTCTCAAAGTCAGTTCTCTTTACTAGAGAAAGGCTCTCAGGGACCTGTGAGATGGCTCACATGGTAGCAGCTCTAGCTGTGTAAGCTGGCAAAATGACTTCAATCCCTGGAACCCATGGAAATGTGGAGAGAGCTAACTCCACAGACTTGTCCTCTGAGCTCCGTGGCACCCGCACATCCACCTCCATGTGAATCATTTCCTCCAACACACACACACACACACACACACACACACACACACACACACACACAACCCGACCGGCTACTAAATCACTTCTAAAGCAGTGTTGGTGAGTTTATTAGCATACATCACAACTGTTCTACTCTATTCTTAGCTGTGGTCGTTAGTTACTGTGGCAGTGTACATACTAAACAACCTCCTAAGTATCCATACACAAGAAAGGACGCCATTCACACAGGGTTCAGTACTCTAAGTCCGGGTGCCCATTTACAACTCATGGGCCGACTGGTCCACATCCTAGAGTAAAGGGCTTTTCCTGCCAGGTCTTGGGACACAGAGTGAGGACGTGGGAGCATGTGTCCATCGGAATTTACCAGTGCACCAAAATCAGGGCTTAGTAACACACTGGGACGGTCACGCCTACTTCTAAAGCTGAAGGATGGGCAGGCCTACAGGACTCTTCTAGAATCACCAAAGGGTCGGGTGGTTTCAGTGAGGATTGTCACTTACATACTTCAGCACTCGCTCTTCGGCTGGCAGCACTGTAGAGGGAGGTTATGAACGTTTAGGACATCACTGGGCACAGGCTTAGAGAGTTTACAGCCCCAGCCCTCCTCCCGTTTGCTCTCTGCTTCCTGTGTAGTTGGACGTACAGGCTTATGATCTCTCAGCTTCTTGTTCTGATCACCTCTGCCACACCTCTGCCATGACTGTGGACTCTCCCTTCTTCCTTCTGTAGGTTGCTTAGGCCATAGTATTTTATCACAGGAACAGAAAATGTGTACCTATACATACATTTACAAGGAAAACCCAGCGCCAGACTCAGTGGCTATCTCGGGTACAGCCAGCACAGCCCTAGCCTGAGCCTGGCCCATAGGGTGAGGGAAGAAGCTGGAGACAGCCGACAGACAGTCTGGGCAGGCTGACTAGTTTCCACTCTTACCAGCTGTTCTTGGGTAAGCTAGTTCAGTATTCAGTGGGCTAGAGTAAATGAGCAGAGAAATTCCAATCTGACCTTCAAAAAGCCATCATGAACCTGGGTTTCTGTTTTGCTTTTTTTATTCAGAAATTTGGATGGATAGAAGGAAAAAAATTTTTTAAATAACAGACATTTTGGTTTTTTTACTTCACAAATTTATTATCATTATTATCATCATCATTATTATTATTGATTAATTTCTTTATTTACATTTCAAATGTTTTCCTCTTTCCAGGTATCCCCTCCAGAAACCCCCATCCCCTCTCCATACCCCCACCTCTATGAGGGTACCACCACCACCCATCTACTTCCTGCCCTGGCATTCCCCTATACTGGGGCATCGAACCCCCTCAGGCCCAAGGGCTGCTCCTCCCACCGAGAACCAACAAGGCCATCCTCTGCCGCCTCTGTGGCCAGCACCATGGGTCCCTCCATGTGTGCTCCATGGTCGGCGGTACAGTCCCCGGGAGCTCCGGGGGTCTGGCCTGTTGACACTGTTGCTCCCTCCGTGGGGCTGCAAACCCCCTCAGCTTGGAATTTTTAAGTGATTAGAAGATGAATAAAGAAATGTATTTTCCTTTCTAAAACAATGCAAAGTCAGAAAAATGTAACTTAACAAAATAAACTAACTACCAGAAAAGAGGCACACACACTGTAGCAATCACCACTGAAAATGAGTCCAGAGGTGTCTTAGTTAGGGATTTACTGCTGTGAACAGACACCATGACCAAGGCAACTCTTATAAAGGACAATATTTAATTGGGGCTGGCTTATAGGTCCAGAGGTTCAGTCCATTATTATCAAGGGAGGAAAATGGCAGCATCCACGCAGGCATGGTGCAGGAGGAGCTGAGAGTTCTTCCTTCATCTGAAGGCTGCTAGAAGACTGACTTCCAGATAGCTAGGAGGAAGATCTCTCAAAGCCACCCCCACAGTGACACACTTACTGCAAAAAGGTCACACCTCCAAATAGTGCCCCTCCCTCGGCCAAGCACACTCAAACCACCACAGAGATGAAATGAGGGTCCAAGGCATGGAGCCTCCGTGGCTAGATGTTTGCTGCCAGACCCCTGTGAGGCCAATGGCTTGTAAGTTACCATCTGGTCTCCACAAGCACCATCACACACACTGCATAATTCACACAAACATGCATGCATAAATAAAAAGCAAAATAATTTTTAAAGTAAAACTAACAAGTATAATAGGTATAACGTGAAAAGGTAGGCCTTTAAAAATGGATTACTTACTCCCAAAGGTAAGGGTATAGTGCTTTGAAACTGAAGGTTGCACGATACCTACAGTAGGACCCCACCTTTATTGAGAAATAGTGATTCCGTATGTGTTTATATGCACTGATGAGAGCAAACCTCAGGCGGCTTTGAAGTGGGAAGAGGAGCATACAGTCGTGAGGCCTTCCTAATTAGCACAGTTCTGAAAGGCTGTATATATTCTAACATGCTTCTTTTGATCTAGAGCTCTAAGCACCATACTTGGGAGGTCAAAGCTGGAGGATCAAGTTCAAGGTCAGCCAGGGCTTCAAAGAGATCTTATTTTAAAAAAAAAAAAAAAAAGCTAAAAGAATTAGTTTAAAATTAAGTGTTCCCCAAGGACAAATTTCAAAATTCACAATTAAGATCTCATTTTAGCCCTAAAATTAAATAAAGTGCTAAGTCCCAGACACTTGAAAGACTTCTTTGGGAGAAATGTTTTAATGCGGCTCCAACAGATGTGGCTTCCTATCCACTGCACAGGGGTCTACGGAACAAACCAGGCCTGACAGTGACTGAGCACCCTCCCACCCCATTCTGTGGGACAAGAACCCCAACCCCCCCAAACATCCCCCCCCATTCACAGGTTGCAGGCTTGGCATCAAAGTGGGTGTCACCTACTCCTCCTACACAAGGAGCGTGCATCTCTGCTGCTTCCTTGCATGGTTATACAGGAGCCACAAGATCAGCATCTCTGACCAAAAATCCCAACCCCAAAACAAAGTGTACACAATACCATACCATGAGACTTTGCTTAATGTATACAACTATTTTAAAGTATTATATAAAGTTACCTTCAAGCTGTATGTATTAGAAGTATAGAAAACTAAAAAAAAAAAAATCATGTTTGTACAATCTCATTGTACAAACTCAACTTAAAAAAAAATAGTCAAATATTTGTGATCCTAGGCATTCTAGGTAAGGGATATTCAACCTATGCAGATGCCAGTCTTTGATTTCACACAGAAAATACATAAAATCACCAAAAAATGTGGAGCGGAAATAATACAGAATTATCAGGCTGCTATTTTACCAGGCTTAAGGTCAATGACTGACTGCCATCATCATCTCCCTGAAAGACGTTTATTGCTCAGGAGAAGGATTATCCCCACGTCAGCCCTCACGCTGCCAGGCTGTGGTGTCAGTTTAACAGATGAAACAGTAATCAGCTGAGAGCGTACACGTCATGATCTAAATAACAAGGACAAAAAGGTATTTAGTGCAGATTAAGGCTGAGCAGAGCGAACTCAGCACAGTGGCTACTCTTCCTGCTTCTAAGGACTCAGAGAAACATACCTTACAACTGGCAATGTAAATAAACTAGGAAAATTCTTTTTGTTGTAGGTGTTTGTTTGCTTTAACCACTGAACAAGTAACTAAGTGAATGGAGAAAGACAGAAGCAAAGAACTGGCCCAGCATGGGAGACCAGAGAGGGTGGCCCAGGTAAGCGACTCACGGCCCAGGTAAGCGACTCACCGCCCATTCTTTGTCTAAAGGCGAGCTTTGAGCACTGGGATCCTCTCAGCTCCTTTGGCCCACATATCAAGTTCTTAATGGACTCTGGGTGCTCCCCCACCTTCCCAGGAGGTGCTGGTCCTCACTCCTGTGGGTGTGCCTGTGATGTGGGCGGAGAGTGGGCCTTTGCTGAGATGCTCTAACTCTTCGAGGAAGTCAAACCCAGTGCCTTTTCAGTCTTACAAGCTTCATGCTTAGAAAGTCCCTCCACTCTGAAAAATCAGAAGAGTGGTCATCACTTTCAGCTCAATATTTCTGGTCAAAAATCTTAAATAGCTATCTTAAAAAGAAAAAGCCAAAAACCAGCCAGGCATGGTGGTTTACACCTTTACTATCACAACTCTGTAGACCAGGCTGGCCTGCAACTCAGAGATCCTCCTGCCTCTGCCTCCCAACTGCTGGGATTAAAAGAGTATGCCTCAATGCACAGCATATAAATATTTTATTTGTTTTGTTTGGTTTTGGTTTGGTTTTTTGAGTAAGGTTTTCTCTGTGTAGCCCTGGCTCTCCTGGAACTCACTCTGTAGACTAGGCTGGCCTCGAACTTACAAATCCACCTACCTCTGCCTCCCAAGTGCTGGGATTACAGGTGTGTGCCACCACGCCCCGCATAAATATTTTAAGTAAAGAATGTGTGTGTATCAAAGGCTGGAGAGATGGCTGGGGCTTAAGAGCAAGACTGCTTTTTCTGGACCTGAGTTTGATTTCTAGCAGTTGTGCCAGATGACTCAAACTGCCTGTGACACCAGTGCCAGGGGGACCCACTGCCTCTGGCCTGCACAGGCGCCTGTCCTCTAGGGCAAACACGCGTGCGTGCGTGCACTCATGATTAAACATAAACCTCTTAAAAATACATACCTGACAAAAGTATTTTAGAAAAATAACTAAATGGGTATAACTGTATTCACTTTAATAGTAGAACAATGACCAATATTTAAGGATTGTCATAATAAATTATGACAACAATTATTTTTTACCAGAAATACCACAGAGCCAATATGGCATCCGTCTGCTGCCTTGGGGTCGAGTCGATCATCTGTTAGAAACAGGGAATTAACCGGCAGAGCACACTCATGTCCACACATCTGTCCACTTGGAGGGGAGTATAGACACATACCACCTACGCTACAGCACGCCACTGAGGCAGAAGAGCCACACGTAGACGCCCACCTAAACTACACAAGGCCCTGCTTTCCAAAATTTTTAATTAATCAATTAAAAGCCTAGTTATGAGTGAGAGGTGAAAGGGTCAGCTTAGTAGTTTAGGAGTAGGAGGCCCTGGTTCAGTTCATGGCACCTTACAAACACATCCAGTTCAGGGGATCCAACTCATTCTTACACAGAATAAAAATAAATATTCTCTCTTTCTCTCTCTCTCTCTCTCTCTCTCTCTCTCTCTCTCTCTCTCACACACACACACACACACACACACACACACACACAGACACACACACACACAGTATAAACTATAAGACTTTCAAGGATGTCAAGGATGTCAGATGATAACAATCTTTTTTTAATTTCCTCTTTGAAACCTGCATACAATGTATTTCAGTCTTACCCATACGCACACACCAGCACCCACGTCCAGTTCCTCCATGAGCTCACCAGCACTCTGCCCTCCCAGCTTCTCACCCCAACCAGGACTAGCCCCCCCCCCCCCCATCAACTGTCAAGAGCTCTTCCTCTGGGACAGCCTTAGAAGCCCCGCCCACACTCCTGGACTGAAATTTACTAGCTTGATCTTTATCTTCTGGTCTAAGATTTGTTTTGTTAACATGTATGAGTGCCTGCATGTCTGCACATAGCTGCCTGACGCCCGTGGATGGGAAGAAGGCAAGGCAGCCCTTGGAGCTGGAGTCACAGATGGTTATGAGCTGCCGTGGGGGTGGGTGGTGAGATCTAAGCTTGGGTTTCCTGAGAGCGCCCAGTGTTCTTAACCACTGAGCTAGCGTCCCTCAAGGCCCTCTCCCACTACTGATACAAATTCCCAATGTATAGAAAACTCTTTTAATGCAAATATTTTTAAAAGATGTGCTTTCTGTATACCTAGACTACAATATATAAATAAGTATGCAAATCAACGTATTAAGTATAACTGTACCCAATAACTGTAAATATCTTCAAAAACCTTTTGAAGATATTTTCTTCACTTGGCATATGTCTTAGTTAGGGTCACTATTGCTATGATGAAACCCCATGAGCAAAACGGGTTGAGAAGGGCTTATTTGGCATCACTGAAGGAAGTCAGGATGTAAACGCAAGCAGGGCAGGAACCCAGAGGCAGGAGCTGATGCAGAGGCCGTGGGAGGGTATTGTGACTGGCTTGCTTCCATAGCTTTGCTCAGCCTGCTCTCTTATAGAACCCAGGACCACCAACCCAGGACTAGCACCACCCACCATGGGCTGGGCCTCATCAATCACTATTAAAGAAAATGCCTTACAGATGACTCTAGCTTCTGTCAAGTTGACATAATACTAGCCAGGACAGCATGTCAAAATTTCATATTACAAACAGGACAGTATGTTCTCATCTCTAGAAAAATGGAGATAGAAAATATTAGGGTTTCACCATTCTAATTACGACTATCGACGTAATACACTTTTATTATATCTTGGCAAAGTGGTAAAGTTTAAAAGTCCAATGGCAATTACCAACGTCAAACACACCTTACTATTACTACTACTACTAATAATAATATACAGCAATCCTGCCTTCCCTTACATGTGAACTGTCAACCTTCAAATCACATTTAAAAGACCATTGTATCTGCACGAACCAAAACTTCCTAAAACCTTTCCCAAAATGCCTTGGCGTGATCACAATTCGGTGATAAGCACATTACAGTGACTCAGATCGCAGCCCAAAAGCGAAGAGCTGGAACCGCGTTCTGCTCAGACCATGGCAAGTGAGAGGGCAACCAATCACGGAACACTTAGAAATGCCGCAGCCCCACCCCCTCCGCGGGGCAGGGGAGGACACAGAGGCGTTGGGCTCAAACCCTGCTGGCAGCAGCTCACCAGCTGCTCAGGAAACAGAAACAGACCTGTCTGTCTCCTTTCTCAGTTGTGAGAAGTGCCAAGGTGCACTCGCAGGCCCTCAACAAGACACAGGATCCTGCTGGCTAACCTGAACGCCACAAAAAAGTCCTCAGAGTGAGAAGGACCAGTGAGCCCCAATCCTATTAAAATCATTCCAGAACACGAAGGCAAAAGGAGGCTCGGTTCAAATAAAGCCCAAACTCCAGCATTAGCGTCGTCGTCTGGGGCTTCCATCTAAGCATAACGAGGTCAGTTCTCAATTTTATTTTGTCATTCTACTGGAGCAAAAAGGATCAAAAGAGCACTCCAATGCCCGACCCCAGACAGGCACTACATGCCCCTACATCTTAGGGCATAGGCATTCCAACACCCAAGTACCCAAACTTAGAACCTGAACAGAAAGTCTGGGAATCACACTTAGCATCCCTCCCTTGCTCTTCGTGGGTAACAGCACAGCCTCTAGTTTACCTTACTTTCACTGCAAAAATAGCACTGAAAAAATCTGGAGGTGCTGGAATCATGGCCTGGTTTGGTTCCTAGTACCCACCAGATAGCTCGCAACCATACTCCATTTCCAGGGAATACCATGCCCTCTTCTGACCTCCCCAGGCACCAGACATGGCCATGGTGCACACACATAAATATATGCAGGTAAAACGCTCATACACATAAAATAAATCTAAACTAAATATCGTTAAATTTTAAATTCAAGCTGGCAGCTGGTTTTTCTCTGCATATTTTAGTAGATAATTAATTTGCAATCTAAGATATACTTAAAATCGTAGTCTGAAAGATTTTTCTTCATCCTTAAATAAAAAGCAAAAACGAAGCAAACAAAAACCTTTTTTTGAAACAGGTCCTCACCGTGGAGCTCTGGCCGCGTCAATGGTAAAGACCCACCTGCCTCTTGCCTCCCCAGTACTGCCAAGCCATGCTAAGCTTTACTACTTGAAAAACAATATTTCTGCCAAGCAGTATGTACCAAAAGCACACGCCTTTAATCTCAGCACTCAGGAGACACAGGCAGGCAGACAAGGCTAGCCTGATCTACAAAGAGTTCTAAGACAGCCAGGGCTACACAAAGAAACCTTGTCTTGAGATGGGGAGAAGGGAGGAAAAAAGAAAAAAGAAAAATTGGAAGCCTAAACCCAAGAATGATCTTCAATAAAATTTATTTCTCAAATGCATCATAAGATTACAAAAATGTAGAAACTAGAATATTTTATTAAAATACTAATATCCTTGATATAAAAAGAACTATTGCCGGGCGGTGGTGGCGCACGCCTGTAATCTCAGCACTCTGGGAGGCAGAGGCAGGTGGATTTCTGAGTTTCAAGGCCAGCCTGGTCTATAGAGTGAGTTCCAGGACAGCCAGGGCTACAGAGAGAAACCTGTCTTGAAAAAACCAAATCCAAAAAAATCAAAAAAAAAAAAAAGAAAAGAAAAGAAAAAGAACTATTATAATCCACCAGGAAAAACAGACTAAGAAAACTTGGAAATAAATAAGCCTGACAAAATATAAATTCAAAACAAAATCATTAAAAGTGCATCAGAGGCCGGGCCGTGGTGGCGCACGCCTTTAATCCCAGCACTCTTAAGAGGCAGAGGCAGGCCAGCCTGAGTCTACAGAGTGAGTTCCAGGACAGCCAGGGCTACACAGAGAAACCCTGTCTGGGGGGATGGGGGTGGTGCATCAGAACCTGGAGGATGGCTGGCTCTGAGAAACACTCACTGCTGTTGCACAGGACCTGGGTTCAGTTCCCAGTGTGTACAGGAAAGTCTGGCAGGCCTGAAGTCCACGTGCAAGCCTGCCGCGGGATTCCTACAGCAAGTTGGTGGCAAGACTTCCTGATACCCCAGGTTCTGGCAAGAGACCCCGCTTCAGTAAGTAAAGCAGACAGCAACTGGGAAAGACATGCAGTGTGTGTGTGTGTGTGTGTGTGTGTGTGTGTGCGCGCGCGCGCGCGCATGAGTGAAAAGTTTAAATAATCAGAATAATGCACCTAGATTTACAAAAAAGGCTAATTCCCATTGTATCTATTCAGCCCAGCAAGAGAAATGGGGGGAAGCACAGAAGCTAAAGACTCAATGGAAGGATTTATCATGTAGAAAGTGATGCATTCCAGACAATCAAATTGTTAGAAGCCATGTTTTAAAGAAGTATTCCTAAAGCAGAACGGAGGGGCTTGGGCTTTGCTACCCTTCATTTCTTTACTGGAGGGGCCACACCTTGGCATGCATAAGGAAGTAAGGGAACTAACTTGTCACAGTAAGTAAGGTCTCCTTCCAACCTGTGGCCATGGGCATGGAAGCCAGGCTGTAGGCTGGGTGACAGCGTCTTTACCCACTGTGCAGTCTCACCGGTCTAAAGAAGTGTTAAAAGCCCAGCTGACTGCTATGCTGGCAGCTGTACAGAATGTGTGGACGTGTACATATAAACAGAATGTTACTTTCACATAAAACATACAACCCTGAGTATTCAGAAAGCAATGGCTGCCTCCGCACAAGCCCCCATTCACTGTCGCAGAGAAGGGTGGTGTCGCACTTCCAGAGAGCCTTCCATTGACTGACCGACAGCTCGGTCAGTCGGTTGTTCTCTATGACATTCCTAAAGCAGCCATGAATCATCAGCATGTTTTTTTTTTCAATTTATTTCTGATTACAAAGTCAGAATTCTGAGAAAGGACACCCTCCAGGGACCGCTCTCTCTTCTCTCTGCACCGACAATCATAAGGACAACTGGACACAGCCATGAGACGTCAATTTGCAAAACCATTTAATTTATCAGGAGAACAAAGTTTGTAATGAGGAGAGCACTAAATTAAGTCATGGTGAAGCAGGCACAATATCCATGCAAAGAAACAGAGGCTCCACATGTGTGTTTCCTCCAGTTCCAGTATCAGCTAACTGTGCCGGGCTTTGAGAGCGACGCGTGTCTGAGTTTTAAAGCGCTGGGTCTCCACCCCGGCTGCACGGTAAGACTGCCTGAAAAAAATCCTTAAAGCTCCAATAACTTGGCTGAATGCTAAAACTCCATCTCAAATTGTGGGCTGAGACCAGGCATCCACAGCTTCTCAAAGTTCCCCAATTTGCTTTTAAGTTGAGGACCACTGATTTCAAGCATCTTTTTGTTCAAATAAATAATAAATGACCCATAAGGTTGATGGGGGTGGGGTAAATAATTCAATGGCCTGGGGTCAGCAATTTTTTATTATTTTTTAATTTTTATTTATTTATTTATTTTGGTTTTTAGAGACAGGGTTTCTCATATAATAGCCCTGGCTGTCCTCCAAGTCACAGAGATCTCCCTGTCTCTGCCTCTGCCTCCCATATATTGGAATTAAAGGCATCTACCACCCAGCTTTTTATGTCGTTAACATAATCTGGTCTACTGATTCCAGGCAATCACTATCAAAATCCCATCTGCCTTGTAGCAAAGGCTGACAGACTGATCCTGAAATTCCCAGAAAAATACACCAGTCTAAGAATAGCAAAAGAACAAAGCCAGAGGCTGGGTTTTTTCCAGCTTCAAAACTGAACAGAAAGCTATGGTAGTTCAGACAGGGTGGTCTAAGGACACACCAGTGTTGGCATAAGGACATACATATAGATTACTGGGATATAATGGAGACCCCAGAAATAAATCTTAACAAATTCTAAGTGTCTTTCCACCAGAGCTCATAAGACTGCACAGTGATAGAGACATCTTGCTGGAAAGTAGGGCAGTCAAAATGAAATCTGGAAAACGTATTTTAGGAGTTGATGGACACCAAAAGAAATAAAAGTGAGCGATTTCAAATGTGAAAAGAAATTTTAAAGAGTTGACTGCAACAAGTCATCACTCAAGAAGTAACTCAGTTGTGTTTGTCATGAGAAGTACTCTACCAGAGCTCTGCCCAGGCAGTCCACCTCCCAAGCCAAAGCAGCTGCTCAGAGAAGCTCTCCACTCCTAATCCACTCAGGCCCTGCAGTGTCTACAGTGGACCCCAGAGGGAGGGAGCGGGAGAGGGAGCACACACACATACTCACCAGTGACTGGAAACAAGGGGACCGCAAGGCCACAGTGTGGGCACCCCGGGAACCAAGGGGCGTCAGACAAAACAGAGAGCCTGAGCAGCAAGGTGGGTGGGCTAGCTGGGGGAGGGGAAGAGGGAGCCTGGTGCTGTGAACGTGCTCAAGTCTACCTCCAAAGGCAATATCCTTTCTTTTTTTTAAATGGGGAAAAACAAAACCTATAAAACTTCTCTGAGGAAGAAAACTCAAAGACTGACAGAAAAGGATAAGCAGCTACACAATACAACTGTACGGCTAAGCACTAGAAAGCTCTGGGAAGGACTGAAAGGGAAAAATACAGTTCCTCCTGGCAAGAAATATAAGGTCACCCTCAAACCAGCCAAGAAGGGGGAACATACAGGATAACTACCCCAGCGACCAGGGCCAACCCTAAGTGCTTCCAAGAGACACCCAGGGACGCAGGGGTTAAGTCACGTGCAGGTGAACTCAATAACCTGAGCTCAGTCCCCAGGACCATATGGTAGTAGAGAAGTGGTCCCCACCCTGTTCTTGTGAGCATTTTAAAGCCCTCCACTCTGCCCAGGGTGGGCGGGGCAGGGGCACAGCGCCTCAGTAGAGCATCTAGGGCACTCAGTGTTCTGTTTGGGTTTGAGGTAAAGTCTGTGTGATTCAAGTTGACTGTGAACCATACATCCTAGACTGGCCCAAGGCTCAGCCTCCCGAGTACTGGGATCACAGGCATGGGCCATTCCTCTCAGCAAAATATCTTTTAAATATGAAGCTAGACAGACATGTCAGTGGTTAAGGTTAAGAGCACTAACTTCTTTGTCTTCAAAAGGATAATACCTAGCACTCAAGGGAGCTTGCAACTGTAACTCCACTCCAGGGGATCTGACACCCTCTTCTGGCCTCCACAAGTACTGCATGCATATGGTACATGTACATATAGGGAAAATACCCATACACATAAAATTAAATTTAAAATATTTTAAAGTAAAATTAAAAAAAAAAAAAACCCTGAGTGTGGTGCCCATTCCTGCAGTCTTAGCACTCAGAAGAGGCAGGAGACTCGGATGTTAAGGAGACTCGGATGTTAAAGGTCATCCCCAGCAACATAGGGTAACCTGGACAACATAAGATCCTTTCTCAAAAAGGAGGTCTGGGAAGACAGCCTAACTGGTGAAGCTTTTGCCACTAAGTCTGACAGCCTGAATTTGATCCCTAGGACCTACTGGTGGAAAGAACCAATTCAGAGTTGTCCTCTGGCTGTACACATACAACAATAAATGTTTAATGACTGACTGCACAGAGGAACAGAAAGCGGCCAGGTGTGGTGGCACAGGCCTGTAATCCCAGCACTTGGGAGGCAGAGGCAGGCGGATTTCTGAGTTCGAGGTCAGCCTGGTCTACAGAGTGAGCTCCAGGACAGCCAGGGCTACACAGAGAAACCCTGTCTTGAAAAACCAAAAAAAAAAAAAAAAAAAAAAAAAAAAAACAAAACCAGAAAGTGATCAAACAGTACACCCCATGGCAGGTCCAAATACTTACAACAGTGGGTACATTAATAAGGCGAATTCATGAATGGTGATGGAAATAAACTGGAGGAAGGAAAGTCCTTATTTCACACAGCACTCCAATACAAGTATTAATTACAAATTTTAAAAAATAAGAGAAAATATAAGTCAATATTTATGAGATCCTGCGTGTAAAGAAACTATGGAAAAGATTTTAAATCAAAGTTAAAGAATCCTCAACTTTAGGACAAAAGCGCAGATGCAGGTGAAGGAAAAGACCAAATGCAACACTGGGTGCAGACGGGGAGGACCAAGGGTGCACTGGGTGCAGACAGGGAGGACCAAAGGTGGCACTGGGTGCAGACGGGGGGGACCAAGGATGCACTGGGTACAGATGGGGAGGACCAAGGGTGCACTGGGTGCAGGCGGGGAGGACCAAGGGTGCACTGGGTGCAAACGGGGAGGACCAAGGGTACACTGGGTGCAGACAGGGAGGACCAAGGGCGGCACTGGGTACAGATGGGGAGGACCAAGGGTGCACTGGGTGCAGATGGGGAGGACCAAGGGCGCAATGGGTGCAGACGGGGAGGACCAAGGGTGCACTGGGTGCAGACAGGGAGGGCCAAGGGTACACTGGGTGCAGACAGGGAGGACCAAGGGCGGCACTGGGTGCAGACAGGGAGGACCAAGGGCGGCACTGGGTGCATAGACTAGGGATGGAATAGAAAACAGTTCACATTGTTGTTTAGATAGAACACGGCTTGAAGGAAATGTCACTGCCTCCAAAACTTGGGCACACTTGTACCCAAGTCACACACTGTGGGACATGCTGTGAAGTGTATCATAAAAGCTGAATAGCTCTTGATAAAAAGAAATGAATGAAAGCCAGGAGTGCTACACACACCTTAAATCCAGGTAGAGGCAGGTGGATCTCTGAGTTCAAGGCCAGCCTGGTCAGAGTGAGTTCCAGGACAGCCAGGGCTACACAAAGCCCAGTCTTAGAAAGAGAGAGAGAGGCCTAGTCAATTTTAATTAAGCCAATAAGTCATATATTTATTTATTTATCTATTTATATAAGCAAAGAGAAGCCCGTTTAAAAAAACAAACAAACCAGAGTGAAGAGTCATGGGTAACTCAAACACTAACAAAAGGAGCCCGAGCTAGGGCACAGTTCAGGCAACCGTAGAACCCGGACCTGAAGAGCAAGAGAGGATCCTACCACAGCCTCCCCCTGGAATTTTCAGCATGGACATCTAAACAAGCCACCCATTCTGGGCATCCTCTGGTGACCTTCCACCAGGACAGTGTCAAGGGCCCTTCTGACTCCCGCGACTCCACTGCTAGCTGCCCTTGGCTGCACTGAGTGTGTGCCTCCTCCCACAGTCCTCCTCACCTTCCCCCCCCCCATCACCCTGATCCCTCCCTCAGTGCAGGTCCCACTCTCCCAGTCAAACCCCACCTCCAAAGCTCCAGTCCTTGGCAAGCACGCAAGACCAAAAGGGCCCGGCAGGACTGCAGTCTAATTGTTGAGTTTGCAACTGACTAGTCTGGAATCAAATCCTGACTCTGCTACTCAATGGCCCTGTGATCACGAACAGCCAGCTCAAGCCCCCAAACCTCAGCATTCCCCACTGGGAAATGGGAACCATAAAGGCCACGGGGCTGTGACCAAATTACAGTAGTGACACAATCAGTGCCAGGCAGAGCACCCAGCACACAACTAGCTTCCGGCTTCTCTGCCCTCCTATTACCACCAGGAATAAGATCTGGAAGTGGAGTTCTATCTTTAAATCCCCAGAGTTTCAGGGCATCTGAGAAATCAAACCCAGTAGCTATCCTAGAGATATGGGTCACACAGACTCAGCCCGCTGGTTTCACACTAGCAATACTGGCTTCAAGTGCCCAGAGTATCACCCATACCTATGAGCACAAACATCACCCCAGGGACCCCACTTCATGGGCTAGCGGACTCACCCTGTAGGGTCTCCTTTACTGCTTAGATAGGTCCCTTCAGATATAACTCTTACTTAGCTTCGCTCACTTTCAACAACAAAAATGGGTAGATGCAACTCTGTAAGCTTCCCACACATATTTAAGAAAAAATGGCTAGTCTAGAGAGACAGCAATTGGCACAGTGAGGACAGGTGGATTCCTGGGACTGAATGGCCAGTCGACCCAGCCTACCAGGCCAGTTAGACCTTGTCTCAATAAAAAAAATAGCGGCTGAAGAGATGACAACGTAGTCGCGAGCATGGGTTCTCCTCCAGAAGAAGGGTTCACCCTCAGCACTCCCGGCTCTACACAGCTAGTCAAGGGCAGAGATGTCTCTAAGAGCAGGGGTGGTCGGCGCACCTTAGGTAAAAAACAGTGCCCCAACCCCAGGAAATAAATACATCATTTACTACTCTCTTGTCCCATCTTCAGCCACCAAAGCACACTTTCTGGGTGGTGGGAAGATGGCTCAGTGGTTAAGAGAACAGGCTGCTCTCCCAGAGATCCCAGGTTTAAAACCCTCACCTAGAAGGCCGCTCTCAATCACCTGCAACTCCAGTCCCAGAGAGACCTGATGCCCTCTTCTGGCCTCTAAGAATACTGCATGTACAGATATACATGCATGCAAAACACCTAGCCACACAAAATAAAAAAAAAATCTCAAAAAGTGATAAATAAAATTAAATAAATGTCGACAGTACCTGCAGAACAATACTCAAGGTTGTCCTCTGGTTCATACATGTGTACAAACAGACATGCATGCATGCACACACACACACACAGAGAAGGGGTAACCTTCACCAGGTATTTAATGAGATGCCCTGGAGAAAGAGACAGAAATTTCATATCAGATGCTCTGAGAGGAACCTGAGTGAACTTTCCTGACAAGACAATAGAAAAAGTTCCTCTCCTTCACGGAGTGAAGGTCCCAGGAGTGTAAGACTGCCTACTGAGAGAGAATTAGCTAAGGTCACTAAGAAGATACCAAGATTTACATTTGCAGACGGAAAGAAATCCCATCCGCCTCATTTCCTGACTTGAGTCAAAGTTGGCACACAGCTTCCCACACCCTGAGCCTGCCCCTCGACCACTTTTGTCCCAGGAGCCTCTGTTGTCTGTCTGTCTTCCTCCACGACACACTCTTCCTCCTCTTCTTTCTCCTATCATCCTCCTGTCTGCCTTACCCTGGGATCCAGTCAATTCTCACGGTCTCCCCACAGTGAATCAGAATGATTTGACTTACCCCCAACCCCAGCCCTACTCTATCCACACCAGTTCTCAAACAGCAAGGGCTAGACTAAATGTCCTTGTTAAGAGCGGAATCAGGCGAGGGGTGAAGCTCTGTAGAACCCCTGCGTAACATGTCAAAGCCACGGATGGGTTCACTCCCCAGCATGAAAACTAAAGACAACACATCCATACTCTGCACTATGGAGTGAACTGTTTTATTCTCCCAACCAAATACATCCACATACTGAGGTCAGATTCTGAGGACGCTTTTAGTTGATCATTAAGGTTAAATGAGGTCTTATTATAAGAGGGACTCCATTAAGTAAGATTACAAGAATTGCACTGGTGGTACAGTGGTACAGTGCGCACAAGATCAATTATTGATCATTTAATTATTTATTTATTTATTTATTTATCAATCATTTATTCAGTTCTTAGCCCTTGAGCCGGAGGGAGAGAGGAGACATGAAGAAATGGTCATGTGAGTAGCGCTCAGTGAGAAAGTGGCTGCCTATGAGCCAGATGACAGAAGCTCTCATCAGAACTAAGTTAGCCAGAAACTTGACCTCAGACTTCCCAGTCTCCAGAACTGTGAGAAATAAATGACTGTTTTCAGCCCTCCCAAACCGATGCATGTGCCAGCCTTGAGCCCCCTCGTCCTTTCTGTTCCCGTCCACATACTGCCAGATTCCTCCAGACCTCCTAAGTCGCTTTCCAAATCCTATTTTCTGCCTCCTCCACGAGAGAGCGCCACATTCAAAAAACCAAGTACCATCAAACTCTCCAGGGTTTCTCCCTGCAGCATCTGACCACACAGATTACTGCCCTGAAAAAGCAGGCAGTCCAGCCATGTGTCAGCAGTACAAGAAAGCCCAGCCCAGGGCTGGGATCAGGTGAAGGGAAGTCCTTTGAGGCCAGCCTGAGCAAAGTCGCAAGATTCAGTAGTGAGATAGATAAATAGTAAAAGGCCCGCCCGTGAAAGGTACAAGCTGAAAACAGCCCTTAATTATGAAGCAGCCAACAACCTAGAACCTGTGACAAGATAGAAATAGCAAAGCCAGGAAGAGAATAACAAGAATACAGAGGGTGCACAAAGGGCTCCTTTTAACCTGGCAGCTTTGCAGGGTTAACCTGGTCAAGAAGGACAGATACCACACACACACACACACCTCCCTACCCCTCAGCAGAGAACTGTAGGAGTGGCAGGGTAAAAGAATGAATGGGAGACCAAAGGACTCTGGAGAAGACTTAAAAAATGTGAGGGTAAACTAGGCAGTGGCACAAGCCCTTGATCCTCCCACTGAAGGCAGAGGTAGGCAGATTTCTGAATTCAAGGCTAGCCTGGTCTACAGAGTGAGTTCCAGGACAGCATGCACTACAGAGAAGCCCTGTCTTGAAAAACATAACAAAAAAAGTACGAGAGTAAATAAGGTTTATTAAGCTTACACTTATAGGTTCAAAGTGCCATAAAAAGACAAATTACTGGTGACAACTTAATTTTCTTAACCAAAATGAGAAAACTCCTTAAACTATCAGTGGGTCAAATCCAGAACTCTAATGGAGCCAGGTTTCTTTAGAAACACGGTAGAGTTGACGACAGCTGACTCAGTACTCCTATACCAAGGAAATAACTAAGCCTTAGACTTTTTGAGTACAGATGCTTTGGTTTTAATTCAAGAATGGTTTGTTCAGTAGCAGCTGCCACCTCATTAATAGAAGAACCGGTAATGGATTGGGGGCAAGCTACACAAGCTTACCAATGAGACAAAAAGCTTATTCCGAAATATAGGTCCACTCGACTGTTATGCAAATGAGGGAGGCATGGGATTCAAACTACTTAGACCAAGGGGGGCTGGAGAAATGGCTCAGCGGTTAAGAACTCGGGCTGCTCTTCCAGAGGTCCTGAGTTCAATTCCCAGCAACCACATGGTGCCTCATAACCATCTGTAATGGGATCCAATACCCTCTTTTGGTGTGTCTAAAGACAGCTACGGTGTACCCATATACATTAAATAAATCTTTTTAAAAAATCATCTAAACCATATACAATGCTCCAATTTTTTTTCTTTTTGAGACCGTTACACTTCTCCTTTCCCTTTCCTACTTCCAACACACCCCCCCCCCCCCATGTACGTCTTTCCAATTTCCTTCAAATTCAGGGCCTCTTTAATCCCAGCACTTGGGAGGCAGAGGCAGGTGGATTTCTGAGTTCAAGGCCAGCCTTGTCTACAGAGTGAATTCCAGGACAGCCAGGGCTACACAGAAAAACCCTGTCTCAAAAAACCTAATAATAATAATAATAATAATAATAATAATAGATGACCCTTGATTCCTGTTTTTCCCAAGTGCTATTTTTTTCCTTTAGGGGAAGGGGAGGGTTTTTTAATATCCCTGAGTCTGGCTGGGTGGTGGCTCATGCCTTTAATCTCACCACTTGGGAGGCAGAGGCAGATAGGATTTCTGAGTTCAAGGCCAGCCTGGTCTACAGAGTGAGCTCCAGGACAGCCAGGGCTACATAGAGAAACCCTGTCTCGAGCATGTCCATCCTAGTTCAGCTCATACCCGGTCAGTCATATTGATTCAAGTACTTTTTAAAATGTGTGTGGGTGGTGTCCACTGAGTGTGTTGTCTCAAGTGTGTGCAGTTGCAGTGTTCACACCACAGAGACCAGAAGAGGGCACTGAATCCCCTGGAGTTAAAGATGATTGTGAGATATCATGTGGGTGCTGGGAATTAAACCCAGATCCTGTAATTTAAAAAAAACAAATCAAAACAAACAAACAAACAAACAAAAAAAACCCTAAAAAACAAAGCAACAAAAAACAGCCAGTGCTCCTAATTGCTGAGCCATCTCTCCAGCCCTCTAGTTAAGCACTTGGATGAGCAGATTTTTTTTTTCTAACTTTCTTGCTGGACATGGTGATACACACACACCTTTAGTCTCACTACTGGGATGTGGTAGATCTATGAATTCCAGCCTGCCAGCCATGGCTGCATAGCAAGACTTTGTCTCAAAATAAATAACTACCCTGTGTTGTTTTATAAGGCTAGGTCTTGCCCTTTATCCCAGGCCGGCTCTTCCCATCTCCACAAGCTGGGCTGAGTTGCTAAGATTATACATGCATTTACAGCACCACACCCAGACTAATTGCTTTTTAGTAGAGGTTTTAATCTCAGCAAAATGTGCCATACTATAAAACTAAGTACTAGACAAGTATCTGGAACGAGGGGCAAGGGGTGCGACTTTAAACTGGAACTTAGAAGATCTCCCTCAGTTTGAGACTGGCCTGGAACAAGTTTCAGGTCAGCCAGGACAAAAAAGAAAACAAATACCACTACAAAAAGTTCCTCAAGGGCTGGGAAGTATTGGCACAGGCCTTTACTTGGGAGGCAGAGGCAGGCGGATTTCTGAGTTCAAGGCCAGCCTGGTCTACAGAGTGAGTTCCAGGTATACAGAGAAACCCTGTCTGGAACAAAATAAAACAAAACAAAACAAAAAGTTCCTCAAACACCCACTTTCTTTCCTCCTTTTTTGGGGAGTGGGGGTGAATATTGGTTAAGACAGGGCTTTTCTGTGTAGTCCTGACTGCCTTGAAACTCACTCTTGTAGAGCAGGCTGGCCTTGAACTCAGAAATCCTGCCTGTGACTCCTGAGTGCTGGGATTAAAGATGTGTGCCACCACGGCCAGACAAACACCTTTCTTACAGAAATTACTTCCCACAAGAAGAAAACAGGGGTGGGGGAGGGGTTGGAAATACCCCGGTATAAAAAGGAAGACTCAGTTTAACAGTTAAGCAAAGGACACTGTCTAGAAAGCAGACACCTCTGCCTGGAAATGCACCGTGTCTTAACTACCAGATGTGTCAGGAGAGCTAACACGGTACACCCGCCTCAACTGCCCAAAGCTATTAACTTTTGGATGAGTTAAGCATAGAGAGTAGCTCTACATTCCAAAGTGACCCTGATAAGGTCAACTATAACCCAGTAGAAAATCCTGAACGTCCAAGAGGTGAAGGCCTTTCACAAACTTCACCTGAATCAAACACTTTAAAAGAGCAGGCCAGTAATGTCACACAAGATGAAAGGGCAGATGCAGGGAAACGGAACAGGTGAGGCCTCAGCCCAATACACAAAACATAGAAAAATGTCATCCACCTAGCCTAGCCTTTAGAAAGAAGAAAACTGCCTAAGGGGAGTCACATGGCCAGTTAATGACAGCTCAAACCAGGATGTCTCAGATCCCAGATCCTCACATCCCTGACCGCCTTCGTTCAGAGGACCCAAATGTCAGTAAGGATAGCATCTTCGCCATCATCCGGTCTCCCGGCACTGCAAAAAGCAGACTAACAGCTACTCCAAATGCCCCAGCCTCGGGTAGCCTTCCAAAAGCTAACTTTCTTCCCTCTGCACTTGCCCTCACCCTTTGCGCTGAGAATCAGGAGTTTCCCACCAGACCCTCTTAAAGCCCCTCATCCTGAATAAACGCCGAGTTCCTATAGGCTACACATCAAATGGGACATCTCCGGCCAAACATGGAGACAATTCTTCACCTTCAAGTTATCACACTCCAATGTCAATTTCTCGGTCAAGAGCGGAGGCATCAAGGCGACCCGGGACCCCTGCGGGGCAGGCCAGCGGGAAAGGTCGTGAGGTTGGAGCAGCGGCATCTAAAATTACTCCGTGTCGCCTCCGCAAAGAGGGCAGGAAGCCAGACTGGAAACAGCACCGCCACCCCCCGCCCCTCGGGCTGACCCTGAATCCCCGGGCGCGGGGATGCGGGGCGCACCACCTGGGGAGGGGCGCGCGGCAAGCCACGCAGCGCGCCGAGCCCACGGTGGCTGTCCCGAGGGCACCCGGCGGGGCAGCAGTGAGCGCCCGGGACGCACGGCCTGACGCGGCAGCCGGGGCCGCCGGGCCGCGCGAGCCGGCGTGGGGGCGCAGGCCGCGCCGCGGGTGGGTGACAGCGCGCGGGGGCCGCGCGGGCCGGCCTCGTGTGCTCGGCGAGAAACTGGGGCTGCCGGCAGGTGCTGCCGCGGACCCGGCGTGGGGCGTGGGGCGCGGCGGCCCGGCTCTCACCTGCCTGCAGCTCGCTGGGCTCGCGTCCCGCCGATCGCACCGCTCGCGCCGCAGTGCCTGCCGCCGCCTCGGGTCCCCGCGGCAGCCGCCTGCAAAATGGCGCCGCGGAGGGGCGGGCCGGGGGCGGGAGCCGCGCAGCCGCCCGCCCCGCGCGCCGGCCCCTCCCCGCCCGACCCCCGGCTCCGCCCGCGCGCCCCGGGGCGCCGAGCCGCAGACCCTTTTCCACACACCTGCTCGGGGGCCGCCTGGGATGCTCGACGCTCGCAGGCTCTCCCCCTACAGAGCCTCCTTTTTACCCTGCAGGATCCCGAGCCTTGCAGTAGCTGTGGGGTGACAGCAAGCGGGGTGCAGTACACCCGGCCCAGTGGGTTACGCGCTTTAAAGCAATTTCGCGGCTTATCCAATTGGGCCGTCAGGCTTCCGAACTCGCTGGGGAAGAGATCCTCCTTGCTTGTGCTGACGCGGGAGAAGACACCAGGCTTGATTTCTCTGGGGCGTGTGTTCTGATAGAGCAGGTTTGGGGGCAACCTGCGATTCTGTATTTCTCAAGTGCCCCCAAGGGGATGCCTGCTGGATGGATGGGCGCTTAGGCTGTTGACTCAAAAGGCCTTCGTGTCAATAAACCCCTTTGCACTCGAGCCAGGCAATCTTTCCCAGAGGGCCGTTAAGACTGGGTACCACCCCCATAGGTGCTGAAAATGGGGATCTGAAGTGTGGCTTCGGAATTTGCGTTTCCAGGAAGTTTCTAGGTGATGCTGTGGGCAGTGGTCTAAGATACTAACTTGTAAGGTACTGTATAAACTACGTTCTTACCTCCACCCAAACAAAACAAACCCTAATAATTAGCTCTTTCTTCTGTCTTCCATCTTGAAGCCAGTGTCTTGGTTGTTTTTCAAACCCAGTAATTCCTTTCATTACCCAAGCAACTACGGAGAGCCATAAACAATGGTCAACCACATCTGGCCTCACCAAAAAAAAAAAAAAAAAAAGCAAGCAGATTTTGTTCCTGAATTGCTTATGTTTGGCAGTCTTGAGGACTGATCAATAGGGACAACACTGTAACCAGCAAGGACAGGCATTTTATAAAGTAGGCTAGTGCGCACGAGCTGAAAGAATCAATATGTAATTCTCTAAATCGTCTCAAACTAAAATAAAACCAGTGTGGCTTAGTATGCACACCTGTAATTCCAGCATTTTGCAGGCGGAGATAGGAAGACAATGACTTTGAAGTCAGCCTGGGCTACTTAGACCCCTGCTCAAAAAACTAAAAATCAGTAAGTAAAATCCAGTATACCCAGGTGAAAGACCGTAGGTATTTCATCTTCACTGAAGATGAGGAAAATAGATGATTCTATAACCAGCACCAGAGAAACACACGACTCTTTCTATGTCAGAGTTTCCAGCCACCCTTAAAAACATAATGTGTGTGTTCTGCTCAACAGTGTGGAACCTTCTGGAATAGAAGAGCTGTTCTAAGATCAAAAACCCCTGATCTGTTCAGTTCATCTCTTTTCTTTTCTTTTTCTTTTTTCCCCCATGTATATTGTCTCTCTCTCCCTAACTCTCCCTTTATAGATTTTCCTCCATCCTAAAGCACTACCTCACTCCCGGTTTCCCCCCTCCCTCCCTGGCTTCCTGCATCTCTTCCTCCCCCACCCTCTGCACTCAACAGAACTATAAAGCACCATCAGTCTCCCGCTTTCTCAGACGTCATCTGTGACCTTCTAAGTGCCAAATCCCTTTGCCTGTTTACAGATCTTTTTTTTTTTCTCCTTCCCTGGCTTAGTAACATTCCATTGACTAACCTCTCCTGGA
The DNA here is from genome assembly GCF_947179515.1 of Apodemus sylvaticus. NCBI lineage: Eukaryota > Metazoa > Chordata > Mammalia > Rodentia > Muridae > Apodemus > Apodemus sylvaticus. Next base: position 114,933,998 of record NC_067476.1, read on the forward strand.
GATGTTTTTATTCGATAAAGTCACTTAGCCTTTCTAACTGTCCCTTACTTTTCCACTCAAGTTGGTGATGGAAGGATTTCTCAGGCATGGGCTTCTAGAGACATTGGTCCCCTGGGTGTCCCCTTTTCTCCTCAGTCTTTCCCCCTGCTCTCTGCTTATCACCACCCTCTTCCCCCATTACCTCTTTCCAGACCAGTCATTTTTGAGCTTCTAGACACACACGTCTGGTGATAGCCAGATGAGTTCCCAAATGTTTCCAGAAACCATAAATACACGGTTTGTACCCCAGGGTGCACATGTGCAGAGTCAAACAACTGTGGATCAAAACTTTGTGAGCATTGGAGTGATTCCTGCCTTGATAGTACCAGGATAATAAAGTGATTATTCAGGGCACCTGTATACTGAATGTCCTTCACGGGTCACAATTATTTGCATGGCATTTGCATTGCCTTCGGAATTACAATAATCTACAGAGGTTACTGTAGTTTACAAGCAAACATTGTGGCACTGTATATAAAGGCTACCCAGCTACCCTATCTGAGGCTTTCAGTGGCCTAGGGAGAGGGGTCCTGAAACCCTCAGGCCCTGGTATTCCACAGGGGTGCTTGAGAGCCATCCCTAGACTCATCTTTCTTCTTCTTCTTTTTTTGTTTTGTTTTCTTTTGTTTTTTGAGACAGGGTTTCTCTGTATAAGCCAGGCTGGCCTTCAGAAAGTTCCTGCCTCTGCCTCCCGAGTGATGGATGGGGTTAAAGGCGTGTGTCACCACTGCCCAGCTAGACTCATCTTTCTTCCACAGAGTGTTCTCTACCTGAGTTCTCGGTTTCTGCTACTCAAAACCCTGAAGTTGTCTTTGGCTCTTTGTCCATCAGTCACCGGCAATCAGCTTGAACAGGGGAAGTGTTCTGTAACTGCAGATATAGACTCTTGTTCTTAAAACTCCAACCTCTTTACTTAAAGAGTACCTCGGAAAACCATCTTTGTTATCATCTCAAAACACAGCTGACCATTTGACATCCCTTCTGAGAATCCTTCAGGGCCCCTTTCTCTAAATAATGACCCAGCAAAGATAAACAGAATCTAGTCCCTTCCAAAGCATAACATTCGAGACCCTTGACTTTCTAATCTCACGCCTTTTTTTTTTCTGGACAAAGTACTATATTTTACTGCTGGCAGACAGGAGGTGACATCAAGGGTTTCCCTAACTTCAGCTTTTCAAGGCTCTAATGAGGACTGAGTGCAGCCATGCATACAAAAGATTCACTCAGTGCAGTGGCACACAGGTGTTCAAAGTCACTCTTATAAATAAGCATTTTTATTACCATCAATTCACAAATGGCATGGGCTTTTTTCTTCTTGCTTCCTTTCTCTTTTGTTTTCCTTTCTTATTACAGGAGCTACAAGCAGATTCTGTCCCCCAACCTCATTAACTCTCTAAACTCAAATTTACAGACTCTACCAAGAATGTTTTATGGCTGGTTAGTTTGATTGAAATTCCCCTCATACTCAGCTACCTTATTTTTGAGGAGAGACTGATGCTAGCAACTAGTCCATCTTTCTACATACTTAGAAATACAAGAGTATCTCTAACATTTCCCTGGTGTTTAGATAAAACAAATTGTTTCTGGAAAAGGCCAAAGAGTAAAATGTTTTGTATTTTGTGCATCAAGGGCCAAAAACAAATCCCCGTAGTTTTGGTTTGTTTTTTTTTTTTTAATGAAACTCAAAATACAATAAAAATAACTGTATAATTAAGTATATTCTTTTCCTTTGGAAAGGCAAGGTATGGAACCCAGGCAGGCAAATGCTTTATCACTGAAATAGTGCCTAACCTCCCGAGTACAGTATTTACCTAAGATTTTACTTAGTTGGGGGTTCCTCTATAAAAATACATTCTTAGCTTATACCAAAGCAAACAGTCGATCCCCCATTTACTGAGCCTCCTTCTCGGCCATTAACTCTGACTTTGAGTTGTCTCTTCAGGATAATTCAGGGAAGACATTTTAATTTTGGAGAGATTGGATTGAGTGGATGGTCACCTAATGCTGGGCAAATGCTTGCAAGAGTCTGAGAACCTACCACTCACCTTGGCTTCACCTAGAGCTTCCCGTACAGCCTGGGGCAGCTCTGTGAGGCCTGCCTGAGATCTCTGCTGCTTTATATTTATCCTTTTTTCTTCTTCTTCTTCTTCAGAAGAGGCCACCGGGTGGTGGTGGTGGTGGTGCACACCTTTAATCCTAGCACTTGGGAGGCAGAGGCAGGCAGATTTCTGAGTTCGAGGCCAGCCTGGTCTACAGAGTGAGTTCCAGGAGAGCCAGGGCTACACAGAGAAACCCTGTCTCGAAAAATAAAAATAAAAAATAAAAAATAAAAATAAAAATAAAAACAGACAAGGTCTCACTGGGTTGAAACTAGCTTTGTAGACCAGGCTGGCCTCCAATACACAAAGATCTAACATAACAGCCTCTGCCTTTTAAATGAAGAGGACCACCACACCTAGTGACATTCCTTCCTTCCTTCCTTCCTTCCTTCCTTCCTTCCTTCCTTCCTTCCTTCCCTCCCTCCCTCCCTCCTTCCCTCCCTTCTTTCTTTCTTTCTTTCTTTCTTTCTTTCTTTCTTTCTTTCTTTCTTTCTTTCTTTCTTTCTTTCTCTCTTTCTTTCTTCCTTTCCAGTTCAGTGTTCTTGACTGCAGCAGTATTTCAATTAGCAAACAAACAAAAGTAACAAGCTGAAAACAAGCCCATAATCTCAAATTTTAGAGGTCTGAGACAGTTTAGAGTGTCAAGCCAGCCTAGGCTACATGGCAACCTCTGTGTCTCCGGATTAAACAGTAGAAATGGAACCATGTGTCACATAACCCCTGCCTATCACCATGAGTACTTTTTGTAAATTGGTGTATAATTCATATACCATAATAATTTCTACCTAAAATACAATTCATTGGTATAACCATTACTACTGCTTCATTTTAGAACATTTTCAGGTTTGTAATCTCATTTCCCTCTTCTTCCTTCAGCACTTGATACACTTCTACACTCTCTTTAGCTGTGTCTACTGTGAACACGGAATAGATAGACTCATCATATAGGACTTGTTTGTGGTTTTTTGTTGGGGGAGGGCATGGGGACGATGCGGTTTGTTTGAGAAAGGGTCTTCTCACTCTATAGCCTGGATTGGCCTGGCACTTGCTATATAGGCTGGCTCTGAAGTCAGTGATACACCTGCTTCTGTTGCTGAGCGCTGAGGTTAAAGGATACACAACAATGCCCTGCCCTTTAATCATTCCTCACAATACTCGCTATTGTCAGGTTCCCTCGTGCTTTGTAGCCATCATTCCATCCATCTCCAGAATTTTCATCTGCACATTGAAACTCGATATGCTATAAATGTCAAGTTCCTCTCTTCCCAGTTCCTGGTTACCACAGTTCCACTCTCTTCATGAATTCACCCACTCCAGGTATCTCATAAGTGGAATCAGACAATTCTCCTCTTTCTTTTCTAACATTTTTCACCTAGTATAATTTTTTTAAAGGAATCATCTCAGTTTTAGCATATATCGGAGTTTTATTTAAAGGTCGAGAGTTTGGGGTTTTGGGGTTTGTTTCAGCGTTTAGAGACATAGCCTTGAACTTGGACTAGCCTTGAACTTGGAGCAATACTTCTGCCTCAGTCTCCTCAGTGCTGGGGTGACAAGTATGTGCCAATACAACCTTTTTCTTCATTCTGTTTTAAGACCAAGAACCATTATCCTGTATTGTTGGACCATGAAATAAATGGCATCGTGCCACCAGGTTATCACCAGGAGGATGAGGTTGTGTGCCCCAAAAGCCAAAAGGCAGTGTCCTCAGGAGACCCATAATAAGTAGGAGTGTGGATGAGAAATCTGCATGAAAAAGCCAAGTGTGCAGATAGGAAAAAGATGAGAATATCGATCAGAAGCATGAGAGTCTAGGCAGGAAATTATCTATCCAGATAAGGATCCAGCCTGGGGACAGGTAGAGAAGAGACCTGGAGGGACAGGGCTTAACCACTGACCTCCGAGGACTGGGGGCTCTCTCCCAGAAGACGGAACAAAAATTTAGTCATTAATAGTTTCACCTACCAGATGAGCAGAGATTAATTACATCATTAATGGTAGAGGAAAGGGGAGATGGACTCACTTATTAGACTCTGATTTGGCAATGTCTAACAAAGTCTAACTGAGAGTATCAGTTCTCAGAATCTTTCCACACTCTAGCACACACTAATGGGAACAGGATTTATGTGTCAGAGAGCTCAAAGCATAGTCCACTGCCCTTTAATCTCTTCCATACCTTCTCTGCTTCCTAGTGATGCCTAAAGGGGCTTAGAGTCAGCTGCAAAGACCCGGAGCACAAAAGGTTCCCAGGTTCCCCAATCCTTCTCCTTTGTTTGTTCTTCACAAAAGACCCTTTTCATCAGCAAATGACTTCCAGCTCCTTACCTAAGCATTTTTCCCCTACTCCTAACCCTGGCAAGAAACAGCGCTTCTTGCCCTCTGACGATAGATAGATCGATCATAAGAGATATGCTCCATCACCTGAATACACACACTCTTACCCACAAGCCCACTTTCTCCTGAAGGTCCCTTTAGCCAGCTGCCCATGGAAGGCCCTCAGAGACCACGGTCCTTCTGGCACCCTCTGCATGTCAGGACTGACCACCTTTCTTTATAAAATGTGGGCTCTCTGGTTCCTGCAATCAGTTCCTTACTCACCCCAGCTTCTAGAAAGTACCATCTTGAGCACTTCCCTCCTCTCCTTACCCACTGGCAATCTGGCTCCTGTCCCTAGTTCTCCTCTGAAACTGCCCAAGCAAATTAGCCACGTTCTCCAAATTACACAATCTGGGGATCTTTACTGGAACTCTGGAGGCATTTGGCACAGCGGATGCTGCGTCCTGTCAGGAAGCGAGTCCTCATTTGGCTTTGCAGCTGTGTTTCCTGCGGCTTCGCCTACTTTACAGTGTTTCTACAGATTTCTTCCCCAGTCTTGTATTCGTCTGGCCCTTGTCTAACACCAGTACTGGGGAGCAAAGAAAGTACATCTGGGTCCTGGCTTTAAAACCCTTTTTAGCCAAGCATGGCGGTGCACTCTTTTAATCCCAGCATTCAGGAGGCAGAGGAAGGTAGACCTCGTATTAGTTTGGGTTCTCTAGAGTCACAGAACGTATGGATAGTCTTTATATAGTTAGGGAATTTGTCAATGACCTACAGTCTATAGTCCAACTCCCCAACAATGATCAGCAGCAGCTGTGGATGGAAGTCCAAGGATCTAGCAGTTTCTCAGTCCCGCAAAGCAAGCAGGCAAGGAAGAGTGACAGAGAGTCTTCCTTCTTCCAATGCCCTTATATATCTACAGCAGAGGGTGTGGCCCAGATTAAAGGCCTGTGCCTCCTTGCCTTTAATCCCAAATGATCTTGAACCCGGAGATCTCCTTGTCTTAGCCACTATGCTTCAAGGTCTCCATGCCAAGATCCAGGTCAGAAACTTATATCGCTGAGTCTCCAAATTAGGATCATAGGTGAGCCTTCCAATTCTAGACTGTAGTTCATTCCAGATATAGTCAAGTTGACAACCAGGAATAGCCACTACAGACCTCTATGAGTTTGAGACCAGCCTGGTCCGCATAGTGAGTTCTGGAACAAACAGGGCTACATAGACTTTGTTTCAGACAGACAGACGGACGGACGGACAGACAGATAGAGAGAAAGATAGATAAGTGTGGAGTTTTGTTATTGGTTTTGCTGTCTGACCCACTTGAACTCCTCTCTTTTTAACTTTTAAAAATTTTTGTGTGGGAGGCATACATGCTAGGCTGGCTTACTTATACAGGTCAGAGGGCACTTTCGCCCTAAGCCATCTTGATGGCCCCACTCCCCTGGAACATTCTCTTTCATTCCATCTCACTTTGGCCTTCTCTTGGAAACTTTCCAAGTCCCTGGGTTGATGTAAGTGAACTCTCTCTACACTTCTTAGCATCTAGAATGTAATCCCACTGAGTGATATGTGGTTCTCTTTGTCTCTCTCCCAGAAGATGTCAGTCCCCCAGGGCAGATATCTTGGTTTATGTAGTTCTGTATGCCCATTCTTCAAACAGAGCCCACCACACACTGGTGTACTGACTCCCGGGCACCAGCTCTTGAGCTGGTAATTGACCAAACCGTGAAGGTAAGCTTTGAAGGGGAAGGAGAGCAGGGGTCAGCCTCCTTGGCTTCTAGAGAACTGGAAAGCGAGGTGGACAAGATCTCCAAAGAAACACAATCATTAGGTCACAGAGAGATACAGACATCTAAGAGGGAATTTGTTAAGTGAATTCACTCACTCAGTTATGACACCAGAATGTCTCATGATGTGCCGGCATGCAAACTGCAGAATCAGAAAAGCTGGTGGTGTGACTCATCTTGAGCCTGTGGGGCTTGGGGACTCTGATGTCTGAGGGCCGTAGCAGCTGACACCCCAGCTTCAGGCAGAGCAAAGAGCTCTGCCTTTCCTTGCCTTCTCATTCTACCTGCGTATTCCACAGACTTGACTTCCACGTGCCTGCCCACTTGACAGAGGTCAGGTTTCTTTCCTGAGTTGTCTCATTCAAATGCTAATCTCTTCTGCAAACAACTTCACAGACTTAGCCGAACCCAGAAATAGGGTTTTAGTACTATCTGTCCATCTCTTGTCCCAGTCAAGTTGATGTAAAATTAACCACACAGAAGCCAGAAGGAGACAGGGTAGATGGAAAATATGGAATGTCTCCATTGCTGGAGAAATTGCTGGAGAAAAATTTTATAAAACTGTCAAGGGGGACTATCCTGAGGGGAAGTGGGGGGAAACAGAAGGAGATATTAGAGGCATGTATACAACTTATAGTAAATTCTAATGTAAATACAATATCTATCGTGTACATTGAGTGCATATAAGGAATCATTAAATCAAACCCTGATAATCAGATGTGGCTTAAGAAACTCAGCTTTATTTGATAAAGGCAACTATTTGAACTTAGAACCCCTTTAACACACTTAGCCTTGAGAAGGGAAGAAGAAAATTATATCAGCAGTATAAAATTCCAGATGTTGTCATTCTGTGGTTTGACAGTGACAAGGGTCACTAAAGCAGAAGCAAGGGTCTTCGAGACGCTCAGTGTGATGATCTGAGGGTTAGACTGTGAGATTTCATCATGCCGCAGACTTACATGCATTCTTCTGCATTTATACCACAAAAATTACTAAACATGACATCCAAACTTAGAAAAAATTCCACTTAGCTACATCTGTGTAAAGCAGTATAGTTCACCTCTAAGAATGAGGAAATAGATGAAGATCAAATGTGTATCCTAGGAAGTAGAAATTTGTATGTAGGATAAAAACATGTATTCGTTTTTCTAGTAGTGGGGCCTGAAACCTTTCACATTTTAAGCAATATACCACTGAGATTGCTAGACCCCACTCTTCCTTAGTTCTGTGCTGCCTGGTAGGCACTGGTTTCATGACACTTGATATTTACCTGCTCCACAGCCCTTGCTGAGAAACTGGGTATCCTGCTTGGCCGGCTCCCGGTTATAAGATATGTATGTGATGTGAGAGACAGGCATGAGGCTGGAGAGATGGCTCAGCAGTTAGGTTAAGAGCACTGCCTGCTCTTCCAAAGGACTAGGGTTTGATTCTCAATAACTCCAGTTCCAAGGGATTTGACATCTTCTGGCCTCTGACAGCACCGAGCACACACATGTTGCACATACATACATGTAAGCAAAAGCTTCTACACATAAAAGTAAACGAATCTAAAAAAATAAAGAAATAAACATGGTCATATTACATTTTAAGAATTGCTCTGTCTGCTGCGGCATATGGTACTGGGCCTGGACCAAAAGCAGTGATGGTGTAGAGGAGACAGATGCATTCTACTCTGAAGTTCCTAGACTACTGAAGAGAAGGGTGGGAGTGTGCGTGGGTAGCTTTGGGGCTTGGAGCATGGACAAGGGGGATAGGAGAAGGTGGGATGGGGATCAATCTAAGAGGCTTTCATCTGTGAAATTCTTACAGAACCATCAGGTCAACAGCTGGGTTTCTGCGTGCAGGCTCATTTGTGTAGACATAGGGAGTGGGGAAGAGACTCGGCTGGGTCATCCACACAGGAATCACCAGTGAGGTGTGATTTCACCCAAGGATTCAATGGGGTCATCTAGGAAAAGGGTATAGAGGGAAAACAAAGGCTCCAGGAAGGCAAGGAATGCCACAGATCATTGTTACCATGATTGACAGGGACACTGTCACAAATACGCACTATAAAAGTTAGTGATCAGCCCAGCAGTAGTAAAGAGTAATCAAATGCAAAAATAGATTCATTACCTGGCATGAATTCAATACCTACCATGGTTTGAAATAAGTTAATCTTCTCTCCTTTTTAAAGCTTAGATATGAAAGCTAGAGAGATGGCTCTTCCGGAAGACCTAAATTCAGTTCCCAGCACTCACATAGGGCACTTCATGACCACCTATAACTCCAGGGGATTTGATACCCTCTTCTGGCTTCTATAAGATTCTAAACTCATTTGGTATACACCCAGAAATGAACACATACACATAAATAAAAAGGGTTTTAGTTTTTGTTTTGGGGTTTTTGTTGTTGGGTTTGTTTTTTTGTTTATCTTTGATTTGGTGTGTTTGGGGTTTTTTTTGGGGGGTAGTTATTTATTTATTTATTTATTTATTTATTTATTTATATATTTTGGTTTTTCTGAGTCAGATTTTCTCTGTGTAGTCCTGGCTATCCTGGAACTCACTTTGTACATCAGGCTGGCCTCAGACACAGGGATCCACCTGCTATGTGTCTATACATATAGCTTATCCCAAATTAAAACTGACATTTTATTATTTATTTATTTATTTATTTTTAGTTTTTCGAGACAGGGTTGTACTGGGATTAAAGGTGTGTGCCACCACTGCCTGGAAACATTCTCCCCACCCCCACCCCCACCCCAGGGTTTCTCTGTGTAGCTCTGGCTGTCCTGGAACTTACTCTGTAGACCAGGCCTTGAACTCAGAAATCCCGCATGCCTCTGCCTCCCAGAGTGCTGGGATTACAGGCATGCGCCACTACCGCCCGGCTCAAAATGTTTTTTGTTTTTTGTTTTTTGTTTTTTATTTTTTGTTTCCCAGAGCTGAAGATCAAACCCAGGGCCTTGCGCTTGCTAGGCAAGCACTCTACCACTGAGCTAAATCCCCAACCCCTCAAAATGTTTCTTAATAATAATAAAATTAAACCAAAAAGCCAAGACTGGGAGCTGAAGAGATGGCTCGTCCATTTAGAGTGCTTGCTGCTTTTGCAGAGGACCCAGGTTAGGTCCCTAGCACCCGTGTTGGGCAGCTTTCCACCCCTTTGTTCTAGCTTGGGGGGGCAGGGGTGTCCTTATGCCTCTGGCTTCAGATGACACCTGTATTTATGTGCACTGTCCACATGCAAACACATATCCACATAGTTAAAAAGAATGAAAATAAGTCCATTTTTAAGGCCAAGGCAGGATGGATGAGATGCCTCAGCAGAGGTGAAAGTGCTTGCCCTGCAAGTCTGACAACTGGAGTCTGAGCCCTTGAACCCACTGTGGAAGAGGGAAATTGAGGTTTTCCTCTGAGCATGTGCCATGGCACACGCATGTCTGTATACACACACATGCACATATACACCCCAACACTAACTCTAATAATAAATAAAGTTCTTAAAAGGCCAAGACAGCCAAACATAATGGCTCATGCCTGTAATGTGACCTGTTGGGAAGCTGAAGCAGGATAATTCCATGGAGTTCAAGGCTGGCCTGAACTACATAGTGAAAGTCTGTCTAAGAAAATAAATAAATAGCCAGGCTGTGGTGATGCACGCCTGTAATCCCAGCACTGCCTGGCTATTTGTTGAGTCTTACACCCCTATGTTCTTACACATGATGGCTTAGCTGCTGTGGCCTTTGCTCTGCTTTCGTTGCTCAAGGCAATTACTCTACTGAGCTGCATCCACAGCCTTGTGATGGTTTATATGTGTTCAGGATGGTTCAGTTTGATTTTTTTTTTTAAAGATAAGGATTTGCTTTGAAACCCAGGGTTGCCTTGACCTTGCTATAATAGACCTCATTGATCTCTGTCTCCTGAGTGCCGGGGGTTAAAGGCGTACACCAGCATGCCTAGCCAGCCTTGAGTGCTTATGTGTTTATCTATTTATTTATGGATTATTGAGGCTGGATTTCTGGAACCTACTATATAGACCGGATCAGCCTGGAACTCATCAGATCAGCTAGCCTCTGGCTCCTGGGGGCTGGGATTAAAGGTATATGCCACCATCCCTGACTCAGTCTTGAAGTCTTGGTCTCCTGACTCAGTCTTCTGGTACTGGGATTTAAGCCATGAGTGAGCACAGCTGGTCCTATGATACTTTTGGTTTTGTTTTATTTGAGGAGAGTTGTTTTGAGACTCTGTAACCATAACTGGTCTGGAACCCCAAAATGGTTATGAAGACCATGCTGGCTCTCCTGTCTCTGCCTCCCAAGTACTAGGATTATAGACTTGCACCATTATGCCAGATCATGATGAGATTTCAATAAAATATTCCTAAGTGTATAAGATGTGGCTCCTCTTGAGTGGGAGAAAGTCTGCTTAGGAATTTAGCCTGGGTCTGTCCGTCCAGATGGGCTCTGTAAATATCTTCATTTGCCTGAAGCCTGCTTTTCTTTTAATAATGGGTTTATTCCAGAATCTGAATCCAGCATATGGAGAGTGGAACTCCAAGCCAGACAACGCTGCCAGCTGCTGGAGAGCCTGCTGTCGAAATGGATTGATTCCTTTCCCAGTGTTCCGGCTCCACCTGCTAAGGTACCTCACTGATATTTTCCCAGCCTGTGGAGTCTCAGACAGGGCTGTCTGACATTTCAAAGCATTGTCCCCTAGCTGCTAACTGCCTCCTTCCTTCCCATTCTGCCACCTCTCCTTAACTAGGGACTGAACCCAAGGTCCTGCGAGCGTAAGGCAAGTACGCCATGAGCTCTCTACTCATTTTTTAATGTATTTTAAGACAAGTTCTTATTATGTAGCCCAGGATATCCTAGAACTCATTTCCTAGACCAGGCTGACCTCAAACTCATAGAAACCCACCAGCCTCTGCCCCCCTAGTGCTGGTATTAAAGGTATGCACCGCCATGCCAGGATCTACTTCATTTATTAAAGCAGAGAAGTTAAGAAAAGGCTCAGCCTAGCAGCTTATTTAACATACAACACACAAATCCACAGTAGAAAATTTAAATACATATTTTTTTAATTACATAGATCATTAAGAACCTGTTTTTGTTAATTCTTAGTTTTTGTCATGACAAAGACTGATTGTAAAATATAAGGACCAAAGTTTGGCCTGGTGGCACACACCTTTAGTTCAGGCACTGGGGAGGCAGAGGCAGTCAGATGTCAAAGTGTGAGACCAGCTTGGGCTACAGAGCAAGTTCTAAGAGAGCTCCAGGACAACCAAAGCCAGACTGCAAAATCCTGTCTCCACGCATGCCCACCTTTCCCCACCAACCCCCACCCCCATGCCAAAAAAGTAAATGTTGGCATAGTTACAAGCTGAAGCAGTGTGTAGGCATCTTACTAGATGATAAAATTAAAAATGGTGTAATTCACAACAACAGCTACGAAAGAAAGAAAGAAAGAAAGAAAGAAGAAAGAAAGAAAGAAAGAGAGAGAGAAAGAGAGAAAGAGAGAGAGAGAGAAAGAGAGAGAGAGAAAGAGAGAGAGAGAGAGAGAGAAAGAAAGAAAGAAAGAAAGAAAGAAAGAAAGAAAGAAAGAAAGAAAGAAAGAAAGAAAGAAAGAAAGAAAGAAAGAAAGAAAGCAAAATATAGAATGATGGTGCCCATCTTTAATTCCAGCCTCTGGAAGTGTGGAGGTAGAGGCAGGCAGATCTCTGAATTCCAGGCTAGCCTGGTCTATATAGTGAGATCTCTCTCTCTCTCTCTCTCTCTCTCTCTCTCTCTCTCTCATCTATAAGGATTACTCCATTTCCAGGCCCCTCTGGCTGAGGCCTGCTGCCAGGTGCCAGTCAATAGCCTGGGCAGTTAATCTGTCCTTCCCTTGCAGTCTACAGGATTTGCTGTGTTTGGTGGCCCCTGGGGTATCTTTTGGGGCCAGACCACAAAACCTTAAGAAGGAATATTTAGGGTTGGGCCCTGTCTTCTTGGGTCTGTACCACTCATGTTCCCTCTCCCTGCAGCAGGAAGTACTAAAGAATAGTAGACTTTGTCTCTTGATTCCGAATCTGCTCAGGGCTAGTGTTCCTTGAACGTGTCAGGTCTCTCAGTCTTTTCGTCTGAAACCCTTTCTGCCCTTTCTTTGCCTTTGGAAACACTGGTGCCTTGGAAGAGTCCAGGTCTCTGGTTTCACAGAGAATTCCTCAGTCTCACTGTGTTTGTTGGTGTCTTGTCATGGTTGGATTTAGGTAACTCATCGTTTTTTTGTTTTTTGTTTTGTTTTGTTTTGTTTTGTTTTGTTTTGTTTTTTGAGACAAAAAAAAATAGTCTCCCTATATAGATGAGGCTAGCCTTGAACTCACAAAGATCTGCCTGGCCCTGGAATGCTGGGATTAAGGTGTGCACTATCACACCTGGCTTAGCTAACCCATTCTTGACCAGAATCATAAAGAAGATGTTGTGCCTTGCATATAGGTATTGTGGGTTTGGCTCACTCTTTAGTACTCAGTCTTAACCCTTACCAAACTCACACTTTGCAAGTATTACCTCCCATCCTGTCAGCGGGCTTTTCACCCTCCTGACAGTGTCCTTTGACACATAAAATTTGAAATTTTGACAAAATCCAACTTGTCTGTTTTATTTTATTGTATTTTACTTATTTTATTTTATTTTACTTTACTTATTTTATTTTATTTTATTTTATTTTGGCAAGATCTGACACTGTAGCCTAGGCTAACACAGAACTCTCTATGTAGCCCAGGATGGCTTCATAGATGCAGCAATCCTACTCGCTCAGCCTCCTGACTACTGGAATTATGAGTCTGAACTACCACTATTCTTGGTTGACAAATCCAGTCAAAGATTTCCTTCTGTTTTCTTATATCTTTAATTTTTTTTACATTTCATTTTATTTATGTGCTTATTTATTTTTGTGGAGGGAGATGGGTACAGTAATGCCACATTGCACGTGCAGATATCGCAGGCAGCTTGCAGGAGTCGGTTCTCTGCCCTCCACCGTGTGGACCCCAGGGGACAAACTCAAATGAGGTCTGTCCTAGTGTCGGGTGTCTTTGCCCACTGAATCATTTCACTAGCCTATAAGTGTCTTATGTTTGGGCCTTGCGTTTCTCTGTTCATAATTTCTCAAAATAAAACAAGGGTTTTTTGTTATTGTTTTGTTTTTTGTTGTTTTTGTTTGTTTGTTTGTGTTTGTTTTTGTTTGTTTTTTGTTTTTTGAAAGTTTTTTTTTGTTTTTTTGTTTTTTGGGTTTTTTTTGGTTTTTTTTGTTTGTTTGTTTGGTTGGTTTTTTCGAGACAGGATTTCTCTGTGTAGCCCTGGCTGTCCTGGAACTCACTCTGTAGACCAGGCTGGCCTCGAACTCAGAAATCTGCCTGCCTCTGCCTCCCAGAGTACTGTGATTAAAGGCGTGCGCCACCACCGTCTGGCGAAACATAAGTTTTAACATTGGTTGCCTGCATTTAGAAGTCTAAAGAGTCCACACGGCAATCTATATTTCCTGCTCCTTTTGAACAGAATCCAGAGCCCTGGCATAGCTTCTGACTGAGACGAAGTGCCCTGTGCCCAGGCGGCTGAGGGGGTCCTCCCGCCATTCCCCAGGCTCGATGCCCAGGTTCCTTGCTTGTTTCTGTTCCTTTCGGGCTCAGCTGGTGACTGGGTTTGAAATCCTTGGATTGGGCTCTCTGATAGAGGTTTCAGGTATTTCTAAGTTAGAATAGAGGTTCTGATTTGGTTAAACTGAGGCTAGTCTGGGATGCTTTCTTCCTCCAAGCTTCAGGTGATGTGATGTTGGTGCTCTGGGGAGCACAGTCTGGGATTAAGAATAGTCCCCCTACTCCCTAGTCCATTCTGCACAGGGTTGTGTTCCACAGTCTAAAATGACACAATTATCTATTGGTGAGTGACCAGGGCAGCTTTTTTTTCACAATTTCTTGTTTTTGCTTTGTTTTCTATCACTTTGAAATTGATGTAACCCAAACTGGCCCAGACCTTTCAGTTTTCCTTCCCAGATGCACTGGGTGCTGGGACCACCAGACTCGTGGCATTGGGTTTACCAGAATTGGGGGGTGGGGTAATTTGGTTTGGTTTGGTTTTGGCTTCCCCCAGTATCACCACTCCCATCCCTGTGTACAGAATATGAATCAGGTATAATGCAGATGCTAAGCCAAGTTGAGGAAGAGGTCTTGAAAATAAAACTTTGACATTCCCATCCTCTCTGATAGCCACATCCTCAAGGCTAACCCACAAGAATTCAAAACTACTTAGCTAAGAATGAGAGACTCTTTCCCACAGTCCAAGAGTCTGGGAGTCGCTCTTTCAAGGTCAAACTGCTGCAAACCCCTGGGTTTCCCAAACTTCTTGATTTTTCTCCCCCTTTTAAAGACAGTTTCTCACTAGGCAGACTTGCCTGGCCTAGAATTTGCTAGATAGAACAGGAGACAAAGTTACTCTTAAACTCACAGTGATCCCCTGCTTCTGCTTCCCAAGTGTTAAGATTACAGTCACACATTGGGCCCTCTCCGATTTTAATCCAAGGGTGTATTCAGTCTCTGCTCCCTTCACCCAGACAGCATCACCTCATCCTAACATCTCTTGACTTCAAAGTGCAGTGTGCATGCATGCGTCTAGGACACGAGGCTAATTAGGCTGACTGATCGGTGAGCTTCAAAGATCCTTTCTGGGCCCCCACCCCCAGACTGGGGTCACAGGCGAATGCCATCACATGCAGGTTTGTGTGTGTGTGTGTGTGTGTGTGTGTGTGTGTGGATTCTGGGGATTGAACTCTGATCCTCATGTTTACAAGGTCAGCACTTTTACCAACAACACAACCCATCAGTTGTGTGTTCTGTGTTGTGGGGGAGGGCATGTTAAATTTCTTTGTGTTATTTGAATGCTAGTATGTGTGTGGTGAAGTGAGTACTCAAACTGTCTTTTTTAGGAAGATTTATTTATTTATTTATTTATTTATTTATTTATTTATTTATTATATGTAAGTACATTGTAGCTGTCTTCAGACACTCCAGAAGAGGGTGTCAGATCTTGTTACAGATGGCTATGAGCCACCACATGGTTGCTGGGATTTGAACTCAGAACCTCTGGAAGAGCAGTCAGTGAGCCATCTCTCCAGCCGTCAAACTGTCTTTTAACATGGCTTACAGAAGATGTAAGAACAGCGAGCTTGGACAGGGGAGATGGCTCAGAGGGTAAAGACTCCTTCTGCTAAGTCAGAGAATTCTATGAACAATAAATCAGGAGAGACCCATTTCTACAAGTTGTCCTCTGACCTCCACATGCTTGCAGTAGCTCCCAGTGTCAGAGAAGAACAACTCCTGAAAGCTGTCCTGTGACTTCCATAAAAGCTGTTGTACAAGCACATCCCCTAACACACACACACACACACACACACACACACACACACTAGTTAAATGTAATTGTAAAAAAAAAATGTTTGAGCTGGGCGGTGGTGGCGCACGCCTGTAATCCCAGCACCCTGGGAGGCAGAGGCAGGCAGATTTCTGAGTTCGAGGCCAGCCTAGTCTACAGAGTGAGTTCCAGGACAGCCAGGGCTACACAGAGAAACCCTGTCTCCAAAAAAAAAAAAAAAAAAATTTAAAGAAAATCAAGAAGGCAGATGGTGGTAGTGCAACCTTTAATCCCAGCACTCAGGAGGCAGAGCAGGTGGAGGATCTGAATTTGAAGCCGGCCTGGTGTACAGAGCAAGTTCCAGGACAAGCCAGGGCTACACAGAGAAACCCTGTCTCAGGAAAAGAAAGAAAGGAAGGAAAGAAGGAAGGGAGAGAGAGAGGGGGGGAGAGAGAGAGAACAAACAAAAGAAAGGAAGGAAGGAAGAAAGGAAGAAAGAAACAAACAAACAAACAAAGGAAGGAAGGAAGAAAACACCAAGGGCTAGTTTGGGAGGCAGAGGCAGGCAGATCTCTGTTAGTTCAAGGCCAGCCTAGTCTACATAGTGAGTTCTAGGTCAGCTACATGGTGCATGGTGTGACTCTGTCTCAAATTAATTAAACTTAAAAGAAAAGCCACCTTGTGTCTTTCCCTCTCTCTTACCCACATTGGGGATCACCACTGGAAGGCAGCTTTGATTTTCCAGCTTTTCCAGGGAGGTTCCTGAAGAGGATGCATTTAGCCAGGAGCCGAAGGCCAGGCGTCTCTGTGATACAGTGTTCGCCCTTGAAGGCTGGTCTCCAGGTCTCATCACTGAGGCCCAGCCTCCTGCCTTGTCTCCTGGCCTGACTCAGGAAGTTGACATTTTCCCTGTGCTGGCCTCACTTCCACTGGAGCCACCCTTGTTTTTCCTGGCTTTTCTGAGCTCTTGTTCACTCAGAATGTGCCTGTTACTTGATCACTGTTGTTCCTGCTTCTGTGAGTGATATACAAGGGACTCACCTCGGCCTCACATGCTGGCCAAGTGCCGTACACCTGAGGCCCCTCAGCCTTCAGTTAGATTCTTAGGGTTACACTGAGTGTTTGAGGGATGGAACGGGGTATTAAGAAACAAATGGCTTCTTCCCTGTGTCGTTTTTAAGGCTGGAGTTCATCAGTTTTCTTTGTTCGCTTCCTGAACTGTGTTCATCAGACCAACCATTTGAAAACTTAACTGGAAAAGATACTGAAAAATGCCAACTACTAAAAGTTGTTCAAGAGGAAACAAACAAACAAGTACTTGTTCGATACTGACACTGAATCTAAATTAAAAATTCTAGCCACTAAACACTTCACCAAACCAAATGTACATGAGCACCTTTCATAGCCACAGAGGAAAGAGAATCTTCTCCCATGCCACAATTAAGAAACAAGACCTAGTCACCTGCATCAGATCTGTCACCAGACTAGAAAGGACAGTAGAAAGTGGTGGCTCTGCTTCACTCATAAATTTTCCATAATTTGACAATTATGGAACAGCATTAACTATTCTTTCCAGGGTGCAGGGCGTGAAAGACATGGTCAGGATACTATGAGCCGTTGTACTCCGGATGTGCTGACCCTGTGATTTCCCCCTGGGAAACAGGGATACATCGTTTGTGGCAGTGGAGCAGACTCCCTTGAGGCATGACAGACAGAAGGACCACCCGGGATGATGAAGATGCTGTTTTTGTGTCTTGAAGCATCAATGTGACTTTCACAGCTTCAGAGTAAAGAGGCAAGAATTGATCATCTCAGTAGATTTAGAGAAGAGAATCAGAATGTATTCTCCCAGGCTTTTGTAGATGCATCTAGGCTCCGTGTAGTCCCCTAGAAACCAACCCTAACTAAGATGAGGCTCAAGTACAAACAGGTGTAATGGGTATGTTTGCCAGGTGAAGCACCCACCTTGGGGGAAGAGGAAGTAAGACAGGAAGAGACACTGCCCAGAGGAGTGGGTTTCAGCCCCTGCGGGGACTTCTGAGAAACAGCAAAATACACACCTGTCATTTATCCTACCTGACAGGGTTAGAAAATTCTAGTTCCCGAGAGACATGGGTGGCTTAGAATGGATCTTGGAGGCCATCAATCCCTCAATACATCCAGCCTTTGCCACTGGGCAAATCTATAGGTTGACATTTGAGGGGAATATGGAAAGTCACAGGCCCTTAGGAGACGATGCCACATTTTTTTTTTGAGACAGGATCTCTCTAAGTAGTCCTGCCTGTTCAGAAGCCTATTATGTATACGAGGATGGCCTAGAACTCACACGATCCCTCTTGCCTTTGCCTCCCAAGTGCCAGGACTAAAGGTGTGCACCACCACACCTGGCCAATGCTAATAGATGCTTGGCACCAGAAAGGTCTGAGGTGACAGGGCCCAGAGAGCATTTGCTACAACTCACACACCGGAAACAGAATGGCCTTTACCTGCATTTTCATTATTCTCAAATGGACTCTTTAAATTTAATTTATTATTGAGTATAGGTTGCAGGTATGTGCTCGCCACGTGCACACATGGAGATGAGAGGTCGCCTCTCAGGAGCCGGTGCTCCCCTCAGGAGCCGGTGCTCCCCTTCCACTGGGAGGACTAGGCATTAGGTTGTCGGGTCTGCACAACGAGTGTCTCTCCCCACTCATTCTCGCTGAGGAAATGTTAGTCTCTTTCTTGAAGAGACAGAGTTACCTTCTTGCAGTACTTTTATTCCTGATAAAGAGTAGTTAGTGAAAGGGGAGACGAGCGAAGACCTGGAAAAGAAGCGACAAACAGGCTTGCCGTAGTTTGCAGGCCTTCGGGTTGCCATGGAAACATCAGAACTGCTAGGTCTATCAGTTAGCTAATGCTGTGTAAGAAGCAATCCCAGCGTAAGCAAGTGCAAACAAACATCTACTGCCCTTTCTGGAAGGGAGGACTACGGGGTGGCAGGGTTGCAGAGGCTCCCAAGAAGCTGACGGCAAGTTGTTGAGGAGGCTGCTGTCCTGCGTCAGTAGGACACTTGCCTTCCTGCTCCTGTGGCTTTTGCCTGGCTTTGGTTGTTCACATGGGCCTCTGCATACACATGCTATACCTTGTGGTATTATGACAGTAGGTCTCCCCTGGAGAGACAGTTAAGAAAGTGAACAGATAGGATGGGAGTTGTGCTTCCGGGGTAGAGCAGTAGACTGGCATGCCTGAGGTTCTGCAGGTTTAATCACCACCGTTTAAAACGTGAAGAGAGGCCAGCCTGGTCTACAGAGTGAGTTCCAGGACTGCCAGGGCTAAACAGAGGAACCCTGTCTCAAGAAAAGAAAAGAAAAGAAAAGAAAAGAAAAAGAAAAAAGAAAGAGAGAGAGAGAGAGAAAGAAAAAAAGAAAAGAAAACGTGAAGAGAAACAGGAACTGCAGTCTCCTTTCCCAGTTTCCGAGGTCTCAGTCCACGGTCACTCACTTGGTTCTGCTTTTTCTGGACCCATGACAAGGCAGGATGTCACAGAGTGTGGGCACGGGTGTGAGGACGACACTGGGGGCAAAGCCACTCATGACATGGGAGCAGAAAATAAGAGAAGGAGGCCAGGTTCAATGTCTTTCAAGAACATGTTCCCAATGACTTAATTTCCTTCCTCCTTGAGAGTTCAGGACAGCAGGGGTAGAGTGAGCCTCTGTCTCAAAAACTCAAGCACAGGGAACATAGTTAGCTGTAGAGTGCTTGCCTAGCACGACGAAGGCGCTGTGTCAAAAACCGAACATTTGTTCCTTGCTTTGGCTTTAAGAACCTGCCCCGCTTTGGCCTCCTATTTTCCTGCTCCATAGCCAGGCTCTGCCTTCCTCAAATGCATGATCTCTGGGTGGAGGCACGTGTGTTTGAGGAGTGGACTCATGGTAAATAGCACGGGGATGTTAAGCTTTCCAGGAAGTGAAAAAGTATCAAAAAGCGCCGGGAAGCAGAGGCTTTCCGAATCTCTGTGGGTTGGAAGGCTGCCAGGGATACAGAGTACCTCAAAAGAAAACCAACAAAAACAAAAATCTAGATGAAAATACTGAAATATCTTTACATAGTTTAATTGAGGAAAAATCGTAATAAGTCTCATTGTTGCCGGGTGTAGTATCTTATACCTTTAATGGCAGCACTGGGAGCCAGAGGCAGGGACAGCTACATGAGTCTGAGGCCAGTGTGGCCTGCATAACAGAGCAGCCCTGTCTCAAAAGACCAAAAATAACGAAACTAAAAAAGATTCATCACTGTCTATTCACGGACATTGACAGAAAGCTCTTGCCCAGCCAAGGGAAGTGGAAAGTTACAGATTGGGACATTTTTTAGTTTTCTAAGACAGAGTCTGTCTGTAAATCCTGGCTGTCCTAGAACTCACTCTATAGACCGAGCTGGCCTCAAACTCACAGAGATCCACCTGCCTCCATCTCAGGAGTCCTGGGATTAAAGGGACGCACCACCACATCTGGCCCTGTGTAAAATATTTTGTACTTGTGGAAGATGCCTGTGATCATAGCCCTTGGGATGTTGAGAGAGAAGAAACTTAAATTTAAGGCTTAACTTGGACTACATAGTGAGACCTTGTCTCAAAAGCCAAAACAAATTCACAGTGAGATAGTATATTTTGTCCATCAATCACTAAGTTCTTATTGATTAATAGATTGGTTTTTTGGTGTCTTTTTTTGTTTTGTTTTTGCTTTTGTTTTCTTTTGAAACAGGGTTTTTCCACATAGCCCTGGCTGTCCTTGAACTCTCTGTGTGGACCAAGCTGCCTTTGCTTCCAAGTGCTGGGATTAAAGGCATGTACCACGACTGCCACCCCACAACCCTTCTATGCCACCACCCCACCCTGGCAAGTTCTTTTTCTCACATAAGAATCCTTGGAGGTGTCGGGCATGGTGGCACACATTTTTAATCCCAGCACTTCAGAGGCAGAGACAGGCAGATCTCTGTGAGTACAAGGCTAAAATGAGTTCAGGACAGCCCAGGCTATTAAATAGAGAAACAAAAACAAACAACAACCACAACCACAAATTTTACAGACCAATTTTTACTCACGTACACATTAAAACATTCCTCTAGATGTGGTGGCAGACACATTTAATCCCAGCACTCAGGAAGCAAAGGCAGCTTGGGTCTCTAAATTCAAGGCCAGCATGATTTATAGAATGAGTTCTGGGCCAGGAAGACATACACAATGAGATTCTATCTAAACAAAGAACATTTCTTGCTGTATCATGAGGCTGAAGTCCAATTGCCACAAGTTAAGGCCAGTCTGGGCTCCATGGTGAGTTCAGTACCATGCTAAGCTACAGCATAAAAATTTGTTTCAAGAGAACCTGAAAATTACCAGGAACGAAGCCTGGGGCATGGGGGCGGGGGAGTTGATTTTGTGTTTAAGAGTATTTACTGCTCTTCTAGAGGACTTGAGTTCAATCGCCGCCACCTATATAAGGGGGGTTATGACCATCTGTAACTCCGGCCTCCCTGGGCATTAGGCATGCATGTGGTGGCATATACATACATGAATACATAACTTATTTGCACACATAAAATAATAAGTTAAATCTTAAATAAAATGTTTTTAAAAGACAGAGAAATTGTGGAGACATGAACAAGAACGGCGCCATCATCCTGGCATTATACCTTTAATGACAGCACTGGGAGCCAGAGGTCGAAGCCTCTGCCAGCTGAGAAGGAAGAACGACAAAGCAAACATTTATAGTGGCATTCGCCAACTTGAGGCTAATCTTTTTTTTCTGTACAGATATTTTATATCAGAACAGCGATGACCCAGCTTAAGGTGACTGCACATGACCTCGGTTTGTTAGGACTTTCCCCAGACATTGCCCTGAGAATCTCAAGCAAAACTGCTTATGTAATAAAGATAACCTGGCTTCCTGGATCCCTTTCACCTTACCATTTATAGCCCTATCAACCCTATCAGTCCAGTTGTCACAGGAACTATCCAGAGATAATCCAGGAACTTCTAATCCCACGAAAATCTTTTATGCAACAGTTTTGAAAACAGTGAGTTGTACCTACCAGCTGTGCTATTAACAGTGAGTGCACAAGCCTTCTGCTTGGGGTCATTCCAAGCTCCCTTATTTTCTAATAAAGGAAAGCTCCCTTATTTCTGATGCTGTAACTGGGAGTGTGGCTGTCATCTCTTTCTCAGTGTCTGTTGTTTATCTATAGAAAGGCTACTGATTTGAGCGTTGATATTATGCCCTGCCACTTTGCTGAAATTGCTGATTGGTTCTAGAAGTTTTCTGGTGGGAGCTTTTGGTATTTCTGACATATACTACCATATCATCTGTGAAGACTTCTTCTTTTCCCGTTCGGATCCCTTCACTTCCCTTCTCCTGCTATATTGGGCTAGCTAGCGCTCCCAGGGCTATACTGAAAGGAGTGGGGACAGTGGGCAGCCCTGTCTGATTCCTGATTTCAGTGGCTGCCTCAAGTTTTTCTCCATTTAGGATGATGTTGATTGGATCACATATGACCTTTGCCATATTTCAGTGTGTTCCCTCCAGTCCTACTGTCTCTGGGACATTTTTTTTAAGACTTATTTATTTATTATATGGAATAAATATGTAGCTGCCTTCAGATACACCAGAAGAGGGCGTCAAATCTCATTACAGATGGTTGTGAGCCACCACATGGTTGCTGAGATTTGAATTCAGGACCTTCGGAAGAACAGTAGCAGTCAGTGCTCTTAACCAGCCCTGTCACCAGTACTCTTTCTTTCTTTTCTTTCTTTCTTTCTTTCTTTCTTTCTTTCTTTCTTTCTTTCTTTCTTTCTTTCTTTCTTTCTTTCTTTCTTTCTTTCTTTCTTTCTTCCTTCCTTCCTTCCTTCCTTCCTTCCTTCCTTCCTTTCTTTCTTTCTTTCCTTTTCTTTCTTTCTTCTTTTTTTTTTTGGTTTTTTGAGACAGGGTTTCTCTGTGTAGCCCTGGCTGTCCTGGAACTCACTCTGTAGACCAGGCTAGCCTCGAACTCTAAAATCTGCCTGCCTCTGCTTCCCAAGTGCTGGGATTAAAGGCGTGCACTACCACCTCCTGGCTTCCAGTTCTTTCATCATGAAAACATGTTGGACTTTTTTCTCAGAAGTTTTTTCTAAATCTATTGAAATGATCATGTGATTTTTGTCTTCGATTCTGTCAATGTTATTTTTGACTTATGTTTATTGACTTATATATATTGAGCTAACCCTGCATTTCCAAGATAAAGCCAACTTGAAAATCATGAATGATCTTGTAATGTATCTGTCTATTCAGTATGCTAGTATATTATTAAGGATTTTTGCATCTAACTTCTTCAGCGATATTAGTCTACAGTTTAGGGGGGTTTTGTTGTTGTTGTTGTTGTTGTTGTTGTTGTTGTGCATTTACCTGGTTTTGGTGTTTTCAAGCTGCTAAGGCATGGAATCAATTAATAATCCTACCCAGCTCCAACGCCTATAATCTACAAGGACCAACAAGGCAAGATATTTGTAAGGGGGCAGTAAATGACACTTACGTGTTGGTGGTAATAAAAACCTAATTAGACTTAAGCCCAGTCAACTGGAGGGAAGTCATGAAATCTGGTAGTAGGAACCTACTACACTTCCTGGTACTAGTGATGTCATGGATTTTAGAAGATAATCTCCTAAACCGGGCGTGGTAGCGCACGCCTTTAATCCCAGCACTTGGGAGGCAGAGGCAGGTGGATTTCTGAGTTCGAGGCCAGCCTGGTCTACAGAGTGAGTTCCAGGACAGCCAGGGCTACACAGAGAAACCCTGTCTTGAAAAGAAAAGAAAAAAAAGAAAAAAAAAGAAGATAATCTCCTACCACCACTTTGCCACACCAGCATAACTCCTTGCTACATTCTCAACCATATCCTAACACCACAGATAAATAGCTACCATCCCTCATAAAAGAAATCTTGTCTCAGAAAGAAAGAAAAAAAGAAAGAGAGAGATAAAGGAGAGGGAGAGAAGAGGGAGGGAGGGAGGAAGGGAGGGAAGAAGGAAGAAGGAAGAAGGAAGGAAGGAAGGAAGGAAGGAAGGAAGGAAGGAAGGAAGGAAGGAAGATTGTGTTTGTGGCAAGCTGTGATAAAACTAGCCAGCACACTGTCCTAAATACCTCAAACAAGTGTATTCGTCTCTGTCTTAGGGTTTTATCACTATGAAGAGACACCATAACCAAGGCAACTCTTATAAAGAAAAACATTTAATTGGGGCTGGCTTACAGTTCAGAGGTTCAGTCCATTATCACCAGGGAGGAACACACGGCATTGTGCAGGCAGACATGGTGCTGCAGAAGGAACTGAGTTCTCCATCTTGATCTGCAGGTGAGAAGAAGACTCCTTCGACATTTCAATACATAAATTTTGGATCGCATGTGTACTCATTCTTTTGAAAAAAGATTTTATTTCTTTTAATGTACATGAGTGTTTTGTCTGCATGTATGTTTATTAACTTCTCTCTCTCTCTCTCTCTCTTTTTTTTTTTTTTTTTTTTTTTTTTTTTTTTTTTTTTTTGGTTTTTCGAGTCAGGGTTTCTCTGTATAGTCCTGGCTGTCCTGGAACTCACTCCGTAGACCAGGCTGGCTTCAAACTCAGAAATCTGCCTCCCAAGTGCTGAGATTAAAGGCGTGCACCACCAATGCCCGACTTGCATGTATGTTTATGTATACCGTACTCAGGAAGGCCACAAGGAATCCACTGGCACTGAAGTTACAGGAGGTTGGAAACCACCATGTGGGTACCGGGACGTGAACACAGGTCCTCTGGAAGAGGAGCCAGTGCTCTTAAATGCTGAGTCATCTCTCAAGCCACAAGATGTCACAATTTAAAAAGAAGACAGTAGACAAGATGTTTGGTTACTCTCAGCTCAAAGTCATGAAACACATGTGTAAAACATAAAAGTGATGGGCAGAGATGTCTCTGTGCATGCTCAGTTTGCACCATAGAGCTTTAAATGAAGATCCCTGCCCCCACTCGGCCAGGGAAATATGCTCTGAAGATTTTGAGGTGTTTCCGCACTTTCCACACTGGCTACACCATGTCTTCCCACCATCAGCCATCAGCTTTCCCAGCTTCCCCGGCTTCCCCAGCTTCCCCAGCACTTGCTTGTGTTTGTTTTTCTTTTCTTTTTTCTGTCATCCTAATGGACACGGAATGTGGTCGGTGGTGTTGATTTGTAGACCCTGCATGATTCGTGACTTTAGTTTTTGCGGTGGTTTGATTAGGCTTGGCCCAGGGAGTGGCACAATTAGGAGGTGTGGTCTTGTTGGAGTTTTAGGTGCGGCCTTGTTGGAGGAAGCATGTCACTAGGGACATACCCTTGTCTTAGCTGCCTGGTAGACAGTCTTCTCCTAGCTGCCTTCAGATGAAGATGTAGAACTCTCGGCTCCTCCAGTGCCATGCCTGCCTAGATGCTGCCATGCTCCCATCTTGATGATAATGGACTGAACCTCTGAACCTGAAAGCCAGTCCCAAATAAATGTTATCTTTCTAAGTGTTGCTTGGTCATAGTGTCTGTTCACAGCAGTAAAACCCTAACTAAGGCCACATTGTTTCGTGTGCTTAATGCCTATTCCTGTATCTTCTCTTGGGACTTAAAGGTTTTTCAGACAAGACAAGCTTCTAGGAGGCCTCAGTCTTAGTTAAGGTTTTTTTTATTACTGTGAAGAAATACCATGACCATAGCAACTCTTATAAATGAAAACATTTAATTAGGGCTGGCTTACAGGTTCAGAGGTTTAGTCCATTATCATCATGGTGGAAAACATGGCTGTGTACAGACAGACATGGTGCTGGAGAAGGAGCTGAGTGTAGAATCTCTTGTGTATTGTATGGATGCATCACCAGTCAATTGAAAGCCTACGGCCTATAGCTTAGAAGAGGAAATAGAAGGTGGAATATCAGGGAGGCTAAAAAAAAAAAAACCCTCTGGGATTAAGCTATAGGCAGGAAATCTGCCTGGGAAAATGAGAGGAAACAGATTCATGCTACTTAAACAAAGTAACCAACCATGTGGCAAAATATAGGTTAAAATAAGTAGGTTATCTGAAATTATGATTCCAGTTGGAGAAGAGCCTAGCTATATGGCCAAGGTATTTGTAAATATATTTTGAGTCTGAGTCTTATTTCTGGGAGCATGGGGATGGGAGAAGAGCCCAGGTTTAACTTTTACAGCTGAGAGTTATGCATCTTGACTCTCCGGAAGCAGAAGCGACTATGTGCTACACTGGGTATAGTCTGAGCATATGTGACCTCAAAACCCACCTCTACAGCGACACACTTCCTCCACCAAGACCAGGCCTCCTAAAAAGTCCCTCTCCCTGTGACCAAGCATTCAAACACATGAGTCTATGGGGGCCATACCTATTCAAGCATCTCAGCCACACTGTGACTTTGTGAGTCACGTAATCAGTGAGTTAAACTAATGAGAATAATATCAATAGTGTTGGGAAATAGGCCTTTTTAGGTGGTATAATCCCAGCACTTGGGAGGCAGAGGCAGGTAGAGGCTGGTTAGCCTAATCTGCCTAGTGAGTCCCAGGCCATTCAGGATTATAGAGATTTGGAAAGAAAATAACACAAAAATAGACGTGGGGAGGGGGAGGAATGGGGATAGATTATGTAAACAGATTGGAAACAGTGCTGGGTCCATAAAATTAAGAGGGCAAACAACAGTCATTTACACAGACGGCGTAAGACTGTTTTCACAGAAGGAAAAGGCAGGATAAAACTAGAGCTTAAACGTTTTCAAACCAGGTTAAGATTTTTTTTTTTTAAGAAGAACACGGGAGGCAGAAGAGTGAACTTTACAAAGACTGAAAAGATAAAAACTGAAAATAAAACCTGGGTGATAAAAAGGAAGTGGGGGGGGAGGTTTAAAGGGGGGAGATTTTTAAAAATCCACTAGCAGCAGCTGGAGAAAGATGAAAGAAGGTTTTTAGGCCAGGTCAGGCTTCTAACAAGTCTTAAAATAGGCAAGAAAAACCACAGGCACTGGCCTATGCAACTCCCTATCTGTGTCTCACACTCAGTGAGCAGGACACACCTCTACTTTTGAAGGCCTGGATAGAGTTTTCTAGAACACTGCTTCTAGGAACAAGCCCCTGGAAGCTACAGCCTCACTTCTCGTGTTTGATGGAACTCGTGTTTGATGGGACTGCAGAACCTCCGGTCCCACCCTGGTCTCAAGCCAACATCTGCCTTCTAACAAGATGAGGACCTGAGTATATTCTCAGAGAAGTGCTACTTTAGTGGGCATGGTGCCTGGCCCAGAATCAACTGGATTGGTCGCTCCCAGCGTCACTCAGCCTGTCATTACCACACTGAGCCCCTCCCACCCATGGCCGCCATTGTTCACGTACTTGCCCAGACCTGACATAAAAGGACAGTCTTTCAGGCCAGTGTAATGCTGCTTCAGGTATTCTTCATGGCCACCAGGCAGAAGAACCCCTTCTGCTCAAAGCACTTGGTGATCGGCGCCGCATGGTCTGTCTTCATGATAAGGAAGATGCACTCAAGGACAGCCGTGGTCTGAAAGCCCACGGGTCAGCCGGGTCTGAAATGAACGATGGGAAAAAAGAAATGAGAATTCTTTTGTTTGTTCGTTTGTTGTATGTTTTTCAAGACAGGGTCTCTCTATGGAGGCCTGGCTGTCCTAGAACTCTCTTTGTAAACTAGCCTGGCCTTGAACTCACAGAGATCCACCTGCCTCTGCCTCCCCTATGTGCTCTGATTAAAGATATATGCTCCCACTGCTCAGCAAGAATTCCTTTTTTTGTTTTTTTGTTTGTTTGTTTGTTTGTTTTTGTTGTTTTGTTTTTTGGATTTGGTTTTTTTGAGACAGGGTTTCTCTGTATAGCTGTGGCTGTCCTGGAACTCACTCCGTAGACCAGGCTAGCCTCGAACTCAGAAACCCGCCTGTCTCTGCCTCCCAGAGTGCTTGAATTACAGACATGTGCCACCACCGCTTGGCCAAGAATTCTTAAAAATATAGAAATTAAGGCTCGAGAAATGGCTTAACAGTTAAGAGTGCTTGCTACTCTTCCAGAAAGTTGGATTCACTTCACAGTACCCACATCAGTTGGTTCGCAGCCACCTGTGACTCCAGTTCCAGAGGATCTCGCACTCTTTTCTGGCCTCCTCAGATACCTTCATGCACATGGTGCACATAAACTCCTCCAGGATCCTGCTGTGTTCCCCTCCCCAAGAAAATCAACCAACCAGTCAACCAATCAACCAATCAAACATCTATCTACCTATCATCTATTGTATCCTACTAGTTATAAGTTGATTCTTTATCTGATCCATTTTTTCTTTTCTTTGTGCTAATTAGCCTTTTTATTTTATTTATTTTATATCATAGATCCCTTACTGGTCTTGTTTCTGTGTAGCTAAGACCAAGGAAAGAGGAAGTAGACCAGCTGGCTCCAAGAGGCTCATTTCTACAATATTCCACTTACACAGAGAACAGAAACGCTCAGAGTCAGTATTGCAATTAGATGTTGACAGCAAGGATGGAGCAGGGCTGTTGTGGAGTAGCGGTGTTGTTAAACCCTGCCCACAAACTGGGCGGCTGAAAGGATTTTGTTCTGCTTCAACCTAAGAAGAACTGGATGATCAAAAGCAGTTTGGGAAGGCCAGAACCTTCAGAGATGGAGGGAGGAGAGAGGTCAGGGTGTGGGAGTGACATTTTGCAACTGGGGTAAAGGGATTGTCTGTACTCTGCTAAGATTCCGGCAGCACATCTAGTCTGGAGGAAGTGGGCAACTTGCAACACCGAAGAGGAAGACTGGAGTGCTAAGTGCTCCGGGCAAGAGCAGGAGTTAGTTCACAAAGGCTTGCCCTTCGGGGAGATGACAGAACATTGCCTAATTTTTCTGCCAGTGTGCAGTGGTCCTTGGCCTCTTCCTAGAAGCTTGCCCATAATTCTTCCTTGATCCTTGCTTCTTGCTGAGAGAATCCTTGGAACTGGCATAGCATAGATCATTTTGTTCTTAAAGGCATAATCTAAGGTCCCAGAAAACAAGCAGCTGGTTCTCCTTGCTAGGCTGCATCATAGAGAGATTAATGGCTGTCCCAATAGGACAGCATCTTGTTTTGTTTTGTTTTGTTTTGTTTTGTTTTGTTTTGTTTTGTTTTGTTTGAGACAGTCTTACTAGTCCTGGCTGGCCTAGAATTTTCTATGTAGATGTATACCAGACTGGCCTTGAATGTACAGAGATCCAACTGTCTCTGCCTCTCTAGTACTGGGATTAAAGGCTTATGCCACCATGCCTAATTAAAGTTTTCAAAAATAAATATGTATTAAAAAGTGAGAGCCAGGCCTGCTGGCACATGCCTTTAATCCCAGCTCTCAGGAATCAGAGGCAGGCTGAACATTGAGGTCAAAGTCACCCTAGTCTCTACAATGAGACTCTGCCTGAATTTTTAAAAATGTTGACGATTCCATATATGTAGCTAATGGATGATGATGATACCCTCCCAGCCCACGAGTCCTCCCATCTCCCTCCTGTTCCTCCCTCTGACAGAGGCTGAGCGCTGCGCTGGTCTGGGGGTGTTAAATACTTAGGGGCTGGAGAGATGACTGCTTTTCCAGAGGACTGACATTTAGTTCGCAGCACTCACATGGGTGCTTACACTTCCAGGTCTGGGGAATCTGATGCCCTCTGCTAGCCTCTGCAGGTGCCAGGCACATGCAAGCACAGACACACATGCCAGCAAAACACCCAGACACATAACGTTTTTAAAACATAATCATAAATATTTAAGTTAAATTTTATTTTTAGTGTGTGTGTGCAGTCAGGCAAGCATGTTCATGGTATGTATGTGAATGGCTGTAAAAATATCGAATAAGAGCCTTTTTTATTAAATACTATAAAAATTGTGTTTAGGGCAAGAAATTAAAATCCTTTTATCTCACCCACCTTTTAAAACGTTTATGCAAATGTTTTCATCTCCCTCGGCCAGTGAAACCTTTGTTTCCACTAAGGACCACTGCTCCATTCCAGGAATTTGATGTCCTGGGGTAGCAGCCACCCCTTTCCCTTCCTCCATTTCCCAACCACCAATTCTTTTCTGACTAGCCAATGACTACAATTGTGAGGTCAGACCCCAGTCAATGGGAAAGAGACACAGCCACCACCTGCGTTAGAATAAAAACCAGAGGCACTTCCTGTCTCTGTGTTCACTCTTCTGAGCGAACCCTCTTGATTCAAAGTAGTGTCTGTGTGTCCAGACACTTCAGTTAGGATGGTGGTCTCATTCTTTGTCATCCCTAATTTCTTTCTCACAGTGCCCAATCCACAGTGTGTTTGTGGATGTCAAAGGTCAACTCTATGGAGTCAATTCTGTCCTTCCATCTTTTCATGGCTTCCAGGGACGCAACTCAGGTCATCCGGCTTGTGCAACAAGCACCTTTCTCTTAGCCATCTCACCAGCTCTACAAATAACTATTTAGAAGGCAGCTTTTCTATAGGCCTGTTGGGAATTTGATTTGTGCTTACATAGGAATTCACATGTCCACTGCGGGTCCCTGCCAACAGTTGGCTTTTTAACTGGTTAATAAAGAGCCAGCGGCCCATGGCTGGGCAGGGGAACAGAGGGGCACTTTGAGGATTCCTAGAGAAGAAACACAGGAGAGGAGAGGGAGAAGGAGAATCACCAGGGCAGAAGGAAGGAAGAGGTTACAAACACGAAAGCTGTGGAAGACAGAGAACCAACCATGTAAGAGTCAGGGAAACGCAGCCCCAGAGGCCATTCCCCCATTCGGGTCTGGGGTGGCAGAGATTAAGAGGGAAGTGTGTATTAGCCACGTGGAGGTTCAGGAGTGGCCCAGTCATTGAGCTAGCTAAGGCATATTTAAATATAAAGTCAGTGTGTGTGTGTGTGTGTGTGTGTGTGTGTGTGTGTGTGTGTTTCTGTCCAAGATCCAGAGCATCTGGGGCAGGCAGCAAGCATGCGGACCCGCTGGGAGCTCAGAGAGGTTTAAAGACTTAACATGTCATATGCCCATCAGGCAAACAGCAGTAGCAGATCTCCTTTAAGGCCTCTGACCTCCCCAGCCACAGGCTTTTGACTGGGCTTACACATGAGATAGGCCTCCCTTCAAGCTGGCCCCAAATCCAGCTAGAAAGTAGATGATTACCCTCTCTTGTCTTTTCATTTCTGTTGCTCTAACAAAATATTGTGACAACTGAAGGGAGGAAGGGGTTTATTTTGCTTCTAATTCCAGGTTATAGTCTATCACTGACGGGAGGTCCAGGCTAAGGCGGCTGGTCACACCCAGTGATTCACTGGAGTACTTCCTTCCTTTGCTGCTTCTCAGCTTTCTTCACTCTTACCCAGTTCAGGAGCCAGCTCATGACATGGCTGTCACCAGCTGAGGATGGGCTTTTCCCATTTCAATTAACAACAGCCCCTCCCAGACACACCCACAAGCCAACCTGACTTATATATTCCTTATCGAAATACCCCGTCTCAATCTTTAGGTTGTATGAGGTTGACAATAGAAAGTAACCTCCAGGTCCAGAGAGATGGATCGGTGGTTAAGAGCACTTGTTGCTCCTGCAGAGGACCCACTTCGGTTCTCAGCACCTAGATGGCAGCTCACGACTACCCACAACTCTAGTTTCAGGTGCTCCAATGCCCTCTTCTTGCCTTAACAGTCAGGTGTGTGGCACAGATACATGTAAGTAAAGTATTCATACACATAAATAAATACAATTGTGTGGCACAGATACATGTAAGTAAAGTATTCATACACATAAATAAATACAATTTTAAAAATTCCTAACCTCCTAAGTACCAGCGGGCACATCTTGCTTCCCCAGTCAGTATGATAGCATGCAGGGTCTACCACTAAGGAGGATCACCAATGCCTTTTATCCCCCAGCACCTTCTGGCATTAAGAATATTAGCCCACGGACTGGAGAGATGGCTCAGCAGTTAAGAGCACTGACTGTTCTTCTGAAGGTCCTGAGTTCAAATCCCACAACCACATGGTGGCTCACAACCATCCATAATGAGATCTGATGCCCTCTTCTGGTGTGCCTGAAGACAGCTAAAGTGTACTTACATTTGTTTATTAATAAATAAATAAATAAATAAATAAATAAATAAATCTAGAAGAAGAGGAAGAGGAAGAAGAGGAAGAGGAAGGAGGGGAAGAGGAAGAAGAGGAAGAAGAAGAGGAAGAAGAAGAGGAAGAAGAAGAGGAAGAAGAAGAGGAAGAAGAAGAAGAAGAAGAAGAAGAAGAAGAAGAAGAAGAAGAAGAAGAAGAAGAAGAAGAAGAAGAGGAGGAAGAGGAAGAAGGAGGAGGAGGAGGAGGAAGAGGAGGAGGAGAAGAGCCTATGGGGAGAAACCTTCCAGCTCCGTTTCTCTGTGTCTCGCAGCTAATGCGAGTGATATCTTCTAATTTCGGTGAACAACAACTAGCGAAGCCTCTGGAATCTCTCTGATCAAATTCATAGGGAAGGGTCCCACATCATTTCCTAGTTCTTGTGAATGGAACAGCAGTGACCGTGGATGTGCAGGTATCTCTGTCGTGGGTCATGGAATCCGATCTAGTCGGGTTCTCTGTTGCTATGATAAAGCACTAACCAACACCAGCCTGGGTAGACAAGGGTTTGTTTTAGCTTACAAACTGCAGTTCGCCCTTGAGGAAGGTCAGAGCAGCAGCTCAAGGCAGAAGCTGAAACCACGGAGAAACACTTCACACTGGCTTGCCTCCCTCTGCTTTACTCGGCTTTCTTACTCACAGCACCAGCCTAAGAGCGAGCAGGTCAATTTGAGGGAGTCGATTTCTCAACTGAGCCTCCCTTCCCAGGCATAGCTAGGTTTGTGGCCAGTTAACAAAACTAACCTTTATGTATATGTCCAGGTGTCTATCAGCAGTGAACAGGGGTTTTCGTCGAATCATACCCGCAGAATCATTGAGTGCTATTTATTTAGATAAGGATCTCTCTGTGTAGCCATGGACGTCCTGAAACTCTATGGAGACCAGGCTAGCTCTGCGTCCCAGGTGTTAGGATTACACATGCCTTGCCTCCATTTTCTTGGCAGCCGTTCTGACAGAGAACAGAATCTCAAAAGAGTTTTAATTTGAATTTCTCTATTGGCTGACAGTGTGGAACACTTTAAAAACGTTTGTTCATCCTTTGCAACCCTTGTTTTGTGGGCTCTGTGTTCAAATTCAAAGCCTAGCTTTCCCCCCTTTCCTTCTCTCTCTCTCTCTCTCTCTCTCTCTCTCTCTCCCTCCCTCCCCCATCTCCCTCCCCCCTCCCTCTCTTTCTCTTTCTCTCTTTCCTTTCCTTTTTCTTTCTTTCTTTCTTTCTTTCTTTCTTTCTTTCTTTCTTTCTTTCTTTCTTTCTTTCTTTCTTTCTTTTTTCTTTCTTTCTTTCTTTCTTTCTTTCTTTTTTCTTTCTTTCTTTCTCTCTTTCTTTCTTTCTTTCTTTCTTTCTTTCTTTCTTTCTTTCTTTCTTTCAAGCAACAACAAACAATAAAATCTCACTGGCCAGCCTACTTGCCGTGTAGACCAGTCTAGCCTCAAATTTCTGGACATCTGCTTGCCTCTGCGTCCTGAGTTCTGGGATTAATGACATAAGCCATCCCTCCCAACCATAGGTACCTCCCATTTTTTTGAAGTCGTATGCTTCTGTTTCTATCTATTAATTCTTTGTCAGATATACAGCTGGTGAATCTTTTCTTGCATTCTTTAGGCTGCTGATTCAATTGACTAACCATTGCCTTTGCTGTACAGATCATTTTTAGGTTCCCGAGGTCGTCTTTGTCAATTACTGGCCTTGCTTCCTGAGCCACCAGAGTCCTGGTTACAAAGTCCTTCCCTGTGCCTACTTCTTGCAATGTACTCACCCCCTAGTTTGTCTGCTAGCATCTTCAGAGTTTTAGGTTTTGTGTTGAGGTCTGCGATCCATTTGGAGATGATTTTTGTGAAGAGTGAGAGATAAGTGTCTAGTTGCACTCTTCCACATGCCCATATCTGGTTTTCCTGGCACCATTTGTTGAAGCATCCGTCTTTTATCTTTTGTTGTTGTTGTTGTTGTTGTTGTTGTCGTCATCTTCACATTGTCGTTATCATCATCCTAACTATCATCATCACCACCATCTGGCATTTCCGTGAAAAATCAAGTAGCTGGATAGTGCGGACTTACAGCTGTGTCCTCAACTCTATTCCATTGATCTATTGTGCTAGTCCCGTGGCTGTTTTGTATTACCAAGCCTGATTTCAACTCTAGAGCCATAACAGTCAAACAGCAATCGGAATACCTCTGGCACTAGTCTTTTTTACACAGGAAGAAGCAGGCTTCCTGGGGTCTTTTTCACATCCATAGGACTTTCAAGATTGTTCTTTCTAGCTCTGTGAAGAATGGCCTAGAATTCTGGTTGGGCATATATGGAATCTGTAGCTTCCTACAGGGAGGACGGAGACTTTCCCAGCGTTGCTTCCTCTGACGCACAAGCATGGAGGTCTTCTCATCTTTTAGACTCTTTTCAAGTTCTTCAATGTTTTAAAGGTTTTATTGTAAAGTCTTTCACTTCTTTGGTTAGTCTTTTTCCAAGATTTTTCTTTCCTCCAAGGTATTTTTTTTTTTTTGAGGCTCTTGAGAATGGGATTGTTTCCCTAATTTTTTTGTCAGTACATTTGTGATTGACATATGGAAAGACAATTAACCTTTAGGAGTTATTTATGAACACTACAAGTTCATCAGCTCTGGGGATTCTCTTGGGGTCCTTTACATATAGAACTGTGTGATCAGGATATTTTGACTTCTTTTCCTATTCATATCACTTTATTTCCTTCTTTTGTCTTATTGCACTAGCTAAGTCTTTAAGCACTGTGTTTAGTAGGAGCAGAGAGAGTGAACACCGTGTTAAGCTCTTTATTTTAGTGAGAATGCTTAGAGTTTTTCTGGTTAGTGTGAGGTTGGCTGAACAGTCTTTGGTGTGCAGCTCTTGTCTTGCTGTAATACAGTTCCTCCTTTCTTTGCCTCTTCAGGTGTTTATCTGGAAAGACACTGGCTTTTGTCAAAGTGCCTTTCTGCATCTATTGTTATTGAAATGATTGTGTGATTTCTGTTCTTTCTAAACCACCAAGGTGTCAACAATTGATGTGAGTGCACTGATTGGAAAAGAAGGGGATCTTGTAACTTGGGGTGGAGATGTGTGGGAGGAGCCCCTAGGAGCCTGAGGACCCCAAACTCTCAGATTCTAATGGGCTTATTTTGCCAGAGGAAATCTCTTTATTCTTAACAGGGCGTGTATCCCAATCCTGCCCTTCAGTATTCCTCTCTGCCCTTGCCTGAGGGAATTAATCCTCATTAGCTGGAACTGCAGTGCTTTCTCCGGAAGGAGATACCAAGCAGCTCGATGCTGGTGTCTCTTAGTGTCCAGCTATGTTTGCCTGTAGATCTTTCACCAGACTCAAGACTAAGCAGGCCCTACAGCCACACTGAAACTATGGTCTGTGAGGAGGGACACCAGGGTTCACTCTCCCTAGATATTGCTTTGTTTGTTCTGTCTGTCTGTCTCTCTGTGTCTGTCTGTCTGTCTGTCTTTCAAGATTTACTTTACCATTTTGTTTTGTTTTCGAGACAGGGTTTCTCTGTGTAGCCCTGGCTGTCCTGGAACTCACTCTGTAGACCAGGCTGGCCTCGAACTCAGAAATCCGCCTGCCTCTGCCTCCCAAGTGCTGGGATTACAGGCGTGTGCCACCACTGCCCGGCGTCTTACTTTACTTTTAATTACTTGTATATGTGTATCTGCACAGGGATTTATGCCCTGAATGCAGATACTTGAAGAGGTCAGAGCAGAGGGCCAGACGCCCATGAGCTGGACTTGAGGATGTAAGGAATCTGATGTGGGTGCTGGGAACTGAATGGGTTCTCGGCAAGAACAGTCAGAGCTCTTAACAGCGGAACCACCTCTCCTGTCTCTTTCTTTCTTTTTAATTTATTGCATATTTATTTTATGGGTGGGAGGCACAATGAGCCCCAGTGTGTGTTTGTTGATTAGAGGATAATTTGCTGGGGATAGTTCTCTCCTCTCACAATTTGAGTGCCTGAGATCAAACTCAGGTTATCAGGCTTGGAGGGGGCCACTTTTACCCAACTTGCCAGACCCTTTTTCTTATTTATTTGTTTGTTTGCTTGTTTGTTGTTTTGTTTGCCTTGTTTTGGAAACAGGGTCTTGCCATTTACTTTTGTCTGGCCTACAACTTACTATGTAGACCAGGCTGGCCTCCAACTCATCGAGATCCACCTGACTCTACCTCCTGGGTGCTGGGATTAAAAGCATGCAGCACCACATTTTTTTAATGTGTGTGGATGTTATGTCTGCATGGTAAGTCTGCTCAGTGTGTGTGTGCTTGATGCCCCCATGGACCAGAAGAGGACATTAGACTCCCTGGAACTGAAGTTACAGATTTTGTTAGCCACTATGTAGGTGCTGGGAATCAAACTCAAGTCCTCCGCAAGAGCAGCGAGTACTGCTGTTCATCGTCTCTTTAGGCTCTTAATTCATTTTTTCCCCTTTCTTTTTCGAGACAGGGTTTCTCTGTGTAGCTCTGGCTGTCCTGGAACTCACTCTGTAGACCAGGCTGGCCTCAAACTCAGAAATCCTCCTGCCTCCGCCTCCCAAGTGCTGGGATTACAGGCATGTGCCACCGCTGCCTGCCTTAATTCCTTTTCCTATTGCAGCGATAATCTATGTAGTTCTTAAGCCTGTGGAACTACCTTGCAGGTAGAATGTAGAATGTAGAAAAATGTAGCACTTGAGGCTAGAAAAAAAACAATGAAAGCAAAGCTTAATGGGCCAGTCTCATAAGAGTTTGGACAGTGGAAGCTCAGATTATGAAATTTCAGGGGGGGGGGGCAGGGACTTTTATCAGGAACTAGCCTGGGGTCATTTATGCACCATGTTGGCCAGGAATCTGGCTTCTTTCTGCCCTTGTTCTAGGAACTTGACTGCAGCTTAAAATTGAACTTAAAGATAACAATTCCTGTTGGAGAGGGAGAAATTTCAGGACAGGAGAACATTCTGCCTGGTGCTGAGAAAGTAGCTGCAATTATTAAAGAGACCAGCATCACTGAAGAGCGTCACTGGGACAACAGCCAGGTGTCTCATGGGCAAAATCATATCCAACTAGGGCTGCCCTTGTAAAAATCCAAATCCATTTAAAGGAAAGGCACTTACCCTGAAGGTATTTTAAAGTTCCGATTCCCTTTGCCTTTTCTCTCACTCAAAACAAAAGCATCACTAGCTCCAGCCAGTGCATCAGCCATTCAAACAAAGGGAAGAAAAAAGAAAGATGTTACAGAGAAGAAGGGATAGCTCCTGTGTGAGGAGGTAAAGCATTTAAAAATCGATGGAAGGGAGCAGCTTCTCACTCACTGGGCAGATTCACCCTTGGCTACACATACAACAGCACAACACCACATTTAATGTGATCTCCAATAACACTGCAATGCTGTCAGCAAGGGAAAGGCCCTGGAACACCTGTGCACCCCTGTCCTCTAAGAACCCTCATACTTTCACCTCTGATCTTCTTGTTGCTGCTTCCAAAGCAAACTTCTATGTGTCACTCTCCAAAATGAATTCAAGTCTATTCTTTTGTTTTGAGAAGTCCTAACTTCTAGTACCTTAAAAAGGGACTGAGCTTGGAGGCCAAGACTTCATAGAGGCAACCGGGAAGGAGGACGGAGCTTAGAACTGCCGAGCTCAGAACAAGAACATTCGAGGAGAAACATACAGTGGAGATCCAATGAAAACACAGAGGGGGGGGGGGAAGGGGGAGGGGGAGGGAGAGTGGGAGGGAGAGTGGGAGAGAGGGAGAGAGGGAGAGAGGGAGGCCTCAGGGGAAGGGAGCCTTATGGATCCCTTGTCCCTTGTACTCAGACTTCCGGGGAGTGGGGATAAGTTGCTATTGTTTTAGATACTCTGTCTATTTGCTTGTTTTGGCAGCTCAAAAAAAAAAAAAAAAAAAAAAAAAAAAAAACCCAACTCGTGTACTTGTCCTGATTCAGAAAACTCGTGCACTCATCCTGATTCAGAAAACTTGTGCACTCGTCCTGATTCAGAAAACTAGTACACTCATCTTGATTCAGAAAACAAGCCACATTTCATTACTAAACCTACAAATCTCTGAACAACAGATGTGACAGACTTGGTGTCCGCTGCTGGAGACTCATTGTTCCAGAAGATTGGAAGGTTACAGAATTCCCATTTCGACAGACATGGAAACTGGATCAACAGAGTTATTGCTTCAAGATAAGTCTAGTGTTGGAAGGAAAATTGGTCATCAATAACTATTAACTTTAATGATGGTCACATAAGTTAAAATTTCATCTCAGAAAGTCTAGTGACTTCTGCCTCCTTCCCTTCCCAACTGACCTGCCTCTCACGGAAACAATTCTTAAGCTCTTTATAGACTTGGGCAAGACTGCACAAATCACCCAGGTCATTAGATCTGGATTTAGATGCTGAGGCTAAGGGCTGAACTATAGCAACACATGCAATTACCTGCTGTTTATTGCTGAAGGATTATAAATCTCTAAGCTATTGCACTGTTTCCATCAAGATGTCAAAGCTGTGAAGAGAAGTGGGGAAAGCCAATTGGCTTCTCTCCGTGGAAGGCAGCTGGTATTCCGTCAAGAAAATTAGCTAGTTCTTCGAGTTGGCAGCAAAGAGAGAATGGCAGACTTAAATGAGCTAGTCTGGAAGTGAGGAGGGGGAAAAGAAAAGGGTTTGAAGAGACTCCATTGTGATGAAGGGACACTGACAGGCCCCTCGATGTTCACTGTGCCTTCCATAACGACACCACGACAACCACGTGGCTTCATGAACAGTAATGACCTTTCCTCAGCATTCTGGAAGTCCAAAGGTTTCAAAGGACTGGTGTCTTGTGAGGTCACATAAGTTAAAATTTCATCTCAGAAAATCTAGTGACTTCTGCCTCCTTTCCTTCCCAACTGATCTGCCTCTCACAGAAACAATTCTTAAGCTCTTTATAGACTTGGACAGTTTGTAGGTGGCCATTGTCTTGCCGTGTCCCCACATGGTTTTTCTCTGTGTGCCTGGATCTGTGACGTCTCTGTGTACCTGCATCCTGGATGTTTCCGTGTGCCTGCATTCTTGATGTCTCTGTGTGCCTGAGTCTCTGATGTCTCTGTGTGTTCCCAATATCCTTTTTGTATAAGAGCTCCAGTCAGACTGCTGTAAGGAGGCATCTTAAGAAATTCATTTAAATGTACTTTCCTTGAAGTCCCAATACAGTACTATTGGGTTTGGTTAGGGCTGCCAGGGAATTTTTGAGGGATAAGAACTCAATCCCTAGGACTGTCTAGTATATTCCTTGTCCAGCTGCTGGAACGATTGACTGTTGGTGACGCTGCTGTTCGTGTCCTCAATGTTCTTGGCCAGCCAGGGCTGTCTTTCTAGTAGCTCACGAACAATGCAGCCTCGTGCAGCGATCTTGTCTCCAGATGAGCCAGATCCTCGGATGTTCTCCGAGCGCCTCAGCTCACTGTGGGTTGGACTAAGAACAGCTCCTGGGTGAAAGGCACGTCTTTGTTCAGCTTCTTGTCCACCACCTTTGGCTTCCTTTCTCCTCTCCTTTATTGAGGTACTAGCTCAATAAATCCAATTGTGCACACCTACATCCTATCTCAGCCTAGGTGTCTTTGCCTGGCCTGGTGGTATTGGCTTGTAATCCCAGTACTTGGAAAGCTAAGACAGAAGGATCATGCGTTCAAGGCCTGCCTGGAATGCAAAGAGATTTCAGACTCAGAATGGACAACTTACTTAGAATGAGAACATTACTTAGTTTTTTGGTTTTTGGGTTTTGGTTAGCTTATTTATTTTATGTGTATAAGTGTTTTCCTTGCATGAATATCTGTGTGTAATGTGTGTGTGGTGCCCTTGAAAATGTTGGATCCTCTGGAATTGGAGTTACAGACAGTTGTGCACCACAAAGTCAGGACTGGAAATCAAGCCTGAAGCTTCAGCAAGAACAAGTACTCATAACAGCTTAGCCATCTCTCCAGCTCCCTTTAAAGATTAAAAAATGTTATTTATCTTTATTTATGAGTATGTATATATGGAACAGTAGGTACCTGTGGAGTCCAGAGGCAGATGCTCTGGGTTCTCTGTCTCCTGCCTCTGCCTCCTGAGTACTGGGATTAAAGGCTGCTCTAGGCTTGGCTACAACAAGCACTCCTTAACCACAGAACCATCCTTCAAGAATGAAAAAAAAAAAAAAAAAGCCAGGCGTTGGTAGCACACGCCTTTAATCCCAGCACTTGGGAAGCAGTAGACAGGCCTGGTCTACAGAGTGAGTTTCAGAATAGCCAAGGCTACACAGAGAAACCCTGTCTTGAAAAAAACCAAAAAAGAAAAAAGAAAAAAAAAAAGAAAGGCTGGGGCTATAATCCATAGAGAAATCATTTGTCTAATTTAGGATAAGATTTAATCCCTCAGCAAAGCACACACACACACACACACACACACACACACGGGGGGGGGGGGAGGGAGATGGGGAGAGAGAGAATCCTTTTTAAGATTATCCAAGTTTATTTTATTTTTAAAATAAAATTGCTTTATTGTAATTAGTTCACAAATAAAACATTACATAACTGGTTTAAGGCAGCCACTCAGACCCTGGCCCCGCCCTAAGTTCTGCATATCTCAGTGAACTCTGCAGTTTGAGTGGACATTCCAAAGCCATGCAGCTTTGCTTAGGGTTTTATACTTTTTACTATCAATTATAGTTTTTATTCACTTATTTCAGTAATTAGATGACATCTATGTTTATTTTAATAACTGAATTATTTTAATTGTTATTTATCTTAATAAATAATTTATTGCTACTTCAATACTCAGAAAGTTGAATTCACTAACCAATTAAAAACAAGGAAAAAGCAACGACACGGCTGCTCTGTGACCCGTTCTCCTTTGCTCTCTGTTACTGTGATACAACATGGACCAAAAGCACCTGGGGGAATGAAGGGTTTCTTTTTCTCTCAGATTACAGTCCATCATCAAGGGAAGCGTGTCAGAGGATCCAGTCAGGACCCTGGAGGCAGGAGCTGAAGCACAGATGTGACAGTTACTGGCTTCCTCCAGGCTCATGTTTACCTAACTTTCTTATATAGCCCAGACCCACCTGCTATGGGATGGCACTGCCCACAGTGAACTGGGCTCTCTTATGTCAGTCAGCAATTAAGAAAATGCCCCACAGCATTCCACAGGTCAATCTAATGGAGGCAGCTTCTCATCTGAGGTCTCTCTTCCCAGGTCCATCAAGCTGACCACGTGATTAGCCATCGCACGGCCTCTTCTGTGTCTCACATGTTCCTTCGCCTGCACTCTGTTCCTCCTGTCTTCCAATATGACTCTCTCTTGCTCTCCTTTCTAAATTGTAGACGACATTTGTAGTCTTCATTAGTCATGGCTCTCTAGAGGGACAGAATGATAGGATGAATGTACGGTAAAGGGGATACCGTTAGAGCAGTCCACCAATGCCCAGATTGAGTGGGACAGGCTGACATCTAGCAGTTGCTCAATCCACAAAGCTGGCTGTCTCAGCAGCCCCAATCTGGTGCTGAAGGCCTGAGCTTTCCTGGAGAGCTTCTTGTCTCCTATGTGTGCTGGAAATCCAAAGAAACTAGTCCTAATAGCAGTGAACTAATAGTGCAGCAGCAGGTAGATGACCTTGCCAACAAAAGTGAAGACAAGCAAGCAAAGAGCAAAGTTTCCTCCTTCCATGTTGCTTTATCTGGGTGGCTACCAGAAGTGCCTCCCACATTTACACTGAGTCTCTTACTTCAAATAATCTGAAGTTCCCATGGACTTGCCTTTTAGTTAGTTCAAGATCCAGTCAGGTTGACAACCCAGATTAGGTATCATACCTTACACTTATGCCTGTATATGTATATACAAGGATACATTGTAACCTATATATGTATATACATGTATAAAGAGATAGAGATAGATAGATAGATAGATAGATAGATAGATGATAGATAGATAGATAGATAGATAGATAGATAGATAGATAAACATATGTATATAACCTGAGGGAAAATATTCAATGTATTTTTTCTGTTTGGTTGCATCACTTAATATTATAATTCCCAAGACCACATTTTCATGATTATATTTTATATACATGTCACATTTTGATTATTTATTCATGTGCTGATGGACATCTAACTTGGTTCCATTTCCTTGCCATTGTAAATAGAACAGTAATAAGCATGGTTGTACACATATTTTTGTGGTAGAATTTGTAGTTCTTTAGGTATGTGTCCAACAGTAGTATAGCTGAATCATATAGTAGTTCCAGTTTCAATTTTTGAAGATTCTCTAAACAGATTTCTGTAATATATGGGCATATTAAATGGATATTTATGAATAATATTTGGATATCAGTTGCTGTACACCAACCAGCAACTAATAAGGGTTCCTTTTCTTCCACATCCTCTCCAACATTTTCAATCTTTTTCTTTAATTTTTTTAAGATAAGATTTCTTTTATTAGGGATGGTAGCTATTTATCTGTGGTGTTAGGATAAGATGTAGCAAGGAGTCATGCTGGTGTGGCAAAGTGGTGGTAGGAGTTTATCTTCTAGGATCCATGATATCACTAGCACCAGGAAGTATGCCTAGGTTCTTACTACTAGATTTCACGACTTCCCTCCTGTGGACTGGGCTTAAGTCTAATTAGATTTCTATTACCACCAATATGTGAGTGTCACTTACTGCCTCCTTACAAATATCTTGTCATGCTGGTCCTTGTTGTAGTTTATAGGTGTTGGAGCTAGGTAGGATTATTAATTGATTCCATGCCTTGGCAGCTTGCAAACACTGAAAACAAGTAAATGCACGTCAAAAAACCTAAACTGTAGACCAATATCCCTGATGAAGAAAGATGCAAAAATCTTTCTAATTTCTAGTCACTTTAATAATATAGTAGCATACTAAATACAAACACATTACAAGAAGATCATTAACCATTATCAAATTGGCTTTATCTGTGAAACACAGGGTTAGTTCGACATATATAAATCAATAAACAAAACAAATCATATTAATGGACCTAAAGACAAATTTATATGATCATCTCAAATTTAGAAAAAACCTCTGAGAAATTCCAACATGTTTTCATGATAAAAGTCCT
The DNA here is from genome assembly GCF_947179515.1 of Apodemus sylvaticus. Lineage (NCBI taxonomy): Eukaryota > Metazoa > Chordata > Mammalia > Rodentia > Muridae > Apodemus > Apodemus sylvaticus. The sequence goes on from NC_067476.1 coordinate 114,976,822, forward strand.
GGAGACAGTAGGACTGGAGGGAACACACCAAAACATGGCAAAGGTTGTATTTGACCGATCCAGTCAACACCCTAAATGGAGGAATACTTGAAGCAACCACTGAAATCAGGAATGAGACAGGGCTGCCCACCATCCCCAGTGCTTTTCAATTTAGCCCAGGTAGCACTAGCTAGAGCAATATAGCAAAAGAAGGGAAGTGAAAGAATCCAAATGGGAAAAGAAGAAGTGTTTGCAGATGATATGATAGTTTACATCAGAGATACCAAGAGTTCCACCAGAAAACTTCTAGGAAAAAATCAGCAAGTTCAGCAAAGTGGCAGGGCATAAAATCAATGCTCAAATCAGTAGCCTTTCTATAGACAAACAACAGACACCGAGAAAGAGATGACTGCAACACTCCCAGTTATAATAACACCAAAGAAAATGAAATAGCTTGAGATAACACTTACACAAGAAGGTGAAAGACACCTGCAATGAAAAATTCAAATATATGAAGAAAGAAATGGAGAAAGACACTAGAAAATGGAAAGACATCCCATGTTCATGGTTCAGTAGAATTAATATTGCAAAAATGTCTATCACACCAAAGGCAATTTACATATTCAGTGCGATCCCAATCATAATATTCACAGTATTCTTCATAGAAATAGAAAGAAAAGACATCCTTAAATTCATATGGTAACTGAAAAACCCCTAGATAGCCAAGGAAATCCTGAGCAAAAGGAATAATACTTCACTCTCTGGAGACTAAGCACTCAGATATTTGAGCCTGTGGGGAGTATTCTTATTCCAATCACCTCAGAAGTTCTGCCACCTGTGCTGACAACGCTCTCCACAAGAATTGCACACTATGGGCTGGAGATATGGCTCAGCAGTTAAGAGCACCAACTGCTCTTCCAAAAGTCCTGAGTTCAAATCCCAGCAAGCACATGGTGGCTCACAACCTTCCAAAATAAGATCTGAAGCCCTCTGATATGTCTGAAGACAGCTACAGTATAGTTACAGATAATAAATAACTCAATTTTAAAAATCCACAAGCTAGCCGGGCGGTGGTGGCGTACGCCTGTAATCCCAGCACTCTGGGAGGCAGAGGCAGGCGGATTTCTGAGTTCGAGGCCATCCTGGTCTACAGAGTGAGTTCCAGGACAGCCAGGGCTATATAGAGAAACCCTGTCTCGAAAAAACCAAATCCAAAAAACCAAAAAAAAAAAAAAACAAAACAAAACTACAAGCTAACAAAAATCTTAGTGTCAAGCATAAGCAATCTCATTTTGAGTCATTGGTCAGAAAAGTCCAAGTAACTCCCAAGATGATATATAGACCACGGCCATTGCCTTTGGATTCCTCTCAGAGGTTGAAGGTCAGCCCCCATTGTGAATACACGGAGACTTGGGGCACAAGACTGACTATTGGCGCCAGATCCCAGCTGAATTGTCCAGCTTCTACCTGTGTCCCTGCTCTTTAAGAATGCTTTGGCTATTTGTGGTCTTTTATGGTTCCACGTAAACTACTGTGTTGTTTTTTTTTTAATTTGTGGAATATGACATTGGAATTTTGATAATGTAGCATTAATTTTTGGTAATATGGTCATTTCCAAATGTTAATTCTACAAATTCAGAAACAGGGAAGGTCTTTCTATCATCGAATGTCTTTGTTTGTTTGTTTGTTTGTTTGTTTGTTTGTTTGAGACAGGGTTTCTCTGTGTAGCCCTGGCTGTCCTGGAACTCACCCTGTAGACCAGGCTGGCCTCAAATTCAGAAATCCGCCTGCCTCTGCCTCCCAAGTGCTTTTCAGTGTTTTTACCTTTTCACCTGTATTAGAGCTTGTGTTAGTCAGGGTTCCCCTGAGTCACAGAACTAGTGGACTCTATCGGTCTCTCTCCATATGTGTGTGTGTTCAAAATTAATCTACAGATTTAATGAAACAACCATCAAAATTCCAATGTCATTTTTCACAGATCTAAGTTAGTGTAACGACTTACAGACTACAGTCCAGCTAATACAACAATGGCTATCTATGAACAGAAAGTCCAAGAATCTAGTAGTTTCTCAGTCTTGTGCTCGGTCCCACAAGGGTAGCTCTCTCATCTGGGTGTCTCAGTCTTCTATATATGCTGGCATCCTGAAGACGTAGGCTCCAATATCAATGCAGGAATGGATGGGCTTGCAAGGGGAGGGCAAGCTGGCAAAGACCAAGTGCTTCCTTCTTCCATGTTCTTATACAGGCTTCCAGCAAAAGATGTGGTCAAGATTAAAGGCATAACTTCCCACCTGAAGATCCAGAACAGGACCAAAGGCATGTGTCTCCCTGCCTCAAGATCTGAATCAAAGGTGTGTTGTCCTACCTCCAAGGTCTGTATTAGAAGGGGATTCACCCACTTCAAACCAAGGAGAAAATCTTTCCCAGGTATGCCCTCTATTTCTGGATTGTAGTTCATTCCAGATATAATAAGCCATCAGATAGGTCTCTGTTTGGCTTAGGATTATTCCTAGTACTTTTCTGGGAGCTATTATGAGTGAGATTATTCTATTTTCAACCCTAGAATCTAGACATACAAAGTGAAAAGTTACTCTAGGATCATATTTTTTCATCTTATGTTCTGTATGCTACAGAGGAATGGCTATGGTAGCCAAATATTTGGTTTTGAATGAGTCAGTTTATTATGTATACAGCAAGCTAAAGTAAAAGAATAAATAGCAAATTATAGATGATAGGTAGATAGATAAATAGCCAAACATCACCAAATGGGGTGTTCAAACATCCAGCAGAAGTAACTTGGGGAAGCCCTGTTTAGGCTATCAGCTAGAGTTCCTGATCCTGGTAGAACCTTGTCTCAGAAGACTTGTGTCATCTCAGCTGAGGCTTATGAGTAAAAGAATAAATAGCAAGAGATAGAGATGACATCGTCAAACTAGGTGCTCACAACATCTAGTAAAAACCTACCAGGAAAACTGATGCAGTCAGCTGCCGCTTTCTCTCCCAAGCTGAGATTCCCATTCACAGAGCGAGCTCTTTCAGATCACGGGGTAAACAACAGTAATGTCTGTAGGAAATAGCTCACTTTCTAGCTATTCTCAAGGACATGGTGTTTTTACTCTTAGGCTGTCTTGCTGTTCCTTTACCTTTGTCACAGTTGGCAAGGTCATCCTACCTGCAGCTGAAAGACCATGGGGCACACTTTGAGACAAACTTGCTTGGGTTTGAAATGAGACACAGCACAGCCTTGCTTCCAGAGTGATCTTCTCAGTGCACTCAAATAGCACATGGCAGTTTACCAAGATAGTGCACATTACACTCTGTCTTTGAAATGGTCCTTGAATCTGTAAACGGTCCTTGAATCTGTTCCTACAACAGGGTCTCAGGGCATCAAAAAGTTTCTCCCAGGCAAAAGCTCATCACAGAATTCTTTTCTTTGCTTCAGTTTCTCAAGAGTGCCTTTTTGTAATGCTGTCAAGAATATAGTTTATTCTGGCTTAAAACATTTACTATGTTAATCTATTTTCTGTTTCTGTAACAAAAGACTTAGGTGATAGTTAATACTGTCAACCTGACAAGACCTAGAAGAGTGGTTCTCAGCCTTCCTAATGTTACAACCCTTTAATACAGTTCTTCATGCTGTGGTGACCCCCAATCAATCATAAAATTGTTTACGTTGCTACTTCATAACTATAATTTTGCTATGTAATAATATGACTCATAATGTAAATATGTGATATGCAGGATGGTCTTGGGTGACCTCAGTGAAAGGGCTGTTCAACCCCCAAAGAAGTCATGACTCACAGGTTGAGAAACACTGACCTAGAATCATCTAGAAGGCAAGCCGTTGAGGATGCTGAAGAGGGACTGTGTAGATTAAGTTCATTGAGGCGGGAAGATACATCGTAAACATGGTGAGACCGTCCCAAGGGTTTGGATCCTAGACTAAATAAGAAGGCGAGAGTAAGCTGGACATCATTAACCACTCTGTTTCCTGACTGGTATGTATAACCCACCACCTCAAGCTCCTGCTGCTGTGGATCCCCTGTCCTGATGGGCTGTATTCTTGAGCTGTGAAGCAAAATATACCATCCTTTCTTAGGTGACTTTGTCAGGGTATTTAATCAGGGCAACAGGAAGAAAACTCAGATAGTTTGGTACTTTGTAATGAAAAGAGTCTTACTGAGTTTTCAGTTCTGAAGGCTAGAAGTTCAAGATTGGTGCCCACGATCAGTGTGGGCTCAGGTGAGGGCCTTATGGTAGCATAGACATTATAGTGGCATAGGCATATGAAAAGTAGAGAGGGCTGGAAAGATGGCTCAGTGGTTAAGAGCACTGGCTGCTCTTCTGAAGGTCCTGAGTTCAATTCCCAGCAACCACATGGTGGCTCACAACCATCCATAACAAGATGTGACACCCCCTTCTTGAGTGTCTGAAGACAGCTACAGTGTAAGTAAATAAATTAAAAAAAAAAAAAAAAAGGCTGGAGAGATGGCTCAGCCGTTAAAGGCTAAGCTCACAACCAAAAATATAAGAGAAATAGAGAGATCACATGACAGTAGAGGAAACCAAAGAGATTTAGAGATCAGGCTCTCTCTCTCTCTCTCTCTCTCTCTCTCTCTCTGTGTGTGTGTGTGTGTGTGTGTGTGTGTGTTGTTGTTGTTGTTGTTGTTGTGGTTGTGGTTGTTTGAGACACAGTCTGGCCTCAAACTCACTGTGTAGCTGAGACTGGTCTTGTCCTACTGATTCGTCTGCCTCCCCTCTCAAGTGCTGGGATTACACCTCTTTTTATGCGTCCTCTTTTTATAACAACTCATTTAAGAGAAGTCTTAAGTGAGACTCACTTAGGTGAAGTGACTCAATCTTGGCCCCAGCAGACCCCTTCTGAAGGCACTGTTCCTATGATCACCTTCCAGCAGGCCCCACCTCTTTGGTCCTTTGGGTTTCACCTCTCAGCAGTTCTGCCATCTTCCCATTGCCATACCATGGGCAGAGGCACCAGCGTGTCACCAGCAGACACGTGTCCAAACCATGATGCTTACATCTCGCTCCCAGCGCCGCCCTCCATCACTTTGCTCTCCGGCCTGCAGGAGACAGTCCAATGCTTAAACATGGCCACCCAAGGCCTGCCCAGGACGGCTCACTGCACGTTCCCAGTCTCCACCCCCATCAGACCCGCCACTGCTCATCCTTGCTCTCTAGAGTGAATGCCTTTTTATTGCCTACATTTTCACTCCATTGGAAAATCTATGTTCCCAAATCCCATCCTGTGCATTCTATCCTTGCCATCTGGCCCCTCGCTCCTGCAGCTATCACAACACAGGAAGCAGGCCTGCTTCACTGCCCTGTTCTTTGTTGCACATAAGCTGCCTTCTTTGCTGAAGCATGGGCTATTAAAATAAAAGCAAGTGTTCCCCTCCTCTTAAACATCACAACTCTACGTGGGTCTGATATACCCTCGTTCTCACTAATAATCTGATGACCTGAACTACGTATGCATGCTTAGACACAAAAAGACCCAATCTCCTTCATATGGTGAAACACTATGATTTCACATAGTTTAGGGAAGTCTCTTGACCAGACAAAGTGTTGAGAGCAACTTCTTTTACGTGCGTCTAAACAGGGCTTGTTCCAATGTAACTTCTCATCTACTTCAATAAACTTTATCACAGCTTTGCTTTTAACCATGCTGACTAATGCCACAGGCTCAAGGACTTATGTGCTAGCCGCTCTTGTCATGTAATAAGCTGCTTAGAGTGATCATAAACACATATTATCTCTCACGCTTTCATAGCCTGGCATCCTGGGAGTAGTTTGGCTGAAAGTTCATGAGTCATGGTTTTGTTTGATGTCATAGTTAGATGTCACCCAGGGCTCCAGTTATTTAGCTTTCTAGAGGTTCCGCCAAGGCTTCACTCCATGACTGTCAGGTTGGTTCCTCCCCATCTGGGCTTCTGATCTTCAGAGACTGCCTCACAGAGAGTGCCACATAGCACAGAGGCTGGCTTTGTCTAGAGTGGGGACTTCAAGAGAGCTAGAGAGGAGCATAAATGTTTTTATGACCCAGCTTCAGAAGATAAAGCACTGCTATTGATCACAGATCACACAGAGCGGCCTTGCTTCAAATAGAGGCTGGCTACACAGGCTGTGAATACGGTGACAGGGCCACAGTGGGCCACCCCTGGCTTTTCCTTCCTGTCTTCTTCCTTTTTCTTCCTTCCTTTCTTCCTTCCTACTTTCTTTTCTTCTTTCTTTCTTTCATTTATTTGTTGAGATGAGAGTTTCTCTATGCTTTCCAAGCTGGTCTTGATCTCCTAGCAGTCCTCTTTGTCTCTGTTTCTAAGCAGTTGTGGAAACAGGTATGTACTTGTATATAATGTATAGCTTTCTATATAACTACATCATGAAGAAGACAAAAGGAGCCAAGCATGGGGGGCAGAGAAACTCTTGTATCAATAAACTTAGAGAAAGAGAGAGAGAGAGAGAGAGAGAGAGAGAGAGAGAGAGAGAGAAATATATTCTTGTATAAATGGCCTAATCCAAAATAATCAGATTAGGAGATCTTACCTTAAGCTCTGTGTGTGTATGTGTGTGTGTGTGTGTATGTGTGTGTGTGCTATGTATATATGTGCATATATATGTATGTATGTGTATGTATATACAAGTTTGTGTGTATGTATGCATGTATATGTACATTTCTGTATATGTGTATGTTCATGCATTTGTATGTGTATGTATGTATGCATGTATATGTGGGTGTTTGTATACATGTGTATGTATGTATGTGTATGTTTGTGCGTGTGCCTTTTGAACCAGAGTTTCACCATTCCTCAAACTCCTGCCCCAGGATTATATGCATCTGCTCAATGATACCTTCGAAAGATTTCCCTTAAAACCTTCAATATTTAAATCCTTAATTCATAGCAGAAAGAAGAAGAAATTTCAGATCCATCAACAGCAGTGATGTGACTTAATCAATAATATAACGTATTTGAAACCATTTCACACTTGGGAGAACATTTTAATGGTAGAGTACCTGTCTAGTATATACAGTGCCCTGGATCCAATCTCCAGCACTACAATAACACATAATAAAATAGCCTACCTAAAACAATTCAGTGCATTTCTAGGCTAAAAGCCCCACAGCCTTATATAATACCTCCAGCGTCCATGCCAATGCCAACATCCTTGTACAAAAATAAATGTCTGACTTTGAGACATCTTCATGCACATTTTTAATATAGTATATGTTGTTAATGTGCCCTTATTAATTATGTTTGTCTTTTTGAGACAGGATCACACTGCAGTTCTCGCTGTCCTGCTTTGTAGTACAGGCTAGCCCTGAATTCACAGTACTCCTCTTGTCTCAGCTGGATCACGGGCACACACCATCAAGTCCAGCTCTCGTACTCCTCATAGGTGCTCCAGGAAAGCCTGTCCTTCCTTCTGTATTATTTAACATATTTATCAGTGATTTGGACTGAAGGAATGAAAATAATATTTATCAACCTATAAAAGACTCAAAGCTTGGAGGAAGAATTAATATATTAGATGATCTCACCATGTCTTAGGGATTTCTGGGATGAAATAAATCAAATCAAACATGGAATAGCTTACTGTCATGTCCAGTGCTTGGACATGGAAGCCTGGCTGCAGTGACTGGGGAATGAAGGAAGAACAGGCGTGCATACAGAGAGGCTGGGCTTGGGAGGGCTGCACTTGCTCTGTCAGAGGGCACCTCCTACTCTGCAACCTGAAAACTAAGCAGCTATTACGTTTAGTAGAAGGAGGTGGGTTAGCTACTCTCAGTAGGAGGGCTCTGTAGGCAGCCTTCTTAGGCTGTAAACATCTGGAAGGAAAAAACTGAGGTCCATATTTTCTACACACAGTGAATATCCACAAGGCCCCACAGTTAACATCATACAAACCAGAAGAAGGCTTGGCCATTCCCGTGGACCTGGGACATGGAGTTCCTGGCATGGCTGTGTTCATGTCAGCAACACAATGTACCCAGGACTTCCGCTGCTCTCTACAGCATATACTCAGGTCCACTTAATGAATTATTTGTCTGTTGTTGCTACTGCTGTTTTTAACAAAATCTCAAATCGTTCAATTTTACCAATAAAGACTAGGGAGCCAGATGCTTGGGTGAAAACCAGCTAGCTCAGAGAGGCAGGGAAAGTACCCGCTGAACTTCCTCCTCAGGTGCACCCCAGAAGCAATCCGCCTCTCACCCCTTCTCAAAGGAAACCCCTCCTTCCAACTCAATAGTCCCATCCACTACTTCCTGTGTCTATCAGGCCAGACTCCCTCTTAATCTTGATTTTTCTTTTGTGTTGCTAATGACCCATTCAGACATTTCCTTCAGATCTCCAAGTCTACCCCTTAGGCAAGACATGAAGGGCAAGAGGATTTTCAGGAAATGGAAAAGGAAGTGAAGAGGAGATAGGCAATAGAAGTCTCTCCTCCAGCTTAAAAGAAAAAACAAACAAACAATCGAAAAAGAAATAAGAAGCTTCTGGGTGTGGTGGAAGAGAAAATTCATTGTAGATAAAAGGGAGAGCTTAGTCGGAGGTAGAGAAGTCTGGAAAGTCCAAACTGGACCTGGCCAGACTGAGCTGGACCATGTGGGGAGAGTAGGAGGGAAAGGAGAAGGGAGAGAGGGGAACTAGGTATAGTAGCCTAGAGGGCAAAGGTATAAAAGGGGTAGGTAATCAAAATGGCTGAAGGGAAGAGCCTTTGGGGGATGGGTAGCCTAAGGCCTGGGCTGGAGAGTTTAGGAGTAGAGGGCAGGGTATCCCAGCCATACCACTTAACAGGTATGCTGGAACTGAGGGATGCTGGGAGAACTAGGTGGCCAGGTTCACTCTGATATGTTAAGTGATGGAGGTTGAACCTAGGCCTTTTCATGTTCTAAACATACATTCTACTACCGACCTTCATCCTTGGACACCCCAGTCTGACCTCTGAGACTGACCTCTCTATATCATATGTTTGATCTGTACTGGGTCAGACAGATCTTGCTATGTAGACTGAACTGGCCTCTAACTCAAAATCCTCCTGCTGCAGCCTCCCTAGCACCTACATTACAATAACTCTTGTCCCTCCCCACAAGTTGTTTCTCTCAGGTATTTTGATGAAAGGGATGCAAATTAACCGTTATAGAAAACTGGCACTTCAAGTAGGCTGTTGCTGTGAGAAAACCTGTCGAGGTGGCCTTTAATTAAGTCTTAGCAATGTTTTTTTCAGGAAGAATGTGGAAGAGTTTGAAGATGTGGACAAGAAGTGCCCCAGAATGCTATAACTACACATCAATGGGCAACTCAGTGGGAGTTTAAAAATTCAGAATATCACTAGAAATGTGAACAGCAACTGACTCCCAAAAGTAGTTCTTTGACCTTCACATGTATGCTATGATGTGTGCATGTGTACACGTGTAACATACAAACATATGTTCTCTAATAAAATTATATCATATCATATCAAACAAAGAATTGAAAGGCCAGAGAGATGGATCGGCTTTAAGAGTAGTTTCTCGGGGCTGGAAAGATGGCTCAGCAGTTAAGAGCACTGACTGCTCTTCCAGAGGTCCTGAGTTCAAATCTCAGCAACCACATAGTAGCTCACAATCATCTGTAATGGGATCTGATGCCCTCTTCTGGAGTATCTGAAGACAACTATAGTGTACTTACATATAATAAATAAATAAATCTTAAAAAAAAAAAAAGTAGTTTCTCCAAAGAACCTGGTTTCAGTTTCCAGTACCCACACTGGGTGTATTGCAACTGCTTATAACTCTAGTTCTAAGGGATACAATACCATGGACACCTACCTGCTTGTGGTCCACATAAACTCATGCAGGCAGATAAACATGCACAAAAACATATATATTTGGTTTTTTCGAGTCAGGGTTTCTCTGTATAGCCCTGGCTGTCCTGGAACTCACTCTGTAGACCAGGCTGGCCTTGAACTCAGAAATCTGCCTGCCTCAACCTCCCAAGTGCTGGGATTAAAGGTATGTGCCACCACCACCCGACAATCAATATATTTTTAAGAAAAGCAAAAAATTAAAATTTGGGCCAGAGAGAAGGTTTGGTGGATTACAGCACTCGCCATGATGCAAGCCTAGAGGCCCAGGTTTAATGCTCAGAACCCACATAAAGGGATGGAGAGGACTGAGAACCGGCTCTGCCAAATCGTCCTCTGGGTTCCGCACCATGCACTCTGAGGCACCATCGGGCACACACATGGGATAATAAGAATAAAACATAGACAGAGCGAGGTCACGGTGGGGAGAAAGATTTTGGGGACTTCAGCTAGAGACCATGTGTATAATATTCTGGGAGATAATTTGTCTCTGAACATTTTGAAATGAGGGAGGCTTCATTAATTACTTCGGCAGAGTATTTCAAGGCAGCATAGCAGTCATATAATTGAATGTTTTTGGTTGACTGGTTTTAGCCAGAATTACAGTGAGAATTTGGAGCAGAAAGTAGAACAAAAAGGTCTGAAAAGAGCTGGAGAGATGACTCAGGAGTTAAAGAGCACTGACTGCTCTTTCAGAGGTCCTGAGTTCAAATCCCAGCAGCCACATGGTGGCTCACAACCATGTGTAATGAAATCTGATGCCCTCTTCTGGTGTGTCTGAAGACAGCTACAGTGTACTCACATACATTAAATAAATAAATAAATCTTTAAAAAAAAAAAGATGTGCAGAATTGCTTCTCGGCCTTTTGGCTAAGATCAAGTGTAAAAAATTGCAGTTTAGCCATGAAAGGTGAGTTTAGAGTTGTAGACAAACCAGTGCTGCTGCAGCTGCTATAGTATGGGAGTAATTAGTGCTGCTAAAAAGCTGTGAACTTTGCCCTGGGACAATAGAAAATGGTTTTGACAGCAAGATCACACCCCAGGGTGTGTAAAACCAAACACTCATTTAGAAGACATTCCTTTAAAAGAGTCTCCAGGGCATGTTGGTGGAAAGGGCCGTATTGGAGGCATTTTCCTGGGTTCAGATGCATACTTCAGAAGCCTCTCTGGTTGCAGTTCAAGGAGGCCCAGCTAGCACTTGAGATATCAGCAAAACTTGGTGTTTACCACTTATGTTGGTTTTAAGGTATTACAGATTACAGAAATTAAAGGATTATGAAAAACTCAACCCAGATTTTTATCAGGCTAAGAACATCAGAGATATGCAAATTAAAACTGCTTCGAGCCGGGCGGTGGTGGCGCACGCCTGTAATCCCAACACTCTGGGAGGCAGAAACAGGAGGATTTCTGAGTTCGAGGCCAGCCTGGTCTACAGAGTGAGTTCCAGGACAGCCAGGGCTACATAGAGAAACCCTGTCTGGAAAACAACCAAATCCAAAATACCAAAAACAACAACAACAACAACAAAAAACCAATAATCATACTTGGAGATTTCATATTACCCCAATCAAAATGGCCAAGACAATAAAACAAAGGACAGCTCATGCTGGTGAGGATGTGGGGAGGGTGGGGTTGCTAAACCTGGTGGCACACTTGGCACCACCACATGTCAGCTGCCAAATGTGCCACTCTAGGGTTTAATGCTTGCTCTGTCAGGCTTTGGTCTTACTTTGGTCCAGTCCCTCCTGATTCTCCAGTTCCTGTTTTGGAACTGGGTGGTCATTCTTTACTATTGAATGTTAGAACTATATAATGTTCTTTGTGAACTTACAGAGACTCAAAGGACATTTGTTTGGTTTTTTATTTGTTTGTTTTTTGTTTGGGTTTTTTTTCCCCGAGGCAGGGTTTCGCTGTGTAGCCCTTGCTGTCCTGCAACTCATGCTGTAGACCAGGCTGGCCTTGAACTCACAAATCCACCTGCCTCTTCCTCCCAAGTGCTGGGATTAAAGGTGTGTGCCACTTCTTCTCCAGCAGTTTTGGTATTTTTGTTTACTTGCTTTTTGCTTTTGAGTCTCAAAAGAAACTTTGAACTTTAGACTTTTCAGTTTAATTATCGATTTTTTTTATGTATATTGGTGTTTTGCCTGCATGTATATCTGTGTAAAAGTGTCAGATCCCTAGGTACTGGAGTTACAGATGGTTGTGTGCTGCCATGTGTTTGCTGGGAATTGAACCTAGGTCCTTTGGAAGAGCAGCCAGTGCTCTTAACCACTGAACCATCTTTCCAGTCCCAAACATTAGACTTTTTAATATGCATTTTATATATGCATGTATGCAGCAAAGGTTGGGTTCATGCATGCCACAGTATATATGTCATGGTGTCTGTGTATGGTCAGGTGACAATTTGTGAGTTTATTCTCTCCTTCTACCATGTGGATTCCTGGGATCAAACTCAGGTCATCGGGTTTGGTAGAACAACTTTTACCTACCGAACCATCTCATTATTTCTCAGCTGAGAACTTTTGAATAAAGTTAGGACTGGTTAAAAAAAAAAAAAAGCTTTAGGAAGGTTTAAATCAGATTAAATACATATGCATTATATGATGACCATAACCCATATTATGCTTTAAAATTGAAATGTCCCTTATGAATTCATTTTTGAATGCTATCCCCATCTTGTGGCCCTACTTTGGAAGACTGTAGACCATTTAGAAGGTGAGTCTAAGCTGCCAGAAGTATGTCACTAGGACAAAAATAATCTGACCAAGTAAACAGAAGAATAGTTATCAAGTAAACAGAAACATAAACTCTTCCTGGGGAATCTTGTAAGGTGTTTTTTGTTTGTTTTTTGATTGATTGGTTGGTTGATTGATTGATTGATTTTGATTTCTTTACCAGGAAAACCACCGCTTACCTTGTCTACCCCTATGAATAACTACTTCATGAAAGGGCATCTAGTTCCAAAGAGCCTGGATTATCTCAAAGACCCCCAACCCCTGCTGACTATCACAGAACATCTGTTTGCTTTCCCACCAAGCCGAAGTCCTCCATTCTCAGAGGCAGTCCCCAGTTTGTTCCCCTAGGCAAAAGGGGTTCCCCTAGGGGTTCCCCTACTCCCCATGGAGTAGTCTAGTTTGGTGGTTTAACTGCACTCTCATTTCCACATGGTAGAGAAGGTCGGCAGAGTTCTTGTCTCTGGTAGAAATGTCCCCTGACAGTAGGCCAGAAAGCAGAGAGCAGAGAGTAAGGGTGAATCTAGAGGTGCTCCTAACCTTAAAGGCCCATGCATGCCCGGGGCTCGACTGCTGACAGTTAGGTCCTGCCTCCGAGGGTCCCATGGGTTCCCTCATTCCACAGTTCCACCAGCCAGGGAACAAACATTCAGAGAACTAGTCTAAGAATAACAGTTCAGATTCAAGCCATAACAGAGAACATTAATTCCATGACTACATAACATTTTATGCTATGAATAACGTACCTTTTAAAAATCTTCTGTGGAATATGTCATTTTTTTAAAAAAAGGCACTACTAGGGTTTATATACCGACAGCAGCTACTCACACCTCAACATTTTGCTCGTTATAGGGAGCACTAATTAATCAGGGCATTCCTCCCCAGGGTGAAGGGGTAGCCTGACTCCATGTCAGCACAGTACCCTTGTCACTGTGCTATCTGGGAGTTCCAAGGTGCAGAGTATCTGCAACACCAGGGAGCCCATAGGCAAGGCCGAAGCTCAGGCCCCACCCTAAGCCGCTTTAATCGCGTGTATAGCAGCAGTGCTGTGCGTGCAGGTGACTCATCTCTGAAGAGAGTACAAGAAGTGCTGCTTAGGCAGCCCCTACCAAAGGCATTCTGCAAGATGCAATGTGTGCTCTCCCTATTCAGAGGTTCAGGACAAGCAATTATCTGTGCATCACATGAAGACACCGACTGCTTTGATTTGCTGACAAAATCAGTTTTAGAGGTGCTCTTGAAATCCTGCATTGTAGAATCAGGAGCAAACACACTGACAGGATGAGATGACAGAGACTAACAACTGAGGGGAATGAAGTTTGATTGAGGCAGAAAATGAAACAAAGCAAAACAAAACAAAACTACCCTTTTGTGAATAGTGTCCCGGGCAGCAGAGAGTCTGTTCTGGAATATGTACTAGTGTTCTACAAGATTCTGTTCTAGATTTGCTTGAGAAACACTCTGTGCCGTTTCTTTTCTTAAGTAACTGAGTTAACACACAAGAAACTAGTTTCTGAAGTATTCACTAAAGAAGCCACTTTCTTGCCTGGTGGCGGTAGGACACCTTTAATCCCAGTACTCCAGAGGCAGAAGCAGGTGATCTCTGTGAGTTCAAGGTTAGCCTGGTCTACAGAGTGAGTTCCAGGACAACCAGGGCTACATAGTGAAATGCTGCCTCAAAAAACAAAACAAAACAAACAAACCAAAACAAAACAAATTACAAAAAAATAAAGTTGGATGGGAAAAAAATTAAGTACACTATATCACTATTATGGATCCAAACATTTGCTAATCTAAAAGCAGATATAATATTTTAGGAATGGACCCATGTGTAAAGTACACCTTCTAAGAAAAGTTAAATATGCCAGGTAGTGGTGGCACACGCCTTTAATCCCAGCACTTGGGAGGCAAAGGCTGGCTGTTTTCTGAGTTCGAGGCCAGCCTGGTGTACAGAGTGAGTATCCAGGGCTGAAAAAAGTTAAATATGAAAAAAAAATACTTTTATTTCGGGGTTTCACTTAAATAAATGGCTACATTATACCAGTCAAAAAATGCTTTAAAAATGCTTCAAAAAACAGAAGAATCGTCTACAACCTACAAAAAAAAATTCCCAACCCAGCATATTTGGAGGCCTGGCATATTTTTGCTTTTTTTTCTGTTTTTTTTTTTTGTTTTGTTTTGGGTTTTTTTTTTTTTTTTTTTTTTTTTTTTTTGGTTTTTCGAGACAGGGTTTGTCTGCGTAGCCCTGGTTGTTCTGGAACTCACTCTGTAGACCAGGCTGGCCTCAAACTCAGAAATCCACCTGCCTCTGCCTCCCAAGTGCTGGGATTAAAGGCATCTGCTACCTTTAATCTGCCCAGCTTTTTTTTTTTTAATCGAAATATAATTCACTTCTCTTTCCCTTTCCTCCTTTCAATGTCTCCCATATCTCTCCTCTCTCTTTCCCAAATTCATGGCCTCTTTTTATTTCATTATTATTGTTACATGTGTTACATAAATATATAAATATAATGCACTGAGCCCCTTCAGTGATGACTTCAGGGTTGACGGTTCAGTATAGGATAAACTATTAGGGGCTCGCCCCCAGAGGAAACTGGTGCTCCTTCTCAGCTTTGCAAAGAAAGTGCACGAAGAATGAGCTCTTCTCTCATAACTGGAGAGCTTTGTGACAGAAGCCTGGGTCATGTACTCAAAGTGGCATTCAGGAGAATACACGTCCACAGGGGCACTGAGCACTGTGGCCCTTTCGTAAGTAAACAGTTCAGTCCAGGAAGCTAGGAAGTGAATAAGAAGAAAACAAACCCAAAAAAGTACAACCAGAAACCACTAAAAATAAAGCAGAAGTCAATAAAACAAATCAAACCAAATACTAATTCACTGTCAGAAATACAAAATAAATATTTGTGAAAATCATGAGCAGGGGCTAGAGGTGTAGCCCAGGCTGGAGCAGTACCCACCCAGCATTGCACAGTGCCCTGGGTTCAGTCTCCAGCTCTTCATAAAGCCAGACACTGCGACATAGACCTGTAATGCCAGCACTTAAGGGTTGAACATGAGAAGATCAGAAGTTCAAGGTCATCCTTAGCCACATAGTGAGTTTGAGGTCAGTCTGGGGATATATGTGATAGGTCACACACACACAAAAGAAAATAAAAAGAAAGCTACTTCAGATGACACAGCACCTTTAACCTTGGTTCCCCAGGACACTTCTTCCCTGCTGATTAGCTCCCTTTGCGCCAGCTCCCTGTGCTTGTTTACTGGGGGGAGAAAAGACAACAGTGGTCTCATCCGCACTTGTCCCTGCACATTACAATATCACTGTGTCTGGCTAGACGTGCCTGCCCATGGGTGCAATTGTACATTACGATGATGGGGTAGCCAAGTGTTTTCTCATTGGATAAGAGGCCTCCTCCATTGGAGGGATTTCATGCATGGTACTTTAAATGTGGCCAAACATCTATGATTGAGGAGATCATAGGCCTTGGTTGGGTGAGTGAGAGACACTTACTATTGCTATGCTAAGGAGACAAGTGGTTAACTGCTCTCTAAATATCCATAGATTGATATCAACTTTGGTAAGAGAAATCTTTTTTCACTGGCTAGTTGATAATGCAGAGACTTGTAATTTGGCAAAGAGTTGGTTATAAGTCACTGTGAATGCTCAGTTGTAGAGAACATTTATTTATTATATATATAAATACACTGTAGCTGTCTTCAGACACACCAGAAGAGGGCATCGGATCCCATTACATATGGTTGCTGGGATTTGAACTCAGGACCTCTGGAAGAGCAGTCAGTGCTCTTAACCACTGAGCCATCTCTCCAGCCCTTGCTTTTTATGGGCAGGCAAGTTGTTCCAGTGCTTTTGTGAGACTAGTCAGCAAGGGAGAGGCAGCAGCACACAGACTGACTGTGTGGGCATGGGCCTCGGAAGCTCTTAGCACTCCTTACTGCTCACTGCCACCAGCTTCTCATACTGAAATCAAGTGAGGAATAACTAGGTTAAAACCAGAGCCTCTCAGACCCTACTAAAGAAGTTTCTTTGTGCAATGGACCATCGTTAACACAGAAACTTACAACCGGTCAAATCTGTATTTCCTCCTCCCCAAAGGTTCAGAGACTGTTTTGGAAGAAGGGCCAGAAAGACAGACAGAGACAGAGAGAGAGAGAGAGAGAGAGAGAGAGAGAGAGAGAGAGAGAGAGAGAACGAACTTAGAGTAGGGTATTCTGGACGTGGCTGAGTTGTGGCACTCACAGACCCAGAGCAGCTGTTCTTACCAGCACAAGACCAAGCAGGGAATCAATATTCTGTCATGGAGACTGAAGGGGCTCTGAACCATGCTCCCAAATAAGGAACTGTGGAGAGTTGATGGATTCTAGGGGAGGGAGAGTTAGTGTTCTTTGACCATGTGGACCTTAGTAGGTCAACCACACTCAACACGATGTTGCCACACTAAGGAGTATATTGGCAGTTCGGATTGAACTCAAGGGGTTACATTAATTTTTTCTTTCAACAAGACATGAATTTGGAGAAGTATAAGGAGGTTGGTGGATCTTAGCAGAGTTAGGAGGGATGAGGGTAACTATTATCAAAATACATTGTATGAACATCTCAAAGAATGAGACTATTAAGCCAGGCAGTGGTGGTGGATACCTTTAATCCCAGCACTTGGGAGGCAGAGGCAGGCAGATTTCTGAGTTTGAGGCCAGCCTGGTCTACAGAGTGAGTTCCAGGATAACCAGGGCTATACAGAGAAACTCTGTGTGTGGTGGGGGGGAGGGAAGAATATTAAAAAGCAAAATGAGGGCCCCCAGGGCAGGCTCTAGCCCTGGGGCACATAAAGGACAGGAAGTGACCACTCCACAGACAGACTCTGACTCACTGGTTATATGGGGCACTGACCACACCCTTGCCATGCTAGAGACCGACCGTAGTGTGGGTGAGGTCAGGGCTTCTCTGGGGGTGATCAATGCCATAACGGCATGGAGGCTGAGGAGATCGGAGAAGCAGGCCGAGGCTGGACCAGAAATTGTCATACAAGGGGAGCTGCCCCAAAGCCCTGAGCTCTGGAGTTTTGCCCAGGCATCAGCACTGCGTGGGCCCTATTTCCAGGCTGGCACACGCTGGGGAAACCTCACAGCCTTGCTCAGTCATGGTCAGGCTAGCCACCAGTAAACCAAGTAGGCAACACTTAATTGCCACACTGTCTTGGGATAGGCCAGCCAAGTCCCAAGCTCTGGCCTCGGGCCACTCAGCTGGCCAAGCAGGGTGAGTCATCCTTTAGAAGACACTGTCTTCTTCTGATGGAGGTGAGATGCTTCTTTCTCCTCCTAGAGTTCTTGAGCATTCTGGAAAAGGCAATGGGGAGGAGAAAAGAGCGTGTCTTTAAAAACAGAAGTGTTGCTAGGTATGGTGGTGAGTTATGAGTTTGAGGATAGCCTAGGCTACATAGCTAGTTCAAGGTCAACCTAGGGTCTTTAAAAGATCAAAACAAAACAACAAAAAATAAAAACAAATCAAAATGAAAAACCAAACAAACAGAAAATGTCAAAAATCAAACACACCCAGGGGAGTGTCTCGTCGCATCTCATAGCTGAAGAGATCCATGCCTTGAATTCCACTCTTGGAAGTCAGCCCCTCCTTACCCCTTGTAGACAAAGCATGTTCATCTCCCTGCTAACTTCTTTGTTTCCAGTCCCCTGCCTCTACCTCTACGGTACCCTACTGCCAACCTACACGGACTCTCTGTTTAATCATCTAAGTGCTCTTGCCGAGTTATAAATGTTACAGACGCTGCACCCATCTCTGAATTTTGTGCACAGGTTGTTTGGAAGTTCGGAGTCTTCCAACTTCCAGAGGAGCAGTGAGACAGAAGAATGGCCTGTTAAAGTGTGGATTACCGCCCCGTGGGACATGGACTGGGTCTTGTTGGGTCTCTCTGAGGAGTCCTGCTGATGGTTATTCAGAGTGGTCTGATAAAGCCCAGCACTTGGTTGAGAGGTGTCCTTGGGTTCAAAAACAACCAGTATGTCCAGACTACCACTGTAACCAATGTTCATGTGTGAGAGAAAATTCTGAGGCTTTTTAAGTGGGCATACATCAGGCCTGACAGCAGTGTCAGGCCAGTGTGTTTCTTGTTCCTCATGCACCATCGAGATTTCTTCATGGTTATAAAGCCAAGCAACCACATCTGTTTCCCAGACAGGTAGAAAGACAAAATTAAATGTAACAGCAACATCTCTCTCTCTCTCTCCCTCCTTCCCTCCTTCTCTGTACCTCTCAGTGTGTGTATGTGTGTATATGTGCATATGTGTGTGCATATGTACAGAGGCCAGAAGAGGCCATCCAGAGACCTGACCTAGCACTCTCTGCCTATTCTAGTTTCCTCTTTTTGTTACTGTGATAAAACATCCTCACCAAAAAGCTGTGGAGAGGCTCTGCTTACTGCCTCAGTCCCTAGCTGCAGCCCAGAGAGCTTTCTTTTTCAGTCCAGTTCTCACTGCCTAGAGATGATTCATACCCACAGTGTGCCTGCCTCTCACATCAATTAGCAATCCAGAAAATGGCCCACCGACATGCCAGAAGTGCTTCAGTTAAGATTCCCTCAGAGGGACAGGAGAGATGGCTTAGTGGCTAAAGGCACTTGCTGTTCTCACAGAGGACCTGGGTTGGAGTCCCATCATCCACATGGTGTCTACCAAGCATCCCTTTTTGTTTTTGTTTTTTTGGATTTGGTTTTTTTTGAGAAAGGGTTTCTCTGTGTAGCCGCTGGCTGTCCTGGAACTCACTCTGTAGACCAGGCTGGCCTGGAACTCAGAAATCCACCTGCCTCTGCCTCCCAGAGTGCTGGGTCTACAGGCGTGTGCCACCACCACCCGGGCCTACCAAGCATCCTTAATTCCAATTCTAAGGTATCTGATGTTCTGACCTTGGACACTAACCATGCACGTGATGCACAGCATACATGCAGCCAAAATACACATAAAATAAAATGAATAAATGTAATAATAATTTAAAAAAAAGAGTTCTCCAGATAAGTCTGCACTGTGTCAAATTGACAGTTGTCTCTTATCTCTGCCTTCCCCAGAACTGCGGTTACAGGCTCACACACACCGTGCCTGACTGTGTGGGATCTGGGTTTCAAACCTACACCCTCATGTTTTAACAGCAAGTGCTTTACTCACTGATCCATCTCTGTAGCCCCTAACACTTTTCTTTTATGCTGTATTTCCATCAGTGACTTCCACCTACATTCTATTGGCCAGATGTAGTTGCATAACCATCCTCTGTCCACAAAAAATACTGGGAAACAGTGTTTATGTTGGTGGCCAGGTTCAGGTCATCTAGTGGTTGGGTTATTTACTCGGTCAAGATTTTTATCATTCTATTGCTACAAAGTAGAGGAAAAATGAGCGTAGGGCTGCAGCCTCCAGCCCTCTGGGCCACAGGGCAGGATGGAGGGCTTGGCCTCCTGCCATGCACACCACAAGGCAGTCCTTTGGGGAGAACAGGAACATCCATCTTCTAAAACATTGCTCTCAGTACCAAAGATAGCTAGGAGAAGATACCATCCAGAGTGGAGCCAGAGGTCCTGGGGATATTCCTGTCACCCTCAGGGGGAAAGCACGGGGGGGGGGGGGGGGGGGGAAGGGGGGAGGGGACGGGGAACAGCAGGAACCCTGGGGTGGGGGAACAGAGAAACCCTCGTAGACTGTTTCCTGGGTATCCATGGCATTCACTCAACAGATCCTGATCTTAGCTCAGGAAGCTTCTGCTATCATTTCCCCTCCCCTGTGACAGGATTTTGCTGTGTAGCCCTGACTGTCCTGGTACTCACTCTGTAGAGCAGACTGACCTCAAACTCAGAGACCCCCAGAGATCTGCCTGTCTCTGCTCCACAGCACTGGGACCAAAGGTGTGCACCACCACTGCCCAGGTTCTATGCTACATCTTATACCCACTTGTTTTGTGTTCAAATACTCAGGTCCAGGACATTAGCGCATGTATCCTTTTCACACTCATCCCAAACTGAAGACACCCTATCAGCCTTCTTCCTTCTAAGAAGCCCTGAGCTGAGTCATTTTCTGGGATGACTACTTTGGCTACACATATGCAGTGTGGCCACTGCGCTGCTCTGCAATCCCCCTGAGGTGTGACCTTGACACCTTTAGAGACAACGTGTCTCAGTCTCATGAATCCTGTCATGAAGGTTTCCCCATGTCACTAATCTCTGAAATCCACAAAGAATCCTCGTCACAGGGAAGCTGTGCCTTAGACATTACCTCCCCGGGGCACGCCTGAGTCAGAGCTTGAGGCCTGGTTGTCCATTGCTCTGTTCTGAACTGTTATTCATTGGATGACAAGAATAAGTTACCCCTGAAGGGTCCCTGGTCCAGTTACTTCCTTAAAGAAGTCAAATTCTTTCTCTGTATTGGGAATGACCTTTGTGAGTGGCAAGCTATCGGGGGATCTCAGGACTCAGTCCTAAGAGTCCACGTGGCTCTCATGTGGCCATCTTCACCACTTTGCTTTTGAGATACTCCTTCTTGGCCTTCAATCTCTTTTTCCTGAGGATTCTCAAGTCACCTTGGAAAGCCATCATGGGCTCTTCAGATTGCGCCAGATGAGGTCTTAGCATTTAGCATCAACGATCAGCCATTCTGGATTTTAGAGCCAGTCAAGCCTTCAGATGACTGCTACCCTAACCAACACCCAAACCCAAACTCTGTAGCAATCCAAGAGAGAACTGAACTGAACCCCATCATCTCCCCCAACTGTAATACACAACCCCAGCATTCAGCAACTGTTAGTATTGCAGTACAGAAACAGACAACCAGAAGAGCGACTAAGCCAGGAACTGAAATCTGTCTTAATCACCTGGGAATGCCAGCTCCCCAGTCTGCCCACCTCCTGCTCCAGGTGCGCTAACGGCTGGCAGATGGCAGCTGGTGTTCCACTCACGCAGATGTAAGCGGAAAACTGGGTTTAATTATGGAGTGGGTGAAGACTCAATAGATATTTGCATAAAAAGATTTTTGTTCCTTCCCTGTGAATAACCTGACAAGTTCCACGCCCACCTCACTCCTGGCCCGACTGTCAGGGCCGTGTTTTGTTTCTGTTTGTGCTGTTGCTTTGGAGCAAATGTGGCAGAAGAACAGAGCCTCTTCAGAAGGTGCCTGGGCGTTCCTGTTCGTTGTTTTTGCCTTTGAGAAGCTGTTGAGGCCCCATTTCTAGGTGAAAAGCAATGGAGTGGTTGTCAGGAGGCACACAAAGACAGGTGAGCACGTCCTAGAAGCCTCAGAAATGATGGTGAAATGCGACAGTGGGAATCATTTGACCTTTGTCATGAGTGACTGTCTCAGTTCAGGAAGTCAGCACCACTGACCTGTACATATCTAACAGCACAAAACAGAACAGATGTAGCGATGGGTGTGGTCCTACAGAGCTGGAGACAGGTGAGACTTGAGAGTGGGTTTATAAGTACAGTGAAAGATACATCATAGCAGATCACATGTAGATATCAATATCTGCATATAGAGAAAGAAATATTTTAAAAGTATGGATGTCTTAGGCATAAACACACACCACAGGTCACTTCTCTATATGGGATAAATACAAGCGTTTGGGTAGGGAGAGAATTATGAGAGGACTAGTAATTTGAAAATATTTTAAAATTTTCTTAATTCTTGCTATTCTAAATTATTTATGACTATAGAAACTTCCAAACAGCCTAGAAAAATATTTTCCTTCCTTCCTTCCTTCCTTCCTTCCTTCCTTCCTTCCTTCCTTTCTTTCATTTGCTTATTTTGTTTATTGTTTTTGTTGATTTCAGTTGGTTTGTTTTGAGACATGGCTTCTTTATCTAGTCCTGGCTATCCTGAAACTCACTGTATAGACCAGGCTGGCCTTTAACTCAGAGATTCCCCTGCCTCTGCCTCCTGAGTGCTGGAACTAAAGGCATGAGCCTCTACTACCCAGCTTAGAAATATTTTTTAAATTTTTTCTGGAAATACTTTTATGAAATTGGCATGAAGAATAGCATGTATACTGCAAGTGTGATTATAAAAATGTTCAAGAATATGTGCCATTGGTAAATCTATACTTATAGTTACATCTATCTATCTATCTATCTATCTATAGGCAAAACAGTCATACACATAAAAATGTCTCCCTGACAAAGCTTAGAGTATGATACAGAATCACGGTTAGGAGAGTGGAGTATGTGTTCACTTTTATTTAGCACTGAAAACTGTTTTACATTATTTATCCATAAATACAATTTAAAAATGTCTTAGTCAGGGTTTCTGTTCCTGTACAAACATCATGACCATGAAGCAAGTTGGGAGGAAAGGGTTTATTCAGTTTACACTTTTCACATTGCTGTTGATCACCAAAGGACGTCAGGACTGGGACTCAAGCAGGTCAGCAAGAAGGAGCTGATGCAGAGGTCATGGAGGGATGTTCCTTACTGGTTTGCTTCCCCTGGCTTGCTCAGCTTGTTTTCTTTTAGAACCAAGGACTACCAGCCCAGGCATGGCACCGCCTACCTACAATGGGCCCTTCCCCCTGATCATTGATTGAGAAAATGTCTTACAGCTGTATCTCATGGAGGCCTTTCCTCAAGGGAGGCTCCTTTCTCTGTGATAACTGGAGCTTGTGTCAAGTTGACACACAAAAGCAGCCAATATGAAAAAGTCAAAGTTGAACAGCTGGCAGTAATGGTGAGAACCTGAAGTCCCAGCTACTAGGGTGAGGGTGGGGAGGGGTTCCCAAGCAGGGAGGGTACTTGAGCCCAGGAGGTCAGAGCCAGCTAGGACAATATTAACCAAAAACAAAACAAAACATGTCTTGGAAAGAGAGAGAGAGAGAAAGAAAGAATACTGTTCACCCTGTTTCAGTTTCTTTCTTTTTTATTTATTTTATTTATTTATTTATTTATTGGTTTTTCGAGACAGGGTTTCTCTGTGTAGCCCTGGCTGTCCTGGAACTCACTCTGTAGACCAGGCTGGCCTCCAACTCAGAAACCCGCCTGCCTCTGCCTCCCAAGTGCTGGGATTAAAGGCGTGCGCCACCACCCCGCCCCCCTCCTGGCTCCTGTTTCAGTTTCTTTTTCTTCTGCATAATAAAACATTAACCATAACCAGCTGGGGAGGAGGGGCTTATTTCTCTCACTTCTCCCTGGTCACGTGTGCTCTGTTGATGTGCTCCTCCACAAGGCAGGAACCCGGAGGCCGGAACCCAAGCAGAGGCCACACCGCCGGAACATTGCTTCCTGGCTCGCTCCTCGTGACTCACGTGACTCTCTTTCTTAGCCCAGGGCCAGGGCTCAGGGTGACACTGCTCCACTCTGGGATGTGGCACCCCACTTCAATCTTTTAACCACAAACACTCCCACAGATGTGCTTATGGGCCACTATGATGGAGGCGTTTCCTTAATTGAGGTCCTCTCTTCCCAAGTGACTCTAGTTTGTACTGAGTTGACAGAAAACTAGCACAAGTGCCAAAAACTTTAATTCTGGACCTGGTGGTTATCTCCTGTAATCCCAACTCTCACGAAGCTGAGGCAGAAAGAACTATCTAGCCAACAGCACAGGCTACACAGTGAACCCTGCCTCAGAAAACAAAAATCAAGATCTGGATACTTGCTTTGGAGGCTGTGAGTGTCTGAAACCCTTGTAGACACTAGGCTTTGCCTCTAAGTTCCCAGCAGTGTGATGGGCAGGCACTGATACAGTGTGTTCTGAGTCTTCTACAAGAAACCAGGCCAAAAATTAAAACAAGAAATCTCTAATCGGTCAGAAATGAAAAGTGATGACTAATTGTGTCAGAAAGCAAAATGAGAACATGCTGATTCATTTCTCTCTCATTTCCTGTTGGGGGGTCAGACAGCCTCCTGTTTGGGCCTTCAGAAAGCAGCAGGCCTGGGGCCTCTAGTGTCTGTGTTAGGGTCTTCTACATGGATCCCAACTGTGAGGTTCCCTGGAAACTCAGCAACCGTAAAAGGTTTCTGAATGCACAATGGCCAAAGAAGAGAAGACCTAGGGCATTGAGTTACTGCTTCACTGCAGCCTGGGTTCTGAACACACAGCGTCTCTGAAACCCCATGACATAGATTCCAAGTGCTGTGGGCTCCACACTGCAGAGTTCTGTTTTTTTTTTTTTAATTTAAATTAAAGATTTACTTATTTATTTTATGTAAGTACACTGTAGCTGTCTTCAGACAATCCAGAAGAGGGAGTCAGATCTTGTTATGGATGGTTGTGAGGCACCATGTGGTTGCTGGGATTTGAACTCAGTACCTTTGGAAGAGCAGCCGGTGCTCTTAACTGCTGAGCCATCTCTCCAGCCTCAATTACAGAGTTCTAAATGAGCACACACAGTCTTCTGCTCTTAGGGAAACATGGTAATTTAATCATGGGAGGCAAAGACTTTAAAACCATTGCTTGAGTTGCTGACTTAAACTTTATTATTATTATTATTATTATTATTTTCTGTTTGTTTGTTTGTTTGTTTGTTTTGAGACAGGGGTTCTCTGTGTAGTCCTGGGACTCACTCTGTAGACCAAGCTGTCCTCGAAATCAGAAATCTGCCTGTCTCTGCTCCCAGGTGCTGGGATTAAAGGTGTATGCCACCACTGCTCAGTGCTTTATTATTTTTTTTTTAAAAATTGTTATACAGGGCTGTCACGTCACTGGTAAGTACTGGTAAGCTACAGTGTACTTACATATAATAAATAAATAAATAAATAAATAAATAAATAAATAAATAAATCTTTTTTAAAAAAATGTTATACAAAGGACCAGAGAGCTGGCTCTGTGACTAAGAGCATGAACTGCTCTTACAGAAGACCTTAGTTTGGTTCCCAGCACTCATACTGGACAGCTCATGATCACCTGGGATCCAGGATCGGGGGAATCTGATGACTCTGACCTCCAAGGGCACCAGCACATACATCTGTAAGAAATCAAATATCAGTCTTTTCTATCAAATACGATAAAACAGGGACAAGGAATTAAAATATTTTTATCTCTCCCACATTATAAGATGTTCACACAAGTGTTTTACTTCCTGTGATCCAGTAAAACCTTTGTTCTATTCAAGGAATTTGATGTCCTGGAGCAGTAACCCTCCCTTCTTGGAGCGGTGACCCCCATTCTTGGAGCAGTGACTCCCTTCTTGAAACAGCACCTCCTTTCTCCTTCGTCCACCTCCCTCGTGTGCCAATTCTTTTCAGATGAGCCAGCCAATGACTAAAACTGTGAGGTCAGACCCCAGCCAATGGGGAAGAGACACAGCCACCACTGAGTTAGAATAAAAACCAGATACACTTCCTGTCTCCGTGCATTTGCTCTTCTGAGCGCACCTTCTTGATCAAGAGCAATGTTCGCCTATCCAGACACTTCAGTTGGAATGGTGGGCCCTTTCTTTTGTGACCTCAAACTTATTTCTAACACCCTCACATAGTTACAAACACATATACATGGTTAAGATAACAAATCTTTAAAAAGAAAGTAAAAGCCGGGCAGTGGTGGCGCATGCCTTTAATCCCAGCACTTGGGAGGCAGAGGCAGGCGGATTTCTGTGTTCGAGGCCAGCCTGTTCTACAGAGTGAGCTCCAGGACAGCCAGGACTACACAGAGAAACCCTGTCTCGGAAAAAAAAACAAAAAACAAAAACAAAGCAAAAAAAGAAAGTATTAAATTAATTTGACTTGCAATTTGGAGAGAATTCCCATCAGTTTCTGAAATGGCCCTAAACATGCTCTGGTCATTTTATGTTACTAAGTTATGCAAATGGCATCTTAGCATTGTAAAAGTAAAATGTCAATCACCTCTGAAAAACCCTGGAGCCCCCTCTCCATCTGCAGTGTTGAACATTCAGCCAACACTTCCTTATACAGGCAGAATAGCATCAGTGTCAGTCATATGCAATTTTGCTTTTGTGTTTAATAAATCGTAAAAGTATATGTGTATCAAAAATGTGTAAAAATACATGTATGATTTATTATCAGTAGACGTTTGATGGTGTCTAATGTGTATGTGTTATATAGTATATAAACGGAGATATGGAGACAAATTGTGGGGGTCAGTTCTGTCCCTCCATCTTGTGTGTTCCAGGGATCCAACTCAGGTTGTTAGGTGGCAGGCACATCTACCTGCTTAGCCATGGGCTCCTTATCCTACCATGTAAAGATCTTCCTACAAATGTAAGCTTCCTCATATCCCTGATCAAAACCCTTCCAGGAGGGCCTGTTGTCTCTTGTCTTAGTCCAGCATTGAGTAAAACTAGCCAATGTCCTTCCACTTTGCAGTTGTGTAGTTTTTGAGCAGTTTTCTCTGCCCGTGGAGATGGCTCCAGGGAAGCCTGCGGGATCCACGATGGCCAAGCAGAACGGACCCTAGGATGTATCTACTTGAGGGCTCTTAGAGAAGAATTGGCCATGAACATGAGCTTGAAGCATCTTGAGAATTTGGCTCCAACCTCCCTGGGCTGTTTGGTGATCTAAGAAAGAGGTCAAGTAGCCTTGTAACTGAAGTTCACTCCTGGGAAACAGGTTCATTCCTCTGGCCATTGTGGTCAGCAGACTCAAACAGACTCACTAGAGAGCTGAGGACCGCCCCCCTTGGGTTTCTAGGTCAGTCAGTTCGGGGAGGCCAAGAAGAAGACTGAAAGAAAGAATGAAGGGAGAGAACACTGGAGCTATGCTGACGTAAAAGAATGAGATGCAGGCATGGCGGAGTCATTCAGACCCTGGGCAGAGGAGCAGTCAATACAGCAGTTCCCGAATCCCTTCTATCTTTTAGTCAACTTGAGTGGTGTTTTTAAATTTTGCACTCTCATGAGCCCCGAATGAATCACTGGCTCTTTTTGGAAGCAGCTGTATTTTGAGATCGTTTTCAGGAGTTCTTTAAATATCCTGAACGCTCTACTTACAAGGGTGACTCAAAAAGAATCTTCTCCCTGGGGAGGGGGAGAGGGAACTAGCGCTGACTGAGTGAAGAGCTTGTTTTGCAGGATGAAAGGGTGCTAGAGGCAGAGTGCACAGCAGTTTGAATGTAACACTACAGATCTGTGACTTGAAAAGTCAGTGTTGGGCCTGTGTCATAGCTCAGACTCGACAGTCTGTGCCGGCTTCCCTCATCCCACACGGAAGGAGAGGAGCAGACTCCCCAGTGCTGTCTTTGCCACACGCACAGGCCACAGTATGCAGCTTCACTCACACATGCACATGTGTAAATAAAGAGGTAATAAATAAATTCATAAATAAACATGACTGTTGTAGGAAGTGCAGCAGTTTTTTAAGCATAATTTTAAAAATTCTGTAGAATGCTAATATGTGCATATATCTGAGTTCCTCTAGCTGTGAAGTTAGGATTGAATATATTTTATAACAACTGTGCCCTAGTAAAATTGGTTTTTGTTTTTTGTTGTTTTTGTTGTTTTATTGGTTTGTTTGTTTGTTTGGAGTTTTGTTTTGTTTTTTGTTTTTTCGAAACAGGGTTTCTCTGTGTAGCCCTGGAACTCATTCCGTAGACCAGGCTGGCCTAGAATTCAGAAATCCACCTACCTCTGCCTCCCAAGTTCTGGGATTAAAGGTGTGCGTCACCACTGTTTTTGAGACAGAGTTTCACTGTGTACCTCTGGCTATCCTGGAACTCACTCTGAAGACCAAGCCAGCCTTTGAATTGATAGAGACCTGCTTGCCTCTGAGTACACCACCACTACCCAGCTGATTTTTGTCTTTTCAAAACAGAATCTTTCAGTATGGAGTCTTGGCTATCTTGAAACTCGGCCTGATGGCCAGGCTGGAACTTGAAGAGATCACTTGCCTCTGCTTCATCAGTGTGGGAAGTGAAGGTGTGTGCCACCAACACCCAGCTAGCAAAGGTGATTTTAAAAAAGAATTCTTTCCCCACAGCACACAACTTCATGGTAGTCTTTGTGGTCATGCTTTAGAACGTCATCACGATCCCAAGCACACACCAAACATCCGTTCCCTCAGGGACAGGGCGTGTTCTGAGGCAGATGCTCTGGACTTGTTTTATGCTCTAGGGGTGGCGTGATGCAAAGACTGGACAGACATGAACTGGCTGAGTAGATGGGCCCACCAATGTGCTAATGCATGTTATGTAGTCTCTGATTCACTTTCTTCTCTCAGCAAGCATGGTTAACAGTGGCTGGCTTGGAAATTTGAAGTGATACAAACTAAATAAGTCTGTAGTTCTGTGCATTACATTCTAGCAAGTAAATGTATGTATATGGATATACATATAAGTGTGTGTACATATATACATATATAGTATAATATATACTATGACAGCTGGTGAGGATGTAGAAGGAAAACAAATCAGATTCAGGGATCAGGAGCACCAAGGATGACATCCATTGACCACATCAGAAATGCACCACACACAGAGACACACACACACACACACACAAACAGACACACGCACACGCACGAGCCAGCACTGCTGCCCCAGGGCAGTGTGATTTCAGGCAGGTTAGTAAGGTTAGAAATGTACTCAAGGGAGAAAGGAGGATACCAGTCCATTAATTATAGCCGGGATCAGTGTTGTTAGTATGAGGTTTGTGTGGCCACATAGGAGCCTATGCACAGAAGGTCTTAATGTTCTACCAATATCCTGAATTTTTGTTTATTGATAGATTTTTATTTATCTAATTTGATGTAGGTTCTAAGGATAAGAACTTCTTTTTGTTGTTGGTTTTTTTTGTTTTGTTTTGTTTTGTTTTGTTTTGTTTTGTTTTGTTTTTTTTGAGACAGGGTTTCTTTGTGTAGCCCTGGCTGTGCTGGAACTCACTCTGTAGACCAGGCTGGCCTCAAACTCAGAAATCCTCCTGCCTCTGTCTCCCAGAGTGCTGGGATTATAGGCGTGCGCCACCACCGCCTGGCCAACAAAACAATTTTTATGCATCTCTGTAAGGTTCCATGATTTTCATCAAATGGGTTTAAGTAACTTCCCATTAGTTTAATCTTCAAGTGTTTTGTTTCAGCTTTTTGTTGTCCTGCTCAGAGATAAGTAAGACAAGTACTAGCTACGTTACCATGATGTAATGGCAATGCTCTCAAATTTGATATTCTCAGTGAGCATCTGTTTTACTAAATTCTCTTTATTAGTGTTGATCTTTCCTTCCTTCCTTCTTTCCTTCCTTCCTTCCTTCCTTTCTTTCTCCCTCCTTTCCTTCTCCTCCTCCTTCTTCTTTCAGATGGGATCTCACTTTGTAGTTCTGGCTGTACTGAAACTCACTCATTATAACAGGCTGGTCTCAAACTCACAGAAATCCGCCTGCCTCTGCCTCCCAAGTGCCGGGACTAAAGGTGTTGGACCACTATGCTTGGGCTTTGTCTTTTGAGGGTCATAATGGACTTTTGGGGGGGGTTGGTTTTTTTGAGACAGAGTTTCTCTGTATAGCCCTGGCTGTCCTGGAACTCACTCTGTAGACCAGGCTGGCCTCAAACTCAGAAATCCGCCTGCCTCTGCCTCCCAGAGTGCTGGGATTACAGGCGTGCGCCACCACCGCCTGGCTCATAATGAACAATTGTGATTGGGTTTTCATATTTTCTTTCCTAAGCACTTCCCATTTCTGTAGCAAGAATGAAATTTGCTGAGTTAGATATACAATTTTCATTTCCACTATTTTCTGGGACCTCATGCCCCAGTCTTCTAGCTGGTTATGCTGAGCATGCTCTCTGTCTGCCGGCTCAGGGAAGGGATGATACAGCAGAATGTAGGAAAGGGAAGTCAAGTTGCAAAGTCTCTGTTGGATTTGGAACAGCTCATGAAGTCGTGACCATGTGTCAGGTTCCTCGATTCTGACCCAAGTCCCTCAGCTGGGTTATTATATATATAAAGAAGAAGCCCTTATGAGCTTTCAGAGATGCCACAAGGAATCAAAGTACTATTTCCAGACTGACAAACTGGCATTGCTGATATCTGGACCAGATGAAGTAAAACAGAATGGTTTTCCACCACAGGTGGCATGAGAAATGCCTCTTAAGATGAATGAAATGCCTCTAGATTCAGGAAAAAAAAAGAGTTAGAAGCCAGTGTCCAACACTGTAAAATGTCTCTGCACCCTGTCCTCCTGCTCTGGAAGCCCAGACACTGACAGAAGTAGACAGTAAGGGACAGGTTGATATAGCTGTCATCAGGAGGATGATCCACAGCCTTTCCCCTCAGTAGTGTCCAAGGAGCAGCAAATGCATCATCTCCTCAAGACATTAAAAGCTGTGGGTGCACTAAAGTAACCCTTGAGCACAGTGCCAGGGGCAGCAGAATTATTTGACACAGGTCTAGAAGGCCACCAGGAGCTGGGAAATCCTTCGACACTCCCACCAAGTCAGCACAAATGCTCCTGCATGTCTGTCCAATGGAAGGGCAGAAGCATCTGAGAGACACAGATCTAAAGAGGATTCTCAGCGGGAGAACAGGGGGCGGAGCTGGAGTTAGCCACACTCTAGACAAGTTACATTTTAGCAAATAGTAGCCTTGAACATGTGTGGGCCCCAGCACTTCCAAGGTAGTGCAAAGTTCAAGGCTAGCCTGGGCTATACAGCCTGCCACAAAAACCAAACAAATGAAACAACCAAAACTCAGGGTCAAGGAAATGGCGCAGTGGAGTAAAGCTCTGCCCACACAAGCCTGATGACTGGAGAGTGCGGGACACAGTGTACACAACTGACGTCTTACTGGTCTTGTGAGGAGATGAGAGGCAGAAACCATACTGTGATAAGCTAGTCGGCTAGCCTGGGCTACATACCACAGTAGAAGAACAAGGGAGACAGCTTCATCAAGGTGGAAGGCAAGGACCAACTCCCCCGAATTGTCCTCTGAATCCACACACACAGGATGGTACACAGGCTGCACTCACACACACACAAATAAATAAATTTAAAAAAATTAAAGGCGCCAGGCGGTGATAGCGCATGCCTGTAATCCCAGCACTTGGGAGGCAGAAGCAGGCAGATCTCTGAGTTCGAGGCCAGCCTGGTCTACAGAGTGAGTTCCAGGACAGCCAGGGCTACACAGAGAAACCCTGTCTCGGGAAAAAAAAAATCCCAAAAAACAAAACAAACAAAAAACCCAAAAATAAATAAATAAATAAATAAATAAATAAATAAATAAATAAAAGCAACAGATCAGGGGCCTGGAGAGATAGCTCAGTGGTTAAGAATACTGATGAGTCTTCTAGAGGTCCTGAGTTCAATTCCCAGCAACCACATGGTGGCTCACAACCAGCTGTAAAGAGATCTGATGCCCTCTTCTGGAGTGTTTGAAGAGAGCAACAGTGTACTTACATAAAACAAATGAATAATAAAATATCTTTTAAAAAATAAAACAGGCCAAACAAACCAAATACTATTGCGGACACTCATGGGCCGGAGGCTTCTGCTCCCTGGGGCTCCTGACACTGTGTGACGTCCTTGTTCCCGATGAGATGGCAGGGCTGCCTAGAAGGGCACTACTCCCACAGTGACTGAGAGTAAATTTCCATCACCTGGAAGAACGGTGGTGACTCATGATAGAAAGTCAAATCCAATGGAATTTTTTAAATAAAAAAAAGTGGGGGGGGGGGAGAGCCTTATTTCTTTAGACGTTGTCTGCTGGCCGAGATTCACGCCTGCTTTGGCCTTTTAGCCAGGATGACAGATGTCTGTAGGCATGCTCACCATATTTCTGATTTTTTTCTTTTTTATTAGATATTTTCTTTATTTACATTACAAATGTTATACCCTTTCCTTGTTTCCCCTCCCAAAACCCCCTGTTCCATCCTCCCTCTCCCTGCTCCCTAACCCACCCACTCCCACTTCCCTGTCCTGGCATTCCCCTACACTGGAGCATCAAGCCTTCACAGGACCAAGGGTTTCTCCTCCCATTGATGTCCTACAAGCCCATCCTTTGCTACATATGCAGCTGGAGTCATGGCTCCCTCCATGTGTACCCTTTGGCTGGTGGTTTAGTCCCTGGAAGCTCTGGGGGTACTGGTTGGTTCATATTGTTGTTCCTCCTATGGGGATGCAAACCTCTTCTGCTCCTTGGGTCCTTTCTCTAGCTCCTCCATTGGGGACCCTGTTCTCAGTCCAGTGGTTGGCTGAAAGCATCCCCCTCTGTATTTGTCAGGCATTAGCAGAGCCTCTCAGGAGACAGCTATTATCAGGCTCCTGTCAGCAAGCACATGTTGACATCCACAATAGTGTCTGGGTTTGGTAACTGTATATGGGATGGATCCCCAGAGGGCAGTCTCTGGATGGCCTTTCCTTCTGTCTCTGCTCCACGTTTTTGTCTTTGTATCTCTGCCCATGGGTATTTTGTTCCCCCTTCTAAGAAGGACTGAAGTACGCACACTTTGGTCTTCCTTCTTGACCTTCATTTGGTCTGTGAATTGTATCTTGGGTATTCGAAGCTTATGGGCTAATATCCACTTATCAGTGAGTGAATAACATGGATGTTCTTTTGTGATTGGGTTACCTCATTTAGGATGATATTTTCTAGTTCCATCCATTTGCCTAAGAATTTCATGAATTCATTGTTTTAATAGCTGAGTAGTATAAATAACTGAGTTGTATAAATGTACCACATTTTCTGTATCCATTCCTCTGTTGAGGGACATCTGAGTTCTTTCCAGATTCTGGCTATTATAAATAAGGTTGCTATGAACATAGCGGAACACGTGTCCTTGTTATATGTTGGAGCATCTTCTGGGTTTATGCCCAGGAGTAGTATAGCTGGTTCCTCAGGTAGTGCTATGTCCAATTTTCTGAGGAACTGCCAGACTGATATCCAGAGTGGTTGTAGCAGCTTGCAATCCCACCAGAGATGGAGGAGTGTTCCTCTTTCTCCACATCCTCGCCAGCATCTGCTGTCACCTGAGTTTTTCCATCTTAGCCATTCTGACTTGTGGAATCTCAGGGTTGAACATTTCTTTAGGTGCTTCTCAGCCATTTGGTATTCCCCAGTTAAGAATTCTTTGTTTAGCTCCGTACCCCATTTTTAATAGGGTTATTTGATTCTTTGGAGTCTAACTTCTTGAGTTCTTTTATATTAGCCCACTATCAGATGTAGGATTGGTAAAGATCTTTTCCCAATCTGTTGTTTGATGTTTTGTCCTATTGACAGTGTCCTTTGCCTTACAGAAGCTTTGCAATTTTATTCGGTACCATTTGTCAATTCTTGATCTTAGAGTATAAGCTATTGGTGTTCTGTTCAGGAAATTTTCCCCTGTGCCCATGCTCCCCAGTTTCTTTTCTATTAGTTTCAGTGTGTCTGGTCTTATGTGGAGGTCCTTGATCCACTTGGGCTTGAGCTTTGTACAAGGATATAAGAATGGATCGATTTGCATTCTTCTACATGCTAACCGCCTGTTGAACCAGCACCACTATCTGAAAGAAAAGGCTATCTTTTTTTCCACTGGATAGTTTTATCTCCTGTCAAAGATCAAGTGACCATAGTTGTTTCTGATTTTAATGGCAATGCATCTGACATTTTGTTAGTTGTGATGTCTGTTGTTATTCATATTTTATGAGGTTAGGCACCACCATCTCTTTGAAGCTGGGCGGAGTTTATTTTGTAAATACTAAGTCAAGATAGGTATTCTGCTTTATCTGCTGCAGTTTTTGGTATCTGTCAAAATGACCATATTATTTTTTCCTTAACTTATTAAGACAGAGAAATATGTAACACAATACCCCTTGACTTTGCCTACTTGTTTTAATCAAAAGCTCGGCTTTATCCTTTCATAATTTATTTACAATCTTAGAATCAATATTTGGAAATTAATTTGGGTAAGATTTTATTTGAGGGTTATATTAAGTTTGTAAAGTAAACAGTGATATATCGAAGCATTCCTCATGGTCTAGACTCTCAGACTACACACAGTTTCAACGTTTACTAGACATTTTGTACAATATTAGCAACTAGGTCTGAAAATTTAGGGAAGAGTTAATTTTATATTTTAAACATTCATCTTATTTTAAAGATTTTTTTAAAAATTTATATGAGTACACTGCAGCTGTTTTCAGACACACACTAGAAGAGTGCATTGGATCCTCATTGCAGATGGTTGTGAGCCACCATGTGGTTTCTCAGAATTGAACTCAGGACCTCTGGAAGAGGAGTCAGTGCTCTTAACCCCTGAGCCATCTCTCCAGCACCTAGGGAAGACTTTAAAATTGTGTGTGTGTGTGTGTGTGTGTGTGTGTGGCATGCATGCATGTGTACATGTGTGTAAGGGTCAGAGATCAGGTGCGGACATCAGAGAAGAATTTCAGTATTAGCCCTTGCCCTCCACCTTGCTTGAGATGTGTACTGCCTGGTCTTGCTTTACTTGGATTCTGGGGAATTCAGACTCAGGTCCTTGTGCTTAAACAGCATGTGACCTACTGAGCCCTCTCCTCAGCCCTGGAGTAAGACTTTTTTTTTTTTTTTTTTTGAGACAGGGTTTCTCTGTGTAGCTTTGGTTGTCCTGTAACTCAACAGGTAGACCAAGCTGGCCTTGGATTCAGAGATTGATTGTCCTGCCTGTTGAGTGCTGGGATTAAAGGTCTGCACCACTACGTAAGATTTCTTAAAAAAATATTTTGGTGAAGATTTTATTATTTTTATGTGTATGGTTGTGTTGCTGGGTTGTATGCTTGTATGCCACAGCAAGCAGACCTCATGGAGGCCAGAAAAGACATCAGGTTTCCTGAAACTGGAATTTCAGATGGTTGTGGAATCTCCGTGAGGGGGCTGGGAATTGAACCTCAGTTCTCTGGAAGAGCAGACAGTGCTCTGAAGTCATGAGGTACTTCTCCAGCTCCTTGGGAAGACATTTTTTTAAATCACCTTTTTCAGTCCACTAGAATCTATTTTCCTCAATGACTGATCTGTTCAGACTTCCACTTCTCCCTGCATCAACTTTTAAATGCTCATGGGTGCTTTGCTTGGATGTGTGTTTGCCTGGTGCTCACATCGATCAGAAAAGGACATCCGATCCCCTGCCTCTGTGGTAAAGGATTGTTGTGAGCTAACATGTGTGTGCCAGCCACAGAGCCTGGGTCCTCCGCAAGAGTAAGTGTTCTTAACTTCTGGGCCAACTCTCCAGTCCCTCTGAGACAATTTTAGAAATGTATTCTATTTTATAAAGCTC
Organism: Apodemus sylvaticus; assembly: GCF_947179515.1. Taxonomy (NCBI): domain Eukaryota; kingdom Metazoa; phylum Chordata; class Mammalia; order Rodentia; family Muridae; genus Apodemus; species Apodemus sylvaticus. Next base: position 115,012,546 of record NC_067476.1, read on the forward strand.
CAGGTTTAACTTCTAGCATTGCCAAACAAATTAATTTCAATGTCTAAACTTTAATGTGTTGTTTTTGAAATGTCTCTCTCCAAGTCTGTTTTTTTTTTTTTTTTTTTTTTTATCTGACAGCAGTATTCTTGGATTCCAGATTGCCCCTGCCAATGCCCTCTCTAATCTCCCACAAATGTTATCTTCTTTGTATGAACTTAATGTTTTGGGTGGCAACTCTCCACTAATTCTCTATTTCCTTTTGTGCTCTGGAATTTCCTGAGTGCCACTTCTCAAAGCAGCCTGTTTTCACCTACAGTCAGGAGCTGAGATGGGGGTTTCTATCCCAATTCACAACGCTAAGAAGAAAAGCTGTGTTGTCTCTGGTCTTATGCAGTAGGTTTAGATGTGAACCAAAGGAGAAGGGATGGTTCCCTGTCAAGACAGAGGCTAAGACCTGTCCATGACACTGAGGCCTTTCCTGTGATAACCTCCCAGGCACGATGAAGACAAGTAGTGCTCAGGGTTCCCTTGTGCGGTCATCTGCCACCGCAGATGACTGCTGGTGTGGCCCCATCCCTCTACAGTATGCACTTCATCTGGGCAGTATACCCTTGGGTTTCAGACTTGATGATTGTTTAGACTACGCACTAAACATTTTGTATACCTTTCTCTCTGTGTTATATTTCACAAGGAAAAGAGTTTTTAGAGAATCTTCACGTATTTTTGTTGATTTTTTTTGTCAAAGAGAGACCGTTTATAAGAGACCTTTAATATTTTGCCAATACAATTTCATAGTTAATCAGTTGTGTCAAAGATTGGAAAATAATCCAAGTATCAGGAAAGCCAGGTGACTCTCGATGACTAGAGCCATCCGGAGATATTTCATAACACAGCTGTATCTTTCCTGGACAACAGACAACCACACACTCTCCCCTCACAGGAGACTGATTGTACACTACTCACGGGCTTTGAGTCTCAAGACCTAATCCTTGCCAGGTGTAGCTTTTCACGTTCCTGGGGGTAAGGAGTACAAGAATCAAGAATATTCTTTTAATATATGTCTTTAAACTCAGTTATTTTTTGCCCTGTGTGGTGGTGCATGCTCTTAATCACAGCACCCAAGAGAGGTAGAGGCAGGTGGCTTTTTGTGAGTTCAAGGTCAGCCTGGTCTGCATAGTGATATCCAGGATAGCTAGGACTATAGAGAGAGACCTTAAATACAAACATACAAATGAAGCAACTAAAACAAGCAACAACATAAACCGAAAACTCAGACTCGATTGGTTGTAACACAATTTTTCTTTGTTTCATAATTTTTCTTTAAAAGAAGAGAAATAAGAGGAGGCAGAAAAGGAGGCAGGAGAGGAGGAGGAAGAAGAGGAGGAAGAGGAGGGGCAAGCTGAAGCAATAGCATCTTCCACAGAGAGGGATTGAAAGGAGAAAGTGTGCCTGCATCATATATTGGCACCAGCAGATATATTGGTGAAGGTCTAATAGATGCAGGTGTGGCATCTGCACTGGTGACAGACAGTCTAAGCAGCACGTGAAATGACAAAGCTGATGACCCCAAGCTCATTGGCATGTGAAAGGTTTCTGGTAACTAGGCAGAACTGAAGGCTCATGGAGAGAAGGGAACCTGTGACCAACAAGATTGTGCAGAGCTCAAACAGGAAGGCAGAAAGGCAGACTAAGAAATGGACCAAGCCACGAGAACAGAGAGGGAAGTGGGACAAGGGTCAGGGCTCAACCACTGGAGTCACAAGTCACTTTTCCTCCCACTTGTGGCACAGGAAACAGGAAACAGGTTAGTGCACTGTTTTGATGTGGCAGTGGCAGCTGCAACCCAAGACCCAGACAAGATGGCGGGCCGTCCAAGGAGAGTCATCTGCTTGTGTCTAGGAGACTGAGTAGACCAACTGACCTTCCCAGTCTCAATAATATCGACTCCTGAGAGCAAGAGAGAGAAGAGAACACACTTTATAACATATTCTCCCCAAATTCTGGGAATTGGTACTGCCAGATGCCTCTACAGGCAGGACTGAGGTGAGCTGTGTATGTGTGGTGAGGGGTAAGGCGGTTCATCTTTTATGGAGAGTTCTATGAGTTAGCTGGGCATGGTGACTCATGCCAATAATCCTCAGAAACTGAGGTAGTTTTACAAGTGCAAGGCCAGACGGAGCCAGAGTGAGATTCTGGCTAAAAGAAAATGAAGCAATACTAGGTCCATAAACAGGTGGGAGTTATTTTGGGCTTAATTAGTGATAAATACATAGGAAAAGAGAATTGTTACCCCCCCTCACACACACACTGAAAGAAGTTATATGAAAAAAAAAAGTTGTTGGTCAGGCAGTAGTATCACAGAAAAACCCTGTCTCAGGAAATCAAAACCAAGGGGAAAAACCCATATCAATGAATAAGTAATAAAAACATTGTTGCCTAGATTGCATGGTGAGGGAAATGAAGCTTAGTGGACTCTGAAATGGTCTCTGAGACAGCCTTGAGAAAGACCACGGGCAGGCAGGTCAGAACCTTGGCTGTAGGAACAGCGGGGGATTGAGGTTGATCAAATAGTAAAGGTATGTTGTGACCTGCTAGGGTATGATATTATTTCTCTCCAAGTGATCAATGTACATCTGTGCTTTGTTAAAGTTCCACAAGATGGGAGCCGGTCACAATGGCACAGGCCAGGCAAGCCTGGCGACCTGAGTTTGATCTCTGCTCAGGTAGAAGGAAAGAATCATCTCCACAAAGTTGTCCTCTGACCTCCACGCACGCCTACATAGACACAGTACATGCACGCGCACTAATAGTAATTCTTCTTGAAGTTTCACAAGATGAATCCTGAAAGTCAGTAATTACCCACAAGGCACCCAGCCTGTCCAGCTCAATCTATTTGCATTAATTTTCATCTTTTCACATGAAATATGTGTATTACTGACTCATGCTGCTTCTTTGTCCCTCCTTGTCCTCTCCCTCTCCTCCTCCCCCCTCCTCTTTCTTGTTTTTTTCCATAGGGTTTTTCTGTGTAGCCCTGGCTGTCCTGGAACTTGCTTTGTAGACCAGGCTGGCCCGGAACTCTCTTGAGACCCACCTGCCTCTGCCTCTCAAGTGCTGGGACTAAAGGCATGAGCCTTTGTATGATTTTGTTTGCCCAGCAAGCTTGACATTGGGTCTTCTCAGTCTGCAAGCCTTCAGAAGTGGATTAAGAAATGATCCCTTCATGGCCTTTTTGTTTTGAAGGGGGTTATTTTGTTGTCATTTGAGACAGGCTTTCATGTAGTCCAGGATGGCCTCGAACTTGTTATATAGATGTGATTGACCTTGCTCTCCTGGTCCTCCTGTCCCAGCCTTTCAAGTGTCAGGATGACAGGTGTGAGATGCCACACCTGGCCTTTTTTATTTACTTTATATATATGACAAGTACACTGAAGTTGTCTTCAGTCACACTGGAAGAGGGCATTGGATCCTGTTAGAGATGGTTGTGAGCCATCATGTGGTTTCTGGAATTGAACTCAGGACCTTTGGAAGAATAGTCAGTGCACTTAACTGCTGAGCCATCCCTCCAGCTTTGAGTCCTCTTTTTTTTTTAATTAAACATTTTTTAATATATTTTTATTTACATTTCAAATGGTTTCCCCTTTTCTAGCTCCCCACTCCCCGAAAGTCCCATAAGCCCTTTTCCCTCCCCCTGTTCCCCCATCTACCCCTTCCCACTTCCCTGTTCTGGTATTGCTCTACACTGCTGCACTGAGCCTTTCCAGAACCAGGGGCCACTCTTCTGTTCTTCTTGGACATCATTTGATATGTGGATTATGACTTGGCTATTCCAAGTTTCTAGGCTAAAATCTGCTTATCAGTGAGTGCATACCATGATTGATCTTTTGAGAATGGGTTACCTCACTTAGTATGATATTCTCCAGCTCCATCCATTTGTCTAAGAATTTCATGAATTCATTGTTTCTAATGGCTGAATAGTACTCCATTGTGTATATATATCACATTTTTTGTATCCATTCCTCCATTGAGGGACACCTGGGTTCTTTCTAGCTTCTGGCTATTATAAATGGGGCTGCTATGAACATAGTGGAGCATGTATCCTTATTACATGCTGAAGAATCCTCTGGGTATATGCCCTGGAGTGGTATAGCAGGATCCTCCGGAAGTGACATGCCCAGTTTTCTGAGGAACCGCCAGACTGATTTCCAGAGTGGTTGTACCAATTTGCAACCCCACCAGCAGTGGAGGAGTGTTCCTCTTTCTCCACACCCTCTCCAACACCTGCTGTCTCCTGAATTTTTATTCTTAGCCATTCTGACTGGTGTAAGATGAAATCTCAGGGTTGTTTTGATTTGCATTTCCCTAATGACTAATGATGTTGAACATTTTTTAAGATGTGTCTCAGCCATCCGAAGTTCTTCAGGTGAAAATTCTTTGTTTAGCTCTGTACCCCATTTTTAATAGGGTTATTTGGTTTTCTGGGGTCTAACTTCTTGAGTTCTTTGTATATATTGGATATTAGCCCTCTGTCAGATGTAGGGTTGGTGAAGATCTTTTCCCAATTTGTTGGTTGCCAATTTGTCCTTTTGATGGTGTCCTTTGCCTTACTTGAGTCCTCTTTTTGATGCCCAATTAAAGTGTTATGTCTATAGTAGGTGCTCAAAATAAATATATCTATTTACAATTCATATGATAGTCACATAAATAATATATATTAATTCATGGAAAATGAAGGATTCAAGGTGAATTCATATGTAATTTTAAATCAAAGTCTGGAGATAAAAGCCAAGGTTAGATTAATGCCATGACTGATTATAGTTAAAATATGTAAAGGATCTAATTGAATGATAGAGTGGACTTCAAAGTTTCTGCTCTACTTTGTTGGTTAATATTTAAGTTGAATTGTTTTAACAAAGAGATATTTTGCTCTGAAAGCACTCTCTGGGGCCTAGTTCGCGATCTGGAGGTGGGTAGGCAAATGCAGGTCCACTCTGTCAATACTCGATATGCCTTTATAGACTCCATATCTGCCTCCTTTGGTTTTCTAGATTGCAAAATCACAATCTCTGTACAGTGAGAGAGGTTAACTTTACTGCCAATCTGATAAGACTGTGGGAGAGAGAAGACTTTTTTGCCCCTTGCTGGAAGAACAGATACAGAAACTCCAGCACAACCCAGCCAGAGACCTCATGGATCAATGTTCAGAACAAACAGGAGTCCCAGCCTTAGACCAGCGCCGGTCCATGGCTCTGTGTGTGAATTCTCCACTAAATGGGGGAAAATCCTTACCATTTTCTGATGTTCCCAGTTCAGCATAGGACAATCAACAATATACCACAACAACAAAATAAAGAACAAAAAGTATTTATCACTAAAGGATTATAGAATAGCAGCTAATAAAATTCAGTGTCCCAGGGTCTGGAGAGATGACTCAGCAGTTAAGAGCACTGACTGCTCTTCCAGAGGTCCTGAGTTCAATTCCCAGCAACCACAAGGTGGCTCACAAACATTTGTAATGGGATCCGATGCTTTCTTCTGGAGTGCCTGAAGTCAGCTACAGTGTACATAAAATAAATAAATCTTAAAAACAAAAACAAGGGGGAGAGGGGATAAGATAGGGGGGTTTCTGGGAGGTGGGGGAAACCGGGTAAGGGGATAATACTTGAAATGTAAATAAATCAAAAACAAATAAAAACAAAAAACTCAGTATCCCTGAGGGACTGGAGAGATGATTCAGCAGCTCCCCCAGAGGACCTGGGTTCAATTCCCAGCCCACACATAGCAGCTCACAATTGTAACTCCAGTTCCAGGGGACCTGACACCCTCACACAGACATACACACAGGCAAAATACCAATGCATATAAAAAAGTAATAGTAAAAGAAAAATCAAAGAGAAGAATGAAAAAGAAAAAATAAAAACAACCAAACACCTCAGAATCCTTTTATCTCAAGAGGTATATGAGATAGTTTTTACTTTCTAAAATATTTATTTATTTTCATGTGCCTGGGTGTTTTGCCTGCGTGTCTGTGCACCTGGTGCCCAGACCAGAGGCCAGAAGAAGGTGCCACATTTCTGGAGACCTGAGTTAGACAGTGGCAAGTCCCTGATCTTCTAGATGAGCAGCCAGTGCTCGTTACTGCTGAGTCATCTCTCAGCCTCAAGAGAATTTATTCTTGAGCCAAAAATGAGTGATCATGGCACAGGAGCACAGATTTAGATAACCCCAAATTCTGTGTTCCAACGTGGAGGTAATTTTAGGAGGGGCATCTCCCTCCTTATTTCCCCCCACCCCCATCCTACCTGCTACAGGTTTCTCTGTGTAATCTCTGGCTGTCGAGGAATTCTTTAGACCAGGCTGGCCTCAGTCTCACAGAGATCTACCTACCTCTGTGCACTGGCTGGTTTAGTGTGTCAACCTGACACAGGCTGGAGTTATCATAGAGAAAGGAGCTTCAGTTGAGGAAGTGCCTCCATGAGATCCTGCTGTGGGGCATTTTCTCAATTAGGGATCAAGGGGGAGGGCCCCTTGTGGGTGGTGCCATCCCTGGACTGGTGGTCTTGGGTTCTATAAGAAAGCAAGCTGAGCAAGCCAGGGGAAGCAAACCAGTAAGAAACATTCTTTCATGGTCTCTGCATCAGCTCCTGCTTCCTGACCTGCTTGAGTTCCAGTCCTGACTTCCTTTGGTGATGAACAACAGTGTGGAAGTGTAAGCTGAATAAACCCTTTCCTCCCCAACTTGCTTCTTGGTCATGTTTGTGCAGGAATAGAAACCCTGACTAAGATACTCTGCCTCCCAAGTGCTGGGATTAAAGGCATGTGTCTGGCTTGGAAGTTTTTAACAGTAACAGAACAGTCTTCAGTCAAGATGCTATTCAAACATATTGGTGAAAACAACAGAGAGCTGGGGCATGGCAAAGCGGGGAGCCTTGCAATACATTTTCAGATGTTCTCTGATGACATTCTTAGCGTTTCTGGTTAGTGGAAACTAGAGTTTGTTAATAGGTTCCAAAGGGTTTTATCTGCTAGCCACAGGATGTTAGGTCAGACAGAGAAGTGGGCAAGGAATGCTTATTTAGATAAATTGTAATTAGGCTCTGAATCTGCAACATTCCAGACTCATCTACAATCGCTGAAGTTCTAATTAGTTAATGAGCCTTGCAGAAGGTTCAGCAGAAGGTCAGCTTCCTTCTGCAAACCTTCATTCACACATGACACAATGGTTAATATTTCACTCAGTGAGGAGAAGTTGGAAAGCTCTCCTCTATACTTAAGAACAAGCACGCCTATTTCCCTACTTCTATACATGTAGCATTGAGTCTTAGAGCGATTAGGCAAGAAAAAGGAATGGGAAGAGTTGCCCATCACAACAGAGGCTAGGCAGTCTATTGCAGATGTCATGACCTTAATATAGAAGTCAATACAAAAGCTACTCCCCAAAGCTACTAGAATCAACAAAGTCAAATTTCAGGATACAAAACTAACACTCAAGGTTGGGGCCAGTGGTGAGGCAATTGTCTAATAGATATGAGACCCTGGGTCCCATCAGCACCACAGAAATAAAAGCCATAGTCATAAGAGCAGGCACTCTGGCTTGTCCTCTGGCTGCTTGTGGCCACACCCAACACCTGCTTCGAATGTACTGCACCGGGCCAGGAACCCTCCTAGGCTGTCGGGATTCTGCTGCTCCTGTTTTCAGCTTTAAGGGACATCATCCGCAGGGCAGCAGACTCAGGGTAAGCTGCAGATCCTATTAATTCCAGAGAGAACCTTCTCAATACCTCAGACTGGAGCATTTTCTAGACAGCTCTTTCTCAAGTTACTGTAAGGGATAGAAGAATGGGGTTGCCAGACTTACAGATGAGGCTAGCCAAAGCCTCCAGTAATCAGGACTAACTCCTGCTAGCTCACGAAAGCTGTTCCTGCCTCTCTTGGATGAGAAATTGCACATCCTGCTCTGTTCCCACCCGGGCACTCTGTTTCGGTTTCTCATGGCTCACGAAAACTTTTCCAGAGCCTGCCTTCCTCATTTCTGCGATCTCCCTGTGATGCTTCCCCGACTCCACCCCACCATTGTTAGTTTTAGAAGCAATGGTGGCTCACAAGGGCTACAGCTCCTGAATTCTCTCTTCTCCCACCACTAGCATTGCTGGAAGGGGGTCTAGCCCCAAGGACAGGAAATGGAATAGGAAGTGCAGAGTGCTTAGGGATAATGAAAACCCCAGGGTCCTGGGGCAATGCTGCTGTCCTAATGAGTTCCCAAGTGGAGCTTGTCATGCTGTTGGTTCCGTGGTGGTTTGAAAGAGAATGACCCATAGGCTCATACAGACTAGTCATTGAGACTAGTCTACAGTTGGTTAGGAAGGACTAGGAGGTCTATCACTAGGTCATAGCATTCCCAGTTAGCTCTCTTTTTCTTTGCCTTGACCTGGGGGCTCGGATGTAAGCTCTCAGTCACTGCTCAAGTGCCCTGCCGTGTCTGCCTGCCACCATGATGGTCAAAAACTCTAACCCTCTGAAACTAAAGCTCTAAGTCCCCAGTAAACTTCTTCTGTAAGTTGCCTTGGTCTCAGTATCTCTTTCCAGCCACAGGAAAGTAACTAAGACAGCTTCCAAGTGGCAAGGGGCAATAGAGGGTATAGCGGAGGAGTGGAGACGTAGAGGACAAGTTTCAGGAGAGCTCAGATGTGCTGCTAAGACACAACTCACCTCCACAGTCTTCTCTGCAAGGTCCTGTCTCAGTTTAGGTCACATGGAGGTCCAGCCCAGCCACATACAGGCAAAGGACTACCTCACACCCTCCTCTAGGAAAGAAGCCCTGTCTCTGGGGTGGCTTTGTCATAGAACAAGTTCCTCAGGAGGGCAAGGATGGCAGTGAGCTCTCCAGCATCCTTGGCCTTACTCCAGGCCCTGCCCCTTTTCCCAGCAGCAGGTTGACTTACTGAAATGATAGGTATGTGTAGTAGCCCTGCCACACCATCCCAAACTGGTTCAATGAACCCTGCCAATTTTCCCACTAATGTAGGGATTGGTTTACCCCACTTTCCAAAGTAAGCGAAGCTCAGGTAATTTGTCCAACCCCTCATAACTAAGAATCTGCCCTTTCCTCCCAATGGTTTATTAACCCATAAACCACATACCTTTGGAACAAGAAGCCTCAGGATAAGATTGGCAGGTCAAAAAGTTAAAGGGTAGTAATGATTGGCAAGTGACACGTAAGGCCAGAAGCTACACTGTGCTGTTCTAGCACCAGGTTCCTCTGCAGTATACCAAGACGCTTCTCTGGGGTTGCTGCCAAGCACAGGTCTGGACCCACGGGATGAAGCACACGGTTCCAGCAGAGACCTGACTGTCAGACAGTACCAATGGTTTGAAGGGTAGTTGGCTGTCATGGTAATGGGTAGAAGGCCACACAGGGAAGCCTCAACTCAGCATAGCTGCCCACCTGTCCATACTGAAAGGAAAATGTCATACTCTTCATTTGATGAATGGTAGTTGGAGGGATATTTGTAGGCTGGGTAAAGAAATAACAAATGGTGAGATGCGCAGAGAACACAGTGAATTAGGAATCCCGGCTCAGCTGAAGCCACTTTACAGCCTGCTCCAAGAGACCCAGCAAGCTCCCTTTAAAGAAAAACCAAACACCAACACCACATAACTCTGGCTTTTTGTTTTTTTTGTTTTTTTTTAAATGCAAGCCAACAAGTGACTATTAGTTCGCAACCTTTTCTCCTCAGTGACCACACCATCTTCCCTTGTTGTACTTCCAGAAAGAATGGAAGTGGTCAACTCGTGTGACATACTGGCCACATGTGGTACGTTCCACCTCAATGCCAACAAATGGGTCTGGACTACTCATCACACAAACACCACCAGAAGTGACTGAGGTAGTTTTTGCTCTGGATTTCCTGGAAAGTGTAATAGGTACCACAATCACTGTGTCAACTAGTTTAGCCCACCGCCTAAGAGAACAGGCTGCTTCTAGGCAAACTCGTTTGATAGTGAGCTTGCTCTTCACTGCTTCTATCACACACACCCCTGTCCCCATAACCCCTGAGGCATGAATTTAAGCTTTGGAAATTGTCCCTAACACAGGACTTTTGCAGAGATTGAAGTCATACAGAATTCACGAGAGCACTGTGCACAAGGTCTTAGAAAAAGAAATGTTTAGCAGGGGTGGAGAGATGGCTCTGAGGATAAGAGCATGTGCAACTCTTTGGAACACTCGAGTCTGGTTCCCAGGACCCACATGAGTAGTTTAAGAGCTTGTACTTCCAGCTTTGGGGTGTCTGGACTCTGTGCACCCCCTTACATATGTGCCATAGACACACACGTATGCATGTTTTAATCTTTAAAAAAAGTCACCATCACTATGGAGATTTAGACCTTTTTATAAAGCACCAAAGAATCCAATTATAGTCAATGCATGCAAGTCTGATTTTGGCTTAATAAGAGGTATTTGTGTATCCCTGAATTAGGCCACCTAGATGAGATTATTGTTATTCCTCACGGGACGTTAGAAAGGGATTCTAGCTCCAGGCAGGAGTCAGGATGTTCTGATTGCGTACCGACACAGGATAGAAGAGTCCATCTATGATGCATTCGGTGAGGCAGGTACAGTTGAAGGTACGACTAATGTGGAGTGGGCACAGGGGAAAATGTGGCTCACATCCTTGGATATGTGTAAAGCTATGTGTAATAAAGCAGGAAAAAAAAAAGGATTTGTTTGAGAAGGGTCTCGCTATGTATTGGATCTACTAGGACTCACTCTGTAGAACAGGGTGACCTAAAACCCAGAGATCCAGCTGCATCTGTCTCCAGAGTGCTGCAATTAAAGGTCTGGGCCAAACTACCACAGTCAGCAGGAGCATGTCTGCACATCCACAGCTATCTATAAAGTAAGTCAATGAACGGCATAGAGGTGAATGGGAACAGAGGTTACCCTTGCATTTTGCACCCTTCTGTGATATTAGCATTTCCTCTCCTTTGTAGCATCTCTCCTTCCGGAATATAAATACCACCCAGCTCTTCGCTTTAGCTGGACCAATCCAGCTCTAGCTTTGCAAGCAATGCAGGGAGCTGGGTATCCTGTGCCACTTCACACCCTCAGCAGCAAGGTTCCAGGGCTGCTCAGCACCAAAGACCCTTTGGGCTCCCCTCCAAGTTTTAAATGCAGCCAAACCTGGCAGCTGCTGGGGTCCACTGCCTTACTTTCTAAGTTGTTTCCTTCTATGTGTTTACTAGCTACACTCGTGAGCTAACCCATCTCTACTATGAAGTTACTATCCAAACACCAACTCTAGCACTTTCATCTTTATGAGAGACCCAATCCATTTCCAGACAGAGAGCACTGCAACTCTCCTCTCCATAGCTCTCCTCGGGTGTTGATAGACATCTAATTTCAACACATCTAAAAGTTGTCTTTCTCCCAAAACTTCCCTTCTCACAGCCTTCCAAATCCCAGCTGATGACAGGTCTAGAACTCTGGTTGCCCAAGTCTGTATCTTGGAGGGAAAAGACCTAATGCCAAGCAGTGTCTGACTCTGCTTTAGGCAGTTACCTAAAGGCAGAGGTAATCCCAAGTACTGGGACTCTTTAGAATGCTTTTCAAAAACATGTCTAAAGCTAAATAGTTTTAATCTAGAATTTGAATTATGATACTTTAATTAAAAAATAAAAACATGTTGAGCTGGAGAGATGAATTAGTGGTTAAGAGCAGTGAGTATGTTCTCTCAGAGGGGCTCAATTCCCAGCACCCAAATGGCAGCTCACAACTGTCTGTATCTCCAAGATCTGACAACCCCATAAAAGCATATATATGGACAAATATCACTGCACATAAAATAAAAATAAATAACAACACACACACATTTAGAAAAAAAAATGTCACTTTTTATAAGCTGAGAACCAGATCTGACTTAATACATTTTCAGGGATCTTGGCCAAGTCTTGCAATCTTTAGCAGAATGATATCATAGTACCAGGTGCCAGCAGTAGGGTTATAAACTCTTAAGTACACTTATCTACAGTTTTACAAAGAAACAGCCAAAGTCTAGTCCTTAAGGTATGATTCACACAATTTCTTGACCTATGAAGGACAGATTCACCTGAGTTCTGTGGTGGGCAAGCTATGGAGAAACCAGAGGAAGTTTCCCTTTTTCTGAGACAGGGTCTCACTAGGTAGCCTTGGTTGTCCTAAAACTCTATGTAGACCAGGCTGGCCTTGAACCCATAGAGATCCACCAGGCTCTGCTGCCCAAGTGCTGGGATCATGCTGTGTGTCATGATACCCAGCTTCATGGCTTAAAATTTCCAGATTGCTGTCAATTTTAAAAAAGCCAATTACAGATGGATCCTCAGATATTTGGTTTTACTGGGGTATGACAGTAGAGGAGCATATAAGGGATAAGACAGATACTTTAATTTTACTAGGATATAATGGTAGAGGAGAGTGTGAGAGAAAAAGATAGGTAATTTTAAAAATAAATTACATAGTAATAAGAAACTAGACATAATACATTTCCCATATGCTACAAAAGTAAGCAGACAATGGAAGACAAAAGAAAGGTTCCTCTAAGGAGGGCAACTCCTTCCGCTACAGAATAGGCTTCCTTCCCAGACAATAGCCTCACAACTCTTACATGATGCACACTCCTGTGGAAAAACTTGTCAAGCTTTGCCAGGGCCAGGAGATGAAAACATACCATGTCCTAATTAGCTAATTATAAAGCATGAGCATTTTGGAAAAGAACTCATACAATCTGGCCATTGTTTTGCTAAACATCTGCAAATTGTAGACTTCCTCAGCCCTTAGCCATAGTCCTTGCTTGATGTCTTAAAGTGGATGCACAGTGACTCTTCTCAAGGCTGAGGTGAATGCTAGTCGTCAAAGTCTGGAATGTCATCATAGGAGTAACCCCGGTAGCCTTTGGATGCATAGTAGGCGATGCGCAAATGGTAAAATCCTGGCAGGAACACCAAAATGCCAATGATGAGGACAGGAACAGCTCGGTCTGCCCCCTGGTGGCAGAAGGAAAACATTAGTCTCATACAAGTCACATGGTTATATCTATCTCTTCTCAGCACAAATTGTCACCTTCTCTTTTTTTCTTATCTTTCCGTGTTAGGGATCAAACTAGAGACGCTGGGCATGTTAGGCAAGCACCACACTCCATTTTCTTCCCAATTACATACTAAGCAATAAATTCAAAATCATAAAAAAAGAAAAAACTATTTTTATTCAGATATTAAGCTTATTTCCTTCTGCTCTTCTACGCTTTGTGTGTGTACCTGTGTATTTGGTCAATACATACTATTATTGTCTACAAGTGTGCATGCACATGTATGCATGTGTGTCAAAGGTTGACTACAATTGACTTCAACAGCTCTCCACCTTAAATATATAAGTATTGGTAATGTTTTGGTCACTCTTCTATTTCGAAGAGAAATCATGACCAAGGCAATTTATAGAAATGTTTATTGGAGGCTTACTTAGTTTCCGAGGTTTAGAGTTCATGACCATCATGGTGGAGAAAACCACTGGAATGGTAGCTACGAGCTTACATCTGAACCATACACATAAGGCAGACACAAACAGAGCTCACCCTCCCTAATCTTTCCTCAACAGTCTGCCAACCGTGGGCCAATCACTCCAATATTTCAGTCTATGGAAGCTGATCTCACATAAACCAGCATATTCTACTCCTTGCTTTCTATAGGTTATGTCATAATGCAAAATGTATCAGTTCAACTTCAAAAGTCCCTACAGTTGTTCACAGTCTCAACAGTTTACAAGTCTAAAGACTCTTCTGAGACTGATAGTCATGGATTTTACTACCTCCTGGAACTGTAAGCCCCAAATTAATAATCGAAAAGAAGTTATGTTTTACCTATACGTATGTCCGTGCACCACAAGTGTGCCTAATTCCTGCAGAGGCAGTGGATGCCCTGGGACGGGACTTACAGACAGTTGTAACCACATGGGTGCTGGAAATTGAACCTAACCCCTTGGAGGAGCTGTGTGGTCTTAACCACAGAGCTATCCCTTTAGCCCCAAGATTTATTTTAATCACATTGTGAATGTGCACCTAAGCACAAAAGAGGCCAGAGGCTGGAATGCCCCTGGACCTGGGGTTACAGGCAGCTGTGAGCCCCCAACCTGAGGGCAGGTAATCAGGTGCCGGTCCTTTGCAAGAGCAGAATAGGTTATTAACGGTGAAGCTATTTTTCCTTATTTTCCTTAATCTTGCTTTTTGAGATAGAGTCTCATCTCTTACTGGAACTCACCAATTTGCCCAGAATGGCTTGGCCAGCCGGCTCTGAAGATCTGACTGTCTGTCTCCACCCTGCAGTGCTGGGGCTATGCATTCCAACACTTCGCGCTTTTTATGTGGGTGCTAGGTATCAGAATTCAGGTCCTCAAGCACTTTCTTTTTTTAAATTTTTTTTTATTGGTTATTTCATTTATTTACACTTCAAGTGTGATCCTCCTCGGTTTTCCCTCTGAAAACCCCCATCCCAAGCCCTTCCCCCCTGCTTCTACGAGGGTGCTCGCCCACCCACCTATCCACTCCCACCTCACTGTCCTTAAGCACTTTTTCTTTTCTTTTCTTTTCTTTTCTTTTCTTTTCTTTCTTTCTTTCTTTCTTTCTTTCTTTCTTTCTTTCTTTCTTTCTTTCTTTCTTTCTTTCTTTCTTTCTTTCTTTCTTTCTTTCTTTCTTTTTTTAAGATTTATTCATTTGCTGGGTGGTGGCACATGTACGTCTGTAATCCCAGCACTCTGGGAGGCAGAGGCAGGCGGATTTCTGAGTTTGAGGCCAGCCTGGTCTACAGAGTGAGCTCCAGGACAGCCAGGGCTACACAGAGAAACCCTGTCTCGAAAAAAACAAATCCAAAGAACCAAAAAAAAAAAAAAAGGTTTATTCATTTATTTTATGAGTACACTGTGGCTGTCTTCAGACACACCAGAAGAGAGAGAGCATTAGATTCCATTATAGATGGTTGTGAGCCACCATGCAGTTGCTGGCATTTGAACTCAGGATCTCTGGAAGAGCAATCAGTATTCTTAACTGCAGAGCCATCTCTCCAGCACCCCCTTAAGCTCTTTCTTAATGAGCAATCTCCCTATCACTTTTTACAAGTTCTTAGCAGTATAACAGCACCCTCTTTGTCCTGTCTCTAAGGATTGGATAATATTACTTAAGCAGCAGCCAGGCGTGGTGGCCCACACTTCTAGTTTCAGCACTCTGGAGGCAGAGACAGAAGGATCTCTAAATTCAAGGCCAGCTAGTCTACATAGTTAATTCTAGGACAGCTAAGGATATGTAGAGAGACCCTGTCTTTTTTGTTGTTGTTGTTGAGACAGGGTTTCTCTGTGTAGACCTGGCTGTCCTGGAACTCACTCTATAGACCAGGCTGGCCTCGAACTCAGAAATCTGCCTGCCTCTGCCTCCCAAGTGCTGGGATTAAAGGCATGCACCATCACTGCCCGGCTGAGACCCTGTCTTAAAAAATAAAAATAGGGTTGGAGAGATGGCTCAGTGGTTAAGAGCACTGACTGCTCATTCAAAGGTTCTCAGTACAATTCCCAGCAACCACATGGTGGCTCACAACCATCTGTATAATGGGATCCAATGCCCTCTTCTGGTGTGTCTGAAGATGACTATAATATGCTCATATAAATAAAATAAGTAAATCTTAAAACACAAAATAAAACAACAATAACAATAAAAACTAACTCAAATAGTGCCTCAGCTGTAAAGACATGTATCATTTCTGTGAAATGTATGAACCACAATCTTGTCATCTCAGTAACTGGATGCTTAATTTTTGCTGCTTGTAACTGTATAAAACACCAAAAAGGAACTACATTTTTTTTTCTAGGGTGTGAGAGAGGGAAAAAAAAGGACCTTTATTATAGTCAGAATACTGCTTAGGGTAACTTTTTTTCATCCCAGGGACAGGTTTTTTTGTGTAGCCTTGGCTATACTGGAACTCAGAAATCCACCTGCCCCTGCCTCTTGAATGGTGGGATAAAGGGTGTACCATTATGCGCAGCCTATTTAGGACAACTTAAGACACAGAATATGTAAACATAACCCAAGGGAAAGCACTACCAAGCACCACTTAGGTTCTGAATACTGAAACTCAACAACAGAACGCTTACCAAACCAATGGAAACAGGAACCCACTCACAAGGCATAGTGGCCACACTTACACAAGCCTCATTGCTTCACCCCAAACACCGATCGGCACGGCTACACCTCGGTGACACTACAAGCATGGTATGTCACTCTAGCCACAGCCATGGAAGCCCGAACCCAGACAAAGCTGCACTATTCTAAACTATCTCAGAAGCTCTGCCTGCCTACTTACAAACACCCACCTTCTAAGAATTATAGACATTTGTTCGAAGGAGAAAAAAACAACAATATAAAACCAAAACCAAATACTATGCCTTATCATCAGAGAAGAAACTATACGTGATTATTGTTTCTTCTCGTGGAATCCACTGTACTTCTGGAACGTATAAATAGTGCTCTGGCTCACATCCGGAAGACCCATGGCATAAAGTCACGTGCCCAGTAGCTTACCCCTTTGCCGATGTAGCCGGACAGCAGGAGAGAGCCTATGATTATGAGAAAGGTGCCAATCAAAAACAGCACGGTGGCAAGGGCAATGGCCTTGTAAGGGATCTTAGGAGGACTTTTTTTAAACTGGAAGAGAGAAAAAAACAAAGATGATGAAGAACACTAAGAAAGGACCAGGCCTGGAGCACTCTAAGGCAGGGAGGGTGAGCGAGCGCCAGCGTGAGTGCGCCAAGTGTCTCAGGTACGTCTCCGTCAGCACAGCACTGGGACACAGAGCAGGCCCAGGAGCAGGTGAAGCCTCTGCTATCCCACAGACCCCTCGGTACAAACAAGGAAACCCCTTTAAAACCACTTTGCCACCTAGTTGTTAAACATGTACTTACTGAGTGTATATGCATGGAAGCTTGCACTAACCTGTGGAGATTTAAGAGCACCCACCATGCTATGCAGGCATGAAAAGGTGACTCCTGGAATTGAAGGTGACTTAGCTTATAGTCAGTCAAAAGTTTAGAAAAAGAACTTTAGCTTTCTATCTTCTTTTCTAACGATTTGTTTTATTTTGAATTATGTATGGGTATATATACTCGAGGGCAGATGCCCGTTCAAGCCAGAGGAATTAGATCCTCTAGGAGCTGGAGTTCTAGGCTGTATGTCACGTGATATGACTGCTGGGAATCAAACGCAGGTCCTCAGCAAGAATGATACCTGTCAGCCAGAGAGATGGCTCCACCGTCAAAGTACCTGCCTTCCAGATGACCTGAGTTCAATTCAGCAGTGACACAGTGACTCACAACAGTCTGTAACTCCAGTGTCGGGAGGATCCAATACCCTCTTTGTAGCTTCTTGGGGCACTGCATACACAAGGTACACAGACATGCAGGCAAAACATCATACACTTAAAAAAAATTTTGTTTTAATTATAAGGAGCGTGGGGGGCATGGACAGACAGATCAGTGGACAACATTCTTGCTCTTGCAGAGGAACCAGGTTTGGCTCCCAGCACCCGCAGTGCTCATAAACATCAGAATCTCCAGTGTCAGGAGAGCCGATGCCCTCTTTGGACCTCAGTGGGCACCAGGCATACATGTGATACACATGAAAGCAAAACACTCATACACACAATACATAAATATATTAATTTTATTACAGTAATATGTTTATTAATTTATTATTAATTATATGTGCATCATCTACAATTATATACTATTTGAGAAATAAATATTAAAAACAGAACAGTATGTCCTCTTAACTGCTAAGCCACCTCTAAAGCTTAGATTTCAGTTTTCCCAAAGCCCTGCACCATGAGTAAATTCAGCTAAAGGTTAAGATCCAGAGACAGATTAAGACTGAAATACAGTGTCAACATATGAAAATGTTACAAAGAAACCCACTAGTAGTACAAATAATAATATGCTAATAAGAACATTTTAAAAAGACTTCGAGACAAACCTTCTAAGGTTTAGCTCGTTACCAAATCTGACGTTAAGGGTTTGGAAGCTTCCCAGAGCTACTCTTCCCTCTTCAAATAAATGCAAAGAATTATTGATCTGTTTATATTTAAAAGGACGGACTCCTTCCTGCTGCTGCTTCATTCTTAGCTCCGGCGGCACCTAGACTATTTTTTATCCTCAGGGACAGGAGATGCTATCCTACTTAATAATGGTCAGGAGAGGACACAAACTTGTTTAAATTCCTGTTTGCAATAAAGATTATCTGTAACTGCATCTCATGAGGTCAGGAAAGAGTTTTCTGGATGAGTTTAATAAAACCTATAGCTACATGGCTTTAGCACTTCAACTGAAACTGGAAATGGATAACCCCAGAAGTATTTGAAACTGCCCTGCCAAGATCCCTTCTCCAAGCTGGGGCTCAAAACGTCTTGGAAATAAGCTGGTTTCCTGCTGGTCCAAATAAGATATATGAAGCCATTTTTTTTTTTAAATTGACTGATTATGTTACCTGCAGGTCAATGTAGCCATCGTCTGTGCTGGAAAGCCTTGAATATTTTACTTTACTACTGGGGATTCCAGTTGCCAGGTTGGTACGAGACGGCATCATAACACAGTGGCACAGCTAGTCTGAAAGGGAAAGACTTATTGTCCACAGCAGTAACCGTACAGCATAGGAAAGGGTGTCAGCTACCGCTCTGAGCTGCTAGGTTATACGCCACACACGGCTGCTTGGGCTTCACTACTTAACGGTGACCTGATACTTCCTGGACACACTAAGCATGCTTCCTTTAGGTATCTGGCTTGACTCCACAGAAAGACACCAAAGGCGTTTCACAAAGAATCAGGACCTGTTCAATTTGCCACTAATGTTTCTCGCCTAATTTTCCAAAGTCACATGGAGGTGAGTGAAGACTTGAATCCAACACTCACATTTTCAACCCCTCCCTTCAGTACTGCCTGCCCCTTAAACTTTCCTCAGGAACATAAATCCAAATAACTGTTTTGTTTATTATGACAGGATAAGAAATGATACACATGCATATCGGCAGCATGTCTACTTCTAGGTGTGGTATCATCCTATGAACAAATGATCTACAAAATCTTATCCGTGTGCGTAACTTACTGGCTATCAATACCACACCAGACACTCCAGAGCCACCTGCCTCTCTGCTCCCATCCCAAGCATGAAACAAGAGATTTTACAGTTCACATCATGTAGCTCCTGAAAAAACGGATTGAAAAGTCTGTTTTACTCAAATTAGTCAAAGCAGACGGCCATAATAAAAATCATAACTATTGCATTATTTGAGAGTAGGTAAAGTTTAAAAGCAATGATGTTTACATTTCAAAAATTTGAAATTTAAGCTCAGTACTTTAGTAGGTGACTGTAATCCCAGCTACTTGGGAAGACAGGTGTGGATATACGGAGTTGGAGGCCAGTCTGGGCATAGTAAGACCAGACACTCTTCTCTACCATACATGAAATGTGTGGATTCTTTACAAAGTCATACAATTATGCAGACAAAACAAACTATTTTAACTGCAAAGGTATTTAAATTTTAAAAGCAAAAGTCCATCTTTAAGAAGAAAATTAAGTATTTCAATAGTCTGGCCTTCACTGGTGTGGTATTTTGCACATCATCTCCATAATGGCATGTGATATTTATTCGATCTCGGTGAGGTGCCAGACACTGCTATTACAGTCGACCTAAAGTAACTTGCATGCAGAAACTGGTGCCAAATGTTTCTGCGTTTTTTGTTAATTACATCCTAGTAGAGAAGCCAAGTATTAAAAAGGAGCGACGGAAATCCATTTACATTTCTAAAACTTAAGTACTAGGTTTTTGGTGTTGCCATCCCATAACATGTTTAATTCCTCATATTTTAAAGTTCAAGCTACCAATAAAAGGGAGTTTCGCTGCATTAAACCATGCCTGGTTTGCATTTCAAGTTATAAAGTTATGAGCTTTCCACTTACACACTCACATCAAAACAAAAATGTTGCAGAACGACAACGAAATGGGAAGATTTGTTTTTCTTAGTAAGGAATTCTAGAGTGGCGTTATCACATCGCAAATGACTATTAAAAAAAATATGAGCCCAAGTTTCTACTATACTTTTTACCGGCCCCACCGCGATCTCCGCCCACCCTCCCGGCCCCACAAGCACCTGCGCCTGGCGCTGTGGACAACCTCCCGTCGGCCTCCGCCGTCGTTGCCCACGGTCAGGACCCACGTGAACTAACTGGCTCCGGGAAGTAGCCTCGGTGGCAGGGCCAGGACTCCCGGCTGGCTTCCGGGAGCGCGCTCCCGCCCCCTATCCGCGCTGCGCTCCCCGTTCTCCGTTAGGCGCGCTCGCACGGCTCGCTCAACAGCCAACGGCTGCCTGTCTTAGGGCCAGTCCGGCGGAAGTGGCGTACCGGATAGAGGCGCACAGGAAGTGGTGTCATCAGGAAATCAAATGTCACCGAATCCTGCTTTCAGGGCGCATGGCTGGAGAGCCTCTTTGCTGTCTTGTTTTATGCTTGGCATGGTTTATGTTGCGCTGGCTGGCTGTTCAGGAACTCACGATGCTGACTAGCCTGGCCTCAAACTCAGAGGTCTGTCTGGGACAAAAGGCGAGGCTCAACATCGTAGCGGTTTGGTCTTGTCCTGGTGGCCGGGACCTGCTACCTCCATAAAATGGCCTGGCGCATACTTAGTGTCTCACCCACCAGGATCGAGCCCACAACGAAACTGGGCAAGTCTGTGCACAGTGGAGTCCCCGGTATCCAGAGAGGTGGGCAAGGATATCCATCAGGTTATCTTGCCCTGCCCTAGACACCCCTATGCTGACCCTGGTCGACACCCGCTAATTAGCATTCTCGCAGCCTCAAATTCTTGTTTCCCTACCTGATTATTAGACACCGCCCAGGTAAGAGTCCTACCTACCTGACACAATTGAGTTCTAACATATATCCTCATGAAACAGTGACCAGTCTTGATAAAGCATTTCCACCACTCCAGAGTTCTGTGAGAGAGGACTACTTCCTCACCTTAATTTGCTCAAAGTGTTGAATAGTTGTAGTTACTGGGCATGAGAGCTAACCAACAACCTCTCAGAACAGTCAAAGCTGTAGTCTACATATCGTCAAACATAAAATAAAAAGGAAAAACAAATTTGGGGACTGTGGAGAGAGCTCAGTATTTAAAAGCCTTCAGGCATGGCCTCTGTGTGCAGAGCACACAGATGCTCTACACTAGCCACGGTTTGAGACCCTGATGAAATATAGCAAAATAGTTCCCCACACAAGCCAGGCTTATACATGTTCACTCATACCTGCAAATGACACGCACACATAAAATGCAGAGGGGAAGTGGGATAATATGGACGAGTGACGAAGGTGTTTGTCACCAAGCTTGAAGAACTTCAATCCCTGGAAGCCTCATTGTAGGGGTACACCAATTCCTATGTTGTTCTGATCTCCACATGAGCATCCAAGTATTCTTTAGTTATGTAGCATATCATGACCTTTCTTGAAAACCAGAGGGCCTTTATAACCCTTCTTGGTTGGATCAAGTATCCACAAAGTTTGGGCCTTTTATTTATTGGAGAGGGTTTATATTCCTTGTTGACCTAGGAAGAGATTTACCCAAGCCATCCCTCTGCAATCCCATTATTTGTATTTTTCAAAAGGAGCTACATCCCAAACAAGGCTACCAGAAAAAAATTGCACAATGTAATTACATAATGTAAAGCTAAACTCTTTTTTTATTGCTATTTCCACGATGGATGAGAGAACAGAAACCCATTTAGATAACAGGGTAACTCTATTCAGCAGCCAGGACACAAAGAAGGCACCACTCTGTGACTTTTCAAACTGTTAACTTTATTTAAATTGAAAAATATTTCTTACAATTGCATTTAGCGTCAAGATCATTGATGAAAATCACCAGTATTTGTAAGGCAGAAACATTCATGTTAACAAAACTAGTTTTTACTTTGGAGCTTATACTTTAAGCAAATTGTAGAGAATGGAGAGGGGAAAAAAAGTAGGTTATTTACAGAAGATATCTACATTTTTTTTTTTTAATATTTAAGAATACTCAGGTACAAACTTGGTGACAGTAAAGATCTCAGAATACACTGACAATCTCAGAAGCAATCTTCAAAGGTTTAGTTTTCTCAATTTCTAGCAATGCCTAAGATCCTTCTTCATCTTCAATCTTGGGAGCCAAATAATACTTTAAGTGTCCCATGTCAGCAATTTTATACTCTACAACTGAAAGATAGGAAAAATTAACTACTGAATACTATAAATAACCACATTACAAAACAATGTTCGAACTTATTATTATCTTACCAAGAGGTACATCTGCAGACATACTGAGTGTTACTGTAGGAGACAGTGGAGTGGCTTTTGTGAAAAAGTTCAGGTACCTCAGAGCAAAAGTTAGCTGAACTGGCTCATTCATCTCTATGGTTACCTAAAGGAGAAAACAGGCTCACTGTAGACCTCAGAAACTCATACTATTAGTTCATGATATATACCACAAAACAAAACTGTTAGTTATCACTTTGGAAGGTTTGATGAAAACCTTGACTAAGGAAGAAAAAACCTGTTTAGCTCCCCCAGTCCTGTAGAGCCACACCTGAAGCAATCAAGACAAAGGAGAAAGCTGTTCCTATTTAGACTGCAAACACTAATTAATCTCTTGCAAAGACTGCAGAGAGGAAGGTAACATGCAATCACTTCCAAAAAGAACCAACAGTTGCATGCAAGTCAAGACACATGCAAACCAGTTTTCATTATATCAATTTTATTCAAGTCCCAATTCTTAAAGAACATGTTGATACTGAAAAATTCCTTTTATTTCTTTTGTTGTGGAAATAAATGCACATCAGACAAATACTGACAAATGTCTTGAGAACTGAGGAGCTGAAGTTGATAAGGAAGTAGAAATAATTCAGCAGAAAGATTAAGGTTATGAAACAGCTCTTGGGTTCTGTGTTTATCTATGTTCTAATTCTTTGTCACACTTTCATTTACTTTAAATTCATGCAGAGGCCAAGAAAGTAACACCTTATATTTACCTTAAATATTTGCAGCAAACACTCTGAATTTCATTATATTAAACTCTAAAAATCCTATTTAGCTCAGACTTCTGTGTATAATTCTGATGCTCAGGCTAGCTAGCAAAACTTAAAAAACAATCAAACAAAGTGTAACCATGAAATATACATTTGATTCCTGAGAAAGTCTTGATTAGGGATACTTAGGAATTAAAGAGGCCTAGTATGTTCTGCTTGAATGAGGAAGACTTGCCAGGTATTTTTCTTTGCCTTCCCAATTTGTTCCCCATTTTTTGAGACAGATTTTCTGCCAGGTGGCCAGAGAATCTTCTCCCCCTGAGAATCTTCCTGCTATAGCTTTGAGTACTACAGTTTTGGATTTGAGCCACCATGCCCAGCTTCCTCTAGGCACATAAATGCATTTGATGCAACTCTTTCCACATTTCGTTAAGTCTTATTTCCTTTGGGACTTTGAGTACTCTTATTTAGAGTCCTCTTGCCTGTAACTAGGTCTAAGCTGCAACTTAACTTTGTTCAGCTTACTTTTGTACCATTAAATGAACTAGTAACTGAACCTGCATCACAGAGCTACTAGGAAACCTACATGATCCCAAAGGACATTCACACCCAACCATTTTCTTTAGTTCACTTGCTGATCCTCATTTATTTGTCAAGAGTATTTCCAGGAAGCAAAAGGTTGTACACTAAGCTTTCCAAATGCTGTCTGTAAAAGCTTATGGAGTCATCTCTGAGTTCCAAGCTAGCTTGATCTACTCAAGACTCATCTCAAAATGAATAAGCAAACAAAAGCTGTGGCTCAACAGTTAAGCTTCCCTCCCTGTTTCAGAAGGTGCTAACTGGACAACACCCTTACTCCTTACCAATTCCTCTTCTTTGTCGACATTACTTGTCTGTGACAACTTAATGTTCCCGTTGCCAAGTTCTCCACTTGCAGAAAACTTCACCCCATCCTTTGCACAGGATATCACAACAGCATCTCCAATATGGCTAAGGTCTCGGCATATACGTGCAAATTCACCAGATGGCATCTTTACTACACAGCTGTACTCCTGTTCCTGTAAATCCAAAAGTTAAAGGTCAGTCTAGGAAAGGGTGAAGACTCAGCTTCCCATTCTCACGATTTAGCATCTTGCCAGGCAGTGATGGCATATGCCTGTAATCCCAGCACATGGGAGGCAGAGGCAGGTGGATCTCTGAGTTTGAGGCCAGTCTGGTCTACAGAGTGAGTTCCAGGACAGCCAGGGCTACACAGAGAAACCCAAAAGATTTAGCATCTTAACCAGAACTCAAAATGCAAGACTTCTGATTTCTTTAAAACTCAATCAATTTTTAGACTGTTGTGGTTTAGTGAAATGGTAGTGTGCCATTCATCCCAAATACCACAACTCTACTTAGAAAATGCATCAACTGGTAGCACAGCTTGGTAAAATACACAATCAGAAACAAGATACTCACTGGGATTCCAAGTTGCTCAACATCTAAGTCCATTAACTTCATTTCATAGTCTGAAACTTTCTCTTGATCTACCAAAAGAAAGCAAATGTTACTTACTGAAGCACACGTTCATGTCTATATTGTAAGTTTTACCACATTTCTGTGAATATTTTTAGTTTTGAGGAACAGAAACAGCACATTTTACTTTCTGTAACAACCGAGTTTTAAAGGTGTAACTTACTTGGTGCTTCAAATACTAGTGCTAAGGTATCAGCATTATCTTCAGCCCTTAATGTAATGATGTCTTCATTACCAGCACATTTTAGAATTTTGGACATGCTAGGAAAAAAAAAGGGGGGCTTATCAACATCAGATCCTCTATACATTTTTAAAGGCAATTACAAGTTGTATCATTTCACACGCACGGCTGGAGAATTGTTATAAAGGGGCTAAGGGTATCCCAAACCCTCTCAGGGGTGAAGCAAATTACGGGGTATATGTGATCCTTAAAATCCACTTAGTAAAACACACTAAAAGCTAACATTTGAGAAAGCATCTTTTTGAGCGTTGTGTCCTTGGTTTCCAGTGTACGGGAGAGGAGTGTGCCTAGCAAGCCATAAATCTTTCAAAATGTATACAAGTGGCAATAATCCACTTATCTGTAGCAAAATAAATCACACATTGTCTTTGAACACGTATACAGGAGGCACTAACCCAGGTAGCTGTAGCAAAGTTAAAAGCTAAAACTGATAGGTTTTCCCACAAATCCATGATGCACAGTTGAGATTTTGGAATTCAAGAAAAGGCCTATCGTCACTCTAAGTCGACGGTATATTTTCACTAGAACTCGTTTATTAGGCGCTAAAACCAGCCACTCAAAGCTGCATTTTATGAGCACTGCTCGGAAGCACGCATTTTCCCGCTGACTCCCGCTTTGTGGCTTTGGCGCGGAAACAGAAGAGTAGGCGCCATGGCAAGCGCGGGCTTTTCAGAACCGCGCGCTTTGATGGGCACCGCCCCCGGCAGTACAGGCCAATCAGAAAGCGCGGATGGCCAAGCCAACCAATGAGAGTGCAGGAATACAGCCCCGCCAAGAACCGAAGCGGGAGGGCTGGGGCCCAGCTCCCGCCACCCGCTCACCTGGTGAGGTTCACGCCCATGGCCAGGTTGCGATCGCAGCGGTATGTGTCGAAGCCTTCGGAGCGCAGAGTAAGCTGCACCAAGGAGACGTGAGACGAGTCCATGCTCTGTAGGTTCACGCCGCCCGAGCTGATGTCCCAGCAGGCCTCATTGATGAGGTCTTTGAGAGCCTCCAGCACCTTCTTCAGGATGGAGCCTTGGATCAAGCGTGCCTCAAACATGGTGGCGGAGTTGCGACGACTAGACGGGAGCTACTGTTAGAGGAACGAGCTCTGGCTGCCAAGGTTCCCCGATTCACGGTGCAGAAGCGGCGGCAGCGAAGGCCCAAAGCGAAGACTACCAGCCCCGTGCGCCCGCAACCGTCTAATGCCGCAGCTTCCTAGGCGCGCGCTCTTTCCGTGCGCGAGGTCGTGGCGTCACAGCGCTGACCCACCCACCTCTCCTCTAGGACCAATCGTACTCGCGGTTTGAGCAAGGCCCGCCCCGCCGCGTATGCAGAGGCGGGGCTGTGGGGTAGGAGCGTGGTAGGCGAGGGGCATCACGGGGTTCGCGTAGGCTGTCGTCACCGCCTTAAGTTTGTGGAAGTTTAGGCTGTGGTTTCCATCCTTAAGAAGATTCTGCGCCACCAAAATGAAAGTAACAGGCAAACCAAGCTGTGCGCGGCGGCCTGCCATGAAACTGGAGAATAAAGCTGGTTTAAACACTACGGAGTGCTTTCCCTTTACCACCGCGTAAGAAACATGCCGCGAAATATCGAGTAATAAAGAGGCCACCATATTTTAACATCCCCCAATTTCATATCACTTTAGTGGGTGTGCCGCTCTGAACTTTTCTCCCTAAAGACTAAAAAAGTACCTCTTAACATGAACGTTTCTGCAAAAATATACAAAGTCCATATGTACCACGTAATTATTTTCCTTTTATGGCTGGTTCTCTTTATTTTTCTTAAGGTACATATTCCTAGTATTTTCATCTTAATTTTAGGCCGAAGGTGAGCCCAAGCCTGAGCCCCGTCTTGAAAATGATAGCTGTTGCAGGTGGAGCGTCCTTCATATGTCCAGCATTTTTTTTATTAAAGGTTTTTTTTTTCCCCTATTGATTGAGGATGGGGAAGAATTGAATGCAGGTAATGGACATCATTTGCAAAAGGATACAGAGTTTTTCGATTTCTAATGTTTTTTTCTTTTGGTTTTGGTGGTAGATAAAATATAAATAATGAAAAGAAAGTGTAAAACTTCAATGTGAAACTTCACAACTAACACCTGCAATGCCTCTTCTAACTAGAAGTTCGTTGGGTTGTGTAGTTGTTTAGACCCAACTTTTGGTATGTGATGTCTTATTTATTTGCATTTTTTTTTTTTTTTTACCAATAAGCTATATAAAATTTCCAGTCCAGGCGGTAGTGGCTCACGCCTGTAATCCCAGCACTCTGGGAGGCAGAGGCAGGCTAATTTCTAAGTTCAAGGCCAGCCTGGTCTACAGAGTGAGCTCCAGGACAGCCAGGGCTATACCGAGAAACCCTGTCTTGAAAAAAAAAAAATCCAAAAATATTTTTTTTTCCCAAAGGTTAAAAGGATTGTTTTAGCTGGTGAGAGTGGTTAACAACTGTAATTCCAGCACATGGGAAGGCTGGAGTGGGAGGGCCTAGATTTAAATTCAGCTTGGACTATCTACCAAGACTGACAGACAAAGGGAAAAAGTTTACATATGACACTATCAGTCCATATCACGTATATTTATTCTTTCCTTATTCCCAGCATTTCTCTTTAGTTTGTCTTGTTTGATTTTTATTTTCCTGGCTTGGGGATTTAGTCAGAAAATTGTATAACTTACTGAGCTATAGCCTCAGCCTGTTAAGAGTCTCCATAATTTTTTGAGGCTTGCTTCAAACTCATTCTGTTATCCATGCTGGCCTTGAACTCACAATTTGATGCCACAGCCTCTGGAAAAGCTGGGATTACAGGGCTCTGGCATCAAGCCTAATTCTTTAGTTTCACTTAGTATCTTGGTTTGTAGGATTTCTCAGCTTTTTTTTTTTCCTTTTATTTTTTACCATATGTTTAGGTATGATGAAATACAAACTTATTTATCACTCTCAAGGTATTGAACATTCATTTATTTCATTACGTCTAGAATATTCTTGACCATTCTGATGGCAAATGTCGATTTTCCTTACCCTGTTCACTCCGTCTGGCATATGTATTAGGAGTATCTGTTTCATTGCACTTTAGATATATTCAGTTTTTCTGTTTTGTTTGAGATAAGGGTCTCTTACGTTTTCTGGCTGTACTGGAGTTTGCTTGTTTGCTTGGTAGACCAGGCTGGAAAATTTGATTTTTTAAATTTGATGTAAGGAATGTTTTGTCTGCCTGCATGTACTATGTGCTTTTTTTAATGCCCCTGGAGGTCAGAAGGCAGCATTGGATCCCCTGGGACAGGAGTTACAGATGGTGAGTTACCACATGGGTCCTGGGAACTGAACTCCAGATCCTCTGTAAGAGAAGTGAGCGCTGTAAACCACTGAGCCATCTCTCCAGCCCAGTATTTATGTCAGTTTATAAAGTACATCATTATTTTATGCAGCACAAAAGAGGAAAACTGCCAAACTACCACACAGTGCCTTATCACATATAATTTTAATATTGTAATAGTTAAAAATAAAAAGTTATGGGCTGGAGAGATGGTTCAGTGGTTAAGAGCACTCACTACTTCCAAAGGTCCTGAGTAAATGAATCTTTAAAATGTTGAATAAAAATGTTTTAAAATTAAAAACAAAACCCAGAAACCTCCACTGTTATACTCAGCCCTTCATCCCTCAATCATATATTACCCTTGTGGGTATCTTTTAAGAGAACCATGGGAGCTAGGGGCATATAGTGATAGAGTGCTTGCTGGACCTGTACAAGGCAGGATCCCCATCCTTCCAGAAAAGACAGACAGAGAGGTGTTTACATGATTTGTTCACAGTAGTGTTATCAGTTTCCCACTGAGTTGCTGCTGCCACTGTTTTTTAATGTATTACACTCTGCATTGATAAGAAGGTTAATGCTCAAGAGTACTAATCTAGGGCTGGAGAGATGGCTCAGTGGTTAAGAGCACTGACTGCTCTTGCAAAGGATCTGAGTTCAGTTCCCAGCATGCACATGGCAGCTTATAATCCTCTGTAACTCCACCTACAGGGAATCTCACACCCTTTTCTGGCCCCCAAAAGCACTAGACTCACACATGGTTAACATATGTACTTGCCAGCAAACACACATATACATAAAATAAAAATAACTTTAAAAAAGAATACTATTCTGTTGTGTCTGATTTCGTCCATTTGTAGGGTTTTTTTTAAATTTTTTTTAAATTTTTTTTATTTTTTTTTATTTTTATTTTTTTTATATTTTTTTGGTTTTTTTCAAGACAGGGTTTCTCTGTATAGCCCTGGCTGTCCTGGAACTCACTCTGTAGACCAGGCTGGCCTCGAACTCAGAAATCCGCCTGTCTCTGCCTCCCAGGTGCTGGGATTAAAGGCGTGCGCCGCCGCCGCCGCCGCCACCACCACCCGGCCATTTGTAGGTTTTAATGCTGGCATTTCTTGTTTTACGGGTAATAAATTATTGTTTTATTAACATTTATTTATGTGTGGTGCATTCATGCCTCAGCACATGTATGGAGGTCAGAGGAAGACAAGCGAGGAGAGTCAGCTGTGATCTTTCACCATGGATCCCAGGAAAGAACTCAGTGCCAAGCTCAGTGGTAAGTCTCTTTACCTGCAAAGTTGTCTTGACAGCCTGAATTATTCCTTCACACATCAAAAGATAACGTGGGGCTGGGCTAGCAGCTTCGTGTTACTGTGTGGTTGGGACCTCGGGTTAGATCTCCAACACCACAGCACAAACAAAATTAAAAACCCAAAGTAAAGCTCCATATTTTTGTGAGAATTTTCTTTTCTTGGGTTTCTTTTTTTAAATCATTATTTATTTATTTTATTTATATGTAAATACACCTTGGCTGTCTTCAGACACACACCAGAAGAGTGCATCAGATCCCATTACAGATGGTTGTGAGCCCCCATGTGGTTGCTGGGAACTAAATTCAGGACCTCTGGAAGAGCAGTCAGTGCTTTTAACTGCTGAGCCATCTCTCCAGCCCATTTTCTTGGGTGTCTTAAACTCTCATTTCCTTTGCAAACTATAGAATGTTTCTTTCCTACTTGTGGTCTTGCTTTGCTAACAACACTACAACAATATGCGTCTTCTGTTGCTCTGTCTCAGTGCTGGGGGCTTGTATAATATTTTCTTTAATGCCTAGACACAGTAATCATTTTAGAGATTGTTTTTAAATTCTGGGAACTGACGTCAGGACCTTAGAAAAGCTAAACAGAAATTCACCTCTGAGCTACGCCCCAGCCCCCTGGAGATATTTTAAATGGCAAACTCCATTGGCACAATGCCTGCTGTGCCCATGAATTTGTTGAAACAAGTACTTAAAACTAGTTGTAGAAGGCCTGTCTAAGGAGGTAGCACTTAACCAGAGAAGCTAGCTGTGTTGGGAGTGGAAGGGAGCGTTGTAGTAGAGAACAGAATGATTAAGGTGGTAGACATTAGGGCTGGGGATGTGGTTCATAGACACAAGTTTCTGGGTTCCATCCCCAGAAAAACACAAGTGAGAAAGAGAGGATGATGATTTTTGGGTTTTATTTTATTTTGTTTTCAAGACAGGGTTTTTCTAGGTAGCTCTGGCTGGCCTGGAATTCACTCTGTAGACCAGGCTGGCTTTGAACTCAAAGATCCATGTGCCTCTGCCTCCCAAGTGCAAGGGACCAACACAGGGTACTAAAATGGCCCCTCAGGACTGAAGTCTTTCAGGAGCCATCTTGGCTTTGGTCCATCAGTAAATACATCTCTGTTCCACTCCAGGTGTGGGAGAACTTACTCCGAAGAGATTCCTGCAACAGCAATTTTAGCTTTAGGGAGGATGAGGGAAGAGGAGTTTGAGGTCATCGCTAGCTACGTGATTGCAGCCACCCTGAGCTATGTGAGACCTTCCTAAAACAACTGAGAAGCAGGGGTGGGCTGTGGTGGGATGTCAAATCACATTCAAATGAATGTAAATTCAGTAAGAAAAATACTTTGGTAAATCCTTATGACATCTCGATGTATGGGCTTCGAAACATAAACTTTGCCTATAAGACATGATCAATATTTTAAAACTTCTAAAAGTCCTGCTTTGGTGAGCACACTTCAGGTTTTTAGTGGCTCAGGACATTAACTCAAACTGAGAGTGGTTTTTGTTTTTGTTTTTGTTTTTAAATTCGAGTCAAGTTCTTAATGGAGCCTAGGCTGGCCTCGAACTCACTATGTATTTCAGGATGGTCTCGGACATGCAATAATTCCCCTGTCTCAGCCTCCTGAGTGTCAGGAGCTGAGTAGGCATGAGCAACCTGGCTCAAGATGGTTCTATAAGAGCTTTAGATTTGGATTAGGCATCTGTTCTAAGCCCAAGAGACCAATCCAGTGTACAGGGTCCTGGCAGAAGCAGCTTTGGTTGGCTATCAAAGGTCCTGTAGCCAACGAACTGATAAAGTTGTGAACCGTTATCTAGCTCAGCTACAGTCAACTGCTAGTTGATTGAGTTGTAGCCACTTAAATTGTTTCCTAATTCACAGATTTTCTGAAAATGCCTTCTGATTGCATTGTTGGCCCAAAAATCTCAGAACCTTGATTCTGGGAACTGGTGGAATCTCAAGTCACATTCTGTAGTTCTTTGCTTTAAAAAAAACGCTACTGGGCTGGAGAGATGGCTTAGTGGTTAAGAGCACTGACTGCTCTTCCGAAGGTCCTGAGTTCAAATCCCAGCAACCACATGGTGGCTCACAACCATCCTTAATGAGATCTAAAGCCCTCTTCTGGGATGTCTGAAGAACAGCTACAGTGTACACTTACATAAATAAATAAATAAATCTTCTTTTAAAAAAACAAAACAAAACAAACAAACAAAAAAAAAACGCTACTGAGCCAGGCAGTGGTGGCGCATGCCTGTAATCCCAGCAATTGGGAGGCAGAGGCAGGTGGATTTCTGAGTTTAAGGCCAGCCTGGTCTACAGAGTAAGTTCCAGGACAGCCAGGGCTACACAGAGAAACCCTGTCTCGAAAAAAACAAAACCAAAAAAAAAAAAAAAAATCCAACAACAACAACAAAAAACCCAAAAAAACAAAAAAACAAACCTACTGAAGCATTAGTGTAAAAAAAGGTTTTGACTTTATTTTTTTAGTGCTGGAATGGGACACAGGACCTCCAGCTCACACAGCTTTGCACTGAGATCTGTGCTGCTGTGTATACAAAGACTAAATTCTGAACCCCAAGATCTGTTGTGACACCCCCCCCCACACACACACACACATAGCAGATTCTCAACATACGCCCGCCTTTGTTGTGTAAGATATGTTCTCCATCTTAGAGCTGCTGGTTAAAGTGGCTATGGCCAATTCCTGGAGAGAACAGAGGTAGGACTTAGTAAGCATACACACCTTTGATCTCAGCCCTCAGGAAGCAGAGACAGGTGGATCTCTGAGTTTGAGGCCAGCCTGGTCTACAAAGTGAGTACCAGGACAGCCAAGGCTACACAGAAAATACTAACACCCCTCCCTCCAAACAAAAACAAAAGCAAAACACCGCAACAACAACGCAAACCTAGGCTTTGAGATGATGAGGCTGGAGGTGCTCAGTGAACAGCAGCCAGAGGGCAGGAGAAAGTGAACAGGATGAACCAATGGGCGTGGCCTCCAACATGCCTGGGCCTGTGAGGGATGTCAGGTAGGCAGGAACCCTTTACCGTGGACCACACTTGGCCTTCCTGACAGTTCTTTAATAAGCTTATGTTAAAGAATTGTTCATTGACAATCATTCCTGTAAGAAGAGGTTTAGTATACCTATTTAGGGAATTCAGCCATTTTCATGCCACCTGCATTATGTATGTATGTATTTATACTGGGTCTCAATATGTACTTCTGCCTGTCCTGAACTTGCTATGTAGACCAGGCTGACCTCAAACTCCACAGAGATCTGCCTGTCTCTGCCTCCTGAGCACTGGGGATTAAAGACATGTGCCACTATGTTTGGCTGTTTGTTTTCCAAGACAGGGTTTCTCTTTGCAGCCTTGGCTATCTTGGAACTTATTCTGTAGACCAGGCTGGTCTCAAACTCAGAGATCTATCTGCCTCTGCCTCTGCCTCCCAAGTGCTGGGATTAGAGGTGTGTACCACCATTACCTGGCTGCCTGACTTTTTAAAAAGTTAATATTTATTTTTTGTTTGTCCAGTGTGTGTGTGTGTGTTTTAATATCAAGATCAGGGTTGAGGTGAGGTGTTGTGTTCCTGTAATATGAGCATTTGGGAGGCAGAGACAGGAGTATTGCTATGAGTTTGAGGCTTGCCTTCAATATAGAGTCCAGAGACCTTGTTGGGAAAGAATGAAAGGAAGGGAGAAAGGAAGAAAGGGAGAAAGAAAGAAAATGGGAGATGTTTTATTATGAAGTGATATTATTATACCCAATAAAAGTAACTGCCTCTTAGACTGGGTTTGCAATCAGCCTGGATATTCTAGGAGACTTGAATCCCAAGTTCTATTAATAGACACAGCATTTAAAAGCAAAGGGATTAACCAGAGGTGTAATGAAGGGAACACATTGTAATAAAATACACCTGAGGGCTGGAGAGAGCGCTCAGTGGTCAGAGCACTTGCTGCTGATGCAGAGGACTCAGGTTCATTCCCAGCACCCACACGATGCCTCACAGCCATCTGCAACTCCAGCTCCAGAGGGTCTCTTGATTTTGACCTCTGCAGGGATCAGGCACATAAACTTGGAATAATAATAAATCTAAGAAGAAATTATATAATGAAAAATTTACAAGAAAGAAAATTACAAAATGTCTTGAGTCTTGGAAGAAAAGATTACAGAGAAAAAAGTAAATATAATGAGCAGAAAAACCCAAAACAAACAAACAATCAGAACAAACCCCAATGAACAGAGGAAGCACAAGAAAATGTTTTGAATGACAGAAGATTTTTTTACTTTTCTTTCTGCAACTGAAGCAGAGACATTAAAACTGAAGTGCTAGCCGGGCGGTGGTGGCACACGCCTGTAATCCCAGCACTCTGGGAGGCAGAGGCAGGTGGATTTCTGAGTTCGAGGCCAGCCTGGTCTACATACAGAGTGAGTTCCAGGACAGCCAGGGCTATACAGAGAAACCCTGTCTCGAAAAAACCAAATCCAAAAAACCAAAAAAAAAAAAAAAAAAAACCCAAAAAACCAAAAACCAAAAACCAAACAAACAAACAAACAAAAAAAAAACTGAAGTGCTATAGCATAATTTCTAGAATTGTCTGATTAATGGATTCCTGCTCCCTACAACACTGATTTTAGGAATGCATTTGGTTTGAGCTCAATTAGGTCTGATGATAAGTGAGAACTTTGTTTAGGCCAAGTTCTAAGGCATTATCTCATTGAGTACATATCTCATTGAGTTTCTTTTTCTTTTTCTTTTTTAAAATGATTTATTTATTTATTATATATAAGTACACTGTAGCTGTCCTCAGACACACCAGAAAAGGCCATCAGATCTCATTACAGATGGTTGTGAGCCACATGTGATTGCTGGGATTTGAACTCAGGACCTCTAGAAGAGCAGTCAGTGCTCTTAACCACTGAGCTGCCTACCTTTCCAGCCCTCTCATTGAGTTTCATAAGTCTGATTTATAGTGATTGCTTTCCAGGTCTTGGTTTATTTTTGATGTGTATGGGTGTTTTGTCTCTATGCACATGTGTGCACTATGTATGTACCTGGTGCCCTCGGAGGCTAGAAGAGAAGGTTGAATCCCCTAGGACTGTAGTTTTGGACCGTTACAGGCTGCCGTTTGGGTGCTGAGAATTTAGCTCAGATCCTCTGGAAGAACAGCCAGCTCTCCTAGTCACTGAGCCATCATCTCTCCAGTCCTGTTTTATTTTTTAAGATAATATTTATTTTATTTTTTTGTATGCATGTGACAGTGTATGTACCATGTGAATGCAGATGCTCCCAGAGGCTAGAGGAGGGAGTTGAGTCCCTTGGAACCAGAATCATAGGCAGCTATGTGTTCCACATGGTGCTGAGAACCAAACCTCCATCCTCTGCAGGAGCAGTAAGTGCCCTTAACCATTGAACCATTTCTCTAGTCATGTATTTTGGTTTCAAACTCGTTCCAAAGGACTTGATGCCCTTAATTAGGAGGAAGTAGGCTCACAATATTATCACCCCCTTTCACCTCTATCCTTTTTTCCCTTCTCCTACCTAGTGATAGGGTGTTGAAAGGGTGGAAAATGAGGGGTGGAGAAGGGTAGAAGAAAAAAAGAGACCACGAAGTAGCCAAAGTCTGGTTTCAAATGGTGCTTGTTTCTAAGAACAAAGCAAAAACCCAAACCCAACAAAACCAGCAACCACCGGCACAGGAACAACAGCACCCAGGCGTTTGCTCAAAGCTGTTAAATAGCAAATAAAATTCAAAGTCCAGAGGTCTGAAGTTCGTCTAAATATTTTGCTGTTACTGTGAAGCATCATAACAAGAACTTAAGAATATACCTGGAGACCAGTGCTATTATTTAATGTCTTTTTCAGAATTCTTCCTATTTTCTGAAAACTCACAGCTCAGGTCAAAATCTTTAGTAGGAAACTGAAAGTACGTGTGGAAGACTTCTGTTAGATCACAATATGGCTAAGGTCTGGGAGCCCTGTTTTGCACGAGAACAATGCTGGAACAGCACCAGTGATACTGAATTCAGGCAGCATATGTGAACATTGGTTACAGCGCGATTTCAGTAACAAAGGTCTGGGTTCTAACTCTTACTAGTAACCTTGTAGCTGCCAGCTAAATGCTTAGGCTATGTCAAGAATATAGGGGCTCCATAGGAAACATTCCTTTCAGCCCAAAGGTTTTCTAACAATCAGTTGCAGGCGCTAACTTACAGAAGTTGTGGTCAACAAGAGCTAGGCCCGATGTTCTACCTTCCGCACAAAACAAGACAAAAACTTAAGCAATACCTTGGTTGATGTTACTTGCACAAATCATATCCATTTGTAAGTGGTGGTTTATTTTATTTTATTTTATTTGGAAACAGGGTCTCATTGGGTAGCACTGAAACAGGCTACATAGATCAGATCCACTTGCCTCTCTGTCTCTGTGAACAAAAATGGTGTGTGATTGGACGAGACAAACTAATCAAGGCTATTTCTTTTTTCTTTTTTTTGGGGGGGGGCGGTTGGGATTTGTTTTTTATTGGAGACAGGGTTTCTATGTATAGCCCTGGCTGTCCTGGAACTCACTCTGTAGACCAGGCTGGCCTCGAACTCAGAAATCCGCCTGCCTCTGCCACCCAGAGTGCTGGGATTACAGGCGTGAGCCACCACCGCCCTGCCAAGGCTATTTCCGAGTTCGGTGCCTAGACAGAATCAGTGCTCACTAATTTACTAGTGACCACGGCTTGGCAAGACAACGTGAGCTGAAACTTAGGTTTCACCTCCTGCTAGGAGTTCAGAGGTCTACCTGGTCTCTTCCCTTGGACTCCCAAACTGAGAGCAGCAAGTTTGGCGAGTCTAGGCCGCCGAGAGGTGCTGTTGTCCCCCAGTAACAGGTTACTTTCTGGACCCAGCACTCGCGCGCGGGGACTCACGGTAGGATGCAAGAACCCCATTGGTTCATTCTGCTCTTTTCTCCCGCCCCTCCAGGTTTTGTCCAATGAGTGTCTCGAACTCCTCTTACCTCTCATCCCTCCCCACCCCCGCCAGGCTGCCCCGCCTCCTGGCGTCTGGGCTCCCGGGCGGAGATGGCGGCAGTGCGCGTGCGCGCTGGCTCGCAGTTTCCCGGGAGGAGGAGCGAGCGGCCGCTGGGGAAACAGCGGCTCCGCTCTCCCGGCAAGGGCGGCGGCAGCGGTGCTGGGCGGGGTCGGGCTCCGGGCTTGCGGCGCCGCTGCAGGGGCTGTGCGAAGCACGGTGGGGCTGCGAGGTGCCCGGGCCGTGCGCGCTGAGCCGACCTCCGCGGCCACTGCGCTGCTCACTCTGGGTGACGTCGCGCCGGGGTCTCCAGAATGACCGAGCTACGGCAGAGAGCTGTCCGCGAGGACGCACCTCCGGAGGACAAGGTAGAGGCATCATTGAGTGCGGAGGGGCGCGCCGGTAGCCTCACCCTCTGACCTTAGTCGCGGCCCTGGGTACCAGGCCTGGGTTGCGCAGAGGGTCGGCGGGTGTCCTTTGCTTGTGGGGACAGCCGCCTGCGGGCGCGGGGAGTAGCGCGTGAGCTCTGGGGGGGTCCTCGCCTTCCCTAGGCCTTCCTGATGTGGAGACTGGACACCTCACAGACCTTGCTTGGGGCCCCAAGAGAGCGATGTAGGCTCACAGCTTGCTTTACAAATATTGCTGTTAATTGGGGAGTGGGGAGATTCAGGCCACATAGCATTTGTTCCCTGAGAGGTTAAACCCTTCTTTTGCGCTTGATTAAAACATTAAATCTGTTGGTTCTACCAGAGAGGCGTCTTGATTCACGCGGTGAGCGGGCCGGTTAGAGAGCAGGTGTGTGCTCCCAATGGTGGGTTTGTTTACTGCGCCAAGGGTGAGCATTGATGGGGTAAAGGAGGAAGGTAAGGAGGAGGCCATTTTGGCAGGGACACAGCCAATGTGGGGGCGCTCCTTTGGTTGAAAGTGTGAGGTTTGTGTGAAGTTGAGAAAGGTGGAGAGTGGTTGTTTTACTGTGGACGTTGAATGACGGTGTTTGTGGTCAGGATCAGTGAGTGATGTGTAGAACCGACTGAGGTAGCCTAGACCAGAATGATGGAGACTGATTAACTCAGGGATTGCCAGCTAGTGACCTGCAGAAGCCTTCGTAGGCCTACAAGCTGGTACCGAAATAAGGGTTCCGCTGAAGGTCTGTTTTTAGCCTGTCTTCAAAAAAGGAGGATATGCCGCGTTTCCCCTGATTAATAGTTGACAGAGTTTAGTATCTTTGTTTGCTTGTTCGAGACTGGGTTTCTCTGTGTAGCTCTGGCTGTCCTGGAACTTGATCTGTAGATCAGGCTGGCCTCCATCCCAGAGATCCTTCTGAGTGCTGGGACTAAAGGCACCCTCCCCCCTTCCCCAATGCAGTTTAAAGAAACATCATCAAGCCCAAGCACCCACGTTTGTCGTCTGAATTTTTATTTGGTTTTACATAGAATCTCACTATGAAGTCCTGCTAGCTGGCTTGGGTCTCACACCTCTGGCTGCCCTGTGCTGTGTAGTTAAAGGCACAGACCCCAGCCAGCTTTACCTTTTTACTGTGTTTAAATTGGTTAGAACATCAGGAAGGAAACAAGCATCAGCCTTAGGGACAGTATGTCAACAGTAATTTTACTAGGAAGAATATTTCAGATGAAAGATAAAGGGTTTAGACAACTTTGTAGACAGTGGGGTCATCAGAGGAGAACTCTGTATTTCTTTGGAAAAAGCTTAGGGCTGAGGTCCAGATGTAGGAGTACCTTGCAAAGACAATTCTTATAGATCTCTAATCTTTCCTGAGTATAGTGGATTGGCCCTGAAGAAAACTGTATTCTGGATACCCCTTGGTGAGTTTGAATGCCACCCTGTCTGATTAAGGGTGACTTCAAGGTGTGAGAAGTGGGAGAAGAAAGAAGATCTAGCTGGATATAGTGGAGCATGCCTGTGGTCCCAGCTGAGGCAGTGGCAGGTGGATCTCTGAATCCTCTGACTCTAGCCTGGTCTACAGAGCAAGTTCCTTGACAGCCAGGGCTACATAGAGAAACCCTGTCTCGAAAAACCCAAAACAAACAAATAAATAATAAAAATAAAGGCTGGGTTTTTCTATGGAGTCCTGGCTGTTCTGGAACACACTCTGTAGACCAGGCTGGCCTTGAACTCAGAAATCCACCTGCCTCTGCCTCCCTTTCCTGGGATTAAAGGCATGCACCACCATTGCCCGGCAACCCAGTCTTGAAAACAAAACCAACCAACCAACCAAAGTCTGATAGCTATTGGAATATAGCTACAGCTACACACATGCACACACACACACACACACATACTCATAAGCACACGCACATGCACACATACACAGGTATTTACTTAAAAAGTTAGCTATAATAATCAGACAAGACAAAACAATTGTGATATTAGTAGGGGTAAGGCAGCTTTTACTGTTCCCGCCCAGCTCTTTGGCTCCATTCCCCAAATGTAAAGTGTCAGTTGACTCTTAACACTCACTTCCGTATTTTAGGTAGAGGAGCTGTCCAGCCTTAGTAATTACAAGTGCATTTGAATCACGTGTGCAGTGAAAGAAACTTGTGGTTGGTAGTGTTTGCTAGGGGTGTGCTCCCTAAAAACATAACAGTTAGGCATTCTGCTTAAAAGATTGTTGTAGGCAGTCAGCCCATGCAGGGTAATGATTGCTTATTATTACTGAATTGTCATGCATGGGATTTTTAATAGCATAAAAATAAATGTTAAAAAAATAAAATATATTTTAATAACTGAAAAATAAAAAGTGATTTAAAACTTAAAAAAATTAAGTAAAAATGCACTTAGGGAACAGTGAAATGCCTTATTTCCTTTTGATGGATATATGTAGTAAGTATTTTAAAATTTTAATTCTTTAGAAAAAGATTTGGTTTCATTTGTATGTGCATGTGCATGTGTGTATGCGCGCCATGAGGCCAGAAGAGGGTATTGGATCCGCCGGAGCTACTCTTGGGTGCTTGTGAGCTGCCTGATGTGCCTGAACTCGGGTTATCTGCACGAGCAGCAAGCATCCCCTGCCGTGGGACCTCCTCACTGCCCAATTCTTATTTATTGTTTAATAATCCGGAGAAAGACCTACTGCCATAATTCTGATTTTGCTAATATTGTTGTGCTGCAATCCAGGGGTTTAGATATAACGAAGTCTTTCAGATAAACGAATTGTGAAATTTGAACTCTGTTACTTCACAGTACAAGAATCCAAAGAACAATTTTCAAGTCAATTCTTTAAAGAACAATTTTAAAAGATTCCTCAAAATGTTATAGTTGCTAAAAATGTATTTGCAGATCTGTCTTGTTAATAGACAAACACCACTATCAAAATAATCTGAAGAATGTGTTTATAAAAGGTCAGGAGGTATTAATTTATATTTAGCATCTAGAATGGAATTCTCAAGGCTGGCTGCTAATAAAGGAAATGTTCTCTGGGATCTAAAGTCCCAAAGCAGTTGACAGATGGAGACCTTTGGAAGTGAAGCTTTAGGACAGGTCTCTGCTGCCTGGCCGTGTTTCCCAGCACAGTTTAGGAAGCTAAAGGATGAGACCTGGACCAAAGCACTCAAAACAATTGGATTGGC
The DNA here is from genome assembly GCF_947179515.1 of Apodemus sylvaticus. Taxonomy (NCBI): domain Eukaryota; kingdom Metazoa; phylum Chordata; class Mammalia; order Rodentia; family Muridae; genus Apodemus; species Apodemus sylvaticus. Next base: position 115,052,592 of record NC_067476.1, read on the forward strand.
GTTTTGTTAGGGACTTGAGTGGACGGTCCTGGGTTTTCTGCATTACTTAGATGTTGATGAAAATATGGCATCCGTTGTTTAAGGGGTTCTGTTCTAGATGGATGAGATTAGTTTAGATAGGCAGCAAGTTGTTTGTTCTTGTTCTTCTTCTTCTTTTTTTTTTTTAAGATTTATTTATTTATATATATGAGCACACTGTCGCTGTCTTCAGACCAGAAGAGGGCGTCATCCCATTACAGATGGTTGTGAGCCACCATGTGGTTGCTGGGAATTGAACTCAGGACTTCTGGAAGAGCAGTCAGTGCTCTTAACCGCTGAGCCATCGCTTTAGCCCTGTTTGTTCTTTCTTTCTTTCTTTCCTTTTTTTTTTTTTTTTGGATTTTGTATTTTTCAAGAGAGTGTCTCTCTGTGTAGCCCTGGCTGTCCTGGAACTTACTCTGTAGACCAGGCTGGCCTCGAACTCAGAGATCCGTCTGCCTCTGCCTCCCAGAGTGCTGGGATTACAGGCGTGCGCCACCACCGCCCAGCCTGTTTGTTATTTCTTAACAGGGTCTTGTTGTGTGCTCTAGGCTGGTCTCAGAGTTGCTATAATGTCAACATGGCTAGAAAGAATTCACGTTTTAATTGCAGATAAATCAGAGTGTCCATGAGACTCTGCCACGTAACTAGGCTCTGCCACGTTACCACTGGTCTAAGTCAGTTGTCAAGCCCTAAATCATAAGTGGGAAAATCGAATGTGCTTCGTAGGTCATTTGAGTGGATTAGTGTGTGTCCAGGGTTGACATGCACTAAGACAGAGCATGGCTGTCGGAAGAGCATGTTAGCCACAGTTGCTACTGCTGGTTAAAATAGATTTTTTTGGGGGGGGGGGGATTTGGTTTTTTGGAGACAGGGTTTCTCTGTATAGCCCTGGCTGTCCTGGAACTCAGTCTGTAGACCAGGCTGGCCTCGAACTCAGAAATCCGCCTGCCTCTGCCTCCCAGAGTGCTGGGATTACAGGTGTGCGCCACCACCGCCCGGCTAAAATAGATTTTAATACAATTTAAATTACCTTTTTTGTATGTGTTAGTGTAGCTGATGTTTATTACTTTGTGGGGCTCTTCTTTCTTCCACCCTTCTCCACCCCTTCCCTTCCACCTCTTTAACTCCCTAACACTAGTTAAGAGAGAAAAAAGGTTGTGTGTATGTATGTATTATGTATGTATGTATGTATGTGGTACATGTGTGCCCAGTGCCCATGGAACCAGAAGAGAGCATTGGATCCTCTGGAACTAGAGTTATTGATGGCTGTGAGCAGCTATATGGGTGCTAGGAACTGAACCCAGGTCCCTTGAAAGGGCTGTTAGCCACTGAAGAGTCCCTCCTGCCCCATGTATTACTTCTGTTTTAAAAAGTTTTCAGATAAGGAGTGACTTGGGAATTGAAAAAGCAGAAAACCTTAACCATGGCTTATGTAGTGAAAGGTGGGAAAAGGTAGGTTTGTCATATACCCTAGCATTTTAGGTTTCTTAAAATTTTTTAAATATTTATTCAGTATTTGCTCCCCGAGGTGTGCACCGCACGTGCGGAGGTCAGAAGGTGGCTTGCAGAGTGGTGCTTTTTCTGCCTGTAGGAGTCTGGAGTCTGCACTCGCTGGTACACCCCTTACCCATTGAGCCATGCTGATGGTGTATGTTGGAAAAACAATATTTTATTTTAAAGACTCAGTTACTTCCCCATATGTGACGGCTTGAAATCCATTTTTCCCTATAAAGCTAATTTTATTCAAAATACTTTGCATTTTTATGCATTAGTATATTTCTTTCTTTTTTTTTTTTGTTTTTTGTTTGTTGTTTTTTGGATTTGGTTTTTTTTTTTTTTTTTTTTTTTTTTTTTTTTGTTTTGTTTTTTGAGACAGGGTTTCTCTGTATAGCCCTGGCTGTCTTGGAACTCACTCTGTAGACCAGGCTGGCCTCAAACTCAGAAATTAGACTGCCTCTGCCTCCCAGAGTCCTGGGATAGATTACAGGCGTGTGCCACCACCGCCCGGCAGTATATTTCTTTATGACTTAATACCCTTTAAAAATGTTAACTTGCTGTCTTTGACTCGAGCACTACAAGGGGTCTTACAGGTTGTTGCTTCATGTAAGAGGTGCCACCCTCTGCCATGTTAAGTTTCTTTTTTTTTTTTTAAAAGATTTATTTGTTTTATGTAAGTACACTGTCGCTGTCTTCAGACACACCAGAAGAGGGCATCAGATCCCATTACAGACGGTTGTGAGCCACCATGTGGTTGCTGTGAATTGAACTCAGGACCTCTGGAAGAGCAGTCAGTGCTCTTAACCACTGAGCCATCTCTCCAGCCCCCATGTTAAGTTTCTTGTCTAAGGTAACATACATAGTTAGTTAGGTGTAGGGATTGGCAGTGTGAGCCATTTAAGTTTTTTCTCTCCTGTTGCATAATGCCTTTAAGGATATAGGATTAATGTATTAATTTAAAGACTTTATAAGTTCTTATGTTGATGTGTTATAGTTTAAAAAAATCTAAATTTTATCTATCCTTTTTTTTTTTAAAGATGTATTTATTTATTATATGTAAGTACACTGTAGCTGTCTTCAGACACCCCAGAAGAGGGCATCCGATCTCATTGCGGATGGTTGTGAGCCACCATGTGGTTGCTGGGATTTGAACTCAGGACCTCTCGAAGAGCAGTCGGGGCTCTTAACCGCTGAGCCATCTCTCCAGCCCATCTATCCTTATTTCTTGATTATTATTATTATTTTTTAATGACAAGAGTCTCACTGTATATTCCTGGCTATCCTGGAACTCTGTGTAGAGCAATATGACCTTGAACTCCCAGAGATGCCGGTCTCTGTCTCTGTCTCTGTATCTCAAGGGCTGGGATTAAGGGCATGTGCCACCACTTGAGGCTCAGTTTTCTTATGTAATTATAAATAAAAAGCTGCAAAAAAAATCTTTTAAGTGTAAAATGTAAAATACAAGTGAGGTCTCATAGTGTGTATGGTGATTGTGGGAAATTTTTTTTATTTTTTTTAAAGAGAAAGTAGATTAGACAATTCTCTGTCATTGGTTCTCTGATTTATCATTTTGAAGTCCACCCCTGAGAGTAACCGCTGGGCCACCTGTGAATGGCTCTCCCTTTTTGGCCTTGGCAGCCACACAGCTTCACTCAGGGCAGTGTGTGTGAGGCTACTCGGGGAAGTGCTGGCCAGGCATGACTAAGCATCAGAACTGTCTGTCCCAGCATCCTCGTCATCAGATCGGCATCTTCCCGAGCATTCTCTGTCTCAGTCTGCTGTGTGCATTGCCTGTGGCTCTAGTGTACATCCTGCCCCGGGTGAGGCTGGTGTCAGTATGTGTGGGGTCATAGCTATAATTTACTCAGGATTGTGAGCTCAGGCTCACACACTGGGCGTGGAACCCGGGGCCTTGTCCATGCTTGGCAGGTCACCTACCACTGCCTGTGTCCAGCTTCTATAACATTTTCATTCCCAGTGAGCTGGCTTTTTTTTTTTTTAAGTTGTTTTTGTATTTTGGTGGGGTAGGAGGTCAAAGCCAGGCTATCATGGTTTCTACTTCAAGCATTTTACACCCCTAATCCTTAAAAGTCAAGTCTAAAAATTAGTGGGTGAGCGTGAGTGAGTGTGAGTGAGTGTGTGTGTGTGTGTGTAAGTGAACATACTACAGTGAGTGTGTGGAGGTTGTGTTCTTGGGTTTGAATTCAGGTCACCATCTCTCAGGCCAAGCCCCTGGTTTTTGGAGACATGTGATTTAAGCTAGCCCTGAACTCTTGATCATTCTGCTTTTGCTTGCTGAGTGCTAAGATTATAGGCTTGTGTCACTGACCCTGGCTGAGAAACTCAACAAAAGTGAATCTTGTGATACAGTTCACAGTACAAATAATCATTCTTTAGATTGTTTGAAAGCATCTGTCCAATATTTCAAGTTTTCACAATTGTTTGTCCCTCTGAGGTTGTATAGGCTGATTGGACTCCTTCCTATAGCTTGTTTATCTGCACTTGTGCTCTAACAGTTTCTAGTCCTTGATTGGCACAAGAGGCTGTGGGGTTACAAAAGTGCAGTCGCTCACTCCTCCAGTTTGGAAGAGGCTTGGGCTCTTCTTGACTGGTAAGCCTGCCAGAGACTTGTTGAATGAATGCTGATTTGCTCCTGCCATTAAGCAGGGTTTCAGCTTTCCAAGGCCTGTTGTGTAGTAGCTGCTTGACTGGGGGAGTAGTGAGGCACCCCACCCCACCGCCCCTTTAGCCACCTTCCCTGGGACTGTCATTGATCTTTGACCTCATGTTTATCCAACAGTAGGGATGGCAATGGGCCCATGTGGCTGCCTGACCTTGAAAAGTTAAATTTTATCGTGTTCTTATAAGTGGCAGTGCTTGCTGGGTCAGGATTTGGAGGGAAGGGTGCAGTGCGAGGCTCCTTCCTCCTACCTCCCAGATACTGGAGCTCCTGGGTGCTGGGGTCTGTGGGAACGCTTGACCTGTCTTGGCCAGATCAGATGTCCTTTTGATTTGGTGCTGTGGACCCCTCTTTGCAATAAGGACCCCATAGAGCCATCTTGGACTTGCCTGAAGACTTGGCTGAGAGTTTGAAACTGTTGGTGGCACACACCTTTAACCCCAGCACTTGGGAGGCAGAGGCAGGTGAATCTCTGTGACTTAGAGTCCAGCCTGGTCTACAGAGGACAGTCCTGGTCTTCCAGCACAGCCAGGGTTGTGGAGAGAAACCTTGTTTTGAAAAACAAACAAATGCTTGGGACCTAGGGTTTACCAGCTACACTCTCCCGAGTCTCTGATATTGATAGATGGCTGTCACGAGCCCCGTCCCCTTTTACTGACTCTTACTGCTGTGTCCTCCATCTGTTTCCTGGCCAATCCTGTGGTTCAGCAGTCTGAACGCATTCCTCTGTCCTTTGATGAGTGCAAGCTTGGCTTGTCTCATGCCTGAGTTTTGTCATGTTCTCTGTGCTGACCCTGTCCCTACAGTTTGTTTTCCTCCTCAGCTAGAACCATGGATCCTGTAGTTACTTAGGCTTGAAGTCTGCTAGCCTTGGGCCCCAATGAATAAGCTTGCTGCCGAGTTTGACACCTGAGATCAATCCCTGTATTCTACAAAAAGACAACCAACTATTGCACGTATGACTTCCATACATGTACCATTCCATACATGTGCCATGGCATGTGCGCCCATGCGCACAAACACACACACACACACACACACACACACACACACACACTAAGTAAATGAATCTAAATTATTAAAAAGAAATCTGTTAGTCTTGTAATTCCTCTGCTCCTCTGCTCAGTCCAGGACTCAGGTTCTAGCCTAGTGGTACCTGGATTCTTTATCTGCTGCCTGGATATTTCCCGTAGCTCAGGACTCAGTGCTTTCACTGTTGGAAACTCCTCACGTTGAGCCTCCTCTCACCTCACGATGGGCTCCTGCTTTTCTAGCCCATCTCTGCCTTTTGCATCTTCTGGCACTTGTGAAGCTGCATTATGAATTACAGTACAAAGCCATAGGAGAGGACTCCTTTCTGTCTCCGTCTCCGTGGAGCCAGCCTCCTGCTCCAGCCTCTGACACTCATCGTGGCCCTTGCTCTAGAGCATCCTTCCTTGTCATCCTCTTCCACTTGGAGCTATGGAGATCTCACTTCCTCACTGGAAACCAGTGAGTGTGTACATATGAGAATGCAGTCTGTGTGTGAACTCACGCGAGGCACAACTGTGGTTCAGCTCCTGTGCAGATAGCCGTGTGACTGAAGTAGCAGCCATGAGTAATCTCACACTTTGCCCTTTGTGTTCATGGGAGCAGTGCCCCTCGGGTTCCTTGTAAACAGTGTTTCTAACTTATTCTTGAGTATGAAGAAACAGGTACAGACAAAATTCTTGTAGAAGCACCAAAAAGAAAGGTAGAAATGGTATTAAATCTGTTGTTTAGGTACCATTGTTACTATATATATATTTTTTTTGTTTCATTTTAGATGTTTTACAATTCCTGCATTAGCTACTCTTTCACCTGTGGTTTTCCCATTTTTCTAGAAATGCCATTTGAACATTGAGACTCTAAACTCAGTATTTTTTTTTTAAAGATTTGGTTAATTTTATTTTTTGTCTTTTTTGCATGTGAGTATTTTGTCTGCATGTGTGTTTGTATACCACATGTGTGACTGATACCTGCAGAAGTCCAAAATGGGTATCAGGTTTCCAGATCTAGAGTTACAGGAGGTTGTGAGCTTCCATGAGGATGCTGGGAGTTGGACCTGGGTCCTCTGAAAGAGCATTTCTTCAGCTCCCTGCATCTTTTAAAATTTTTTTTATTGTATTTATTGATTTGTGTGCACGTGACAGTCAGAGGACAGCTTGTGGGGCATGTGTTTTTCCTTTCTCTTTGTGGGTTATGGAGACTAGGTTGGACCACTAGGCTTGGTGGCTGGTGCCATTTATATATATATATGTGAGTACACTGTCGCTGTCTTCAGACACACCAGAGGAGGACATCAGATACCATCACAGATGGTTGTGAGCCACCATGTGGTTGCTGGGATTTGAACTCAGGACCTCTGGAAGAGCAGTTGGTGCTCTTAACTGCTGAGCTAGCTCTCCAGCCCCCTCTTCCCACCCCATAATTTTAAAAGCTATAGGCCATTGTGTTTTGTGCTGAGCCTTAGTCTATTAAATTCATTAAGAATTAAAATTGTTTTATTTTAAATATCTGGCTATTATAACTAGTGCTGTATAAGATAGCTCTAGTTTAAAAAAAAAAAAACCCAACAAAACACTAAACTCTTGCATTCATGTATGATCTCCTTGGAAGATTCTTTTGTTTAGAACTGCTGAGCCAGAAAAGGATGGCCTTTGTTTAAGCCTTTGATACAAGGAGTGCATTTCCTTCTACAGGAAATTGGTAGTTTCCACAGTGTGTTTGCTGGTTTTTTTCAAGAGCTACTGTATTATAGCCTGGCAGTGGGCAGTGCAGACTTGGGGGTTGGCCTGCCTGCTTTATGCTGTAGCCCTTTACTGATTTGCTTTGTTATTTCCCTCTGAGCAGCCTGAGGGAAGGATGTTGGGTTGATTGCTTTGAGGCCTTGTCTTTCCTTCTCTGTATGAAGCATACTTTAGAGCAGGCTACCCTGTTTACCCAGAGAATTTTTTTTTTTTATCTAACTTTGGGTATATAGGCAAATAAAGTTGCTAAACAAATCAAACATTTAATTAAAATCGTAAGTTTGTTTTAGGAATGGGCACATCCTTCATAGCTATCAATTTGCTTCTACATGAGCACGAGGAACTGAGTTTGATACTGAGAACCCAGCCAAAAACACCAGACGCAGTGGCACAGCTTGGCGGTGACAGCGGAGACAGATGAGCCTTACTTAGTGAGCTCTGGGCTAGTGACAGGTCTCTCAGAAACCCAGTGACTTGACTCCTGAGTTGACCTATGCCCTTTACATAGACACACACACACACACACACACACACACACACACACACACACAAGCATCCACATTAACACATCCATTCACGCATGCATATGCACATTTCATTTTATTTTATTTTTTTGTCTTTTGAGACAGGGTTTTTCTGTGTAACCCTGGCTGTCCTGGAACTCGCTCTGTAGACCAGGCTGGCCTTGAATCACAGAGATTTGCCTGTTTCTGCATCCTGAGTGCTGGGATTAAAAGCATGCACCACCATTGCCCAACTCAGATTGTAGTTTTTTACATTTATCTATGTATGGGGTTGAGTGCACTGTGGTACATATGTGGTGATCGGATTACTTTCTGAAATTACTTCTTCCTTTCCGTCACGTGGGTTCCAGGGATCAAATTCAGGTTTTCAGGCTTGAAAGCAAACATCTTTACCCACATGCCCCGGGAGTTGTTAGACATAGAATTTTTGTTCATTTTACACAAAAAGCACATTTGCATCTGAATAGTATGCTCTTAGTTTTACATAGAATTAAATCTTTTTTTCCCCCAAAGATTTATTTGTTTTATGTAAGTACACTGCTGCTGTCATAAGACATACCAGAAGAGGGTGTCAGATTCCATCACAGATGGTTGTGAGCCACCATGTGGTTGCTGGGAATTGAACTAAGGTTGGAAGAGCAGTCAGTGCCCTTAACCACTGAGCAATCACTCCAGGCCCCAGAATTAAGTCTTAAAAATATTAATATTGTTAAGCCAGACATGATACTAACTCAGCACCCAGGAGGCAGAGGCAGGCAGATCTCTGAATTTTAGGTCCCCTGTTCTACATAGCAAGAGCTAGGACAGCCAAGTCTACCCCAGAGAATCCTTGTCCCGTACTAAAAAAACCCAAAAAAACAGCAGTAGCCATAGCAGCTACTCCTGGGGGTCTTAGTTAGGTTTCTATCACTGTCATCAAACAGCACAACAGAAGAAGCAGCTTGTAGAGGAGAGGGTTTATTTCAGCATACAACTCTGTGGTCATATTTCATCACTGAGGTAAGCACCGAGCAGGAACCTGGAAGCAGGAACCTGAAGACAGGAACGGAAGCAGAGGCCATGAAAGAGTCCTTCCTTCTGGCTCGCTTCTTACAGCACTGGGGAATACTAGTCCAGGGGTGGCACTGTTTATAGTTGGTCTCTTCCACTTCAGTCATCAACCAAGAAAATGCACCACAGGCTTGCCACTGGCCATTCTGATAGAGGCCAAAAATGATCCTAGCTTGTGTCTGTCAGGTTGACATAAAACTAGTAGCCACCATGCTTACCTTTAGAGTGACCAGCTAGTTGATGGGGGAAAGTTTCTCTTAAAAGGTGGTAAAGGAGTCATAGAGTATTAGGGACTGGGCAATGTAGATCAGTGGTCAGGCCCTAGATTCAGTCTCCATTACTACAAAAACAATAATGGAGCTGTTTCAGCCCGTTGAATTAATGGGATGAGATAGCTATCATAGAGATACCAGATACATTCCGAAGCTTCTGATGGAGGAGTCTTCTAGAACAGTCCCACTTGTAAGTTATCAGAACTTTCAGTTGTAAAGTCTAATTGACAGGAAATTGAAAGGACAAAAGAATACACTGAAAAACACCACTGGATCCATGGCCTGGCCGCTTCTGTAAATAAGGGCCTCAGAGGCTTCTTCCCCGTGAGGCGGAGGGGAGGGGAGGGGAGGGAGGTAGACACAGGGAAGAAGAGAAAACCACTCAGTACATTAGCAGACTTAAAGAAGAGTCATGATTCCTCAGCTCTGTTTGAATATTGAGCTAGTCAGACTTATGAAGAAAAATAAATAAAATTATTGGGTATATTTGAATATTTGTTATTTTTATATTTTGGTAAGAGATATGGTCTTAGGTGTGGTAAAAGCCAGCAATGCCTTTTAGTCCCAGTACTGAGAAGGCAGATCTCTATGAGTTTGAGGAAAGCCTGGTCTAAATGGTGAGTTTCAGGAATGAGACCCTGTCTCAAAGAAACAAAACAAACGAACAGAAACTTTAAAGGAGCGGTGTGTTCTTGCTGTGTACGGACTCGCTCTGAACTCTCAAGCAGCCTCTACACAGCCTTGCAAAAGCAGCTGGAACTGTAGGCGCATTCCTCCTTCTGCTCTTTGATGGGAGTCTTTATTGTAATGTAAATGAACTTAACTTTCTTTAATATTTTTTTCCCTTTTTGAGATAAGAGTCTTACTATGCAATATTGGCTGTCCTGGAGCTCCTGGAGATTCACCTGCTCTTGCTAGTGCTGGAATTAAAGGTGTAAACTCCCATGCCAGGCTGAACTGCTCTCTTTGTTGTTTGTTCGTCTTAAAGATTTTTATTTTGCTTGTGTGTGCATGGGCCAGTGGCTGCAGAGGGCAGAAGAGGGTGTGGGATGAATTCCCTGGAGCTGCAGTTCTAGGCAAATGATGAGACAATCAGTGAATGCTGGGAAATGAACTCTGGTCCTTTGTAAGAGCAGTGAGTGCTCTTAAATGCTAAGCCATCTCTCCAGTCCTGAATGCTTTCCTTAGAGTTCCACTCTCTGAAGTGCTGATTTTCTATCCATCTGCATCCCCATTTGTTTTGTGGGGGCACTTTATCCAGTCTGGAAATGAATCCCAAGTCATGTATATTTTATAGAAAGTCTTCATTCTCTTAAGAGTTCGAGAAACAGAAGGCTAGCTGGGTGTGGTGGTACACACCTCAGGAGGCCGAGGCAGGCAGATCTTTGAGTTTGAGGCCAGCCTGGTCTACAGAGATAGTTCCAGGACAGCCACGGCTATACAGAGAAATCCTGTCTTGAAAAACTAAAAGAAAAAGTACCGGAAGTTGTGGTGGCGGATCCACAATCCCAGCTACATTGGATACTGAGGCAGTAGGTTTGTAGAGTGAGTTCAAGGCCAGCCTGAGCACCTTAGTGTGACTGTCTCAAACTTAAAAGGCTAGGGATATAGTTCTGTGGAAAGGTATTTGCTTGGCATGTGTGAGGCCCTGGGTAGCTCCTGCTGCCCTAGAACTCACTGTGTTCTGGCTGGCCTTGAATTCAGAGAGCCACCTGCCTCTGCCTGCTGAGTGCATGCGCCGGCATGCCTGGCTCTGCTGGCAATGCTTTTAAGGTATAGCCAGAAGCAGAATTGTTGGGTCCTAAGTCATTCTAACTTTAATTTTTTTTTTTGAGGAACTATAAAACTTGTATACTTATATTTCCGAAATTTCTCAGTTTTAGTTTATAACATGGCTAGTTTTGATGGATCTATATAAACAAGTAATAAAGACCTTAGTAATTAAGAGCAGCCACTATAATGGATGACGCACATTCCTCGCTTGTCATGGAGCAGAGGACTAAAGCTGCCACTGCCTTGGGTATAGAGTGACGGTGTGCGACCCATCAGATCTTGAGCACAGTGACGCACACCTGCTGCTCCCCGGTGGGATGGCAGTGATGGTACAGTTTCCCTCAGTACCTGTGACACTGTCAGTCACTTTTTAGTTGTCCTTTAGGCTCTGGACAGTCAAGCTATGGGCAGAGCGACACTTTATTACAAGACAAGACTTAACTAGAGATGTTAGGAGACATTTTAATTAATCATTGGACTTGTATTTTAGAAATATTTACTTATTTTTATTTCTGTGTATTTCTGTGTGTGTGAGTGTGAGTGTGTAAGTAACTGCCACATGAGTGAGGGTGCCTGAGGCCAGAGGAGGGGATCCTTTGGAGATGGAGTTATAAAGGGTTGTAATCCACCCACATTGGATGCCGGGAACCAACACTCAGGTCCTCTTGAAGAGCAACAAGTGCTCCTAACCACGGAGACCTCTCCTAGCCCCTCTATTTTTTTTTTTTAAGTAAAGTATCTCATATTGCTGCAGAGAACATGCCACTAATGCAAGCTTCAAAATTTGGTAGCTTTGGGGACTACACATTTGAATTTTCATGTACTTTGCAGAATGGGTGGTTTCTTGGATGCTATGTAAAATTTATTGTGAGGATTTTCCTTTGCATTCATTTAAAATGTTGACTGGGTTTTGAGTTAAAAGATACACACACACACACACACACACACACACACACTTTGACTAAAACCTTGTTGAAGATATCTTCATATTTGTCTCTGTGTGTTGTCCCAGGAAAGTATCAGTGAGGAAGGGTCTGCAGGGCCTGTGGCCTTCGTCACCTCTCTCCCTTTCGGTCTCGCAGAACGCGTCATCTCCTAAGTCAGTTTTCCTCTTGGCTTTGGTGAAAGAGCCATCCAAAGACGGAAGGCTTGAGTGTCCGGGGAGAACTCTGCCTTTCTCTGCACCCATTTTTGTAGAGGAGGCAATGACAGTGCCCAGAAGTCTTGGAGGCTTGCATCCTGGACCAGTGTGCAGTGATGTCATAGAGCCCCAGTCTTCTGAGACCCAGATCAACTCTAGCTGCTTCTGGGAAACTTCGTACTCTTCTGGCCCATCTCCGTTCTTCCCCTTGTTTCTGTGGAAATCAGTGTTCAGGACTCCATAGGTGGCATCTCTGGCTGTCTTGGCAGCACATGGTTTCTGTTGGTTCTTGTCTTAGCTTTCTTCAGCTGCCCTGGGGGTTGTACTCATGGGTGTGACTTTCCTGCAGACTAAGTCATGAACTCATTTCCCATTGCTGGACCCAGTTCCCCAGCACCTGTGGCTTGTCACGAGGTTGAGGTTGAGTTGGTGCTAAATTAGCTGTGAAGATTAGCAGTTACTTGGGCAGGGAGAACCAGGCCTCTGATTTAGTTTGTTATGCTGAGTGACTGATGTGTTGGGAAGCATGAAGAACACTGGCTTGTCAGTGTTTTATTTAGTGCTGAAGTGCCAGGTGAATATGTGTTAATGCAAATTAACACAACCCCAGTGTTTTACCTAAAAATGCTTAGGATTTAAGAAAATCAAATGGTTCAGATATTTAACTTTTTGACATACCTCAGAATAGTTATTAAAAACCCAAGTTAATAAAAAATATAATTTTGAACATTAATTATTCTTCCTGGGTAGGTTAGTAGACAAAATGTATTGTTTCTAATGAAAATTTATCAAGATGTCCCACATTAACTGAGTTTATTAAATATAAAATCAAAACAGATTTAAAATGAAATCCCTTTTAAGATCTGTATCAGTGTGAACAATGACTTAGATGTTTCTGGTCAAGGTGTTTTCCCTGTATGGGTTGACTCTAGGAGGAGGAGGAGCGGAGGGACCTTCTGTTCACTGACCTTCTCGAGTCGGACATTGCTATACTCTCCTGTATGCTGACATTGAGGACTCGAGGCCAGTGGGCTGACTGTAGTCTTTAGTTGCTAGTAATCTGTGTTTTTTTTCTCCAAGACAGGATTTTCTATTTGTTTTGATGCCCTTCAGTTTCATCTGTTCAGAAAGTCTTTGAGCTCAATTGAGACTTAATCTTCAGGTAGAAATTTGCCCTTGTTGGTTGTTTTTCTTCCTCCTGAGGATTATGCAGGGAGGTAAGGCTTGTAGAAAAGCACACTTGGTCCAGGTAAGCCTGTCCACAGGTACCTGCTTTCAGAGTGCACTGTATCATGCCATGGGGGCAGGGGTGGTGGTACTGGAGATCGTGCGCAGGGCCTGGCACGTGCTACCCAAGTGCTCTCTCGCTGAGCTTTACCCACAAACCCAAGCTTTTCTTAAAAAGGATGTCTTCTGTCTGTCCCTACACCCTTGTTGGCCCCCATCTCTAGGATTTGCTTTTGTATATGTCAGCTTGTGTGTACATGTGATTTGAGAATAATAGCTTCACAAAACAGTACTCTTTCTGTGAACAAGTCAAAGTTTGCTGCTCCTTGATTTCATTATCGTATCTACCCTTCCTGTAACTCCTTTGTTGAACTGTAACAGAAATGTGCACATGCTGCACTTTCCCAGTGACTTTTCGTAAGTTAAGCACATCCCTGCAGCAGCCTCAGGTCGGACAGAACATTTCCAGTCCCTGGGGAAGCTCCACGGGGAGGCTTCTGTGTGATGCCTTCTGTTCACTGACCTCTCCCCTGGGAGGCCACCAGCCTACTTTCTGGCAGAGTGTGTGTGTGTATGTGTGTGTGTGTGTGTATGTGTGTGTGTGTGTGTATGTGTGTATGTGTGTATTTGTAACCTACTAAATTAATTTCAAGACCCAGTGGGTCTCAACTTGCTACTTGGAAAAAACATAGCCACGTTTCATCTAATTATTCTTGAAGTAGGAATTTTCTTCTTTTGTAGATGAAAAAGATGAAGTCCAAGATGACTTGGTTTCTCCCAGGATCACATGGCGTGCACTGTTTTCCTCTCTTCCAGGTCTCTTCTCCTGAGATGAGCAGGGAGTTGTTTCACAGGTCAGCCGTGGCTGTTTCTGTTTTATGCTCAGTGTTCCCTTCTTAATGTGCTCAGGGAATGGACGTTCATTGTGGGGACTTGCTGGGATTGGCACTCTGAGTATAGTCAGATACATCTGCTTTGACAGGTGTCTTGGAAATTTTCTTGGCATTTGTCCACTGGTCTCAGGATAGAACTTGCAGGGACATAGACAGCATGGGCTGTCACCATGCAGGACAAACTCAGTGCCTCCTGTGCCTCTCTGGTGTGGTTTTTTGAGAGATTCTGTCTCAAGGGGCTTAGAATTCCTACTGGAAGCCAGTGCAACTCTCCTGTCATCTTTATGTTCTGATTGAGAGGCCACTGCTTCTAACCAGTACCTCTAGGAGTTGCTGAGGTCATGCCCCACAGTCGGTATCTAGAAATTCCTGCTTGAGTATGCACCTGTGGATGCTATCAGGCTGGAAATGTTTGCTAACTTTGTCAATGCTTAGCTGAGAAAATCCAAGAACCTTGAATTTTCAGGTTCTTCCCCCATACTAGAATTGTCTGGTTGGCAAGGTTGTCAGACATGGGGCACCACAGTGAGTAGAACCAGTTCCTTCCTACGGAGTTCATTGCCATTGAAGTGTGCAGATGAATGTTTACTGTCCAGAGCTAATGAGGTTAACAGGATAAAGCAGGTTGTCCTTTTGAGGCTGGCTCTCTCAGTGCTGCCCGTTCTGTTGGAAAGCCCAAGCTCACATGATCCTCTTGTGAGTCCTCCCAAGTAGCTGGGACCACAGGTAACGTGCTGCCAGACCTGCCCCGGCTGCTTTGTCTTCCTTTCTTGTTCTATTCTTGACAGTCTCACCATGTAGTCAAGGCTGGCCTCACATTCAGGCTCTTCCTATCTCAGCCTTTTAGTGCTGAGGCTGACAGGTTTGAGGTTTGTGGCCATCATGCCTGGACTAACTAGGTATTTCTTACAAGGGTAGCATTTTCAAGTGTTAGCTTTTCCAGGGGCCCTCCAGTGTGTAGTCTAGTGTGGATGTGTTTCTGAGCCTGTCTGAGACACAAGTGGAAATGTACCTAGGCCTGTGCATTCCGCAGTGCCCAGAGGAAGCACTGAGAACTCTTAAAGGCTTTGTGCTTACCCATTGCTCCTGGCGGTGCATTAGCTGATGTGGGGACGCACATCTCGCACTGTAGTTCTGTGGTCTCATTAACTGGGCCTGTTGTCAAACTGTCTTCTTGATATTTATGTTTATATTAGTTGTCTTAGTTACTTTTCTGTTGTTGTGACAAAGTACCATGTCCAAAGTATGACCAAAGTAAAGAAGCATTTAATGTGGGCTCATGGTTTCAGAGGGTTAGAGTGAGTCAGTGGTGGAGAATATAGACTTGGTGGCAGGTCCAGCTAAGATCTAACATCTTTGTCAGAAAGTAGGAGGTAGAGGTGTGTGTGTGTGTGTGTGTGTGTGTGTGTGTGTTCATACACTGGGAATGGTGAGTCTTTTGAAACCTGCCCCCAGTGACATACCTTTTCCAACAAGGTTATACCTCCTAATCCTTCCCAAAGAGTTCTCTAAATTGGGGACCAAGTATTTAGCTGGCTGAGACTTATTAGGGACTTGTCATTCAAATCACCAAGCCCATGATTAGTGCTGCTTCCAGTCATAGTCAGAAAATGTTCCTTTTGCATCAGTCAGTGCAGAGACTCCTGACTGGTCAGAATGCTGAGAATTAGGGTCTGAGGTCTCAGCCACAAGCAGAACATCAGGGAGCACTGCTGACAGGGAGGCGGAGGGAGAGTGTAAGAGCCAGAGGCTGGGGAGGAGCCTGGGCAATGCTCTCCTGGACACGACATTGCTGTTGCACCTGTGGATCTATGGTAGCTGTGGTGACTTGCACTAGCCCTGTACGAGGTCAAGCCAGTCAATTATTTCAGCATGGATAGAGAAGCCCAGCTTCATCCCCACGTTAGAAGCTGTTGACACTGGCGGCTGCTGTGTGTATGTGTTTTCTTCATGGGCCAGTTGCTTATGCTCGTGTAGGCAGTGTTGGTTGTACTCAGTAGGTAAAATGAGCTTATCATTATACCCAGAGATTAGTACATTGGTCAGTCCTCAGAGAGGCTGCTGCATCTTCCTCTTCCTCCTCCTCCTCCTCCTCCTCCTCCTCCTCCTCCTCCTCCTCCTCCTCCTCCTCCTCCTCCTTTCTTCTTCCTTGGTTTTCTTTTCTTTTTTGCTGTAGATGCGATTAACACAGAGACCAATAACTGATCAAGATTCAGAGATTAAGAGATTATGGGATGCTAACAGAGTAACTGTATCTCACCTGCTCCACCCATGCCAGGTCCGGGGATCCTGGGAAGAGGGACGGGAGCTGCAGAGGTGGAGGACGACTGTGAGAAAGCTTTCTGGACCCGGCAGGGCAGCTGCACATATGACGTCACAGCAGCTGGACATCACAGCAGCTAGACAGCATGCATAAAAGCTACACAGCTCTGGCCAGACAAAAGTCCAGCATAGAGAGGGAGGTCAGTTCATTCTACTCCAAGCTAAGAAGCTATTGGTAGTTGATAGCTTCTGGGAAAGGGAGAATCAGTTTTCTTTAAGGTGTGGCCCCTGGTGCTAGACCAACATCCAATGAAGACTATGTATCCAAGAGTATAAAGGCAGCACAAAGTGTCCTTGATAGGTTTAAAAACAAGTAGTGAAAGGAGGACACAGAGATAGGTGGAAAAGGGAAGAGAGATCTGGGGGAGAGCAGGAGAGGGTGAGTGTGGTAACAGTGCCAAGTCAGAGTGCCAATATACATGGACTGGTGAAAGAATGGAAATACTTTAAAAAATTACCAACAGTTAAAAAAAAGTTTCTAGGGCTGGAGAGATGGCTCAGAGGTTAAGAGCACTGACTGCTCTTCCAAAGGTTCTGAGTTCAAATCCCAGCATCCACATGGTGGCTCACAACCATCCATAGAGAGATCTGATGCCCTCTTCTGGTGCATCTGAAGACAGCTACAGTATACTTATATATAATAATAAATAAATCTTAAAAAAAGTTTCTGAACATACTAGGGCCAAACATTGCTTCAAAATTAAATGCAGAATGAATCTGATGTGTTTCTGGCATTGTGTGACTTCATTGTATTCACTGTAGCCTTGGTTCTGACTGCAGGACAGGTGTACATAGTGTTGCAACATGATGTGACATTCTGCTTGAAACATTTCAACTCAGATTTGGACTATTGTATATTATTGATGGGTGTTTGTCTTTTCTTTTGTACACATAGTTTTCTGCTCTTATAGAAAGAAACATAATGGTTTGGAGATGAGACTATGGCTCAGTGTTAAGAGGGTGTATTGCGGAGGACCTGAGTTCACTTACCAGCACCCATGTTGGGTGGGTCATCCCTGCATAGAAATTCCAACTCCTGGGGGATCCAGTGCCCTCTCATGGCCTCTGGGAGCACTGCACTCACATGGTGCATACTGTCTCCCTGCACCCACCCATAAAAATAAAATCTTCATTAAAAAAGAGACGTAAATCTTTAAAAAAGGGCTGGAGAGATGGCTCAGTGGTTAAGAGCACTGACTGCTCTTCCAGAGGTCTTGTGTTCAATTCCCAGAAACCACTTGGTGGCTCACAACCATCTGTAATGAGGATCCAGTGCACTCTTCTGGGGTGTCTGAAGACAGCTAAAGTGTACTCATATGTATAAAATAAATAAATCCTAAAAAAGAGAGAGACACTGGGCGGTGGTGCCGCATGCCTGTAATCCCAGCACGTGGGAGGCAGAGGCAGGCAGATTTCTGAGTTCGAGGCCAGCCTGGTCTAGAGTGAGTTCCAGGACAGCCAGGGCTATATAGAGAAACCTTGTCTCCAAAAAAACCAAATCCAACCCCCCCCAAACACTCCCCCAGAGAGAGAGAGAGAGGGAGAGAGGGAGAGAGGGAGGGAGAGAGAGAGAGGGAGAGAGAGATGATTTAATTGTGGAAAACCAGAATTTTATATACCTTGTGTGTTTTAACGAAGGTTTTATTTTTCAGTATATGTGTAGGTATGCACATGTGAACGCAGGTGCTCTCAGAACCAGAGGTATAGGATCTCCATGTGCTGGAGATACAGACGGTTGTGACCCACCTGGCATGGTTGCTGGGAACGGAATCCAGGTCCTCTGGAGGAACCATCTCTTAAGATTGAGTTCTTGTTTTCCTAAAACCTCAAGGTACATCATTAGGTTGTTGACTTGCAAACGCTCTAGTTTTTATATATGAGCTCCCACTAAGCATGGCTGCGAGAGACAAGCTGGAAGCCTAGCCGGGAGCTGACCCTCACGGGGTTTGTAAGGGGTAGTATTTGAACACTGGGCTGCTTTGGAGGCTGGAGGAGTATGCTAGCTACTTATCCCTTCCTGTGAGAAAACACCGTGATGGTAGAAAGAATTCATTTGGGCTTACAGTTCCAGAGTCCATGGTGGTGGAATACAGGCACCGAGAGCTTGAACTGCAGAAAAGAAGCAGGAAGTGTGAGCTGGGAGTGGAGAGAGCCCATTTAATAAACTCGGTCCTCCTAGTGATTTGCTTCCTCTGCAAAGGCTTCCTCCTCGTCCCATCCAAACATCACCAGTTTGGAACCAAGTATTCAATGCCCGACATTGACAGTGGGGACATCTCATTTAAAGCACCTCAGGGAGAGATGAGAGCGGCTGTTCTCTCCTTGCTGCGGTCAGGAGTGGGGAGAGTGGACTCCAGGCTAGAGGCAGGCGGCTGCTGGTGCTGCTGCAGTTGTCAGGACAGATGCTGCTACTGGCCTGAGTTACGGAGTCAGAGAGGCACGATGAAGGCAGGGTGGGAGGTAGCCTTTGCTAACATAATGGTGGCTGTAAGGACTGAGGAAGGAGTTACTTCGCTCTGGGAAGTGCGGGGTGAAAGACATGGCGGCTAAGTTACACAGGGTTTATTTATTTATTTATTTTTATTTATTTATTTATTTTTTATTTGGTTTTTTTTTGAGACAGGGTTTCTCTGTGTAGCCCAGGCTGTCCTGGAACTCACTCTGTAGACCAGGCTGGCCTCGAACTCAGAAATCTGCCTGCCTCTGCCTGTTTATTTGTTTTAAGTGATAGTATCAGAGGTTGCTGAGGTGAGGATGGAGGGAGAGTTCAGACAGCTGTAGTGAAGAGGTTCTTTTGATGAGGGAGCTGCTTAGGCTGGGATGAACTTGACTTGCTGTGGTTTGAGGAATGGCGCAGCCAGGGCCAGCTCTTTCTTTTCTGTGGAGTTTTCCGAGGAGAGAGGAAGAGAGTGCATTAATTGGGTGAACTTCTGGGAGTTGTTTATTATTGAGCCTGCCTGGATGGCTGGGAGGAAGTGAGAAGAGGAAGGAGGGAAGCAGAGAGGCCAGGCAATCAAGGGCCAGGCAATCACATGCTGACCTCAGTGTGGCCTCCCAGGACCTGGCTGGGGTATGTGGTCGTCAGTGCCACGGCCTTTGCAAATGCCTTTGCAAATGTCCCTTGAAATAGTTTGTAGATAGTTTAAGATTATGTATGAGTTCACTGTAGCTGTTTTCATACACACCAGAAGAGAGCATCGGATCCCATTACAGATGGTTGTGAGTCACCATGTGGTTGCTGGGAATTGAATTCAGGACCTCTGGAAGAGCAGTCAGTGCCCTTAACCACTGAGCCATCTCTCCAGCCCATCAATTAGGTTTTTAAAAGCTGACTCTACCCTGCCTCCCCACCCCTGATCTTCCCTTTGGAGTGCTGTTACTGCTAAGGGAACCTGTGATGGATTTCATCTCGGAAAGCTGAGTGCTCTTTCTGTAGATCTCAGTCTTGATTTGAGACTTTCGGTGGGCAGGGTGTGCTGTAGTGGGGGAGGCTCTGCTGAGTCTCAGAAATGAGACCCCAGTGTGTTGCACCTTGGCATGTGGAGCATTTTTAACTAAGTCAGAAACAACATCTTTTGGGGCTCCTCTTCCATGGGCACACTGACCGCCTGGCTCTCCTGATGCCTAGCGGGACTTGAGTGCTCTGATGTCCATTCGCTGCCAGCAGGGTTGTGCTGTGCTGGAACGTTCTCTCAGACTCCTCAGTGAGCCACGTCATAGGCAGGAGCACTTGACTCCACACTGCATGAAGTGGGTTAGCTCGGCTCTCTGAGCCAATTCCTTGCCCTTAGAATTGCTAGCTTGTTCATGCACAGTGTAGATAAGCTTCTGTTTTCTGAGGTCTTGATGGTCACTTGCCTGTGAGTGCCCCTCCCCCTGGAGCTAAAGTCTACGTCCCCTTTCCTGTTAATCTATGTAGGGGAGAGGGGAAGTTCCCTTCGCTTGCTTCTATAGCTCCCAGCTCCCAGTAAACTCATCTTTGACCTTTTCTTTAGACACATGGACTTGTCAAATGGGATTAGTATTGAAAAGGAATAGAAGTATTTCTTTGTTCTTCCTCACAATACCTGCCCCACCCACTGCACATGCATGCAGTACACATGTATGTGTACTGTATCTTTTTGTCCTGAAGAACTCAGTTTAAACCTACTGGGCTCTCCTATCAAGAACAGCATAGGGAACCTGACCTATCTTCCTTCCTTCCTTCCTTCCTTCCTTCCTTCCTTCCTTCCTTCCTTCCTTCCTTTCTTTCATTTTTTGGATTTGGTTTTTTTCAAGACAGGGTTTTTCTGTATAGCTCTGGCTGTCCTGGAACTCACTCTGTAGACCAGGCTGGCCTCAAACTCAGAAATCTGCCTGCCTCTGCCTCCCAGAGTGCTGGGATTACAGGTGTGCGCCACCACCGCCCGGTGATCCTGACATTTTTTTTTTTTTGATTTTTTTTTTTTTTTTGGATTTGGTTTTTTTGAGACAGGGTTTCTCTGTGTAGCCCTAGCTGTCCTGGAACTCACTTTGTAGACCAGGCTAGCCTTCAACTCAGAAATCCGCCTGCCTCTGCCTCCCAGAGTGCTGGGATTACAGGCGTGCTCCGCCACCACCGCCCGCCGATCCTGACATTTCTTAAGCACCCTCTGTCCAGCAGTTTCTCCCCCTGCACTTGTCTGTCAGTGGGGGGACGTTGATTACCCTGGCTGCTGGCCAAAAGGCTTGTTCAGGATGACAGGGCTGGTATCAGCACTAAGGTTGTACTTAGGTTAAGCTTTTGCTCCAGGAGGAGGCTTGAAATTTGCATCTAAAGCAGTGCAAAAATATAGTTTGTAAGTTGTGGAGTCATTTCAGTCTCTGGAACTTAC
Organism: Apodemus sylvaticus; assembly: GCF_947179515.1. NCBI lineage: Eukaryota > Metazoa > Chordata > Mammalia > Rodentia > Muridae > Apodemus > Apodemus sylvaticus. The sequence goes on from NC_067476.1 coordinate 115,073,613, forward strand.
GGATTGAACCATCAGGCCCCCAGAGAGGAGAGCGCTTGGGGGTGGGGGCATAACTGGCCAGTGCGCCAAGCACCACCACAGCCGCCACATGGAGGTGACTGGGAGCCTGGAGGGTGGCGCTGCCTCTGTCCTTGCCCCCTTGTTAGCTCTTCTTAAGACAAAGTGGGATAAAATAGAATTTTAACAGGAATCAAAAGAGAATCAGTCTGGTAAAGAAATGGGGTGTGGAGTTGGCTGAGTCCCACCTACCTGGGTTCCCCAGCCCACAGGGGCTCTGCCCAGCCCTAGCCACAGCCACATTTCTTCTTAAATGGTGAGACTTTGTCACATGGGGAGCTTCAAAAGTTGTGTGTGTGTGTGTGTGTGTTTTGTGAGCTGGAGGAAGCCCTTCATGAAATACTGAGAATTAAGAGGGAATTAAGAGGGAAAATAGGGTGTGTATTGCTGACTATGTAGTCAATTTAACACAGACTAGAGTCTTCAGAGAGCAGGGGGGGCCTCAGCTGCCTTCATGAGATCCCTCGGTAGGTAGGGCGTTTTCTCAATTAGAGATCAATGAGGAAGGGCCCAGCCCGTGGTGTGTGATGCCTTTCCTCACTGGTCCTGGGTTTTATAAGAAAGCAGGCTAAGCAAGGCATGAGCAAGCCAGTCAGAAGCACTCCTTCACGGCCTCCGCATCATCCAGGTTCCAGCCCTGCTTGAGTTCCTGTCCTGACTTCCTTCACTGATGGATTATATTCTGGAAGTATAAGCTGAATAAAGCCTTTCCTCCCCAGGTTTCTTTTTGGTGTTTTCGTCGCAGCAATAGCCATCCTAACTAAGATGATGCAACTCAAACCACAGTTCCACCTAGCAAGCGTAGCGGGCATGAGTTGGCATAGGCTGTTGCGGGCTTAGTGAGGTCCTTCCCCAGCAAAAACCAGACCATGACACGGGTCTTCTTGCCCACCCCACTGTCTCTTTACGTCCTTCTACTTTTTCTTCTGTTGGAGTCAGACGTCTGTGCTGCTCTGAGACTTGTGTGGTGCTGGCTGAGGGGGTGAAGAGTCTGGAAGGCTGCTCGGGGCCACAGTTTGAATAACAGTTTAAGAACATTTGTGTCTTTCGCTTGGCTCTTGGTGTCTAGTGCAAGTTCTTTCACGCTAAGTGCTGCTGCCTTTCCCTGCAGCGCCTGTGTGACCCAGAGGGGCTGGGTTCCCTTCCTTGCAGAGGATGCTGTTTCCTGTTTACATCAGCATCACCGCCCCTCTGGGCCTAGCTCAGGAACTGTGGGAGGATGGGTGGAGACTGAGGGGCTTGCTCTGCTTATCCTGTGCTCTGGGCCCAGGGAACTAGAAAGGAAGGAAGGTTCTTGAGGAAGAGGAGGGGCCCTGGGAAGAAATGGGGGCCCTGGGAAGGAGGAGAGGCCCTGGGAGCAGCCTGCTCTGTGTGCACTGACCTATGTCCATCAAGGAGGGGTGAGCAGCGGAGGGAGCCCATGTGTTGTCCCTGTGAGCTGGGAGTTGGTATGGGGCTGTGTGTTCAGTTGAGTCTGCATAAGGCCTTGGGTGTGAGCTCAAGGACACTGAGCTCGATTGCTGGGGAAGGGCTTTAGTCGGAGACCTCAGGGCACAGCATCAGAGAAAAAGAGTGTGGCAGGCCAGAAGAGAGAGGGAGACTGGGCCTGGGCGGATCACACTGCCTTCAGCAGGCCTGTCTGTTACAGACACCCACACGCACTCCACAGTGGCAGGTCTAACTCCCAGGTATCCGGATCTCAGCTAGAAAGTGAATGTACTTCAGAGCCTTGGTGGCCACGCCCCTTGCCTCCCTTCCTCCTCCCTGCCTCCTGCCCCCTGTCCTCCTCCCTGCTCCCTGCTTCCCATCCTCCTCCTTGCCTCCTGCCCCTTGTCCTCCTCCCTGCTCCCTGCTTCCTGCTCCCTGCCTCCTGCCCCCTGTCCTCCTCCCTGCTCCCTGCCTCCTATCCTCCTCCCTGCCTCCTGCCCCCTGTCCTCCTCCCTGCTCCCTGCCTCCCATCCTCCTCCCTGCCTCCTGCCCCCTGTCCTCCTCCCTGCTCCCTGCCTTCCGTCCTTCTCCCCGCCCCCTCTTCCCTGCCCCCTTCCCCCCCCCCATGGGAACCAGACAGCCTGGCTGCAGGAGTGCTTGAGAGACCCAGGGACTGGAAAAATACCTCCGTGGTTAAGAGCATTTGCTGCTCTTCCACAAGTTCTGGGTTCAGTTCCCAGCACCCACATGGTGGTTCATCTGTAACTTCATTTCACAGGGATCCAACACCCTCTTCTGGTCTTCCAGGGCATAAGTATGTGCATGATGCACATAATATACCCAGACACCAAAGCACATATATGAAATAAAACCAAGTAAGTCTGAAGGGGAGAAGGCCCTTCCTTCTGCACACACACTGGAGATTGTGGTATGTGCATCCCAGGGGAGAGTGTGGGCACATACATGCATTCTTGCTTTAACAGGTAGCCTGCATGTGTTAGACATCACATGTGGGTCAAGGAGTCTTCATTTTTGGTTGGGCTATCTGTGTGCAGATGCTGCATTCAAGTAGTTTGTAAACTCCTAGCCCGGTGTTGTTTTCTCTCCCCCACCCCTCGGGAATGGCACTCACATTGGCTGGCTGTTTAAGGGTTCTTTTGCTTCTGACCTGTGTGTTTTGTGTTTTGGGCATGTTACTGAGAGGTGGGAGCGGGAGAGGCTGGTGGGATAGCTATCACAGTCTCTCTGTTTTCCCCAGCAACATGTAAGAGAACGGAGTCTTTTTCTTACTGGAAGACCAGAGAAGGAGACTCATGCTAAGTATGGTGAATATGACCCAGCCTTGCTTCCCTGACTAGAGCTGCCACCTGCTGCCGAAGGTTTTCCTGCACTTCTGAGTTTTGTTTCGTTTTTGTTGTTGTTGTTTTGTTTTTTGAGACAGGGTTTCTCTGTGTAGCCCTGGCTGTCCTGGAACTCACTGTGTAGACCAGGCTGGCCTTGAATTCAGAAATCTGCCTGCTTCTGTCTCCCAAATGCTGGGATTAAAGGCATGCGCCACCACTGCCCAGCTTGTTTTTTGTTTGTTTGCTTTTTTAATGTATTTAATTACTTATTGTGGGATGGAGGCGTGTGTTTGGAAGCCAGAGGACAACTTTTTTTTTTTTGGAAGTTAGCTCTCTCTTTTTACTCTGTGTGTACTAGAGAACGAACTCAGGTCATCAGGCCTGAGAGCAACTGTCTTTCCCCCTGAGCCGTCCTCCTGGCTCCACTTCTGACTTGCAAGCAAGCAAGCAAGCAAGCAAGCAAACAAGCAAACACAATGTTCGCAGGTGCTACATATGTGTTGGTCTCTGGTGTGGCCAGAAGAGGGCGTCAGACCTCTTGTTCTGGAGTAACAGACAGATGTGAGTGCTGTGAACTCAACTCAGGTCTTCTGGAAGGGGAGGGAGCAAGCTCTCCTCACTGCAGAGCAATCCTTCCAGTCCCTCATTCTGACTTTTCTGGCCAGAATGTTCTGCTTTTATTCTGGGCCAGAATTTGGGCTCCAGGTCTGTCTTCTGTTCAGTGTGGAAGTTGCTGTGGGGTGCTTCCCTTTGACAGCCACTTTCCTGAGTGGAAGGAGGTGCCTATGGGTTGAGGAGAAGCCAGAAAAACTTCGGACTCTAGGTTCCCGAGTATGCTTGCTTGGTCCTGAGCTCTACCCTGGGTGTATGGGAGAGTAGTGGAGAGGTGGCCACCTTCGGCATTTTCAGCTGTTGGGTAGGAGCATGGTATTAGGAGTGGGCATTGGCCTCTGACCTCGGTGGTATTAGGAGTGGGTATTGGCCTCTGACCTAGGTGGTATTAGGAATGGGCATTGGCCTCTGACCTAGGTGGTATTAGGAGTGGGCATTGGCCTCTGACCTCGGTGGTATTAGGAATGGGCATTGGCCTCTGACCTCGGTGGTATTAGGAGTGGGCATTGGCCTAGCGGTACTCCTAAAAAGGGCTCCAAGTTGTTTATTCCAGAGACATCCTGAGGTTGCTCATTGGAGGCTGGTAAAGCCTGGGGAGTCCCCTTCTTTCAGGCCTGCTTCTTCTAGACTTACTTCATTTCTCAGTCCCTCATCCCGGTCATCCTGAGGTAGTGGCAGCAGCCACAGTGCTTTGTGAGGGGTCTGTATCTCCTGGTCCTGACTCGTGCCTCAGGGTACCTCTCTTTCCTCTTTTTTTAAGAGGAAGTAGACTCAGGTTTGGGAAGATGTAGGTCAGGCTTGGGATCCATAAAAGACTAATTTATTTATTAGAGACTGTTTTATTTTTTGTTTTCTGAGGCAGGATTCTCTATATAGCCCTGGCTGTCCTGGAACTCTGTAGACCTAGCTGGCCTCGAACTGAGAGTTTCGCCTGTCTCTACCTCCTGAGTGCTGAGACTAAAGGCGTGTGTAACCATGACTAGCTGACTATTTTATTTTTTAGACAGTTTTACTGTATACCCTTAACTGACTTGGAAATTCATTGTAGACCCATGTAAGCCTCAGATTCAACGCAGTCTCCTGCCTCATCCTTTTGGGTGCTGAAATCACAGGGCTGTAGATACATTGCTACCGTATATGGCCAGAGAGATTCTTAGCATCCTCCCCTTAAGTTCCCCAGCACTAGCCTTTGTTTTTGTCCTTTTCAGCCTAGGAACCCAGCAGTCTCTGTGAGTCTCCTTGACAACAGGATAGATAAGTTAAAAATAACCCTGTGCTGGGCCTTCTCTGGTGCTTGGCTCAGTTCCTGTGGCTTCTAGATGCTCCTAGAGTGTGTCAGTGGGTGGATTGCAGGGCGGCCAGGGCACTTGCTGACAGTTTGAAGCTCTGAGGTTTAGGGATCAGAGCTGCATAGCCACCACAGGGCGTTATTAGCTAGTCTTACTGCGGCAGTTGGTTGCCAGAAGCCTGTGAGTGTGTTAGTGAGTGGAAATGGTGCCGGCACCTCACCTGCTCTAGGAGGAGCAGTCATGGAGGGGTTAGTGTCTCAAGTCTCTGTGACAGTGGAGTGCGACGCAGCTCTGGTGGCATTTGCTTATCTTTCTTCAGGGCATCCCTGTTTGGACACGGATACCCATCCGTGGTAGGTAATGTTCTGTCTTCCACACACAAAGCCCTGGGCCTAATTCCCCAGAACTGTAAAACAGAACAACACACAAAAAGGAACCCCCAAGGATGAGGGACCCTTACCGAGCCCTTTCATAAAATGGAAATATCTAAGTATTCAGCCATCTTGGTCAGTGTCTGACAGGTTGTGGCTTCTCCCCCTGGGTTCGGTTCAGGTGCAGGTGGAGCAGGTTGTTCAGTAATGGACAGCTCTCTCTGGGTGCCTAGGCTGACACAGGGATGAGCCTGGGATACTTACGCAGTGGCAGGCTCAGGGCCAGGCCTTTGTTTTGCATTCTTTGGAAGCTGTTTCTGTGTCTCATACCCCTTCCAGGGCCCAGGGTGTGGGGCTGTGAACAGCCTGTGCCTGGCATCCCTGTCTCTTCTCATGTCAGAACACTGTCAGGGTTACTGTGGCCCGCCTGTCCTGTCACCTCACTCTGCAGGCGCTCTGAGGTCTTTTAATGGATGTCCTGTGCAGCTGTTCATCTTAGTGGTTACGCAGGAGTTTTGACCTTTGCTCTTTGTTTTTGCATTGTAGGAATCAGAGTCTGAAGCAAAGCTAGATGGAGAGACCGCATCAGACAGCGAGAGCCGAGCGGAGGCAGCTCCCCCACCAACCTCCGTAGATGACACCCCAGAGGTCCTCAACAGGGCTCTTTCCAACCTGTCCTCAAGGTAACCTGGCTTAGTGGTGCACGGTGTCCATTGCTGGGTAAGACTGAGGCTTTTAGGGTTTCCGGCTCAAGGTTATTTTCTCTCCTCCACATACACCCACAGTGAACATTTCCCTTAGTCCAGGAAGAACTAAGAAGTGTAAGACCCCTGATCCCTCAAAACCAGTCCTCTTAACACCAGCTGTGTGCATGCATGACTGAGAAGCCCAAATCACCAGGCTCCGAAGCAGTCTCTTAGAGTCTCCCCGAGGTTTTCCTGTGGGTCGGCATCATGAATCCTTAGCCTCACTACTAGCTTGCCCTGGAATCTGTTTCCATTTCTCAGCATAATGTGTACAGATATTATGTGCTGATTTAAAAATGCATTTGAAATAAAACCTATCCAGATTGTTGTGTTGAGGGTGGGGTGGGTTGCTGCATAATGTTCTTGTAGACAAGCCTGGTGCAGTTTGTGGCAGTTGGCACTCTTGGACTAAGACAGCTATTATCATTGTGATTTCAGGGCCATGCTGTGTAGAAGCCAGCTGCAGGGAAGCGGATTTTAGCTTCCTCTTTTGAGATAGAAATGGCCACAGAAGCCATTCATGTGGTCACAGAAGGGAAGGACAGACACTAACTTCTCTCTGGCCCTCCCCACACTACCCCGTGCTTTGTCTGAGGAGTGTGCTGGTGGCTTCTGCACCTGCTGGGTATTGTGAGCAGGCAGTGCTGCTGAGCTCCTGCCCTCTCCCGCCTCACCGCTGTGCCTCTGTTGCGTGCAGGAATGCTGTGGAGAGGGTTACACTCAGGGCCTTGCCCCCTTAGGCTTTGTGCCTCACGGGTCTTTCTCTCTACCTAGGTGGAAGAACTGGTGGGTGAGAGGCATCCTGACTTTGGCTATGATTGCCTTCTTCTTCATTATCATTTACCTGGGACCAATGGTTTTGATGATGATTGTAAGTACCGCTGACAAGCCATGTGAGTGCTGAGTTCAGCCTTTCCTGGGGTGTTGTCATCTCCTGTCCGGGGCTGATAGTATCTGGTGATAGGTTGCTTCTGGGACTCTTTGAAGCTCCAGACTCTTTGAAGGTTTCTCAGAACCTTCTGTCTGAGAGCACCTGTAACTTGCCATTTTTCGCATGCCAGCTGTCTTTGTCAGGGTTTCTATTCCTGCACAAACATCATGACCAAGAAGCAAACTGGGGAGGAAAGGATTTATTCAGCTTATACTTCCACATTGTTGTCCATCACCAGAGGAAGTCAGGACTGGAACTCAAGCAGGCCAGGAAGCAGGAGCTGATGCAGAGGCCATGGAGGGATGTTTCTTACTGGCTTGCTTCCCCTGGCTTGCTCAGCTTGCTTTCTTTTCTTTTCTTTTTTTTTTTTCCTTTGGTTTTTCAAGACAGGGTTTCTCTATAGCCCTGGCTGTCCTGGAACTTACTCTGTAGACCAGGCTGGCCTCGAACTCAGAAATCTGCCTGTCTCTGCCTCCCAAGTGCTGGGATTAAAGGCATGCACCACCACCGCCCAGCCAGCTTATAGAACCCAAGTCTACCAGCCCAGGGATGGCACCACCCACAATGGACCCTTCCCCCTTGATCACTAATTAAGAAAATGTCCCACAGCTGGATCTCATGGAGGCATTTCCTCAACTCAAGCTCTTTTCTCTGTGATAACTCCAACTTGTGTCAAGTTGACACACAAAACCAGCCAGTACACCAGCTGTAGGGTCACTGGCGTGAATGGTGACCCTGGCTGTTGGTTTGTGTGAGATTCTGGTTTCTTTCCTGTGTTCCTGGGGCTTTATTCATGGACTTAGAACATTTCATTAAGAAGCTGCAGTCCACAGGAGTTCAGTCCCCCGCCTGTTGTAGTTTGGCTTTCTGTTGCTCTGATAAACACCATGACCAAAAGCAACCTGGAGAAGAAAGCGTTTATTTGGTTTACATATCCTGACCACATCCATCATAAAGGAAAGTCAGGCAGAAAAACTGGAGCAGAGAGCGCGGAGGGACACTGCTTACTGGCTTGCTCCCCGTGGCTTGCTCGGTCTGCTTTCTTACGCATCCCAGGACTCTCAGTGATGGCACCTCCTGCAGTGGACCAGGCTCTGCCACATCAGTCATCAGTCCAGAAAACGCCCCACAGGCTTGCCTATGGCCGGTCTAGTATAGGCATTTCCTCAGTTGAGGTTTGCTCTGCTCCAATGTTGCTAGCTTGTGTCGTGTGGACAAAAACCTAACTAACAGGTCTAGATGCTAACAGTGGGATGTGAGGGAGGCAGAGGCTCTAGAATAAAAGGTTAGTTAGGATAGCAGGACTATGCATTTTATGTATGATATAAGGGGCCACAGTGTCTGGCGGGGTGGTATGAAAAGAGAAAGCCAATCAGTGCGAGACTGAAGCATTCCTTAAATGCTTTACTGAAGCTGTGACCTGTTGGTTTCGCTTTCTGAAGACCCTAAGAAGAGCTCTCTGATATCGCTGTTTTTCAGGTTATGTGTGTTCAGATTAAGTGCTTCCATGAGATAATCACTATTGGCTACAATGTCTACCACTCCTACGACCTGCCCTGGTTCAGGACCCTCAGCTGGTAAGCTCTGCTCCGTGCGGCAGGCACCGGGCCTGATTTGGGTGATGTGATTTGTGGCAGGTTCGTGCAGTGCCACACAGTGCCGGAGTCTTGAGTGGCTGAGGACTTCACTAAAACAAGCAGATGTGTCTGTGCTTGGGTTTAGCTCAGCAGAAGGGTCCTTGGGCCCCTGCAGCCTGACGTGGTACTGTGCATCCGCACCTGAGGTCCATCCACATACTTGTTACGCTGCAGCCCAGCATGTCACTGGAGTCATCTGGAAACTCACAGGTTCTGGTTCTGGTGCCTGTGTGCCGGTCTCTGGAACTTGATTTCCTCATCACTACAACAGATTGCTGAAGTTATTTTCTTTAAGGCACCCAGGGTGCCAGCGTGGTTAGGACCTGAACTCCTTCAGAGAGTCTGTTTTTTTCTTCTCCTAAAAAGGCTTGACTGCCTAACAGCAAATGCTAAATAAAGAGCTGTAGCACATACGATTTCTGAGCCCTGTCCTGACCAAAGCTCTGCTGTTGGCCATGCTGTTCTCAGGTGGGGTTACTGTAGCAGAGCTGGGAAGACCCACTGACCGTGAGAATTGCTTCGTGACTTAATGGGCTGGACAGTAATGACTTGTGCGTAGGCGGCTTGGTTAAGGTCAAGGAAGCTGACACACTCAGATCTGGGCGCACTCGTTCATGTGTATCCACCACTCAGCAGTACAAGCCGACTCTCAGCTTCCACCCGCCCTTGGGCTCAGATGTTGTTCTCTTTGTGCCTGTTTTGTTTTTAATCTTGCTAATATACTCAGGAGGCCTGACCTTTCTCGACAGTCACTTTACAAAGAAAATTTTTTCCTACCAAATAAACCCAATAATTAAAAGTTTGGAAAGAGACACTCTTCAGTTTCTTCTTGCTGAGGGCTTGGGGTGATGCAGTGTGATCCAATACCCAGAAGCAAAGTAGAGGTTGCACAAGGGTGGAGGCTGAGGCTTCCCTCTGGTCTTCAGTTGAAGAGAGGATGTAAACAGATGTGCAGTTGATGCTAGTTGAAGGATCTGGGTCACAGCCAGGCTTCCAAAGGGGGATGTCCTAAGATGGAGCCTACTGCCTAATGAGGTCATCGGGTACTACTGGCTATAGAAATAAATGTAATGGGGTCGATATCAGGTCATGCAGCTTTTTAAAACTTCATTTTTATAGTGGTGTTAAAACAACAAAGGAAATGGATGGGTGGCTGAAAGGGTGTTCCAGGCCAGGAACAGGTAAGCCAGGCGACAGTAACAAAGCCACGTAAACGGCTTTTGACAGTGCGGGGGCCCTGTTGGGTAGCAGGCCCGAGCCTAGGGAGGTGGGTGACGCACACTTGGAGGGTCCTGAGGTGAGGTGTGGGAGCACAGAAGGGGACAAACTGGGGGGAGAGGGAGTGAAAGGTGCCACAGAGGTGTAGAACGGATCTCAAGGTGGGCTGCTGTTCTCTCTTCTCAGCTGTCTGACAGCACCATGGCGGAGAGCTGAGATGCTCCCTGGCACGGTGTTTCCACTGTTTCCAGGTACTTCCTCCTGTGTGTCAACTACTTCTTCTATGGCGAGACAGTGACGGACTACTTCTTCACTCTGGTCCAGAGAGAGGAGCCTTTGCGGATTCTCAGTAAATACCACCGCTTCATCTCCTTCACCCTCTATCTGACAGGTATGTATCACGTCTCTCCAGTCCTCCAGGCACTGAGCTCCTCTGCTTGGTTTGTAAGGGTTGGTTATGGATGCTAGCTCTACCATACTAGGAAGGGAGCTGACAGCTCTGTCTTACATTGACTGTAAACTATTTTTTTCCTATGGGCTTTGAAATTAATGTACTGCTTAATTGTTACAAATGAATTAATCAGTGGACTTCCTAACTCAGCTAAAGAGAAAGAAATGCAGTGTGATTGGGTTTACTCTCTCTCCTTCTGTCTCCAACTAGGATTCTGCATGTTTGTACTGAGTCTAGTTAAGAAGCATTATCGGCTGCAGTTCTACATGGTAAGGGGAGTGTGTGTGTGTGTGTGTGTGTGTTCTGGGCCGTGTGAGCGGCTGAGATTGATTTCTTGGTTTACTTGAAGATTTGCAGAAACTAATCCATGGAGCTTGTTGGCGAGGTGATCTGTAGAAACTCAGCAGAGCTTTCGTGCTTTATGTGACAAATCAAACCTTGAATGGTTTGTTCTGTATTCATCTAGAGCCTGGAGCAGGGCGAGCAAGAGGCCCGCAGCAGCCCTTCATCTAGCTGGGCCTCAGCGTACACCTGAGGGGTCTTTCCTCTGGGCTCCTGGCAGGGACTCATCCAATTCACTGTTTGCCCTTCTCCGAGTGGGACACTGTTCCTAGGCCCGGGAGAGCATGAAAAGGGCTCACTCACCGGCAGGGTACAGACCCTACTGTCACGTCACCGGCAGGGTGCAGGCCCTACTGTCACGTCACCGGCATGGTACAGACCCTACTGTCACGTCACCGGCAGGGTACAGGCCCTACTGTCATGCCTCTGTTGTTGTTCGATTGTTTATTACTATTTAGCTGAGGTTTGCCTCACTTTTACAATGCTCCTGCCTCCAGATTGCTGAGATTTCAGGCATGCATCGCCTGTGCATAGTCCATGCTTTTGGTGGGACTGTGACTGGGAAAGACTCTGTTATGCCCAGAAGTTTGTTCTGTACTTGTCACTGTCAGTAAACCTGGTATTAAAGCCTGTCTTCCCTGCTTCTCAGAAGTTTCCCACTTGTTCCTTATTCTTTGAAGCCATTATGGTAATAAACAAGGTAGGTAGAGTTCATTTCCTTCTCTTGCAGTTTGGCTGGACCCATGTGACCTTGCTTATTGTTGTAACGCAGTCACACCTTGTTATCCATAACTTGTTTGAAGGAATGATATGGTAAGTGTGACAGAAGTTCTGCTTTTCTCCCCTGTCCGGGCGTTGGGGTTGTCTCTCACACACAGGCAGGCCCAGGACCTCGGCCTCTGTATTCAAGGTTTCCACCTCTCAGAAGTTCCCGTGGGCTGGTTTGCAATGAGTCTCTGATTCAGTAGCTCTGGGGTGGCTCCTGATTTGAATTTCTAGTACATTCCCAGGTGATGTAGATGCCCTGGGTCAGGCCAGACTCTGAGAAGCTCTGTTCTAGCTCTCCGTACACTGAAGAAACCAAAGGGGGAAAACTGGCAACAGACTTGATAACATAGGTGAGATAGTCATGATTTCCTAGCAACGTGTAAACAAGGAAAATAATGAAAACACACTGGAATAGATCAGTAATTATAGAGGAGCTTTGGAAACTTAATTCCACACTCAGCAAAAGACTCAGGACCATATGGGTCAATAGCTGATGTTACCTGGCCCTACAGAAGATCATATAGAAGGAGCGGTAGATGGGAAACTGATGTCCTTTACCATTAAAAATAAATAAAATGCCTGAGAATTGAATTTGGCAGTGGGTCAGAAGAATAGTATGCTGCTTCTGAGAGTTTGAAGTTGTGGTTTCATCTGGAACCTTGTCTGTCGTTGGTCATGGCTGACTGGAGAAGTTAGATGCCCTCGGTGGGATGGTCAGGAGACACCTGGTGGAGTGAGAGTCGCTGAGCATAGTGGGCGACAAGCACACGAGCTTCATCTCAGAATTGGAATGTATTCATCTCTAAGTGTTAGCCTTAGGCATTCTATTTAAAACAAGTGTAATGGCCCAGGGAGGCACTGGCTAGCTCCTTCTCTGTCTGGGTTTTTATTAGGTATTAGGTTTAGTAGAGCAGAGACTACTAGAGGCCTTGATGAAGGCAATGTTGTGGGTTTTGGAGGTGAATTGAGTGAGGAGGTTGTCTTAGGGGTTCATTGCTGTGAAGAGACACCATGACCACATTTAATTTGGGCTGGCTTACAGTTTCAGAGGTCCATCATCATCATGATGGGAAGCATGGCAGTGTGTAGGCAGACATGGAGCTGGAGAAGATGCTGAGAGCTCTCTGTCTTCATCCCCAGACAGCAGAAGGGGACTGTGTGTTACATTAGGTGTAGCTTGACTTCAGAGCCTGCCTCCATGGTGACTGAGACACCATGGAGCCTCCAATAATGCCCCGCCTCCTAATAGTGCTACTTCCTGTGGCCAAGCATTCAAACACACGAGTCTGTGGGGGCCATACTTACTCAGACCACCACATTCTGTTCCCTGGCGCCTGCAGGCTTATGGCCATAGCCTAACACAAAATACATTTAATCCCAGCACTTGGGTTTTTGAAACCTTAAAGCCTGTTTCCTGTGACACACCTCCTCTACCAAGACCTTCCCAAACAATTCCATTGACTAATGACCCAAGTTTTACATGTATGGGCCTGTGGGGGCCGTTCTCATTCAAACACCATAGGGAATACTAGTGCTAGTAATAAACAGTAAGAGGTGTTAACTATGACGCTGATCCTGTAAGCTATTTAAAAACAAAGGTAACTGTTAGGCAAAAATGCCAACATGATTTTCAGTGGCTGTTTTGGGGAATGGTAGCAGGGAGTGGGGAAAGTAGTTCTTCTCCTTCCCTTAACAGTATTGTCTTGTTCATGTACTCCTTTGTAATGAATTCTGCCTCAGTCAGTCAGTCAGTCAGTCAGTGAACACCAGTGCCAGGCACTAGGTATGACATTTTGGTGTGTCTTCCCTCACTGCCTTTTTTGGATATGGTCTCAGTGTTCAGTGTAAATCAGCCTTGAACTGACAGCAATCCTTCCTTACCCTTCCCAGTTGCTACTCGAGGTGTGTACAGTCATAGCTGGCGTACTTTCTTTTACAGATGTCAGTTAAACAGGAATGAAATACATAGGGCTGTGTCTCCTGCTCTCCTACGCGTGCGCAGTGTGTTTTCATCGTTTCCCCATTGCTTTCTCTTCCTCCCTCCCCACCTCCCCCGATTCCCTGCTGCTTCCTGTGTTTATTTCCTTCTCAACTTAAACCTTAGTGAATTATAAACTCACCATGAGTTATTTTGTCACTGAATTATTATTGACACTCTTTGGTGGACATCTGAGATCATCTCGGGAGAGTGACTCCTCTTGGGTCTTTCCTAGGTTTATTGTTCCCATTTCATGTGTCATCTGCAATGATATCATGGCCTATATGTTTGGCTTTTTCTTTGGTCGGACCCCACTCATTAAGGTAAGTGGATCACCTGATGTGGGTGGTGGGTGGTACTGCTTCCTCTGTGGCATGTCAGGGATAGAGAGGAGACTAGTTGGTGTGTATCCATGTGGGCCTGCCTCCACCTTACTCTGGGGCTGTGTCAGAGAGGACAGGGATCAAAGAGACCCTGGCAAATACTTTCAAAAAATCTACCAAGGAAAATATTTTTATGTAGGCATACTTCTTTGGCTTTGCATTTTGACTATTGTTTTAATGTGTATTTTTATAATATAGTAAATGTTAGCCTCTAATGGAATAGAAAGAAAACTAACCTGAAGAACATAGGATAGGAAGCAAGAAAAAACATTTTGGGGGAGGATTTTGAAAGTGACATGATTCGGGGGAACAACAGTGTCAAATGACCAGACCCCCAACCCCAGAGCTCCCGGGGACTGGACCACCAACCAAAGAGTACACATGGCTCCAGCCGAGTATGTGGCAGAGGATGGCCTTGTTGGACATCAGTGGGAGGAGAGGCCCTTGGGCCTGAGGGGATTCAATGCCCCAGAGTAGGAGAATGCCAAGGCGGGAAGGCGGGAGTGGGTTGGGGGGAGCACCCTCATGGATGCAGAGGGAGGAGGATGGCATAGGGGTTTTCCAGACGGGAGACCTGGAAAGGGGATAATATTTGAAACATAAATAAAGAAAATATCCAATAAAAGGAAAAAAGAAAAACGGTATGTTAAACACCTCAATAAATTTTCTACATTGATCACATTGCATGGTGATAATATTACAGGTACATAATGTATTATATATTACTGATATTACTTTAAAAACAAGAGGAAGTGGCATGATTAATTGAAGACTGATTTTTCTATAGAAATACTTGTTTGCATGGTTTTGAGACAGGGTCTCAATGTGTGGCCCTGGTTGCCCTAGAGCCCACTGTAAAGTCCAGGCTGGCTTCAAACAGAGATCCTCCTGCTTCTGTCTCTCTCACACTGGGATTAAAGGTGTGTGCTGTCATCCCTGGACACACACACTTTTCATACGTAATGGAGCACCAGACCTGCGTTCTGGAAGCTCCTTGCTGACAGTGTTTTCCGTCTGCAGCTGTCTCCAAAGAAGACCTGGGAAGGCTTCATTGGTGGCTTCTTTGCTACGGTGCTGTTTGGCCTTCTGGTAGGTGGGGGGTGCCCATCAGGAGGGGAGGGGAGGGGCAGGGACTCAGCCATCCTCACAGACCTGGGCAGGAGTAGAGGTTATGTCTCCCCAACCAGAGACTCTTGCCCATGCTGACCCTTGCTCAAAAGAATGCATTCTGTAACTGACATGGCGGCTTCCAGCTTTCAAGCAGTTGTGTAGGCCTATGCATATCTTGTTTGTTTGTTTGCTTGTTTGGTTTTTGGTCTTTTAAAGATTTTATTTTATTTTTATGAACACACTGAGACACACCAGAAGAGGGCATCGGCTCCCATTACAGATGGTTGTGAGCCACCATGTGGTTGCTGGGAATTGAACTCAGGACCTCTGGAAGAGCAGTCACTGCTGTTAATCACTGAGCCATCTCTCCAGCCCTGGCCCATGTATATCTTATTATGCCCATGCACCGGGTAACACTAATATTGGAGTGACAACAGCAGCTTGGAAGTATGGGGTGAGATGAGATGTGTTACTTCAACTCAGATTTTCTCCTGCACATGACTTACCTGGAGGAGTGAAATCTTCAGCCCTTTTGAGGATACCATGCTTGGCTCCTGATCCTCAGTCCCTCTCTATTCTAGTGTTGTAGCCCTGACTTTAGAGATTCTTAGCACAGTAGGGCAGGGCTTCCCAGGTGGCAAGACTTACCTTACAGCTCTTTGTTCAGCTCTTTCCTGGGCCCTGTTCAAGGACGTCCAGAACTGATGGTCTTCCTGCCCTCTGCTCCTCATCCTTAGCTCTCCTATGTGATGTCTGGGTACAGATGCTTTGTCTGTCCTGTGGAATACAACAACGACACCAACAGCTTCACTGTGGACTGCGAGCCATCTGACCTGTTCCGCCTGCAGGAGTACAACATTCCTGGGGTGATCCAGTCGGTCGTTGGCTGGGTACGTACTGTTCACATGAGTGATTCAGGGAGGAGTTCCCTCCGGTGATGTTAGCTTCCCCCTCTAGTGCTCTGAGCCTTGTGCCAGGGAGAGGGTAGAGGAGGCCTTTCTCTAACTTTATGTCAGTTAGAGGAGTGGTTCTCATATTGTGTGGGTTCCTAGAGGATCCTGCTTACTGAATAATATGCACCTCTTTCACTGGGCTGACGTTTTCTTAATGACGCAGTTAGTGGTTGGTAAAGCCAGTGGCACTGGGCAGAGTCAGAGCTGCAGTGCACACAAGCGAGTGCCCTTGATGGGACTCTAAAATTAGTAACGTCATTAGAATATTCCTGGTCCTTGACACCATTTTAGTATTCTCTGTACTGAAATGGAAAATACACAGAAAGTATTTCTGCCAAATACTGAAGCACAGAGTGTCCCAAAGAGGAAACATGCACTGTTGTTTAAGCTCTGAGCTCAGCTGTCTGCTTAGCTCTCAGGATGGGTTTTTAGTTGTAAAGACTTGGGTATGTAACGGATGTTTGTCTTGAGAAGAATGATGTAAGTCTATCACTAACAAAACAGTGGCTGATAGCAGTCATTACCAGTGATGAAACTGCATTTCAGGTGGAGACAAGAAATCTGAGAGCATGCACCTGTCACTGGGAGGATGATGGGATTTGGGGACATAGAAGCTGTTCTGACACCACAGAACAGTGTCCAACAGTGAGCTGCTGTTTCTTAAAGACAGTGTATGGTGATCCACCATCATGTCTGGATAAAGATTGACTCACATTGTAGACCAGTGGATTGTGTGAGGAAGCACAAAACAGTCATTAGGAGGATTTCAGATTCCACACTGTTCCTAGCTTCTGTTTTGGGGGGTGGGAGGGAAACAGGATCTCACTGTGAACTTGAATCCTTCTGAGTGCTGGGATAATAGGTGTGTGACACCACCTGGCTTGCAGCTAATTTCGTCTCTCTCTCTCTCTCTCTCTCTCTCTCTCTCTCTCTCTCTCTCTCTCTCTCTCTCTCTCTCTCTCTCTCTCTCTCTGTGTGTGTGTGTGATTGATGGCAGAAATCTTTCTCAGTTGCTCTTTGGCCTTGTGCTTTTGAGCAGGGTTCTTGTCAGCTTGCTCTGGGATCCCTTCAGGGTGTTACAGGTGGCTGCCATGCACAGTCACCATTCACATGGATTCTGGGGATCTGAACTCCAGCCCTGCTGTAGGGCAAGCATTTTAACTAATGGCTCTTCCTGGCTTGTACCTAACTCTTACGGAATTATGCCTCAAGTTCCTGTGTAATTCCCACAATTCTCTGAGAAAACTGCTAAAACACTCATCCTTTTGAAATTATATTCTCTGTAACACTAAGGCTGGTTTTCTTCATATATTGCCTGCAAAACAGCATGAGAAGTTGGTTCCAGAATTTCTCCATTTGTTTGTTGTTTGTGACAGGTTCCTATGTAGTGTAGGCTGACCTTCCATTCTCCCTGTAGCCCTTGAACTTTTCTGATCCTCCCGCTCTTGTCTTCCAAATACTGGGCTTACAGGCACGAGCCGCTACTCCAGACAATATCATAATGCTCTAGTATTAGGCCAAACGTTAGAGATTTAAAAATATGGGCCAGTTCTCTCTCTTTCTCTCTCTCTCTCTCTCTCTCTCTCTCTCTCTCTCTCTCTCTCTCTCTCTCCCTCTCTCCCTCTCTCTCTTCCTCTCTCTCTGCCTCTCCCTTTGTCCCTCTCTCTTTCCCTCTTCTTTTAAAGACTCATTCCCTTTAGATGTATGAATGTTTTGGGTGCGTGCATGCATGCGTGCGAGGCCAGAAGAGGGCATCACATTTCTAAGATGGTTGTGAGCTCCCATGTACATGTTAGAAACAGCCCAAGTTCTTTGCTGTAACAGTAGGTGCTCCTGACTACCAGACCATCTCTCCAGCCCTGCAGGCTTTTAGTTGACTGAAAAAATAGAGAACTTGTTTTATTAAGTTCTTAATTAACCCTACGAAGCCCAACGTGCACACTCGCTGACTTTGATTTCCTCCCTCTCCTCAGAAAACGGTGAGGATGTACCCTTTCCAGATCCACAGCATCGCCCTCTCCACCTTCGCCTCGCTCATCGGCCCGTTCGGAGGCTTCTTCGCCAGTGGATTCAAACGAGCCTTTAAAATCAAAGTAGGGAAACTGCCCGTCGCCCCTCACTCCTCACCACTCCCTGCCGCCCACGTCTTCCCACCCCTGCTCCATCAGCTCAGACCAGGTCATGCCCCAGCACTTAATGTGGGCTTTTCTCAACCCACGTGCTGAATTTGGGGGCAGTAAACAAGAGTTAGTGCTCCTTCCAACCAGAGACCATTTTGTAGTTGACAGCTGTGTCCTGTGATCCCCTGAGCATTCGGTGTGCCTCTGCCCGTCACCTCCTCTGCCCAGCAGGCTTTTGGTCTGGGGGTGGCTCCATTAGTCTGGCACTCAGCTGTTGGTGAGCCCAGGCTCCTCCTTCATTCCTCTGCCTCTAACAGGACTTTGCCAACACCATTCCTGGGCACGGGGGCATCATGGATCGCTTCGACTGCCAGTACCTGATGGCCACCTTTGTCAACGTGTACATCGCCAGCTTCATCAGGTACGCGCCTACCGCCAGAACCTGGTGACTGTGGGTTTCCATTGCTACTGTTTATGGGTCCTCCGAGGCCTCTCCAGGGTCATAGTGCCTCAGGGTACCTGGGCCCTGAAGCAGCTGGCCCCTGCTCAGGATGCTCCGTGTTCTGTTGCAGGGGTCCAAACCCGAGCAAACTGATCCAGCAGTTTCTGACGTTGCGGCCGGACCAACAGCTTCACATCTTCAACACGCTCAAGTCTCACCTGACTGACAAGGGGATTCTGACGGCCTCCTTGGAAGACGAGTAGAGTCGCCGAGGGCTGGGAGAGACGGACAGGATAGAGCGAGCGGGGCAGGTTGCTGTGGCCGCCTCGCTGCTGTGACTTAGATAATGAAAAGCTTCAACTCACCGTCTTTTTTTCCTTTTTAATTTGTGGTTTGTTTTTTAATCTGTATATACTGTCTGTTTATAATGTGGGCTGTGAGTAAGCTGTAGCTTTGAGTTGCAAACAAGTCACAGGAAAGAACCATTTGGGTTTCTTAAGTCCAGGTATTGAACAACACGAAGGCCGTGCTGCCCAGCTCAGGGTGTCTGCTTGGTGGGGTTCTCCCTGGCCATCCAGTTGTTTCTGGGCTGTATGAGAGATCATACATTCATCTGCGTCTGACTAGTTGCGGACTTTCCCTCCTGGACGGGGCGTCATGGCTATCTTGCTTTTGCTGTCCGTGACACTGTTCGTTGGGGCTTCTGCGGGCATCTATTGGGGAGCAGTGGAGGGCTGCCTTCTGTAGAACTGTGGAGAGATGCGTACTGCTCAGGTGAGCGTCTTGTCCAGGCCAAAATTCTGCAGAGGGCACGCGAGCTTGGCTTGTAGTTTGCTTTCACCGTACAGACTGAAAGAAGATTTCAGATTTCTTTTTCTCAGAAAGCATGAAGACTTTATGAAGTTCGGAAAAGAAGCCCCTGCTGTAATATACCAGATGTATTCAGCAGAGCGCACTGTCCTGGCCCTTTCTGCGCCAGTGAGGCGCAGTGGCCTCTGGAGGGAGGTCCTACAGACCACAGCTTTTAGAGCTGAGGCCATCGTGATTGTGCTGTGGGTTTGCTGCTGTGCTGAGTTCTTCTGGGGGAGCCCTGAGAGGTGGGGAGCAGAGGGCTTTTGCTCACACACCATTTGCCTGGAAGCCCACTTGTGTTGCTGCTGTGTTTTGTATATAGTACTCTTGAAGTGAGCATATGTGTGTCTGTTTAAAAGTCACCTTGTTTCCTTCATGATTTCAGTCATACCCGAATGTCCTGAGAGTCCCTATGCCCTGCTTAGAACCATGGCCAGCCCAATCTGTCAGGAGGCTTGGCTCTTCTCAAGACTCATTGTACACTTCTTACGGACTGTGACCAGTGTAGATGTAGTTTGTACCTGGGGATCTTCTGCTGTTGTTCATGTAAGCTGTGATGATTCCTTCCCTTCCTAATCATAAGTCGAGATTGACATGGTGAGGAGCGGTTGGCAGGGAAGGAACGTGGTCCCCAAGAGTGTCACCCACGGCCTGCCTCGGCGTGCCCGCTGCTGAGGAGGCTGTAGTGGCTTGCTCAAGCACTGGGATCTCTGCTTATTTGTTTTCAGATAAACCTTCCTGTGGCCTCCCACCCTCCTGAGAGTCCAGTGTGCACATAGGGGCAGGGCGGGGCGGGGCAGGGTGGGCCAGGGGCGGGGCAGCTCCCTGGCTCAGCCTTGACGTCCTCGCCAGCCTTGTGGCTATTTGTTCCCAGCTCCCAGGCTGCACTGAGCACAAGGCTGCTGCCTTCTGTCTGGTTCTGCCGTGTGGCCCTGAGTGGGAGGTTTGCCCTTACATTCTCCTCTGGTTTGTCCTCCAAGTTCACCAATTCCGAAACTCTGTGGAGAGTTCCTGTCACTAGCTGCCCCCTGTTGCTATTAAGTCATGTCATGGGCACCCAAAAAAGGAAATACACTGAAGTATATTTTACAATCGCTCTTGAAGATTCTCAGTGGTGATTAGGAGTGACGCTGCACTCTTCAGGTACAGAAGGGCACAGCACTCCCCAGCAGCCAAGACTCACTCTTGGTTGGCAGCAGCTGAGCCTTGAGGAAGCTGGTGTCCTGAAACCCTGAACCCAGTGCTCACGGAGCTGCCAGCCACAGGTCTTCATTCTTTTCTGAGTCCCCCAGTCTTGTGAAAGAGGAGAATTTCCCAGTCGGGTAGCCAGGAGATCAGTGCCACCCTGTGATGGCACGGCATGGTGTCTGCCCAGAGGCTGCTTTCTCAGCACTGCAGATCTCAGTGGTTCACATAACTTGCTTTACATTTATTTTGTTTTGTCAGAAATAAAGTGTTTGTGCCTTTCCTTGTCATGAGTTCCGTGTTTGTCACTTTGATGCATGGCTTTATGTTTCCTGCTTTGTGTGAGCATAAACACTGTGCGGTTTCACTGTTGGCCAGCTTGTATGCTGTCTGTTCATCACAGTCTTCTGAGGTATCTCAGGTGGGAGCCAGGGGGTGGAACCAGAAAGTTCCCCATCTCAAAGTGTGCCTGTAGGACAGGGTTAGCTACTCCCTGACCCGACACCGGAAATACTGCAGTGTTCCTTCCTGTAGGCCATGGAGCCCTGACCAGGCCAGGCCTGGGCACTGCTTAGATGGCTGTTAGCTTAGAACTGGTGGAATAAGGACTTGGTGAACAGTGGGGTCCCAGAAACCAGGCTGACGTGAGAACAAGCCAGGGTGTCTTCTGGTGAGTTCTACTCATGGTCGTTCTCAGGAAAACTGAGCCTTCCCTTTGTTTGTATGCTTCTCACCCTCTTAACCGTTCAGTGTCAGAAAGGTTAATATTTATATGTTCTGAAAGTGAAGTTCTGTAAGGAAGGTGGGAAGGTGTGCACAGGGAGCATGTACACACACACACACACACACACACACACACACACACGCATGCGCGCGCGCACACACACACACACAGCCTATTTCACATTATCAGACTTTTAGGTTTTGCTTTATAACCACATTTAAAATATATTTATTCTTAGTGTACTGTAGTGTGTGTGAGAACCATCAGAGGTGAAATGAAACATAGAACCGTACAGAGGCGGACCGCGAAAACAGTGTTATGGGATTTTGTCCCTGCTTGCTTTCGCCTTGTCGCCTGGTCTACAGTCTACAAGAGAACTTGAGCGGTACATTTCAAGAGGATCAACAAGGACCTTATGCTGGGCTAACTGTTGGGTTGGCAGGAGCCTGCTCTGAAGAGCTTCCTCCATTCGCCGAGTCTGTGGCAAGCCGAGGTCAGTCCTTGCTGTTGATGGAGCGGGGAGGAGGACTCACCTCAGGACAGAGCATCTCACACGCAGTTCTCTGTGGCAGTCCGTGCTCCTCGTGGGGGCACCTGAGGCAGATTCCCAGGGAAGCCGATTGCTCACTACCAGTGTGGGATGTCACAACTAAAACTTGTTGTGTTAGTAACATGTAAGGCCATGTTGTCCTTGTCTTTTAGAGTAGTTCCTGGCGGTGCCTCCCACTCCTGCCTGCTGGGCATGTGTGCATACTGCAGCTCCTTCCGTGTACAGCCAGGGTTCTCGTCCTTTCCAGGTCAGGATGAGAAGAACGCCTAAGAGAGGATGAACAGGTGGCTGGCGTAGGTACAGTAGGAGGTAGTCAGCTGCGGGTGCACAGGGCTCCCGCGAGCGCCCAGAGGCACTGTGAGCTGCTGGAGAGGAGGCTAATGGTTGGGCAGAGCTCTAGAGCCCTCCTCAGCTTAGAAACACCCTTTCCTCTTCCCACTCTCCCCACAGTTGCTCAGCACCCTGTTTTTAAAGAGTGTTAGCTTCTGCTTCCTGATTCGGTTTCTTTGTTGAATGGGCAGCTTCCAGGAGGTGCTGGGGTTTGGGCCAAGGGGCAGAGGAGGGATCTTACTTGAGGACTTCGCTGGGCTCATCTGCTGTGTCCTGGGTTGTCCCCACTCCCATTCTTGCAGGGTGAGCCCCTGCTTAGGAGGATGCGGTCCACCTTTCTGTCCACTCTAGCCTCCCTCTTCAGGTTGATGTAGTGACCTCACGGGGGGCTCTGTGCTGTCCTGTGGGTGGAGGCTGTGATCATTGGGCTGCTTGGGCAAGTCATTCTCTTATTTTTTTCCCCGAAGGTCAAAAGACCCTGGTGCTGGGGGCACTTTAGAGGGTGTGCTTTGGATGCTGACGTGATAGGACTTTAGGACATAGGGATAATGTTGAGACTGCAAGGGCAGAATATGCGAAAGCCAGAGTTCTATGGCTAGTGATCCTCAGATCCAGTGGCTCTTTGAAGACCCTGTCTCCGCTTCTCCCTTTATCAGGTGACTGTCTGCTTGGCTCTTTATCTAATTCTTCAGCTGATGAAGTAGAAACAGTGTGCTATTAATGATTGCACTCATACAGTGCTTAATATGTGCCAGACACAGCGCCGAGGGTTTGCATGCATTATCTCCTTCAATCCAGAAGAAGCTCTGGCTAGGTGGTATCATCCCATCGTACAGGCAGGAAAACTCAAGTTCCGTGCTAGAGATTGAGAACAGTGTCAAGACGACAGACGTTGAGGCTTGGGTAGTGCTGTGCCTGGTCAGGTTCTAGGCTGCGGGCAGCCTTCACTTCCAGTCAGCTGCTGTGAGGATTTAAGGAGCTAATCATGGAAGCCTTTGGCGAGGTGCCTTGGCACATAGTAAGCACTCAATAAACGGTAGTTGTTTTTATTCTGTTGTTTTAAACTGAGCTCGGCGAGCAGTTTGGCCCACACTGATGGGCTGCCGGGCATTCAAGCACCACATTCACGCTGCCTGGACCTAGTTTGGTATTCGTGTCCTGTGAAGTGACCACACCGTCCTCTCAAGAGAAGCACTTCAGTGGTCCAGTGGTAAGAGCCCTGTGCAGTGCCCTGCTGTTTCCTGTAGCACTGAGGCCAGCCTGACTGAGGGGTGATGCAAGGCTGTTTGGCGCTTCTGTTCTTTCTTCCCCCACCCCCCGCCCCCCACCCCCGTGGTCGAGGCTGCCCACAGGAAGAAGGCAGTTTGCTCTGGCTTGGTGGAGCCTGTGCTGGGCAGCCAGGGCCTGTCTTGCTTCTGACCCTGCTTTCCCCAGCCAAGTTCTGTAGTTCTGTTGTACGTCTCAGGAACCCTTGGTTCCTCCACAAATGGATAATTTCAGAATAGAACAGGATAAAGAAAATAAGCCTGAAGCTGAGGGCATCAGCCTGAAGCCTAAAACCTCTGCCTGTGCTCTGACAGCACAACCATTCCACCTCTTCTGTCCGTCCGTCCGTCCATCTGTCCGTCTGTCTGTCTGGGTTGTTTTGTTTTGTTGTTGTTTTGAGACAGGGTTTCTTTGTGTGTAGCCTTAGCTGTTCTGGAACTTGCTTTGAAGACCAGGCTGCCCTCGAACTCTGAGATCTGCCTGCCTCTGCTTCCCAAGTACTGGGATTAAAGGCATGTGCCACTACCACCTGGGTTTTCTTTTTTTAAAAGAACAGGTTAGAACAAGTGACCATTGAAGACAGGTGATGTGAATGTTCTAGGTTAGCAAAGAATCACATAGATTGTTAATCATGAATGGAGAAATGTTTAATTCAGTTTTTTGAATGGACACTGGACATTGTGTGTGTGTGTGTGTGTGTGTGTGTGTCTGTGTGTGTGTTCTTCACCTTGATTGAGTGGCATTGGCTAACACGACCCAGGAGATTCCCACACTCTGTTAGTAACTAGGAACCTGTTCCAGCTGTGGAGTGTCCCAGATGTTAATGAGACATGCAGGCCTATTGCTGGAGTTCAGATACTGCAGCTCTTCCTGTTTCTCTGCACTTGTGTTTGGCAGCCCCGCCCCTCCTTTGTCCTGCCGGTCTGATGGACTGATCGATCGATCGATCGGGCAGTCTGTTAACTGGAGGCCCTGGGGTGCTGCTCTCCCAGACCTGGCCAGGCCCAGCTCCGTAGCTCCTGGGTGACTTGCTGTGAGTTCCCTGAGTACAGTGTTAGAAGACCTAACCACACGGCCAGCTGCCCTAAGTGACATTGTGTTTTTAGGTGTCACCTTCTCAGCCCTCTCTTTCCTTACTAGAACACCTTTTCCTCACTCACTAGGTTTGTGTTCTGGTTCTACTGGCTTTTCTCAAAGGAACACCCGAGGTAGAAAGGGGTAAGGATGGTTTTCCAGTGAGTTGAATGTGCACTCGTTATGAGAGCCCTTTGTCTGAGCTTTCTGCTCGTTCCTTGGTTTGTCTTGGGGCACACTGTGGAGGTTTCTAGGGCTGAATATAAAAGGGAGAGAGTGGAGACGAGAGAGGCACTCAGATGCTGGAGGCCGCAGTTCTTTGTCCAGCTCGGTGACGGCAACGGGACCCAGAGCAGGGAAAGGGGTTCAGAGTCACACAACCAAAGGTAGACTCAGACCAGCTCAGTGCTCCTGGTGGCCATAGGGACCAGAAAACACCTTAGGAAATCTATCCATCCATCCTGGAGTTGAGGGGAGCTCATTGGCCCCTTCTAGAGTCTGTGTGAACCCAACTCTACTGAAGTTTAAACACCTTCCAGACAGCAGCAGGGATCATAGTGGCAGACTGAGCAGAGCGCCCCAGGCAGTTCCTCAGGCTCGTCCGTTGTGTGGAGGGAATGCTGAACTCAGTTATCTCTCAGCGCCTGGCTGCTTCCCTGCCCTCAGACCTGGGCTCTGGGCCTCAGCACCTGGCTGTGGAATCCGTGTGACAGTCCTTGGGGCTCCCCAGACGGGCATGTGCAAGGGTGTTCTGTCATGCCGCCTCTCAGCCGGGGCTTCCCCAGTCAGTGTTTTTACCACGTCCGACCTTTCTCTCTGCACTTAGGATTGGTGTTCAACACACTTGTAGATTTCTTTCAACACAGTATAAGAATGTGATATATTGTATATTGGAAAGTATTTACCTTATTTATATACCTGAATGTTCCTATTAAACAGATAAACATATACTAAATTCTAGATTGTGTGTGGTTTTTGATGGGAGAAGCCCTCTAAAAAAGTTATATCATGTGTATAGATGTTGTACTTGCATGTATGTGTGTACCACGTACGTGCCTGTTGCCCAGACAAACCAAAAAGAGGGCATCAGATTCCCCTGCAACTGGAATTACAGGTGGGTGTTGGGAGTTGAACCTGGGTCCCCAGAAGAACAGCCACTGCTTTTAATCACTGAGCCATCTGTATCCCTCAAGGTTAGTTTCTGTGTTTGTTTTTAGACAATCTTCCTCTGTAGGCTGGGCTGGTGTGGTATGTGTTTAGGGGTCTAGCTGTGGTTCCACATCCTCCAGTGCCTCTGTGTCAGTGTCCAGACACTGCCACACACCAGGCTGGAGGACTGAAGCAGGGCCTATCTGGGAGTGAATTCCGGGGCGGGGTGATGGTGGGGGGAGGGCGGGGAGGCAGAGACAGGTGTGTGTGTGTGTGTCAGGGGTTGGGGACAAGCGGTTTGGGGAGAAGGCCTTCTCCAAGGGTCTTAGCATTACAGCTCTTTGAGGTGAAGACCTCTGGTGATCTTCAGTGAAACAGTTGTGTGTTTGCTTGAAGTGAGACATTCTCAAACCGGGCTGCAGGTGATAAATTTCAGAAAGTCCCAGTATGCAGGCAGCTGAAACGAGTTAAATCAGAAATGCTCAGGATCAGGCTGGAACACACAGGCTGAACCTCCCTCTGTGGTTCTAATATGCATCAACGATGGGTAAAAATGGTTGGCTCTGCTGGCAGTGAATGGTCGTCTTACCTCCTCCAAGGTGGCTGGCCCCTCTGCTGGCACATCCTCAGGATGCTCTGAAGTGATTCTGGTGTAGTGTGCTCTTTAGGCCAGTGCTGGCCCCTGGTGTAGAGTGACCGGTATCTCTGGTACCTCTGCCAACCCCTTCTTGTACCTCAGACTTGAGTTTTCTTGTAGAGTCCATGTCTATCTAGAGTGTTTCCCGCCTGACTCCTGTCTCTCCTTTAGCCTCCTGGCCTTCCTTTGTCCCAAGTTTTTTCAAAAACAATCTTTGTTTTTCATAAGTCAGACTGTTCCCCGAGTCTCCCTGCTGCTGTGCTGACCATTGTCTAGATAGACGTTTACCCCTTCAGGGCTCCCCACCCCTGCCTGTAGTTACATATGTGAGTGCATTAGAGAGGCTATGCACGGGATCCTTGTGCCCTGAGGATCTTCAGAGCCTCTTGCTGAGAGGCAGCTGTTTCCTCCTGTACATTCAAGGGTCCCCTCACTCCCTGCCTGCCACGGTTTACATGGTGGTCACTATGCAGAGGACCCAGGCAGGGCTCTGTGGGCGCCAGGCGCCCTCCCATGGAGAGCATGCGGGCCTGGCCCTTCCTCAGGCATGGCTGCTTAGCTCTGTATTTTGTTTGGTTTATGTTTCTTTCAAGGACAGTTTCAGCAGTATAAAGAACACCCTACAGCCGTGAACCAACTCACCCAGATGTTAACATTTGCCACATTGGTATTTTCTTACTCTTCATGCCTTCTTCCTGAACCATTTGAAACCGGGCCTGGCGTCTCTTTACCGACTTGTTCAGCTTTCATGCTACACTAATGTGTCCTTCATAGAGAAATCACGTGAATTTCTCTTTTTTGAACAGTTAGATGTTTTCTTGGGTAAGGATGGTGCACACATGCAGTCCTAGCAATTGGAAATCTGTGGCTGCTGAGTTACAATCTCAAGGGCTATGTAGTAAGACTGTTTTTTAAGAAAAATATGGTTTTATCACTAGCAATAAAGTACAGAAACACCAGATTCTTATTTAAACTAAATATGTAGCATCTTCTAGAACTTTTCCTATTACTGCACCATTCTTACCTCTATTTAAAAACCCAAGCAAACAAAAACCAATTCTCAGGTCCCAAATAGCAAATGAACCAATTGGTAAACACTTTTTCCTATGGTGTGTGTCTATATATAATGTCTGTTGTGTGTTTCTGTGTATGTTCGTTCATTTTTGTGTCTTCTGTATGTGTGTCTGAGTGTGCCTATGTATGTCTGTGCTTTTGTATATGTGTGTGTTGTGTGTGTGTGTCTTTGTGTTTGGTGTCTGTGTGCCTTTGTGTGTGTGTCTGCATATGAATGTGTTTATCTTGCTTTTTTGTTTTGTTTTACTCTGCTTTGTTTGTTTTATTTGCCTGTTTGTTTTTTGAGACAGATAAATAGATAGAGATAGACAGCTAGGAGAGATGAGGGCGGGGAGGATCTGGGAGGAGATTGAGGGGAAGAACCATGATCAGAATATATTGCATGAAAAAGGTATTTTAGCATTTTAAGTTGATAACCTTGGTGAAGCTGAGCTCTCTTTCTTGATATTAATTAAAGCCAACCCCATCTCTCTTCAGAGAATAGAGCTCTGCAGTCCTCACTGCTCTCCACAGCCTCTTCTCACATCCTAGAGCTTTAAGTCCATTGATCCATGCTGCAGAGCCACTCAGTAAAAGACAGAGGTGAAGGCCGGATGCAGCAGAGAAACCAGAACCCAGGACAGAGAGGGCATAGGACGGAGAGGGGGGCACAGGACGGAGAGGAGGACATAGGACGGAGAGGAGGACATAGGACAGAGAGGGGGACATAGGACAGGGAGGGGGCACAGGACAGAGAGGGGGGCATAGGACAGAGAGGGGGGCATAGGACAGGGAGGGGACACAGGACAGGGAGGGGGACATAGGACAGGGAGGGAGCACAGGACAGAGAGGGGGGCATAGGACAGAGAGGAGGACATAGAACAGGGAGGAGGGCATAGGACAGAGAGGAGACACAGGACAGGGAGGGAGACATAGGACAGGGAGGGAGCACAGGACAGAGAGGGGGGCATAGGACAGAGAGGGGGGCATAGGACAGGGAGGGAGCACAGGACAGAGAGGGGGGCATAGGACAGAGAGGGGGGCATAGGACAGGGAGGGATCATAGGACAGAGAGGGGGGCATAGGACAGAGAGGGGGGCACAGGACAGGGAGGGGGGCATAGGACAGAGAGGGGGGCATAGGACAGAGAGGGGTCCTAGGACAGGGAGGGGGGCACAGGACGGAGAGGAGGACATAGGACAGGAAGGAGGGCATAGGACAGAGAGGAGGCACAGGACAGGGAGGGGGACATAGGACAGAGAGGGGGCACAGGACAGAGAGGGGGGCATAGGACAGGGAGGGGGCACAGGACAGGGAGGGGCATAGGACAGAGAGGGGGGCATGGGACAGGGAGGGGGCATAGGACAGAGAGGGGGGCATGGGACAGAGAGGGGGGCATGGGACAGAGAAGGGGGCACAGGACAGAGATGGGGGCATGGGACAGAGAAGGCATAGGACAGAGATGGGGGCATAGGACAGACAGGGGGGCACAGGACAGGGAGGGGGGCACAGGACAGGGAGGGGGCATAGGACAGAGGTGACATAGGACAGGGAGGGGGGCCTAGGACAGAGAGGGGGCCTAGGACAGGGAGGGGGCACAGGGCAGAGAGGGGGGCATAGGACAGGGAGGGGACATAGGACAGGGAGGGGACATAGGACAGGGAGGGGGCCTCTTGGCACAAGCACATGAAAGCAGATGATCTCTGAAAAAGCATTAAGGCCAAGTATAGTGCTTGCTAGTCATCAGACAACCGGGAAGGAGAGAGGTCGGGAGGGAGGGAGGGAAGGAGGGAGGGAGGCATCAGAGGATCATAAGACTGAGGTTGTCCCTGGCTCCGTGGGAGACCCTGTCTCCAATATTCAAGGAACTGTTAAACACCCACTTTCCTGGAGAAATAATGTTTCTTTTGGACTTTTCCTGCCACATTACCAGGCTGCATCAGAACCCTGTTTGGAGCCTTCTTTCAGAGGCCTGCCCAGCAGTTCCTAGAGAGGTAATTTGGACTTGTACGTCTTTTCCTGTAAAGCTGTCATCTCCCTTTCCTTCCTAACACTGTGACCACCTTTCGTTCGCTAATAATTTTGAGTTGCCCTAAAACTTTTTTAATCATAGAGACGTCTCTAAAGTCACAGAGCACACAAGTTGGTCCTATTAAGGTTAAGGCTGGGTATCTTCGAATAGCATATATTAGACATTTCCACAGGAGGTGTTTATTTCTACATCTAAAGATCTGTTATTAGCTTGTTTACAATTAATTTCTTTTTTTGTTTTGTTTTGTTTTTGTTTTTCGAGACAGGGTTTCTCTGTGTAGGGTTTCTCTCCTGGCTGTCCCGGAACTCACTCTGTAGACCAGGCTGGCCTCGAACTCAGAAATCCGCCTGCCTCTGCCTCCCAGAGTGCTGGGATTACAGGCGTGTGCCACCACGCCTGGCTACAATTAATTTCAATGTTTGAGGTTGGGGTTATGCTGTTGACACTAAGGATTTTGTTTAAATATTAATTTTTTCCTAATTATTTAAGTAGAAAAAAACAACCCAGGAATGGCTGTCAAGGAATAACTCACCGCACAGGTACAGAACTTCCATACTGTGACTTCAGCATGGTCTTCAAAATGTTTGTGTGCAAAATGTCAAATGGTCACCTGTATTCAGCACAAGCTGTCTGTCTGTCTGTCCAGCTACCTGCCTACCTGATTTATCTGTATCAGTCACATTTCTGTTTGTCCTGATAAAACACAATGAGAAAAGCAACTTACAGATGAAGAATTCATTTGGGCTTACAGTCAGAGGGATAAGGAAAAGTCCGGGGTGGAGTGGAGGCAGCAGGCGGCAGGTATGAGTCTGGAGTGGAAGCTGACGGCTCACAGCACACAGCAGAGAGAGGGAGTTGGTAATGGTGTGTGTGTGTGTATTTGAAACCTTTTAGCCCATCCCAGTGACAGACTTCCTCCAGCAAGGCCACACCCAAACCTTACCACCTGGGGACCAAGTGTTCAAACATCTGAGCCCATGGTAGGCATTCTCAGTCAGACCACCATTCTGTCATGTATGTATGTATGTATGTATGTATGTATGTAGTATTGATCTCTCTATCTCTCTGCCCAGCTACCTATAAGTTATTATCTACCTACTTACCTATCATCTGTCTATCCACCTATACCTATCATCTATTTATCTATCTACCTAATTATCATTTTTCTACTTATGTGCCTACTTAACCTAGCTATCATCTGCATATCCACCTACCTATCATATATTATCTGCTTGCCTGTCTGTCTGTCTGTCTACACCCTTACCTAAAAAGGTATCTGATTCTTACGAAGTTAGAAGACACCCAGAAAGCCAAGTGAAGAGAACCAGGGCGACCTGCTGGGATGAGGAGGCAGGGTCCCACTATTGAATTTGGTTAGTGACATAGATGAGTGTTTTACAGCAATAAAAGAATTGTCTTATTTTGTATGGAGTCCTCGCTCCACAGAAGAATTCCTGAGAAGTGGCCAACTTTCATCCTGATTATTTGTATAGGAGAACGGCCTGTGGATGCTTAGCTGCTCTCCTATCTCTGAGCAGCATTCCCATTTCCTACAATATGTAATATGTGTATTTTATACACGTGTACAATTTTATAAGATGTGCAATTTTGAGAGGCCCTGTAGTGAACTAGAGAACAAGAAATGCCTCCCCTCTGCCTCCGCCTGCCCCGTCTTCCATTTGATGGAAATGCTGACCCTGAGAGGCCAGAGTAAAAACGCAGTTCCTATATGCATGCATGAGTGTTACAACACTTAATGAAAAAAGAAAAGACCGTGCATTTGAAAGAGAGCAAGAGGAGGTATACGGGAGGGTTTGGAGTGAGAAAAGGGAGGGGGGAATGGTGTATCTCAAAAAACGTACAACAACAATAACAACAACAACAGCAACAACAAACTCCAACCAGCCAACCAAATCAAAACTGCAGTCCCCGTCTCAGACAGGCAGTGCTGCCACAGGCCCAGCAGAGGGCAGTGGTGAGTCAGGAGCCAGGCTCAGGCGCTGTAACTTAGGTCACACAGTTGAATAGGATCTAGGTCTAACCTCACCCTGCATGAAGCAGAGGGAGCTGAAAAAATATGCAAAGCTCTTGTCCAGTTCTTAGACTCCAATAGTCACTGGCCAGAAGCTTCTGTTTGTCATGGTATCAGTGTGGTCTGGGAAATGAATGTCTTTCTATGCAAAAGAAAGAACTGGCATCAGTGTTCTGGGGAAGTCAGCACTGAACTGCAGCTGGTTGCACCCAGAAGGAATGTTCTGTCTTGGGAACAAAGAGGAGGGCAGACTAACTACCAGAGCTGACTTTAGTTCAGGCAGCCTGGGGCCAGCTGAAACTAAAGGTACATTGGGATGTCAGCTGAATGCTTCAAGGCATTGATCAGATTCCCAGCCAGTGCTGGGCCTCCCTTCACAGATATCCTAACACATCTGGAGAGGTGGAATGGCTTGTCCTTTCTGTTTTAATTGAGGTATTCCTGGCTGGCTGTGTGGCATTGGGCAGGTTACTTACCCTGTCTGTGCTATGGTTTCCTCACTGTAAAATGAGTAATGCAATGTCCACCTGTCTTAGTTATATTTCTTCATGGTATAATGCAGTGGTTCTCAGCCTTCCTAATGCTGTGACCCTGTAATACAGTTCTGCATTGTGGTGGTTTGAAAAGGTTTGGCTCCATAGAGTCATGTGTTTCAATGGCCAAGAGAATGGCACTATTAGGAGGTATGGCCTTGTTGGTGGAAGCGTGTCACCGTGTAGGCAGGCTTTGAGGTCTCAGAAATAAGCTCAAGCTATACCCAGTGCAGAAGAGAGCCTCCCCCGACTGCCGAGGAAGACCGTCTTCTACTGCCTTCTGATGAAGATGCAGAACTCTCAGCTCCTCCAGCACCACGTCTGCCCGTGTGCTGCCATGCTTCCCGCCATGATGATGAGGAACTAAACTTCTGAGACTGTAACGCAGCTCCGTAAGAGTTGCCTTGGTCATGGTGTCTCTTCTCAGCGATAAAACCCTATGACACTCATGCTGTGGTGACCCCAACCATAAAATTATTTCACTGGTACTTTATATCTGTAATTTTGCTACTGTGATAAGTCATAATGTCAATATCTGATATATAGAAACCAAGAGGGTCGTGACCCACAGGTGAGGCCCAAGGATGATGACCACTCAGACACTCGTCTGTATTAGTTACATCTCCTGTTGCTGTGACCAAATGTCCAACACAGACGGTGTAAGGAAGGAGAGGGTTATTTGGGTTCGTAGCTTTAAGGGATCCATCCCTGGTGGGGAAGATGTGGCAGCCAGAATGTGGCCATTTCTGATGTGACAAGACAGGAGGCAAAGACTAGGACCAGAAGTAGGCATGGGACAAACCCCTCAAAGGCCCATTCCCGTGGCCTGCATGGAAGGACGATGGCCCAAAAGTCACCTGACCTTTCTAAATAGTGTCACCAGTTAGGGACAAGGGACAAGCCTGTGGGGAACATTGCACATTCCAAGCACAGCACCACCCCCATGCAGTTATAAGGATTGAATACACCTCTGCTTGTACAGAGCGTGGCTACCTTCTGGCACACAGTAAGCTTCCACAAACACCAGCTATAAGTTAGTTTCATAAACCTGGCCAGCTGTGGGTGGTGGCTTCTACCTGTAGTCACCGTGCTTACGAGACTGAGAAGGTAGGAGCATGCTGAGTGCTAGGCTAGCCTGATGATGCTGAGTTCCAGGCCAGCCTGGGCTACAGAGTGAGATGGTCTCAAATATCCAAAAGCCAAAGCCATCACTGCCACCAGCAAAGTGCTGGGTATTTCCCTTCTGCTCCTTGGGTCTATGTGGAGAACTTGGACTTTGTTTCACCTCCACCGACGTTAGCCTTCCTGTCACCCTTGAGATGACCCCAGTGTGAACAGAGAGTGAGCCCCAGGCTGGACCAGTGTGCAGCCCTCCCGTAGTGGCAACACACAGTCACTCTGTCGTGGGATCCTTGTATGAGCAGAGATTTTCTATGTGTCCATTATGTGTTGTCATAAACAAGGAAACTAAGAAAAAAGTCAAATGATTCCGACGCAGAAAGAAGCTTCTAAAGTGGGACATTTTCAACATGAATAAGGTTAATAAGTGTGATGGGTTGAAGTGTGCCTATCAATCATACTTAAGCATGTGTGCCCATAAAGCGCACCCTTGATCCATATAGGAAGATGTGGGCAGTTGAAGCCGAGTTCTCAAGCAGAAGTGTTGGAATGACTCAGGAAATGAGTGGGAAAGCAGAATCTCTCCAGCCTTTCTTAACAAGCTAGGTCCTGGCCTTGAAGTGTCTGCTGCATAAACGTGGACCAATTAGCAACCTGCAGGGTAGCCTTAAAACTGTGAATAAGGTGGCAGAAGTGAGGCAGGGGGATGGAGTGACATGCATGGACCCAAGGGCTGCACATGTGAGTTCAGTGAGACACAGACCCTGCCATGGGCTGCAGCCCCAGCAGGTGTGTGCTGGGTTAATTAAAAGTTCACGTGTGAAAAGTTACCTCCCACTGCATTAAAATCAGTATCAGGTGGATTGTTGATTCAGATTTAACAGGTAAAACTTTCAAACTTGTGGGGGTTTGTTCTTCCTCAAGACTTGAGGGTGGGATAGGGTTTCTTGTAGCTCAGGCTGACCTTGAACTCACTTCGTAGGCAAGGATGACCTTGACTTCTGATTCTCCTGCCTTCACTCCAGGTTAATAAGGTTGATTTGTGATGCTAGGCAAAACTCTACCAGCTGAGCCACACCCTCAACCAATGACGAAGCTTCTGGAAATAAAACAGAAGTCACCCTTGGGGCCTTGAAGTGTGCAGAGACTTCCCAAACATGCTGGGAGTCTATAAAAGAAAGCATCAGGGCCTGGAGAGATGGCTCAATGGTTAAGAGCACCGACTGCTCTTCCGAAGGACCTGAGTTCAAATCCCAGCAACCACATGGTGGCTCAAAACCATCCGTAATGAGATCTGATGCCCACCTCTTGTGTATCTTGTGACAGAGTGGACACGGGCCACCGATAACCCAACATTCCACCTCTAAACTTGGTTCTTGTCTTTGAAGAGGATGAGCAGACCTGGTTATTTTTCTTTTACACATTACTGGAACCCTTCTTTGAAGAGCTGGCTTGATGGTTGTCTTGGTTTTTTGTTTTTTGTTTTTTGTTTTTTTCCTGTTGAGACATGCTGACATGGTAAGCTAGGACTCTACTTGAACTCGGTGTGCACATCCTTTCTTCTAATGCCACACCTGGGCACCTAGCTCCTTCACCTGCACACACTGTACACTGTACACACAGTCTTCATCTTGGACCCCCACCTGAACTGGGCTACATATACACTCCTTTAGGAACAATAGGACTTGTCCCAGCAATGAATATAAAACTTGGATAGTTTCTGTTCAAATGTATTCTCATTATATCCTGGTCCTGGGTAGGGGGAGCTGATCCAGCCTGAACTGGTTTTGGGTGCATGGACAACAAGGCAAAGTTATGTCCTCAAGAGAACTTTGGGGGCAGGGGCAGCACTACAGAGATGGGTCAGTGGTTAAGAGCAATGGCTTCTCTTCCAGAGGACCCAGGCTCAGTTTCCAGCACCCACATGGCAGCATTACAACTGCCTGTAATTCCAGTTCTGGGGGATCCAACACCCTTGCAGAGACATACATGCAGGCAAAACAACGAAACAAAATAAAATATAATAAAATATAAGTAAGTCATTAAAAAGAGAGAATGTTAGGGATAATCCTTGTTTACGATATAATACAGATGCACACTTGGGTATGCATATGATTAAAATCAGATAATTTATGGGAAGGGACATGTAGTAGAAAAGTGATTACATGACTTGACCTATCAATCAAAACAGACCCACCTCCCAGTGTACTCCTTAGTAAACAATCTGCTCTTTCTCTTGACCCCTATTAAAAAAAGAGAGACCTCAAACAATAACTGGGGCCTCAGTATCTTCCCTCACGTACGTTAGCCTCTCAATTGCCTGGCTTTCAATAAAGTCCTTTGATACTTTTGCAAATCTGCATGAGTTTTTATTTCAATTCCTTAAGAGACCAAGAATATGGAAACTCCTGAGTTCAGACACAGGTGATACAGCTTCCGCGATAACATACCCTGATAAAAGCAACCTAAAAGGCAGGGACTTATTCTGGCTCAGGGTACAAGGACACTGTCCAGCTGGGTGGTGGTGGCGCACGCCTTTAATCCCAGTACTTGGGAGGCAGAGGCAGGTGGATTTCTGAGTTCGAGGCCAGTCTGGTCTACAGAGTGAGTTCCAGGACAGCCAGGGCTATACAGAGACACCCTGTCTAGGGGAGAAAAACAAACAAACAAAAACAAGGACACAGCCCACCTGGTAAGGAGGGGAAGGTGTGGGGACTTGGGGCAGCTGGCCAGTCGCTTCCACAGTTGATGGGGACAGAGGGGATGACGGCAGCCTTCTGCTCAGCCCCCTCCCTCCCTCCCTCCCTCACACAGTCCACAGCTCCATCCAGGGGCAGGGCCAGAACCGTACAATCGAGAGAACCCGGAAGGCCTGTTCAGAGGCTGCCTTCCAGGTGATTCTAGGTTCTGCAGGTTGGCAACTCCAGCCAGCAAAGTGATTGAGCAATGGGGGTCCGGGTGGGGTGGGGAGAAAAGGCATGCTTCGCCTACGCATCACCAGCTGAGTCCTTTCAGCAACATACTGAGGCTGGGAAATTTCAGTCAGTGATAGTTATGAGGCTGAGTCTTCTGGGGGAAGGGAGGGTGGAGGTTTCTGAGAACACAGCCAGAGGCATTTAGGCAAAGGGGGAAGCCACTCTGGCCTAAGTGTTTATTGAGTTTAGAGATGGCATCTCTGCTCCTCTCTCTCTGTCTGTCTCTCTGTCTCTCTCTCTCTCTCTCTATCTGTCTCTCTGTCTGTCTCTGTTTCTCTCTTCCCCCCTTCCCTTTCCTGTCTGTATACTTTGGACTAGATGTTCTCTCTGTGTCTCTGTCTCTGTCTCTCTCTGTCTCTCTCTCTGTCTCTCTTTCTGCCTCTCTCTCCCTCCTCCTTCCCTTTCCTGTGTGTATACTATGGACTAGATGTTCTCTCTGTGTCTCTGTCTCTGTGTCTCTGTCTCTGTGTCTCTGTCTCTCTCTGTGTCTCTGTCTCTCTCTGTCTCTCTCCCTCCCCCTTCCCTTTCCTGTGTGTATACTATGGACTAGATGTTCTCTCTGTGTCTCTGTCTCTGTGTCTCTGTCTCTGTCTCTCTGACTCTCTCTCTCTCTCTGTCTCTCTCTCTCTCTCTCTCTCTCCCTCCCCCTTCCCTCTCCTGTGTGTATACTATGGACTAGATGTTCTCTCTGTGTCTCTGTCTCTCTCTGTCTCTGTCTCTCTGTCTCTCTGTCTCTCTCTCTCTCTCTGTCTCTCTCTCTCTCTCCCTCCCCCTTCCCTTTCCTGTGTATACTATGGACTAGGTGTAAAGGAGCCTTCATCAGGCAGTGACAGGAGTCAGTGGCTTGGAATTATTCTTTCACTTATGCAGATAATAAGCAGAGACAAATAAGTGATCCCCTGGTCCTTATTAATCAGAAAGATAGAAGTTTAATAGACCATTATAGGGCTAGGATGTAATTTAGTAGTAGAATATTTGCCCAGCATACACAAGGACCTGCACTGATAATCATAGCCTGTTACAATACCACGTGGGAAGGTTATTAGTAACTTCAATAATGTTTTGAAAGCTCTCCACCATGCAACATGTTCTGTGACTAGGGTTTTATTAGTACAATTTGCTTTACTCCCTGCAGCATCTGTGGAAGTGAAATACGACTCTCTGTTTTATTATGACATTGAGTCAGAGGAGTTAGTTGTTCAAGATCCAAGACAGGCAATCCTTTTGCCTAGCCCTCCCAATGAGTATTGCTTGTCGGTTGGGTTGATGGCTCACACCTGGAATCTCAGTACTGAGGGCTGAGGAAGGATTGCTATGAATTTGAAGCCAGCCTGTGTTACAGAAGGTGACTATAATGAGATCCGATACCCTCTTCTGGTGTGTCTGAAGACAGCTACAGTGTACTCATATACATTAAATAAATAAAATTTAAAAATAAGAAGAAGAAAGAATTTTTTAAAAAGTTCTATTTGCCACAGCGTAAAAAATATTTAGGAATAAACTTATTCAAGGTGACAGATTTGTATACTGGAAACTACAAATATAAATGAAATATTACAGAAGATGTTACTACATAAGACATTTCATGTTCGTGGATTAGAAGACAATCCTGTTCAGGTGTATGCATTATCCAAATCTTGTTGCAGATTCGGTGCAATCCTAGCAAATTCTCAATGGTGTTTTTAACAGAAAAAAATTAAAAACTAAAATTGAGTGTCTATGGGAGATAGATAGGCTGACTAGAAAACTAGGAATGAGATAGGTCTCTACAGCTTTGCCTGCTGAGGAGACCTTGGGAAGAAATTGACAGTGTCCACCTTGGGATGCTCTGAGGGGCAGCTCCCTCTCCCTGCTGTTTGGCCAAGCTCAGATAGTAAGTAGCTCTGAGCACAATCCTGAGGGAAGAGGTTATATAATTTCTGGCAAGGTTATGGAAATTCACTAGTAGAGATTGGGAGGCAGCTGGATTTTCTTATTCAGTGCAGAAAGCAGTTTAGAATCAGGGCCACGTGTGAAGACCCCCTGGGAAGCGCTTACATTCTTGGGTTTATTCTTCAGTGATTGTGGACAAAGAACACACATCTGCTTCTCTCATCCCCATCTCTTGTAAGAATTACTAGGCTGGCCTCAAGCAGAGCTCGCTAAAGTAGAGGTTCTCAAGTAGGGATTCTGACCCTTTGTGGGAGTTAAAACAGCCCTTTCACAGGGGTCACCAAAGTCCATTGGAAAACATTTACATTACAATTCATGACAAAATCAAATTTATAGTTATGAAGTAGCAATGAAAATTATTTTAGGGTTGGCCGTCACCACATCATGAGGAACTGTATTAGGAAGGTTGAGAACTCCTGTTCTAAAGTATACCCACAGCCTTCGTAACTCCATTCATAGATACTCCTTTGGTAACAGAAATCAGCTTTAAGAACAGACTCTCATGTCTGGAGCAAGCACAAGGGAATTTTTATAGGAAACTGAGTACTTGCAAAACCAACACACAAACCAGAGGAACAGCATGTCAGAGGACACTGCAAAGTGGCCATCTTCTGTGTCTGGGACAGCTTCTGTCTCTCTCATAAGTAGGCTTTCTTTTTTATTTTTTCTGTCCAAATATCTAGCTGTGGGACAAATATGCTTTTTGAGATGAGCAGGTCTTTGCTGCTCTGGTGCAAGCCTCCTGCAGTGCTAGTCCTGCACCTTAATCCAAATTAGGGTTCAGCACAGGGATGTGGTGGATATAGACAACCAAATCTTCCCATCGGTGTGTTGATGTAGAAACAGGTGTCTCCGAAGTAGGATTTATCATGAACCAAGGTCCTCTGCAGCATAGTCTAGGAAAAAGCAGTCCTCAAACTCCCTGTGGAGAGAAGGGTAGAAGCAGCCATTGACAGGTAGGAGGCATTGTAGCCCTTAGAGTGAGTGCTAATGGTGTCTTGGAACAAGCTGGTCCAGCTGCGTAGAAGCAAAGATTCCCTGGGGATGCTGATGTCGAGCCCATGGAACTTGTCAAGGAATTGGATGAAGATGATGAAGTAATGAGGAACCAAGAACTGATGTTAGTGGTGTGTGGTGGCACATGCCTTTAATTCTAGCATGCAGAAAGCAGAGGCAAGAGTCTGGTAGTGGTGGCACACGCTTTTAATCCCAGCACTTGGGAGGCAGAGGTGGGCAGATTTCTGAGTTCAAGGCCAGCCTGGTCTACAGAGTGAGTTCCAGGACAGCCAGGGCTATACAGAGAAACCCTGTCTCGAGCAGGCAGACTGTGGTATAAGATTTGGCACAACGGATGACACTGTTGCTGGTGGTATTTTCATGCCTTGAGCTCCTCATAATTTATAAGCAGTACAAGGATTTCTGTTACTGACAAGGACTGGCAGAGCTGTTGAAGGAATGCATGTATAAGGTATATCTGGATAATTGACTGGCTTTCCCAGAAGGGTCCCTGGCTCATGTGGACTCAGACAGGAGTACAGTGGTGCAGCTCTTGTGTTACACAAGGAGCTGGTGACATGGAGGTGTGGGGTGAGCCCATTCGTTTGCTAAGCCTTTCTCCCCACAGGACGCCAAGTCTGAAGAGCGTGCTGATGGATTCACGCAAGCTGCCACTTGTAAAGTAGACATGGTGGATTTAGAAAAGAATATTTTATAACCACAGTATGTCTTTAGGGCAATTGTTGGGCATATTAAAGACACTGCATTGGGGTTTGGAGTCACAATTAGTTCTAGAAGCCACTACATAGCTTCCCAGATACACACTGGTCTTTTTGAGGACATTGACCTATTGACCCAAATAAGGTTTTGTGGAAAACCACAGCGGCTATTTTTTGCTTAAACAAATTTACAGCAGTGCTAGAAAGCATCATTTCTGTGCCACAAAAGGGCAGAAGGGCGCAAAGAAACAGAACAGTTGGCCCTTAGGAAACTGCACTATTAATCAGCACCAGAGGGTGAGGAGAAGCACCCGGCGACTTTGCAGCCACCATGACTCAATGTCCAGCCATTGCAGTTTGAGTTAGTCAGCCGTCAATGGTCTGATGGGGAAGTTGCCATCTGAACTCTAGCTTTGGGCACTTTACTGGAATGGTCAGTTACAGGTGACAGTACTGAAAGTTCAGGTTTTTGTCGTGCATGAGAAATGGAACTATGAGAAAACATCTATATGATTAGACACCATTCCCCCGTGCCTGTGTTAGCTTACACTCTCCCAGGCAGTAATGGTGCCAGACTCCTCTCTTAGCATTCATGTTGTGATATGAACATATAAGATAACACTTGTGTTAGGCATGGTGGTTCACATCTTTAGTCCTGATACTCAGGAGGCAGAGGCAGGTAGATCTCTGTGAGTTTAAGGCCAGGCTGGTTTGCAAAGTGAGTTGCAGGGCAGCCAGAGCTATATAATGAGACTCTGTTTCAGAAAACAAAAAAGTTGTTTGTGGTACACACTTCTACTGCATAGCATAAACCATTTGCTTCTCATCTGGTCTCTCCTCATCCCGTCTCTTGCTGCCTCCTTAATGAACCCCTGTTGTCGCATCCCTGGATCAAGTATCAGCCTAACTAATTCACCTCTCCTAACCTTGTCTTCATCTGCCAGACTAAAGCAGTCACTCAGCCTCTGTCCCGCCTCTAGGGCAGACAAGTATAGGGAATGGTTTGGTAAGCTGGGACTCTACTGGGTTTGGGCTATGTGCGCATCCCTCTTTGAATATTACACCTGACAGCCTGAGAGCCTTACTTGACTGTGCTACGCACACACATCCTTCTTTGACAGTGAACTTAGCACCTTGTTAGAGAGAGACCTAGAACCCTCACTCACACCAAATCCCAGGTACTCCCCACTTCAA
Organism: Apodemus sylvaticus; assembly: GCF_947179515.1. Classification (NCBI taxonomy): domain Eukaryota; kingdom Metazoa; phylum Chordata; class Mammalia; order Rodentia; family Muridae; genus Apodemus; species Apodemus sylvaticus. The sequence continues at coordinate 115,114,144 of NC_067476.1, forward strand.
ATAATGAGCTAAGTTTCTTCTCCCTTAATGACAAAGTTGGACATCTTCAAGCTGGGAAGTTAGTTAGTGGTTAAGACAACTTGTTGCTCTTGCAGAGGATCTAGCATCTGGAGGCTTACCACTATCTGTAACTCAGGTCTCCGAGGACCAGGTACCTTCTTCTGACCTCTGAGGGCAATAGGCACACATGTGGTGCACATATACACATGCAGGCACAACACACATAGGTGTAAAGTAATAAATGAATCTAATGTGTTTTTGTTTGAGACAGGCTTTCTCTGTGTAGCCCTGGCTGCCCTGGAACTCACTCTGCAGGCCAGGCTTCCCACAAACTCAGAGATCCACCTGCCTCTGCCTCCCGAGTGCTGGGATTAAAGGTGTGTACCACACTACCTGGCCAAGTCAACTTTTATAGTTGGACATTTTCTTTTCTTCCCTTTTGAAAAAAAAGATTTATTTATTTTATATATGTGAGTACACTGTTGCTGTCTTCAGACACACCAGAATACATCAGACTTCATTATAGATGGTTGTAAACCACCATGTGGTTTCTGGGAATTGAACTCAGGAACTCTGGAAGAGCAGCCAGTGCTCTTAACCACTGAGCCATCTCTCCAACCCTAATTGAACATTTTCTTTTTCTTTTTTTCTTTCACTCTTTTTTTTTAAAGATTTTTGTTTATTTATTTTATGTATATGACAAGTACACTGTAGCTGTCTTTTCAGACACACCAGAAGAGGGCATCGGATCCCATTACAGATAGCCATGAGTTACCATGTGGTTGCTGGGATTTGAATTCAGGACCTTTGGAAGAGCAGTCAGTGCTCTTAACTGCTGAGCCATCTCTCCAGCTCCTGGACATTTTCAGTTGAAAGATCTCCAGTATATCTGAGTACCAGGGAAATTGGACCAACATAGCTAGACTGACTCTGGATTAATGCACAATAAACTGAACTGTCCTCTAAGTGAACTTTTGGGTATGCTCCCCTATTTAACTTTTATACCTATGCATAACCAAGTGTGCATATGATTAAAATATGGTGCATTATGGGAAAGAACATACACGATAGAATAAAGATTGTATAATTTAACCTGTCATTTAAAATAAAGATCTGCACATGCAGGGCTGGAGTTTAAAGGTAATGGGGGGGGGGGGTCTAACCTGCCTTTTGCTGCCGAATAATGACAGGGTGTTTCTACCCCTGCTCTAGCCCATTTAGCTGCTGAATAAAGACTCAGAGACCTGGCATTTTTATTAACAAGCTGCCGGCACTAAGCTGGGCAGTTTCTGAGCTATTCTAACCTGTCTAGGCTGCAATTTCTTAACCATGTGCCTCACAGCTTGCCATCTGCTCCTGCCCTGGCTTGCTCTGGTGCATGTGTCCTCATGGGCGCTCTCTCATCGTGACGTCATGGCAAATCCTCCTGGTCCCTCCATATGGTCCCTCCACCTCTCCCCTCCCCTCCCCTCCCCTCTCCTCCCTTCCCATTTCCTCCCCTCCCCTCCCCTCCCCTCCCCTCCTCTCTCCTCCCTTCCCATTTCCTCCCCTCCCCTCCCCTCCCCTCTCCTCCCTTCCCATTTCCTCCCCTCCCCTCCCCTCCCCTCCCCTCCCCTCCTCTCCTCTCCTCTCCTCTCCTCTCCTCTCCTCTCCTCTCCTCTCCCTCTTCTTCTCCCTCTCCCTCTTCTTTTCCCTCTCCCTCTTTCTTTCCCTCCTCTGGGACCCCATGACTGGAATCAGAAGTCCTGCCTTATTCTCTTCTGCCCAGCTAATTGTCTGATTAGCTCTTTATTAACCACTCAAAGGTGATATAAAACAATTTTTACATAACATTGAAGCCAGAGATGCTTGACCATGCCATCCTCAGGACTGCAACCAGATGTCTGGGCGTAGAAATCAGCATCTGAACACACAGCACACAAAGCCATCTCCCAACATTGCTCAGTGGTTAAACGCACTTCTGCAGGACTGGAGTTCCCAGCACCTGTTTGGCAGCACACAGCTGCCCTGTGACTCCAGCTCCAGGCCCTCTTCTGGCCTCTGCAGGCACTGCAGCTTAGCATGCTGATCCAACACTCAGATGCTAACATAAAAATTAGTTAAAATCTTTTTTAAAAAAAATTAGTAAAAGAGCCACGGGAGCTACGCCATTTAGCAACCGAAGTTTTCCTTCTCTTGGACCCCATGGAAGGAAGTACCGAATGTCACCCTTTATAGCTCTCACTCATGTGGTCACTGCTCTCTTGCAGCGTGTTTTACCTGTATGAACTCTCAGTTGACTTTGAATAGTTTCCTTACTATACTGCAAATCTATGTGTATTTATTTCAAGGCTTTAAATACAAAGCCAAGAACCTCGAAGGTCAAGAACCCGCTTGAACCTTCCAGCCAAAACTGGAATCCTTACTCCGCTTACAAAGTCTGATTTCATTTCCTCCTGTTCCCTTCTTGTTCAGAGACCACAGTGGCCTCCAGTGAAGCCTCGTTCACGTGTTGTTCACTTGGACAAGCGTTCACGTGCATTCACTGTTCACGTGCATTTGCTGTTCACGTGCATTCGCTGTTCACGTGCATTCGCTGTTCACTTGCATGAGCTGTTCACTTGCATTTGCTGTGCTCTCGCATGCTTTGTTCACGTGCACGCTCTGTTCTCTTGCACGCTCTGTTCACGTGCAGGCACTATTCTCTTGAATGCTGTGTTCTCTCGCATACTCTGTTCATGTGCATGCACTATTCTCTTGCATACCATGTTCACTTACACACTCTGTTCTCTTGCATGCTATGTTCTCTTGCACGCTCTGTTCTCTTGCACACTCTGTTCATATGCATGCACTATTCTCTTGCATGCTCTGTTCTCTTGCACACCCTGTTCACTTACACACTCTATTCTCTTGCGTATGTGCCCTTTCGCGTGGGTCAGCCTGCTTGCCTCTTCTCCACTGAGCTCTTCTTTCTCTGCAGGCTGCCTGGTTAGCGCTGCCTGCACCGCAGCAGATTTATTTCCTTAGCATTTGTCATTCACATACCACACATTTGACTTTGCTTTTGGTTTGTTGTCCGTATCTCTAGAAGGTAAAAAGGAGAATCTGCTTCCTAGGTGCTTGGTATCATGCAAATAAGTTAGTGAGTCCCTGTGACAGGTGGGGACTTAGAAATGCTCCTTTATGACCTGATCAGCAACCATGCCAGCAGGCCGCTGAGATTACTTCCCTCATGGATATCCAGGTATATGGAGGGTCAGCTGCTCTGTTTAGCATCCTGGCCCCTCTTCTCTTTCTGCTATGTGCACACACACTCTTTTGAACACTCTGGCCTGAAGTCTCAAAAAAAAAATGGATTTGAACTAAATGACTGAAGTGTCTTTCTTTATGTATTTGTTTGTTTGTTTCCTTCTTTCTTAAAGGTTTATTTATTTTATGTATGAGTACACCATTGTTGTCTTCAGGCACACCAGAAGAAGGCATCAGATCCCATTACAGATGGTTGTGAGCCACCATGTGTGGTTGCTGGGATTTGAACTCAGAACCTTCAGTCAGTGCTCTTAACCACTGAGCCATCTTTCCAGCCCCCTGATGTTTCTTTTTTATTTTATTTTATTTTATTTTATTTTATTTTATTTTATTTATTTATTTATTTTTTGAGACAGGGTTTCTCTGTGTAGCCCTGGCTGTCCTGGAACTCACTTTGTAGACCAGGCTGGCCTTGAACTCAGAAATCTGCCTGCCTCTGCCTCCCAAGTGCTGGGATTAAAGGCTTGTGCCACCAACACCCGGCCCCCTGATGTTTCTTAAATTCTAAATTTAGTTCTCTAAATCTTAAAGATAATATAAAGACTTTGGATCCTACTATTCTAAAAATTGGCATATTGGGTTGGTGAGACTGCTCAAGCCTGGTGGTCTGAGTTCAGTCGAGGGAGGGAACTTACGCCTGAGCTCCATACATGTTTTATGCTGTGAATATGCACAGGAGAGCACACACTGAATAAATAAATGTAATGATAAACATCTAAAAGAAGGTATTTGATATGATTTTCTTAAAAAAAAAACTGGTGGGGGCTGGAGAGATGGTTCCCCAGTTAAGAGCACTGACTGCTCTTCTGAAGGTCCTGAGTTCAAGTCCCAGCAACCACATGATGGCTCACTGTCGGGATGTGATCTGTGCACAAGCAGCCTGGTGTCAGGTAGAGCAGTGACTTTGAACCCCAGAGACCCGGTGGGGGGTAGCTTCCACCTATGACCTTGTGGGCGGAACTTCCATCTGCATGGGAATGGAGGAGATCAGTCCCCGCCCCCTAGACCCCCCCCCCCCCGCAGTTGCAGCCCCCACAATACCCCCATCCCCAGGAGAGACGTGTGTTTGTCAGTCACATGTGGCCATGTCCCAGGCCCCTAGTGTTCCAGCTGGACTCCACCTCTGCAGTCACCTGGCTACAGTCAGACTTTCCCCTGGTTGATGCTAGGTAACCCAGCCCACTATAAATGGAGAATTCTTGCCCCTCCTCGCTCTCTCGCCCTCTCTTGTTCTCTCCTCTCTCTCTCTATTCCCGGCTCTCTATTCTTTCTCCCTTTCCACGTGATCATGGCCATTCCTCTATCTTCTCCTTTTTCTTTATTTCTCTATCTCCTTTTCTCTTTCTATTCTTCTAATAATAAAGCAGGAAAACTATGAACTGTCTCTTCTTATCAAATTCTGCTGCTTAGAAGCATGGAGCAGGCCTCAGCGTTTCCAGCTGCCAGGGAAGGACAGAGCCGCCTCTCAGTCAACCGAGCTTGGTAACAGGTACCAGGGAGGTCCATGCTAGCACCGCCTTCTGAGCGGGACCTCCCTCCCCGCTAGCCAGGCAGCCTCATGCTCCACAGGTACCCAGAGCCAGCACTCCTTATTGCAGTTCGGTGTGGTCCTGCTGGTGTTCCCCTATGCCCCATGCGGGCTCTGCCTGCCAGAGTTCTCCTATGCGGGACCTGCCCCTCCCCTACCCCCCCATTCCTTCCCTCCCCCCCCCCCAGCTCACAACCATCTCTAATGAGATCTGATGCTCTCTTCTGGGGTGTCTGAAAACAGCTACAGTGTACTTATATAGAATAATAAATAGATCTTTTTTAAAAAAATGGCACTTCAAGTTGCCAACCAACACAAGTGTATACCCAAACTCATAATTTTCTTGGCTCTTCTACATACAGTTGAGAGCTTCTATGGCCTTGACTAGACAAGCAGTGTTGATTGCCTGCAAATGTTGAATTGCCTGCCAGGGTGCTAGTTGAGTTTGCAAATATATGTGTGTTCTACAGTCCCCAAGAAGCACCATGTTCTTTGAAGCCTGGAGAGCGGTAATGTGCAGCTCTCTCACTGTACTCTGCCAAGCGTCTCTAATTAATCAGGGACTGTTAGCCCCTGTGTGGGGCTGAGCACAATCAGACAGGCTTGCCTCTGCCCCCGGTTGTGAGAGTTAGTGGCTTTTAGTTTTTGTCAACTTGACACAAGCTAGAGTCATCTAGAAAGAGGAAAGTCAGTTAAGAAGTTGCCTCCATTGGATTGATCTGTAGGCAAGTCTATGGGATATATTAATTGGTGATTGATGTGAGAGGACCACACCCACTTCAGACAGTGCCACCTCTGGGCATGTGGGCCAGGGTTGTTTAAAAATTCAAACTGAACAACGCACACAAGGAAGCTAGTAAGCAGAGTTCTTCCATGTCTCAGGCCCTGCCGCTGGCTTCCGGCCTTGACTTCCCTCAGTGAGACTGTAAGGTTGAAGAGGGGGGCAAATATATCCTCTCCTCCCCGTGTTGCTTTACTTAATGTGTTTATCACAGCAACAGAAAGTAGTCAAGGGGACCAGTTCTCACCTCCTCATTACCTCAGACTAACTCAAAGCAAACTCAGCTGATTGAACTCTAGTTACTGGGATACAGGTAAGTAGTCAAGGAGTGTCATCAGAGCCTTTAGCATCATATTCCATACAATATTGCTCTCTTAGTTACTGTACTATTGCTATGAAGAAACACCATGACCAAGGTAACTTATAAAGGAAGGCATTTAGTTGGGGGCTTGCTTATAGTTTCAGAAGTGTCAGGCGGGCAGACATGGGGCTGGAGCAGTAGCTAAAAGAGCTATAGTGATCTATAGGCAGTAGGTAGAGAGATGAGATTTGGGCTGGGCTTTTAAAACCTAAAATCCCAGTATCAGTGACATAGTTCCTTCAGTGAACTTATACCTTTCCCAACATAGCCACACCCCTGACTCTTTTCCAAACAGTTCCACTCACTGGGAACTAGGCATTCAAACATAGGACCTTGTTAACCTGTCTGGACCAGTGAGCTAAGTCTCCATGGATCAATGGATATGCCAAAGATCTGTATGAGATAACCAAGGGACTCCAAGTGTTTGATCTTAAGAGTGGTGCAAATAAACACTACTCAGTTTTATTATCAACATGAGGTGATGCTTACAGTTAGCGTAAGCCAATACAAGTACAGCGAAGGAATACACCTTGTATTATATCTTACTATCTTTGGTTGTGTGGAAAAAGCCAAGAATATTCTTTCCTGGCCTTGTTGGCCTTTCCCACAGATATGAAATGGACACTCCAGGGCATCCCCGTCATGTCCTTGTTTTCAAGTGCACTCATTTATCATAGCTTATGTCATTTTTTTCTCAAAGGCTACCTTATAAGAGGTAGACTGTTACAAGAGGTAACAGAGACTGTTCAGCCACTGACCTATAAGAGACGAGTTCTGCACTCTGTCCCATCCACAGTTCACAGTAAGTTCATAACTTTCCTACACTGGTCCCTGCATGAATTTATGGGGGCAAAAGAGCCTCCTATGCTCACATATTTAAATGGTTAATCACCAGGAAGTAGAACTGTTTGGGAGGATGAGGAGGTGTGGCCTTGTTGGAGGAGCTGTGTCATTAGGAGTGGGATTTGAGGTTTCAAAAGCCCAAGTCAGTCTCAGCCTCACTATTCTCTGCTGCTGCCTTCAGGTGAGGATGTAGGTCTCAGCTACCCCACCATGTGTGTGCCTGTCACCACTTTTACCACCATGATCATAATGGACTAAGCCCTTGAAGCTGCAAGCAAGCCCCCAGTTAAATGTTTTCTTCTGTAAGTTGGCTTGATCAGGGTGTCTCTTTATAACGATTGAACAGTAACTAAGGCAGGGCCATTCTCACTTAAAGAAGACACTGTAAAGCAGAATGTCAGCTGTCCCATTCCTTTGCTGAGGGGTCACTGAAGCCGGAACCCAGGGCCTTGCCTCTGTGAGGTGACTGTTCAGCCACTGACCTATACATACAGTCTACCAATAAGTTATACAGACAGATGCAGATTATAAATGAAATAATAAGTAGATTTCATAGAGACATTTATATTACATATATATGTAATTCATATAAAATCACATAATGTATATCTATGGGAGAGTAGACATGACTATATTCATAATAGGGTTGGGATGGTGTGGGGGTTGGGGGAAAACAATATTTGTGTTTTCACACTATTTTACTCCAGTCATGATGGTTTTTTTGGGCTTTGTTTTGTTTAGAGACAAAGTCTCAAAGGCTATTTAGAGTTAGCTATCCATCCCCAGGGCAGCTTTGAAGACACAATCCTCCTTAATCCCATTTTCAAATGCTAGAATTGAGGGTGTGCACCACCATGTTCCACCAACTACAGCCTTTATGAGTAGAGAGCTAGAACAAGAAAATCAACATGGTCTTTCTTCTGATATAGATGGCCTGAAACAAAACTCCTCCCTCTCCCAGCTGCCTTTAATTCCACCTCAGAAGTGACTCAGTGGCTCCATGATGCACACCAATGCTCTTCACTTCAGCTGCAGTGATGGTCCAAGGGATCAGTACTGGGTCAGTAGGCCTGAGGGTTAGGCCCCTGCCTGATCCTCTGTCCCTCTGAGGAGCTGCAATGTGTCCTTTAAGTCCAGCCCTCCCCACCCTGCTTTCCCAGAGTGATCTTGTTCCTTGTCACACAGCTCAGGGAACTATTGTTAGTTCAGGCTCATTCCAGTTAACCACATTAGCCTCACTTCCCATCTAATGGTCCCATAAGTATGCACACAGCAACAGGCTGTAACAGCCCCGTGAGTACTCATTCACACTTCTGCATCAAAAAGCAAGTCATTGTCAACTGTATAGGAGAGGATGACAAAATCAAAGCAATTCATCTTCTCTCTACACACTACAGCGGAAATCAGTAGCGATGTGCGGAGTTCCCACCACAGTCCAGCCATCAGCCAGTTTTAGGGCAAACCACTATTATGAAGCAGTTACCCAGCAAGATGCTCTCACATCTCCCAACACCATCACAGAGTGAACATGTTCTAGAAGCAGGAGACAACAAGCATCCCTAGTTTAATAGTTTTCTCTCCCGCTGTTATTTAAATCACCCTTAATGAGGGGGCTTTCAAATGTATAACTCCCAGCAGAATAAAGCCTGCTTCTCGGGTGTGGGAAACACACTAATGAGATGTCAGACTGAGTGTTAGCAGCGATTCTAGCAAACAAAGTGCATCAGGGTAAATAGTCCTAAACACCTCTGGGCATGGGGAATAGTGCACTGTGGGTAGAGTTCCCCAGCAAGATTACAGAAATAGACTCCCAGCCCAACGAAGCATTTTAATATTAAAAATTAGTCTATTTTGTCTGTTTGTATGGGCATGTATGCACCCCTTTATGTGTATATATATGTGTATCTGTGTACATGTATGTGTGTGTATCTGTGTACATGTATGTGTGTGTGTATGATTGTGTGTGTGTGTGTGTGTGTGTGTATGTGTAAGTCAAAGGACAGCTTATAGGAGTCCTCTCCTTTGGCCAGGTGTATCACAGGAATTATACCGAGGTCTTCAGGTTGGTGGGAAATACTTCAACCCACTGAACCACCTCATGGGCCCCCATCTTGAATTTTGGACAGCTGGTTGGCATGGATCATTATAACCTGACATAAATCCTTTCTTGTCCACACACATATTACCAACTGCAGAAGATGCTGTCAGTGTTCCCCTTGAAAGGCAGCTGGGAGAATTTTTGCTTAAACAGTTTTCATAAGGACCCAACATAGTGCAACCATCGCTCAACTGATGTGGGTATTGGCTTCTAACAATCAATCCACCATGCAGACCTTCCCTTGTGTAGGGTCCTTGCTCAGGTTCATTTACCTTCCTGTCTCCCACCCCACAGCCACACCTAAAGACTGACTGATGTGATGCTACAAAGAGCCAATTCCCTTACCCTAAAGGGAATCTCACCTAATAGCAGCCAGAACCAGCCTGTCCAGACATGAATGAAACAGAATACAATGGCAGAGCAACATGTCTGATGTGCTGTAGGTGTGGTGAGTGTGGGGGAAGGGGGTACCTTGGTGGGTCCATGCTGAGGCATCCCTTCCCCCTGAGGGACCAGACACAGATGGTATAGTATAGAATAGAGTTTATTCAGGGCATGGGGAGGGGAGTTTAGAGGCTAGCAGAGGCAGAGAGAGAGAGAGAGAGAGAGAGAGAGAGAGAGAGAGAGAGAGAGAGGAGAAGTAGAGGCCATGAGCAGGTAAAGAGAGAGGTGGGAAGGGAATGGGAAGAGGAGTAGGAAGGCAAGAGAGAGAGAGGAGGGGGGCAGCAGCCCCTCTTACAGTGAGTCAGGCATACCTGGCTGTTGCCAGGTAACTGTGGGGCAGAGCTTAGATGAAATGCTAACAATGCTATCTTCAGCCAGCTTTGTAGCCACTGACAGTCATGGGATGCAGCCACGTCCCTTTACATGTGTACTTTATTGGTTCTACAGGACTTGACATTCATTGTCTCAGAGATACATAAACTGTAAGTGCTGAAGGGGCCTCAGTCACTTCTCCAACAGGTCCCGTATGGGGCTGAACTATGTTTGCTGTCTATTGCTGTGACAAAGACTGCCCCAGCAACTCATAAGGAAAGGGCTTTTTGGTGTCTTAGCTGCTGTACTGGCTAGTTTTGTGTGTCAACTTGACACAGGCTGGAGTTATCACAGAGAAAGGAGCTTCAGTAGGGGAAGTGCCTCCATGAGATCTAGCTGTGGGGCATTTTCTCAATTACTGATCAAGTGGTGAGGGCCCCTTGTGGGTGGTACCACCTTTGGGCTGGTGCTCTTGGGTTCTATAAGAGCAAGCCAGGGGAAGCAAGCCAGTAAGAAACATCCCTCCATGGCCTCTGCGTCAGCTCCTGCTTCCTGACCTGCTTGAGTTCCAGTCCTGACTTCCTTTTGTGCTGAACTGCAATGTGGAAGTGTAAGCTCAATAAACCCTTTCCTCCCCAACTTGCTTCTTGGTCATGATGTTTGCGCAGGAATAGAAACCCTGACTAAGACAGCTGCTGTTCTATTGTTGTGACAAAACCACCCATGGCAAAGACAAACTATAAAATGAAGCATTTAATTAGGGGTTTGTTTACAGTTTCAGAGGGTTAGCCCACACCCATCATGGTAATGAGCAGGACAGGAGGCAGGAGGCAGGCAGGCAGGCAGATATGATGCCGGAGCAGTACCCCGAGGGCTCACCTCTGACAGACAAGTTGCAGAGAGAGAGAAAGAGAGAGAGAGAGAGAGAGAGAGAGAGAGAGAGAGAGAGAGAGAGAGAGAGAGAGAGAGAGAGAAGAGAGCCTGGGCCTGAGTCCTTGTGTCTTTTCCTGCCCCAGGCTTTGCTCTGGTTACTGGTTAGTGCTATGCTGCTTTGTCTGCTACAAAAAAAAAAGCAGAAGCCCAGGCCTGCCCCCCCCCCCCCCACTCCACACATTTACCTCTTTACCACAGTGTCAGGCTCACTCTACTTGGCACCCATGTTTACCTTAGAAAAGGTAACTTCCTCTGATTCATCCTTCCTCTGATTCAGAGCCTACATAATTACCTCACTGAACAGCATTTCCGGAGGCAAGCACACAACTGCACAAGGATTTCTCTGTGGACTCCTGTGAGTCAATACAATAAAATCCTCCCTGTTGTGTTTAGTTTTTCTTGGGAAACAGTTTCCATGTATCACCCCAGCCAGGCTAGGACTCACTCTGTAGATAAGGCTGGCCTCAAACTCACAGAGATCTGCTTGCTTCTGTCTCTGGAGTGCTAGGATTCAATGTGTGCACCCCACACATGACTGCAATCTTTACTTAATTCATCAAAGCATATTCACCCAAGGCAACATTCAAAGCCAGTGAGAATGGACATCAATCCATTGTTTGGAGGGTTTCTTTGTACCTGTAGTTTTAAAAATAGAATTCGTCCAGGTCTTTGTAAGAACAAAATAACAAATCTTCTCAGAGTTCCATCTTTTGTTCCTCTTTCTTCCAGTGATGACGCTCGGTTCTGAGTCTCTATCTCCATCTTTCAGTGCACAAAAATCCACTGAAAGCTTTTCTAGCACAAAAAGCCATCACTTCCTGGAAGTCCAGAGGAACGATTCATTCAGCAAGTGCTAGTCCCTTGATATGGTTCTAAGTCCACACTAATAAACCATGTAAATGCTGACATCATGAATTGCTATCAGAAATTTCCTAAAATACGAGTTAGTCAGAAATATGCGATGTAACAATGAAGTTCTGATTTGAACGCACCACTGTGGCAACAAGTTGACAGCTGAATACAAATGCAGAGTCATAGGCCACGCTCAGAGAGACTAAAGCTGCACCAGCTCTGGGTGGGGACTGAGGAAAACCTTGCTCAAGTGGCAGTGTGCTACCATTAACAAATGAGCTTCTGCCACTGACAGGCCAAAGGCCATTCTCATCAGTATAACACCTAACTGGGGTGCCAGAGGATGTGCTGGGTTAACAGCACAATACAGTGTGAGGACAGATGGGCAAAGTAGAGGGGGAGGGAGGGAAGGAGGGCAGGAAGGAGCTCTTGCTAATGTGGCTCTGGGGTGGGGCTGGACTCATCCACAGACCTCCTCTGACTAGCTGCTGGTTGTATGGTTGGAGAGTGATGGGCAGCCTGTGGAAGGGGCTAGGCTAATGGTTATAACTGTTCATGCTGATGTGGCCCGGGCAAGAGCAAAATGGAGAATCCCCGCTGTTATTTCATTTCTATTTGAATCCTTACTAATACTGGCTGGTTCAACAGACACTGACATCTTGATTGGGCTGTAAGTAATAGGGTATCCTGGCTTATGCATGAGACCCTAAGGGGAGAGAGAGAGAGTGATTCCAGCATGGAGGGGCTGCCTGTGGCATCTAATAGCTTGTCTGTGATTTCTACATGCCTCCAAGTAGATTTATTCATTTACACGCTCCCAGTGATCAAGTGTCTTTTGAAAGGTGGCAGTAATGAGGTCTGAGCTATGTGACAAGTGAAGAAGTCTAACAGCTGGAAAGACGGGTCAGTGGTTAAGAGAGTATCTGCTCCTGCAGAGAGCCAGGGTTTGAGTGTCAGCACCCCAGCATCCACAGCAGAGAGCCAGGGTTCGAGTGTTAGCACCCCGGCATCCACAGCAGAGAGCCAGGGTTCCAGTCTCAGCACCCCAGTATCCACAGCAGAGAGCCAGGGTTCCAGTCTCAGCACCCCAGTATCCACAGCAGAGAGCCAGGGTTCGAGTCTCAGCACCCCAGCATCCACATGGTGGCAGAAACCCTGTCTGTAACTCCACTCCCAAGGACCCAAAGCTCTCTTTACTCACTTCTGTTGGCACCAGGCAGACATCTTGTGAACAGACACACATTCAAACAAAACACTTAAACACATAAAATACTAATACAATAAATCTTAAAAAGGAGAGTAGAAGAAAATGTAGGGCTGATATTCTCCATTTCCAGTGATCATAAATTACAAAGCCTAAAGCAGTGAACATTTAGCTGTATTTGTTCAGGAATTAGTTTTTAAAAGTCAGAATTAAGCCAGGCATGGGGGCAGAGAGTTACGAGTTCAAGGCTAGGCTAGACTACTTAGTAAGGTCTTGTCTCAAAAAACAAACAACAACAACAAACAACAAACAAATAAACGGCGACAACAAAGTGAGGAGAGGACCCAGGGGACAAAGATTTATACTTTCTCCCTGAGTTTCATTTCACAACCTTTTCCTTTTGTGGTGCTGAGACCCGAGTGTCTTGGCATGCTGGGGAATGTTCTACAATTGAGCCATGCTCTACCCCTCACTGTTTTGTTTCTAAGTCATGGAAAACATGATTTAAATAAAAATTTCATAATCCATACAAAAATCTTTCCTGAGTTTTCTTATGTAAGATGGTAGAAACCTATACAAGACCATGCTAATGGTTTTCTCCTTCTGTTGGGATAAAAGTAATCAAAAGAATAGCAGGAAACAAACCCAAAAAAGCTGTCCTTGGTGGGCAAGCATGCGCACTATGCTGGAGATTGGAAAATTACGGAAAGTACACAGGTGGTTTGCCAAAGGATGCTGGTAACATCTTGGGTAACAGTTTGCTGGATGCTGTGTCAGGATTGAAGTGAAGGAACAGGTGGTTTTATTAGTCATGAGGGAAACAGCCTGAGCAAAATAAATTCTCAATAGCAATCATGTTTGGAACAAAACCAGTGTCTGATAAAAAATAAAAAGTGAAATCTCCCATGGTTAACAAGAATCTTTGGCTTTGATTTGGGAGGGTGCAGAACACTGAGTATTGGGGAAAAAAAAGCACTTGCATTGTTTCACAGGCCGGGTGTGTGGCAGAGAGGGTGGCCCAGTGAACAGTGAGCCTCGCTTTGTCAGGACACTGACCAAGGATGAGCAGGAGAGTGCACTGATCGTCCTGTGGAAAAGCTCTCCAAGGTGCTTCTAACTGACGTAGTTTGCATTTATAAACGACGCAGTCTGGAGACACTTTCTGGGAAGCAACTCCAGGGTTCTCAATAGGTCTGACCAGAGACAAGGGGTCTTACTGGTCCAGGCAAACCAACAAGGGTAAGTTAGCAAGGCTCCCTGGGGGTTGCTTTTACTCCCAGTACTGAGGATAAAACAGCAGAGCACGTTAGGCAAGTGCTCTGCTTCTAAGCTGTACCCCAAGCCCAGCCCCCAGGATTCATTCTCATCACGGCTGGGAAAGTTGGTACAGTTAGAATTCGCTGCAGAGGCAGAATAATACTCAGACCACACATTTGCGTGAAATAGTGCAAGTCTGTGCAGTGCCAGATGATGATGTCTGGTTTATAGGGATTCCTTCTGACTGTCTGGAGCTTTGCTGTTTCTCTAGCTCCAAGGAGCCAGGAACACCTGTCACTCTGGAGTTTCGAGGCCCCAGGGTCCCTGGGTGTGAACACAGCCTTCTCTGTGTCCTCGGCCTCCCTGGAGTAACAGGATTTGGCCACAAGCATCCTAAATTTTCTTTCAATGCTTATGTCTCAGCCTCCTGAATGTTGTGATTATAGGGGTGAGTCTCCATAGCTGTCTGTCTGTTTTGTGTAGTACCAGGCATGTACATATTCCACCACTGAGCGAGAATCCAAGGCCAGATTTTTCTGTATTCTTGAAAATGCTTATAACAAATTCTCGCGCACGAGCTCTCTCTCTCTCTCTCTCTCTCTCTCTCTCTCTTTGTTTTTTTGGATTTGTTTTTTTTTCGAGACAGGGTTTCTCTGTATAACCATGGCTGTCCTGGAACTCACTCTGTAGACCAGGCTGGCCTTGAACTCAGAAATCTGCCTGCCTCTGCCTCCCAGAATGCTGGGATTACAGGCGTGCGCCACCACCGCCCTGCCTTATAACAAATTCTTTTATAGTAAATCATAAGTTAACAAGAGCAATTTGAATCCAGATGAAAATATTTCAGCATTAAGATAGAAAGTAAATGTCTTTTAGAGTGGAATTTACAGTGACATTGAAACACAAGTGGGAAACTCTTTTTTTAAAAATAATTTATATTTTATGTACATGTTGTTTTGTCTGTATGTAAGTCTGTAAAAGGGTGTTGAATCTCTTGGAACAGGAGTTATAGACAGTTGTGAGTTGTTATATGGATGCCGGGAATTGAGCCCAGGTCTTCTGGAAGAGCAGCCAGTGCTCTCAACCACAGAGACATCTCTCTAGCTCCATTTTTTGTTTTTGTTTACTTGTTTTGAGTCCTGGATGTGCGTCCCGCATGCTGGGATTAAAGGCATGTGCCACCACATCTGGCCTAACTCTTCTCTTATTATACTTGTTTTATTTTTAAATCATGTGTATGCATGTGTGTCTCTGTGTGTGCAGAAGAGGCATCAGATCTCTTGGAGATGAAGTTATAGGCTGCTCTGAGCTGCCTGACGTGGGCGCTGCTAACTGAACTCAGGTCCTCTGGAAGAGAAGTAAGTGCACTGACCACTTAATCATCTCTCCGGCCTCTTGTTACACTTTTGAAAAACTGGGGAGGAAAGCCTAATATTTAACTGCTAAATTAAGACCAGATATTGCGGAACACGTTTGGAATACCACAGAGGAGTGGAGGAAGGAGGAGTCGCTTGATTCCTTGCTCTCCTTATTAGCCACCCCCCCCCCCAGAAGATAAAGACAAGGACAGCTGAATGAGATCACATCAAACTTTTGTGCATTGAAACTATGACAGGATGATGAGGTGCCTCATGCCAGGTGTGAAAAGCCAGTCACAGAAAGACAAGCACAGCACAGTGTCATTGCAGTCACGTGGGTGTCACATCCATAGAACTGGGTAGCAGACTGCCTGCCAGGGAGCTGTTGGTTAATAAGTATGGAGGTCTAGCTTTGTAAGATTTAAATGTCCACAGGTCTGTCTGACAACATGGATATACTTAGTACTATTGAACCTCAATTTTAAAATAATGAAGATGATCGATTTTATACAATGTGATTTATTTAAAAAAAAAAGCACCCCAAGCTCCCACCCAAATAAAATAAAATAAACCAAAACCCAAACCAAAAACCCTATGGGAAGAAAACGCTTGGGGACAGAGGATATTGAACTGTTTCCAAAGCTTCCACTTGAAGTGCTCAGAAGATTTTTGAACTGAGACACTTTGATATATAAATGACACTGACTAGCCTGAAACAGGGAGACTTGAGTTGCCAAATTCCACCAAGAAATTTTGTCCAACTAGCAGTGGAGGGGATGGCAAATGAATGTTTTCTTCAGGGCAGCACATTCAGTAATTGTGCTTTTAAATTTTTAGTGTTTAAGTTTTCATTAGTAAACTTTATATGTATTTTGTGTGTTTTCTCTTCTTGCATATATGTCTGTGTGTGAGGGAGGGTGTAGGTGTTAGAGTTCTGAGGCAGCTTAAACAGACGAGAGATGCAGGCATCTAACGTTTCAGCCGACAGGACTGCTGACTGGCACACAGTGAGGGACAGACTCTCTCAGAGGAAGCTGGTCTGACTGGGAATAAAGATGGCTGGACGCCTTTTGTAGGGATGGAAAGATTGTAGTACACATTTCCTCCTGCAGTCCCCTGTCTTCTGGAGTTGCCTAACCAAGGTGAGGTAGGCTGTCTCTACAGATGGCCTGTCATTCCAAACCCTGAAGGGCTATAGAAAATGTGGGGTGGGAGTGTAGATTCTTTCTTAGATGTTTCCTGAAGAGGAGGGTCATTGCTGCAGGGGAGTAGTCCCAGTTCCTTAAAGGGAGATCCTCTGGTGACAGCAGGAGAGGTTTTATTTATTTATTTATCTATTTATTTATTATTTATTATTTTTTATGTATTATTGAATATAATCTTTATTTACATTTCAAATGCTGAAACCTTTCCCGGTTTCTCCCCTCCCCGAAAACCTTCAACCCCTCCTCCCACCCCCTGCCTCCAAGTATATGCCCCTCCACCTGCCCCCAATTTCCCTTTGTTGGGGCATCTATTGAGTCTTCACCTGACCAAGGACCTCTCCTCCCACTGATGCCCAACAAGGCCTTCCTCTGTCACATTTATGGATGGAACCATGTGTGCCCCTTGATTGATGGTTTAGTCCCTGGGAGTCCTGGGGTGTCTGGGTGGCCGACCTCACTGTTCTTCCCATGGGGCTGTAAACCCCTTCAGCTCCTCCAATCTGCCCTCCAAATCCTCCATTGGGGACCCCACACCCAGTCCAATGGTTGGCTGCTAGCATCTGTATGTGTAAGGTGCTTCTCCAGCAGGAGAGTTTTAACTTGATCAACTGTGATGGGTCATGTGATTGCTGCCCTGTATTCTTTGAGAGACGTTTGAGAAATAATTTTTTTCCTGGGGTGTAAACAGATGATTTAGTTATAATAAAACTGAGAGCTTGCTCAGGAAGTTGGATGGTGGGGGAGGAGTAGAATTGTGAGAGGGAGCCGGGAGAGGACTGGAATCTAGAGTTGATGATTTAGGGTGACTGTCACTAGTGCCATTGCCAAGAGTGCTGCACCAGAAGGAGCTAGCACAAGCATCAGGGAGCTACAGAGCAGTGAAGGAAGCAAACAGGAGAAAACAGAGGACTAACGTAAGAATTGATCTGGCCTGGGATGACAGGGATGACGGTCCCTTGTAGCAGAGCCCTCCCCTCTGCAGCACTGCAGATGGATCAGGAACAACTGGAGCAAAGGGACTGCGGTCGGGTGAGAGCCATTGGGAGAGCTTAGAGGAACAGTTGGCTTGGGTGTAGGGGGAAGTTCTGTAAGTAGGGTTGAACTCACTCGGCCTCGAACTCAGAAATCCACCTGCCTCTGCCTCCCAAGTGCTGAGATTAAAGATGTGAGCCACCACTGCCCGGCCAGGTAAAATGTTTAACAGACAGGGTAAAAGCATAAACACAGGAATAATAAGGAGGAAGGAAGTGGTCAAGGGGAGGAGCCGGAACCCGAAGGATCCTGAGTCCCATACAAAGGAGGAGGCTGCGGTTGAATTTTTGGTCTGGTTCTGGGGTCTTTGGGCTCACTTCAAACCAGCTAGAATTCTGGTGCAGGAAGAATTCTTGTGGAGAAAGGCACAAGCCCCAGCCCTCAGCAGCAGTCAGATCCAGGTACTGCAGCAGCCAAAGAATCAAGTTGGTCCTATAGGATGTTAGACTGATCTGAGATTTCTGTTTCCTTGAGAATTGATGAGACAGAGAGGATAGCTGATGCAAGGAAGGCTTCCGTCGGCTGTTTTAGTTCTTAGTCCTGAAAGCCACATCTAGGGTGGCAAAACAGGTGAGGTGGATGGCCCATTAGACCCCCTTTCAGAGGTCACCCAAACTGCTTTCAGTGGTCTGGGGGGTGCTGGTCTCTCTTCAATTGTCCCATCTGACAAAATGGCCTATGGAGGAGAAACAACAGTTGAAGGCCTCAGAGAGGCTCCATCCAAGGGGCGCAATAAAACTTAACAGACGACAGAGACCCACAACGCAAGCCGGAGCTAATAACTGTACAACCTCATGGGGAACTTTAAGGAACCAAGTTAGTGAGGAAAGTTTAAATCAAGATTTACACAAGTTAATATAAGGGTAAATATAAAACTAAATGCAATTGTACAACGGGCTGGACCATGACCGAAGTTCTGTAGAAGGGTTAGGTAACTAGCTAGCCGTTTGTTTATATTGGACGCCTGCATAAGGGACCAGCACCTGGAAGCTTTGTAAAAGAACTCAGATAAATCAGCATCTAATTGGCAATTTAAAAGGGAAATGGACTCCTATTGAATCATTTTTATAGGATTGTCTACCACGGATGCTGCTAGGATAGTCTGAACAACTTTCCACTGCTGTGAGTCTGAAGGCAAAGTATCTGGCAAGCCTCCTTTAATGAGGGAACTCGGGTGGATAGGGTGTGAACCCTGGAATTAGCTTTTCCTAAGAGGAAGAACTGTAAACTGAGGTAAAGGGCATGACCGATTGAAGTAGCATGCAGGTTGGGTGGTTAGCTCAGGTACAAGGTTACCCTGTTCACAGCATCCACATATGTCGGTTTGAGAGACAATCCTTCATTTTTTTTTTTTAGCCCCAAACCAAGTTTTCCTATACAATTTTTTCTCACCCCAAAATATTTCCATTTTGCCAAAACATATTTCCATACCTATATCCTTTTATGTATCTTTTAAAAAATATTTACTTATTATTTATACGAGGACCCTTAGCTATCTTCAGAAACACACCAGAAGAGTATATCATATCCCATTACAGATGGTTGTGAGCCACCATGTGATTGCTGGGAACTGAACTCAGGACTTTTCGGACTTTTATGTCTCTTTTCATACTTGAAGGTTCTTTCTGTCTTAATAAATTTTATACATTTTCTTTCTTAATAACTCTGTTTTGCAATGAAGACCCAGGGAACTGTATTTGAAACATATGCAGAATATGTTAACTGTCCCAGAGGCATCTCCATTTTCTCTTACTATCAATTTTAAATTGCTAGTTGTGAAAACATAGGTTTTATTATACTAGGTGCTAAGCAATTGGCCTGTCTAAGAAGCACCACCTTCTGAGTGGGCCTACCCACAAGCCAGCAAAGGACTCCTCAGCCTCTCTTCTGTGCCTGCCTCCTTTCCTGTTTCTGTTGCTTAGGACCAAGCGCCTGCTTGAGTTTCTTTAGATGTGCTTATCACTTAAGCAATGTCTATCCAAAACATTTCATCCCATTCAAAGATGAAGTCAAGTGGCAAACTATTGAGCTGAGTCACTTTGGATTCCAAGAATGGCGAAGCCTCCTAGGACAGACCACCTTTGCTCATTAATTTTTATCAACTTGACACAAATGTAGACATACCTAAGAAGAGGGGATCTCAACTGAGGAACTGCATCCATCACTTAGGCCCATGGGGCCATTTCTTGACTGCTAATTGATGGAGGAAGGCCCAGCCACTGTGGGCAGTGGGTCTTGGTTGTATAAGGCCGCAGCTGATCAAGCCAGGGGGAGTAAGCCTGTAAGCAGTACTCCTTTGTACTTTCCTTGATGATAGGCAATAACTTGCAAGATGAAATAAACCCTTTCTTACCCGAGTTGCTTTTGGTCATGGTGTTTATCACAACAATAGACAGCAAACTAGGAAGCCATCTTCCCTAGGTGAACAATTATCCTTGCAAGCGTCATGGCCACATCCCGGGGCAGAGAAAACTCAGAATGACCAACAGACCACGCCCTGACCACACTGCCTAACCATGTGCATTGCTCACCCCTCATCTCAGTTATCTTTTACAATAGAAAGTTATGCCATATTCTAAGGACAGATATGGGTCTCTGGGCTCTTTATCTGGTCTTCCTGATGTGGCCACATCAGTCAAATTTATTCTCTTTGTTTCTTGCTGTTTCTCCTCTTTTTGACTGAGTCAAACCTAGTTTTTTGGAGAATGCTAGAGCTGAGAACTTTGCCCTCAAATTCCTTTTATATTACAAACAAAAAGAGATTGAGCTAACTTTATATGAGTTCTCACTTATAAGCCAGTTTTAGTAAATCATTTGATTGGGAGTCTTCACTATGTAAGCATGTCACAGACACATATCTCATGTTAGCATATATGTATACTGACATACAGGGTGGAAGGTTTTGCTGTGTAAGAATACTACAGAATATATATCTCATGATAGCAGGCATGTAACAGACATATGGGGTAGGAAGCCTTACTATGTAAGCATACCACAGACATATCTCACAATAGCATACATGTACACTGATACACCAAGATAAAATAACTTTCATGTTATATTTAGTCATAAGACAAATTGTAGGAATGTAAGTTATGAAATAAAGATGACCTGCTAATTTGGTCAAATTTATAAATTTCTCATTTGTAGTTAAGTAAAAACCTCTATATTTTAGCTCCAAACAAGAATATCAAATCATGGTCACAGACTAACAACAGTCTAACAGACAACATAACACAAAGAATTCCCACAATCAACAATTCCAATGAACTCAAACTAAAGAATTAAAGATTCTACTAATCAGAATCCAGTCTCAGTAAAACTGTGGGGTATATGGACTGTGCCACAGGAAGAACTGGAATGCACCTGGAGAGGTACAGCATGCTCAAACCCTGGAAATCTCAGAACTTGAGACCGGCAGGAGTGGAACTATCTCTGTGCCTGCCTCTGAACAAGCAAACAGGTTACCAACCCTCAACCATGTGGGTCAGGTAACCCAGCACCTGGAAGGGCTCTCCATGCTAATGAGGCATCTCAGTACCTCAGCTTTCAGCCAATGACCTTTTCCCTCCCTGGATATTCCCACACCCTTCCGCAAAACTATGCAATACTTGGTTCACTCCAAATGAAGTGTATATGTTTAAGCACACCCTGAGTATACTACAAGCGAAGACTACATCACAGACTCCGCTTCCCCCTTCCGGCCTGGTGTGCAAAAGCATCTGACACCTGGAGGGGAAGAGGGAGACTGTGGACATCATTCGTTTTGGACTTTGCCAAGTCCTCTCTCCAGGCCAGGGTGTGTTGTATACTGGTGGTGTTTGGACACCCCAAGAGGAGAGGCAAAAATGGAACCACATAAATCCAAAGCCAAAACCAAACATCTGTCTTTAAGCTATGCTAGTGTCCAGTAAAGGACAAAAGGATGAAGCTTCTTATGCAGATTTTGCCTAATATTCTAATCAGTTTTTCTGTTTTAGGAGCTAGTCATCAGAGTGACATCCTAATAGAATTGGAGAATCCTGTTTTGTATTAAGTAGGGCCTGAAATTCTATAGGAAGTCAATCTTTTATACAAGTACAGAAACATATTCTGCTTAGAGGTTCCTAGAGGAGGGAGAGAGAGGAGAGAGAGGGAGAGAGAGGGAGAGAGGGAGAGAATGAGAGAGGGAGAGAGGGAGAGAGAGAGAGAGAGAGAGAGAGAGAGAGAGAGAGAGAGAGAACGATACCCAAAGGTCAGAGAAGCAGAGTAGTGCTGAACTGAGAACTTAGAGGCCCAAGAATTACTTATTTCAGCTCTGATAAACCTATAAAAATTCTTATTAATTTCCTGTCCTTTAATCCCAACCTCTCTCTCCCCTTTTCTTCTCTCCAGTTTTCTTTCTTTTTTTGTTTTTGTTTTTGTTTTTGTTTTTTTTTTTCGAGACAGGGTTTCTCTGTGTAGCCCTGGCTGTCCTGGAACTCACTCTGTAGACCAGGCTGACCTTGAACTCAGAGATCTGCCTGCTTCTGCCTCCCAAGTGTTGGGATTAAAGGTGTGCGCCACCACCACCCAGATCTTTCCAGTTTTCAAAACTCCTAATTCCTTTTAAAAAGTAAATTAACAAGTTTATTATCCTTTTTTTAGATACTTAAAAATTCCAATTAAAGTAGTCTGCCCATTTATGATCTTTAGTTCCAATGCCTGGGATTTTATTTTGGTGTGTAAAACATAAAACAAAATGAATTTAGGGGACATTGCTCATTTCAAGATATCAGCAAAGGATCATAATTATCAAACATGATATAAGCTGAAGTGTCAAACAGTGGGCTGTTTTCCAAGCTTCTCTTATTTGTTGTTTCCCATTTAGTGTCTCCCGTCTTCCCTGGAGGTTGCAGCCTCCTCCGTTGGCTGAGGAATTTGCTTGGATCCGATTAAGCTCCTGTATATGAGAGAGGCCCCCTCAGCTCTTGCCTCCAGGTTGTTCCCTCTCACAGCTGCCCTGGTTTGTCCCGTGTGTTTGTGGGAATGCATGTGAGGGGTTTTAGATACCAGACAACCATCTCCCATGTGTAGCTACCTGGCTGGCCAATAAGATTCCTTCTAGTCTAGGTATGCTGTCTTGGGTTTTCCCATGAAGCCCTTGCACATCCTGGGAAGTCCCCTCTGATACCCTCAGCCTGTTGGGCTGGAGGGAATAAGTGCCTCTTCAGCACACTTGTGAACCCTCCAGCATTTAGCATTTCCAGACTAAAAAGAATCAGCTTTCAACAAGCAGGAGAGGAGCTAGACAGAAATGCACAAATAGATACTGAAGGAGTGGCAGGAGAAAATAGGCAAATGCTAGCAAATAAATATGCATGCAATACAGAGAGAGGGAGGGAGGAGGAGGAAAGAAGAGAGAAAGAGAGATGAAGAGAGGGAGAAAGGAAGAGAGATGAAGAGAGGGAGAGAGGGAAAGAGAAGAGAAGGAGAGAGGGAGGGAGGGAGGGAGGGAGGGAGGGAGAGAGAGAGAGAGAGAGAGAGAGAGAGAGAGAGAGAGAGAGAGGATTTCCAATAATTGAAAATAAACCAATGGATATTGACCAAATGAAAAGATGGTCCAGGCCCCAGAAACAACTCACCAACTTCTACCTGAGTCAGCAACACAGACAGTTGAGGGTAAAAGGCCCATGTTGACACACGGTGTCACTTTGGGTGACTCAACTGGTGTAAGTGGACCATCCTTGGGGCCAAACTTTAGATCCTAAAACTGTTGGCATGAACATAGCTTTCATTTCAAAGGAAATAAAGTAATGTAGTCTGAATCAAATTTGGGTGGCCATGTCCCAAGAGCAGGGCTCAGATTATCTGGATAACATGTTTGCACGTGGAAGTGTCTCATGGACCTTTGAAGTTACAGAACAGAAGCAAACCATAAATCCAAATGTGTAAAAGCCATACACTGGAAAAAGGCTTTTCAACCCTCAGTTTAAAATGGACCAAAGACCTCAACCTAGAACCAGAAACACTGAAGCTGCCAAATGAAAGCAATCTATAGTCACCTATCACCAGAACTTTGCTCAGTTGGGAATCCCGACTTTGACAATTGCCCACTTCCAGAAATAGACTTTCCAACCAAGTCTATGTGTTTTTAATCATAAATATTTTTTCTTGTTTGTTAAACCGAGTTTTATTGATAAAATGGGAATTCAGAATACCTTACTAGGAACAGCAGCAGGTCCAGCCAATCATGATAGGAAAAAAAAATGTGGCAGTCTTCTACTGTGTAGGAAGATGCTGCTTACCAATTGGTAATTAAATATAAGAACTCATAAAGAGGTGCAAGAGAATCAAGGCATGCTAGCCCAAAATGGATACAAACTCTCATAAATATACAGGATCAGCTGCAATACTCTTGGTTATGAGGAGAGGACGTCCTGGAGACAGGTGAAAGGGATGGCTGTATCGATGAGCCAGTCCTTAGCAGAACACAGAGACAGTTTCCATACCCTGGGTGGACAGCTGTGCAAGCTTTTGGAATCTTCTTAATCATGTGCACATGAGCATCCAGCTGTGTGATTGCTGCTTTCCCTATCTCAATCGAGTCCAAACACGGCATGACTATTTCTGTTGTGTCACACAACAAGCCAAATCTCCTTTATTATTGATAGTGATTTTAAAGCAGTTCATAATTAAATTTGAACACTTTGTACAAGGACAATTACACTTTACAAAACCCAAAATCATACAACAAAAATTGCCGGAATCTGATCTACAACATGAATTACAGTTTGAAACCATGCTTACATAAGTCTCAAATTTACAATAGAAAAGAAAATCCATTCTGGGCTAGCTGTTCCATCGCTGAGGCTGCAGTCCTTGCCCATGTCAGACTCCTTTCTTAGTCGATGATGGATGGTAAAGGCTCTGCAAGGATGAGCTGGCTTCTCCCTTGGAGGTGAAGGTGAATCCATGGCGTTTTACCACATATCATCAGCCGATGCAGAATCAGTGTCGTCATTTTTGTAAGGGTTCAGTCTATTGTAAACGGCTTCAATTACATTCAGCTTGCTTGCCAGCTTGCCCCCGGGTGGTAGGCTGGGGATGTTCTCACTGGCTAGTGTGTGCATTACACGGACTAAGCTGGGGTTGCCTTCCTCCTGGTTCTTTAGGGTTTCTTCCACTCTGCTTTCCAGGAACTTGTCCAGTTCTGCCTCCTTCTTCACCGATTCTGCTGAGACTTTAGGCAAATTGGGAAAACAGATCAAAATCACACTCATGTTGTCTGAACTTCCCTTACACAAACAGGTGTCGACTACTGGTTACTTCATTGCAAACTTTCTTAAGGTCATCAGAGACTTCAAATCTGGATCTCAGAAAGTCACAGAGCTCTTCGTTTCCCATGACATTCCAGATACCACTACATGCAAGAATGATGAACTGATCATCTTCTTCAGACTTTTCAATAGCATGGACTTTGGGCTCTGGTGAGACAAGCTGCCCTGTGGGACCTTTTGCATGGACACATTTGTAATTGAAATCCGCAAGGGCCCTCAATACAGCCGAAGAACCACTGACACGCTGAATCATCACCAAGCCCACTGCATTCTGAATTTGTTCTTTTTCCAGTGGATTACTTGGTTTGTGGTCTTGTGTGAAGAAGTGAACTTTTCTATTCCTACAAAGTAAACTTCTCGAGTCTCCATGGTTAATGAATCAAGTACATTGGGGAGAAATTAAGACACCCACAGTTGTTGACGCACTTCTGTCTGCACCATGTTTCTTCTCTGACAAAGCTCTTATGCGTTCGTAAACCTTGTTCTGATTCCATTCTTTACATTTTCTACAGAAGGTGCTCCTGCATTCCTTTTAAAATCCTGGTTATTGGTGATGTGATCTAACAAGTGCTCACAGCAGTATTTGGCAACCTGAGAACAAGCATGCCCATCATATACAGCAAAGAATGACCATGTCTCAAGTCTGCTTGGCAAACTGATCACAGCCGTATGTGCATCCTCCGTTTCAACTCACCAACCTTGCATGCTGCTTAGGCCGTATCACAGTCCATTCCCCTGCCCCTGAGCATTATGCTTTTCCATCTTTGGCTTGTCTAAAAATGCTCCCATTATGACTTGATCCTCTAGGTCCGGAGCAGCTGCAGGGGGGCGGGTCCCGGGGCAGTGGTGGCAATAGTGATTGGGCACAGGGTCCTGCGTTGGAGTCTGGGCCCAGGTGGAGGAGGGGAAGAGCCTGGGAAACATATTTAGAAGGTAGTCTACTACACATTGATTTAGAAAAACACAAGTAGTATGCTCCTCCATGCAGCCTGTGGCCTCCCTATGACTAGCTGTAGCCTTTTGATGAGGCCTACAGTATCAGCCATTGCTTTCTTCCTATGCAGCAAGCTAGAAATATAACCAAGAAGCTGTTGGTTATTTCTGGACATTCATGCCATGGTTCTATTGGCTGGCACGTCTTGTTTATAGTACATGGGGGCCCCACCTGGGTGGTATTGTTGATGGATTTTTCTCTTCCAACTGCCTACATAGCACATTTTGGCACTTTGAACACCAGCCAGCTCCATTACAGTCCAATTTCTCTGTGTCTTGATTCCAAATTCAACGGTGCCTTCAGCAACAAGACTTACTGTCTACTTATAACAGGCAATAAGGAGATGTAGCAATAGCTTGCATTGTATTGGGAGCCTCTGGCACTTCCTTGGCCAAAACTCATGGGGGAAGAATCATGCACCTGAGACTGGGCTGTTGGTTAGAGATTTGACTTAAGCGAGCAGGATTGTCCACTCATGTGGAATATTTCCACGAAAGCTCCTGTAAGAGATTATGCTATTCCAGGTGTGGCGGCTAATGCCTTTAATTCCAGCACTTGGGGCAGAAGAAGGTGGATTTGGGAGTTAGAGGTCTATACAGTGAGTCCAGGCCAGCCAGGGATACATGGGAGCCCCTGTCAAAACCAAAGCAAAACAAAGCAACTGCCATGCATTTTGGTTGGCTGGCAAGTACTAGGCTCTATGAAGTATGGCTTTTTCATACTTCGGTTTGATTAACCATTCCCCTTTCCTATCTTTCCTCTACCTTCAGTCCACAACCCTGTTTAAACATTGAAGTCACAGTAATATGTATCTTTAATCTAGCACTCGGGATGCAGAGGCAGGCAGATCTCTCTGAGTTTCTGGTCTACCATGGCCTTTTTCTTCTTTCTTTCTTTCTTTCTTTCTTTCTTTCTTTCTTTCTTTCTTTCTTTCTTTCTTTCTTTCTTTCTTTCTTTCTTTCTTCATCTTCATCTTCTTCTCCTCCTCCCCCTCCTCCTCTTCCTCCTCCTTCTTCATCCTCAACATCTTACCATCATTCCCTACTCTAGCATTCCTTTCTACAATCACAATAAATGTGTTTACTCTCCCCTTTTCAGACCCTTTTCACTCCTCCACCTCCAATGGCTCCTCTTTTTACTTCATAGTCCCCACAGATTCTCCTACTCAAACACAGAAATTTAAACATGAGTCTAAGATCCACATAGGAGGGGACAGAAAGTGTTTATCTTCATGATACTTTCAGGGTTCCTTACTCAATATAATATTTTCCAATTCCATCCATTTCCTTTTAGCTCAGAGCTGAATAGAATCAACTGTACACATAAGCCCTGTTTTCATCATCCACTCAGCAGTTGATGGATACCTGGGATGTTTCCATCTCCTAGTTATCGGGAATACAATAACACGGATGCTCAGGTCTATGGAGATGAAGTTACAGGTCTCTGTGAGCAGCCCATTGTGGGTGCTGGGAAATGAACTTGGGTCCTCTGAAAGAGCAGTAAGTGCTCTTAACCACCAAGCTGTCCCTTAAGTGCCACCTATACCTATATATTTAATGTATTTAGTCAATTACAATGTAGCAAATTAATAAAATCAGTAGGTTCAGAATTTTAGGTCTTGGGATGCTTGATCCATTTTGGAGTTGATTTTTGTGCAGGGTAGCAGATAAAGGGCCCTGTTTTCATTTTTATACATGTAGACGTTGGGTTCTCCCAGCACCACTTGCTGATAATGTTTATCTCAACTGTCTACTTTTGACATCTTTGTAAAACATCAGGTCACTCTAGTTACATGGACTTACATCTGGATTTTCTGTTCTGTTCCATTGATCTACGTGTCTTTTTTGTGACAGTACCACGCTGTTTATATTACTATGTTTCTGTAGTATAAAGTGAAATTAGGCACACCAATAGCTCCAGCACTGTTTTTTTTTTTTTTTTTTTTTTTTTTTACTATTTAGGTCTTTTGTGTTTCCATGTGAATTTTATAAGATTTGTTTTTCTATTTCTGTAAGCAGTAGGACAAATATTTTAAGTGGAATTTTCCCGAATCTACAGATTGATGCTGGTCAGATGTTCATTTTTAAAACACTAATTCTTCTAATCCACGAGTATGGGTAGTGGTGTCTTTCCACTTTCTACTGTCTTTCCTCCTCCCTCCCTCTCTCCCTTCCTCCCTCCCTCCCTCCCTCCTTCCCTCCCTCCCTCCCTTCCTTCCTTCCTTCCTTTCTTTCTTTCTTAAAATGATTTATTTATCTAAGTACACTGTATCTGTGTTCAGACACTCCAGAAGAGGGCATCAGGTCTCATTATGGATGGTTGTGAGCCACCATGTGGTTGTTGGGAATTGAACTCAGGACCTTTGGAAGAACAGTAAGTGCTCTTAACCACTGAGCCATCTCTCCAGCCCTTTTTTAAAAGATTTATTTACGACTCTCTCTCTCCTTTTTAAATGAATCTCTCTGTCCCTCTACTGTCTTTCTTTATTTCTTTGTTATTTTAAGGTTTTCATTGTGGAGATCTTTTGTGTCCCTGCTTAGGTTTATTCCAATATTCTTTTTTAGAGTATTATGTAGAGGTTATTTCTCTGATTTTTTTCTTAGTATATTTGTCATTGGTGCACAGAAAGACTACTGGTTTTTGTGTATTAATTTTGTATCCTTACACCTTGTTGAAAGTGTCCATCAGTTATGGAACTTTTCTGGTGTTGTCTATAGGATCTCTTTTTAGAACCACATCTGCAAATAGAGATACTTTTACTTCTTTCTTTCCTGTTTCTCATCTATTAAAAAATTACTTTAGATAAGATTTTTTAGCATGTGAACGGGAGTAAAGAGATTGGATACTCTAGTTTTGATCCTGATTTTATGAAACACTTCAATATTTGTCCATTTATTTTGGTGTTGACTATAGGTTTGTCATATATAACCATTATTATTCTCAAAATAACAACTCAAATATGTTCCCTATATCCATATTCTCCCCAGAGCTTTTCTCACTAAGGGATGTTGTTTTTTGCTAATTGTCCATTCCTACATTTCTAGAGATGATCACATGATGTTTTTCTTTGAGTCCATTTATATGATGTATTATATTTATCTCTTTACCTATGTTGAATCATTCTTAAATCCCTGGACTCAAGCAAACTTGATCATGGTAATAAATGACATTTTTAATGTGTTTCTATAGTCAGCTTCCAAGTATTTAGTTGAGAATATTTGTGTATATGTACATTAGAAATATTCATCAAGTTTTCTTTTCTATTGTATCTTTATGTAGTTTTGTACTATTGGCTTTGTTTAACAAAAAGTTTGTTTTTCTACTCGATGGATGTTTCTCTACTCAAAGAGGAGAAACTTTGGCTTAGTTCTTTGAAGACTGAAAAATATTCACTGGTGAATTCAACTGGGCTTTGAAGTCATTTTTTTAAAATCACTGTTTCTCTTTCCTTGTTACAGGTCTATTTAAAATATTGATCTCATCTTGGCTTAACTTTGCTAGATCAGAGAAATCAAGAAAGTCACCCACTTCTTTTAGGTTTTATGACTCAGTGAAATACAGATTTTAAAAAGTATACTCTTAGGACTTTCTGAATTTCATTGTAACCTGTTGTAATGTCTCCCTTTTCCTTTGTAATTTTGTTAATTTATGTATTTTTTATATTTGTTTTTATTAACGTGTTTAGGAGTTTGACAATATTATTTGTCCCATCAAAGAATGACTTCTTGGTTTCTCCGAGTCACTATAATTTTGTTTTGTTTGTTCCCATTTCATTACTCTCTGTCCTATTCTTAATTATTTATTCCTGCCTAAATAAGTAATTTGCGTTTGGTTTGTTCTTGTTTTTTTTAACAAACTAAGTAATTCATTAGGGTTTTTGTAGTTGTTTTCTTTCTCTCTCTCTCTCTCTCTCTCTCTCTCTCTCTCTCTCTCTCTTGCTCTGTCTCTGTTCTCTTTCAATTTTGTTTTGAGATAGAAACTCACTATTTCAGTCCAAGCCTGAAACTTGTTATACAGACCATACTGGCCTTGAACTCACAGAGGCCCACCTGGATCTGCATTATGAGTGATGGGATTAAAGTTGTGTGTCACCATACTTGACCTTTCTGATTTTCTAATGTGGGTTCTTATATCTCTAAACTTCTCTCTTGGGACTTCCTTAATTATATCCCATAGATTATGATACATTATGCTTCATTTTCATTCAAGTCTAGGAATTTAAAAAATCTCTTTCTTGATTTCTTCAATGACCCCATTCATCATTCAATACTGTGTTACTTAACCTCCATAATTTTCTGTATTCCTGTAATTTCTCTTGTTGTTGGTTTCTAGCTTTATTTGATTATAGTCAGAGTATAAGAACATATTTCAATTTTTCTATATTTGTTAAGACTTGCTTTGTAGCTCAATGTGTGATTTATTTTCAAGAATGGTCTGTGGGATACTGAACAGAATGTGTTTTGGATAAAATATTCTTTTTAAAAAACTTTTTATGATTTTTGTGAATGTCACATCAATGCCCCAAACCTACTCATCTCCCCATTTCTTCGTATCTGTCCTCTGCCCTGTCACCTCCCTATCAAAAAAATCAAAAAAGAAAAAAAGAAAAGTAAAAGTAAAAAAAAATCTCTCCATGGAAGCCACAGTGTTCACAATATGTCACACAGTATACCTTTTTGCCCAAACAGCTTTACTCGAAAATGTTCATTGTTATGAGTAGTTGGTCTGGTCTGAGGAACCTCTGGCTTCTGCTATACTATCAATTCTGGATCCCCACTGGGACTCCTCTGGGATATCTTGTTGTTGCTCAGTGTCATGGAGATCTTGCAACTTTGGATCTGCAGGACTGGCCCCTTCATGCATTCCAGCAGTCCATAGATAGGGTAGATGTTATGGGCCAACTCAGAGTCCTGGATCTGGACTTTGCTCAGGCAGGGGGCAGGCCAGCCTCACCACTCTCCTGCACGCAGGGGCAGGTCTTCTATGTGCACACCACCAGGGCCAGCTCTACTGCACTGCACAGGCAAGGTGCAGAGCCTGGTCTCCCAAGTGCTGCAGCCAGTGAGGGGCAGAGCCAGTTCTCCCGGGTCCCACAGCTGGCAAGGTCTGGGACCTGCTTTATCTCACTCATTTCATCAGGGGCCAGCACTCCTGCTGCAGGCAAGGGAAGGAACCAGTTCAGTACAGTGCTCAACCATCAACCTAGCCTCAAGAAGCAACCCAGACCACGTACAACTGCATGGTCTTTGGTGGTTAACATGGGGCCTTGGACATCAACACAGATGCTACTGCTATAGGAGTACAGATCCCGACATGGCCTCCTGGCAGCAGCATGGGCACAGATGTCACTATAGGCTCAGGTGGTAGAGCAGGCCACTCAGATCAGTATGCCCCTCATGGCATCATGGCTCTCACACAATAACATGGTCTCAGACAGCCCTGACCATTGGCATCCACATGGCTTTTGGTTGGTAACTTGGGCTATGGGCGTTGACACAGACCTCAGCTGTAGTAGGACCATGGACCCAGACATGAGGACCCAGACCTCAGAAGCAGGTCAGGATGACACCGTGTTTCTCAGATGGCAGCACAGGCCACTCAGATCAGCTTACATCCACCTGCATAAGTATGGCACCTGACATCAACATGGTTTCAGGCAATAGCCCAGATCACTGACATCTGGATGGCCTTTGGTGGCATCAGGGGCTGCAGACATCTGCACAGACCCTGGCTATAGCAGGACCATGGATCTAGATATGGCCCTTGGTGGTAGCTTGGGTGGACCTCACCAAGACCCTAGGTTGTTGCACAGGCTCCTCATATCTGCCTGTTCCTCATTGCCCTTGTGTCTTCATTTCAATCCCTCTCCACCATGTACTCCCCATTTTCCCATTGCTCCATCACATATTTGCTCACTGAAGTGGCGCCCACCATGGGACCCTAGGGCAGGTGCTTGGGTGTCTCTCTCTTCCTACTTAGAATATGTTTTAGATGACTCTTAGGACTATCCAATCTTTGATGTTTTTTAACTCCAATACTTCTCATCTATTTTTTTTCTCAGATCAGTTCTCCATTGGTGAGAGTGGGGTATTGAAGTAATCTACTTCGAGATTAAGCTTGCCTTATGTCTTTTTGTTTTATGAAATTGGGTGCACCTTAGTTTGGTGTATATGTGTTTAGAACTGTAGTGTGCTATTGATTGGTTGCTTTATCTATATCTATATCTATCTATCTATCTATCTATCTATCTATCTATCTATCTATTTATGAAGTTACCTTCTTTATGTCTTCTGATTAGTGTTGGATTGAAGAATATTTTGTCAGATTTTAGATTGGTGATGCTTGTGTGTCTTCTGGTACTATTTCATTGGAATACCTTTTTCTGTCTTTGAAGGTGAAATATTCCCTGTGGATAGATCCTGTTTTCTAATCCAATTTGCTATCCTGTGTCTTTTGATTTGGGAATTGGGACCATTGCTACTGTAGCTACAGTATTTTATTACAGAAAGGTGTATATTAATTCCTGTCATTTTGTTGATTTTGCAGTTTTGTTTTTGTTTTTTCCTTCATTCCCCCCTTGCTTAACAGCTATCCCAATGCTCTTTTATTCCCTGTAGCCTCTTGAATATGTTTATATACTTCTGTTTAGTTCAAATTGTTTCTGCCAGTAGTCTCTGTGTAGCTGGTTTGGGCATCATAAATTTCTTTATCCTGCTTTCATCATGAAAAAAAATTCCTTTTGTAATCAATACTTTTGTGAGGTATAATAGTCTAGTTGGCATCTCAGTTCTCTTAGAACTTGACAAACATTGCTCCAAGCCTTTTTAAAGTTTTCAAATAAGAAGCCATACTATATCAGGACTCATAAAGAGTTCATCCCCAGGTCTTTTAAAGTTTCAATTGGAAATTCAACTATTGTTTTGATGGATCTACTTTACATATTACTTGTTCTTTCTTATTTGCCCCTTCCAAATACTTTCTTTGTTCTGTATCTTTAATGTTTTAACTATAATATTATGTGAGAAGTTTATTTTATGATCTTGATATTCTATATGTCTCTGATACCTAGACTGGCAGCTCTTATCCTAGATTTGGAATTTTTAATTCATTTTTTTACTTTATTGAAAATATTGTCTATGTTTTTTAATATGGGATTCTTCTCTGTATCTACATAATTTGAAGATTTGGTTTTTCATGGTTTCTGAAAGATCTCATATGTTCAGTTCATGGCTTTACAAATGTATTTTCTTTGATACAATTCCTTTACCTTGTCTGGAAGCTCCAACATTCTGTCTTCCTCATGATCCATTCTATTGGTGAGGTTTCCCACTGTGGTTTTTTTTATTTGATTTACTGAGTCTTTGATGTACAGCCCTTGTTTCAATTTGGATTTTTTCACTGTTTTTATTGAATGGTCATTCTTATTGTGTTCAGCTATTTGATTATGTTCTCTTCAATGAGGAGTTTATTCCTGTTCTCTTTAATGTCATTCAGAAATTTATCTGTATTCTCTTTGAAGTCTCTGAACATGTTTATGATGGTCCATTTGCATTTTTTGGCTGTAGGTTCATCTGAGTTTCCCAATGAGGGACCCTTACCATGGTATTGGTTGCTTGGGGATGACTCCTATTGTTCTAGTTTTCATGTTGTTTGTATTTTTGTTGAGACTTGCACATCTGGAGCTAGTACATTGTTTATGGATTTGGGTATGAATTTATAACCCTCTTGCATTGAGTGGGTATTTTGTTCTTTGCTAGCTGTCATCCCGAGTTGGCTGGTCCGGGATCATCTAGATACTACTTGAAGTTTAGTCTTGGGAAATTTGTATGTTCATGTGCTTGTGTATGTGTGTGTGTGTGTGTGCATGTGATGAGCAGCTGACATCTCTCTTGAAAAATTTTAGCGTTTAATACTGTGATGGTTTATATATGCTTGGCCCAGGGAGTGACACTATTTGGAGGTGTGGCATTGTTGGAGTAGGTGTAGCCTTGTTGGAGTAGATGTGTCACTGTGAAAGTGGACTTTAACTCTTTAGTGCTAGCTTCCCGGAAGTCAGTATTCTAGCAGTCTTCAGATGAAGACGTAGAACTCTTAGTTCATCCTGAACCATGCCTGCCTGGATGCTTTCATGCTCCCACCTTGATGACCATGGATTGAACTTCTGGTCCTGTAAGCACACCCAATTAAACATTGTTCTTGCATTGGTCATGGTGTCTATTCACAGCAGTAAAACCCTAACTAAGACAAATACAATATTGTAAATTGCAGTCATCTTACATTTATTAGATCTGTAGACTTACACATCTTATTCAATTACAATTTTATGCCCTTTGACATATTGGCCCTTATTTCTTTCCTCATTATCCCTGATAATCCATATTCCACCTATTTCTGTATACATATATATATGTTCCACTCCTGGACCTTATTAATATTATGAGTACCTCAACTGTTATGAGGCTCAGTATCCTTATCTATAAAATGGACTGAAAGGCTCGATGAGAAGGTTGTAGAAGTTAATATATGTGCCTTACAGTAGGTGTGGTGACTGTGGTACTGAGTCATTATAAAACAGAAACCCTCCTCCCCCCTTTCCAAGGTACATTTCTAGGAAGACTTGCCAGTTGTTTAATGAAGCAGCCAGCATGTGATTTTTGCAAGAGTTGTTATGGCAACTATATTTTTAAGTCACTAACTTGGCAATGAATATGACATTGGAACAATAATAAGAGGTAGGGATAACACACACACACACAAAGAGAAAGCCAAGAAGAATACACAGTAGGTACAGAAGCACCCACTAAGGGCAGACATTTGAGTGAGCTTTTCTGGGGAGATGTGAACCCCAGATAGGACATCAATGACAGATCCAAGATTAGTGTAATAAGCAAGTAAATTTTTATGGGGTACTTATTAAATCATGGGTGACTCTATGGCAATTTTGTCAAGAGAAAGCCCAACCTTGAATGGGTAACAACTCATGAAAGATGTAACCATGAGCTCTCTGTATAACTTGTAGGCAGCCTGGCTAAGTGGAGAATCCTATCTCCCTGGCCATTGTTACTGCACACATAACCTTGTTGTGGGCGTTATGAGTCTTATGAGTCTGAGGAGCCTCCTGAGAATTATAAGCTTCATTTACTTTTGAGTCTTGTGGACCTCCCTCCTGTATCTTGCAGGAAGTAATTCATTTTGAGGAAATTCAGCACAGGATTATTGTTTGTATGTGACAGCGTAGGAATGAGAGGAGTCTCATGCTAGGGTAGAATGAGAGATGTGAACCTGGGGTGGCACTGCTGTAGGGTTGTGGCTGTTGCAGCCTTCCGACCCTATTGTTGTCCTTTGGAAGGAAAGGAGGGTTTCCTCTCTCTACTTTGGTTGGACCAAAAGTCCTCTCTGTTGTTTTACTCTTCTAGTGTTCTTCACTTTTGTTTCTTCCTGCCTATCTGTGTTCTCCACTGAGAGCTCCTAGAGTAGACTTGGCCCCAACCTCTTCCCATAAGTCCCCAGTGACTCTAACATTGGATCCCAATTCTTTGCCCACCACTCCTAGACATGGCAAGAAGTTAGAGTCATGGTCTCACCTCATTCACACCTGAATAGATGGAATAGCAATTTACATTCTGGACACCCTTATGCTGGCTAGCACCTTGTGAGGGATGTGAGAGAAATGGTTTGACGGGAAAGCCAGGAGAACCTTCTTCCTTCCAAAGGACGGCAATGAGGTCAGAAGCATTCAATAGCTTAATGTTAGTGTCTAGGTTTAATAAGGCTGAAGCTATCACCATTGCTAAACAAATGAAGGTACTACCTCAGGGTATCCATTGTTTTTGTTTGTTTATTTGTTTTTGTTTTTGTTTTTTTTTTTTTTTTTCAGAGAAAGGGTTTCTTTGTGTAGCCTTGGCTGTCCTGGAACTCATTTTGTAGACCAGGCTGGCCTCGAACTCAGAAATCTGTCTGCCTCTGCTTCCCAAGTGCTGGGATTAAAGGTGTGTGCCACCACCACCTGGCAGGGTATCCACTGTTATGCTGCCACTTCTTACCTAGAAACTTTCTGTGCTTTGATCTGTACCTCAGAAGTTGACTTTAAATATGGAGGGCACTTTTTAGATCCTCTTGTGTTCTAGATTTAGGTTAGATTTGACCAGTGAAAGGAGTTACTGAGACTGGAGGGCAGTTGGAAGGGAGGAGAACCCTCCGCTGCATGCTAGATAGAACAACGTTCTTCCGTAGTGACCCTTCCAAGCTGACTCCCATGCCCTTTTCCTCCACTTGTCTTTTCTCCTAGGGGAAGAAGTTGCTTGCTGCTGGTCTCTGGGAGCCACACCCATCCTCATCCCCCACCCCACCCCCACCAATTCCCACTCCACTGATACAAATGCCACTTTCAATCAAGTTTTCTCATTTGAACCAACTGAGTTGAAAAGTAACTTGTTATCAAGACACTGCTTGGTGCAGGAAGAAAGAGGAGTGGCAGCAAGGATCCTGACTTAGATGGGCGTGGCTTTCTGAGACAGCGAGGATGTGGGTTGAAGAGAGGAAAAGAAACAGGAATAAGCTGGGGGATACAGGAGCAGAGTGGAAATCAAGTGGAGCTCTGATTCAGCAGTCTACCTGGTGCTCCTTGCCTCTGGTGTGACTCCTGCTGAAAGCTGCAGACGTCTTTCTGTGAGGGATGGTCTCTGTGAGCAGTGTGGTCTTTGGGAGGTGACCTAAACTCTGCTGCTGTGTGGGTTCACTGGGTGTCTTAAAAGAAGTACATTAGAAAGTCCAGATCAGCTTTGTCTTGTGTACGCACCATGTTCTGTCACATGCTGTCTTAGACCTCTTCAGACAGTCCTTACCAAAGCCTCTGCAAGAGGCCCACATCAACTATACCCATCCCCAATCTTGGACATTCCAACCTCTAGGACAATACATTTCTTTTCTTCGTAACTTACTCAGTTTCAGGTACTCAGTTATAGCTACAGGAAATGGACTGAGACAGAATATTTCTCTAGGTTTGGGAAGAATTTCTGATGAGCCAGCTTCTTGGCCATTTGGCTTAAAAATTTCTTGTGTCCCTTCCTGCCCTTGGGCATTGTCTGTCGATATCAGTCTATGAGGGCAAAGGGAACAGAGATGACAAATGGGGGTTGGAAGCTCTGGGTATGTAAGGTAAATGGTGACACCAGGACTAGCTGCAGGGCGACAGATCAACTTTACTTGGGGTGACTTGAGCTTATATAGTTTTGGGGACTGGGGTTAGGAACATCCAGGATGAGCAAAGGTCATTGGCTGAAGGTGTAAAGTACTGAGATGCTTCATTAGCATGGGGAAGCAATTCAGGAATCTCAGGTGTTTGCTGAATGGGTTCTTATTGGGAGAAAGGAAGTTGATTCTGTAATCTTTTTTTTTTCTCTTTTTTTTAATTTGGTATAATTTTTTATTTACATTTCAAATGATTTCCCCTTTTCTAGGCCCCCCTCCCCGAAAGTCCCATAAGCCCCTTTCTCTTCCCCTGTCCTCCCACCCACCCCTTCCCACTTCCCCGTTCTGGTTTTGCCGAATACTGTTTCACTGAGTCTTTCCAGAACAAGGGGACTCTGTAATCTTTATCACTGCTATGTGACATTCTATGGGTAGAGGTATGGGGAAAGGGGTTGAACTTCCCAGACAAGGTCAAAAAAGGAGAAGCCCTGCCAGCGCAGGGAGCCGGTCCTCCATATTGCACCAAGAAGAAGGCTATCTGGACAATGGTAGACTTTGACCTTAATTAGTAGGGCAACCATTTCTTTTTAAGTACTTTATGTCTGTGAATGAGTCAGGAACCAGGGTATCATGGCTCCTAGCTCACTTCTGTGTTCTTTTTGCTGCTGATGATCTAGAGCTACCTGTATCTAACTCCATCCCCTGGGCATTATTGCCCATCTCTGGTGTTTGTCCCTGGGCTGAGGTGAGGCAGGCCCAACTTTCCTTACCTGACCCGCCTTATCCCTTGCATCACCTGTACCGGAGTATATAGAAAGGTGCAGTTTTCATCAAGATGCTTCCAGCAGTTAAGAGGTGGCCTTTTGCCTTTCTCAATTCCACAGGGCAGCCCAGAACAAGCCTTTCTTCAAGATCTGCATATCTGTGTATTTACAGGCAAGCCTCTTCCTCCCCTATATTCCTCAGGAAGTGCTGTTGGTGGAAGGCTATTTAA
Organism: Apodemus sylvaticus; assembly: GCF_947179515.1. Lineage (NCBI taxonomy): Eukaryota > Metazoa > Chordata > Mammalia > Rodentia > Muridae > Apodemus > Apodemus sylvaticus. The sequence goes on from NC_067476.1 coordinate 115,152,116, forward strand.
TTGCGATATCTCTCTATTCAAGGACAGTGGTAATTGTCCGAGACAGCGGAGACACATAGAGGCAGGTTTTTTATAATTTGCACCATGCTCTTTGAGAGCACGTCTCCAAGGTGGAGCTAAACATCATTTATATTAAAGGGATTCTTTCTTTTGTCTCAGACTTCTACATATGTGTTCCTGGGTCTGCTGGAAGAAATAGCATTGCACTCAAGTGTGGTGGTGCATGCTTTAATCTCAGCACTCAGGAGACAGAGGTAGGTGGATCTCTGTGAGTTAGAAGCCAACCTGGTCTACCTAGGAAGATCAAGGACAGCCAAAGTTATACAGAAATATCCTGCGTCAAAAACAAACAGAACAAAAACCCTAAAACAATAAAAGAAACAGAAAAGAAGTAGCATTGCCTATTAACAACAGTCCTCACCATGGCTCTGCAAAGATCACCCTCTGTCTTCTGTTTTTTTTGTTTGTTTGTTTGTTTTTGGATTTGGTTTTTTTGAGACAGGGTTTCTCTGTGTAGCCCTGGCTGTCCTGGAACTCCCTCTGTAGACCAGGCTGGCCTCGAACTCAGAGATCCGCCTGCCTCTGCCTCCCAGAGTGCTGGGATTACAGGCGTGCGCCACCACCGCCCGGCTACCCTCTGTCTTCTGAAATGCCGCATAAACACTCAAAGTCTTTGACAGTGCAATCCTCCTTTCCACTGTGGGATGAAGAGGTGTGTGTGTGTGTGTGTCTTCTTCCCTGACTGTAACAGCACTACAGAACTGCCAGCCTTTAGCTCTCAGATTTTTAATGGGGAGGAAGCTTTTTTTTCTTAGGATATGTAGTCTGCAGAAAGTGTGGGCTGTGACTTGGGTAAGGTGTACATGTCCATTACAGGGCTCCCTCATTAAGGGCTTTAATTTGCATCAAAGTGGCATACTTTGAAGGAGGTGGTAGCAGGGAAGCTGTGGGAAAATGACAGTTTAGTTAATTAAAATCTTAGACCTTCCGGCTTCATTAAGCTAGAGTCCTAACTTATGTGTTGTGACAAACAAGGTTTGAACTCAAGAGACAGGACTTAATCCGTATTCTTCACAAGAATGTCCAATAAAGTGATTAAAATGTGAATTAGAAAATATTGTATTTATAAAAGAATTAGCAAATACCGATCAGTTGCTCACAAGGAAATCTTGGAGTCACACCCAGAGGCCACTGGTCACATTTTGTCAACTGATCACCATATAATCTGTTAAATGCATGCTTCCATTTAAATATAGCTTTATCTAACATGTACTTGCCTCCTTGACATCGAGTTCACACCAGTGACACTAAAATAAAGCTTCTCTAACATTTATTTTCTATGTAAGATATATCATAGCTGTTTTGTACTTGGGAACACAAGAGATCACTTATGCACTATTTTGGGGCCATGAAACAAATGAGAAAAGCCCTTCAAATGCAAGACATGACTTAAATACACTTTGAAGGCATATGTGACAGGATACTAAATCCCATGTTGCCTGCCGTCACAGAAACCAGTGATCAGAGACAGGAGCAGAATCTATAGATTGTTGAATCCAGAGAGTCAGCTTCTGAGAAGCCAGAGAGAGATTTGCCTGCTTTGGTCCACCCCAATTAGCATAATTTTATAGTGAACCAGCACAAAGGCCACTAATCATTCCCACATTTGAGGTTGCCCCTCTGGCCAGGTGGTGATCAGGCCAGTTTCTGAGATCCTAAGTGTTGGTGGCTCTCTCCTTGTCTCCTGTACCTTTTTTTTTTTTAATGTAGCCAAGGGATGGAGATTGGGAGGGGGAGTGGAAAAAGGGGTGTCTTGGTGGACAAGTCTCCTATTTCTCCTGAGCCACCATTTAGATCACACATAGGATAAAGTTCAGCTCAGAACAAACAAACTATTAGCAGTTTTTTTAGTGCCCTTCTTTATACAGTCTGAAGCATAAGTACATTCTGCAGAGCAAATGTCCCTCCTGTCCTGTACCAAATATTTGTTTACGGCTGAAATAAGAAGGCAGAGTCTCAGCTTGTTCAGCCTCTACTGGAAACATGTGCACTGGATCAGTCAAAAATCACTATTTTGTGTGCCTATATAAATGCCAATAAAAGCATCACGAATACTGATTTGGGGATTACAAATACATTTTAGTTTGTAAGCAAATTTACAAACATGCAATACTACAACAATGAGACTATGCATAAACATATATATTGTCACATCTCATGAGGATACACATACTTAATATTTTCAACTGTATGTAGAAAAGGAAGTATATGTTAAAATTAGTATTAATTAAAATGCGCTATGGAAAGCCTTTTAGAGAAATGCTCATTTACAAGAACTGGATGTTATTTTTTGAACATCTTCTGGATAGAGTTGGATACCATGAACTTCCAAGAGCTGTCTACAAGGAATCCCTATGTACAACTTAGACATTGTTTCTTGATCTTAGCTTATACCACAAGGCATCCAGAATGGAAATTTAACTACTTTTTAATGAATAAGCAAAGCAACATAGAGACTTAAGATTCCACATATTCTGGAACCTGCCACCACAGTGAATGTGCCAGGTCCTTTGGACTCAGGTGTAGGCAGTCACTAAAAGCTGCTCATTGTCCTAGAGATAAAATCCTAGGGCAAGGCTTTAGCTCTAGTAAGAATTAACTGTGTGCCTGTTATAGGTCATTTCCTTCTTTGGAATTCAGATCCACCAAAGAAAGGGGCTAAATGTTATGTTCTCAAGGCATTTCTTGGTCTAGTGTCCTAGTGATGTGTGTGTGTGTGTGTGTGCTCTTGTAGCCAAGGGAGTATATGGTTGGATGCAAAGATGGATCTTGGAGCCACTGCTTTTAAGCAGAAACAGAACATGTGTTAAGATTTCTGATTACCTCCCAAATGTCACATTGTTCTTTATGAAGTCTGGAGTTGTTTGTCATACTTGAGGGCCTGAAGCAGTTTTTGATTTCTCCAAATTTAGAAGTAACTTATTTTAAATGTTGGATGTGTAACAAAAATCTGTAACAGCTTCATTGTGCAACCATCTTTTCTCGTTCTGTTGCCAAAAAAATAGATCTGGCTTTGCTAAATGAGATTAACTTTCTACATGAAATAGTAGGCAAAAGTGTGTGTTTATCTTGACATGTTAAAGTGCCTTAAGCTTGTCTTTAATTAGTCTTGGGAAGACTGAACACAAATGTAATTAACTTATTACTTTTGTTCTAACCAGACGTATAGATATTCTCTAAGTGAAAAGAAGCCTGCATTCTAAAAATCATTTATAAACAAGGGGGCACGTAGGATAATGGTTTCCTGCTAATTCACATTCAAGAGCACACTCCCGAGAGAGCACAGACTGAGGCCAGCTGCTCGTCTGAGATGACCCTGCTCTAAGAACACCTTCGGAAATTCTCTCATTTCAGGCTTGAGTTGCTTAGACAGCTACACAACTTCATTTATATCAAACATATAAATACAAATAAAAGATTAGTAGGGAACCTTTTGGGCACTGTGATTATAATTCTATATTGTTAATTATTACATATGATAACAGCATACCCCTTTTCACTGAGATATAACAAACACATTGATATTTACAGGACTGGTTTCTGGTTAAATCTAAATGAAAATCTTGTATCTTTAAATACAAGAAGGAGGCAAATTCTATTGACCCATGAAGGGTACAGTGCCTACTGGAGAGGTTATTTGGAGGTTTATCGGGGAAGCATGACACTCCTGTGTCCTGTACAGAATAATGGTCCTCCTGTGTTTAAGAAGGTCTTCCTGGGTAACTGAGTTTAAGGGAGGGATACATATGGGGCTGTGAAGGAGGAAGGAAATACCTATCTAGCCAACCTGATCAACCCTAGTGTTCTGTAGATGACATAATAATACAAGTGGACTCAGTCCTGGGGTCCATCATGCTATGTTGGAAAGACTGTCTGAGATCACAAGGATGCTGAGGGTAGGGGCATTGACTGTATCTTCTTGATTGCACTCGGTGATGCCCACTGTAGATATGCTACTTCAAAATGAGTTCAGTGGTCTCTGATCCAAGGAAGAGGGATGAAAATTGTGGAGCTGCTTCTCCACTCCGAACTCCCTCTAAAGAGCTTTTCACAGTCACATTCTTAACCAGGGAAAAGGTGAAAATCACATCCACACCACGACTCCACCAGGCTGATGTTCCTAATGATCCGTTTTCATTATTTCCACTTCATTCAAGTGGAGACACACAGAGATGAGTCCTGGAGTTAGGACTTTTAACCAGATCTTTGGATCTCCAGTAGAGCTCCTTTTGTAAGTCGGAGTATGTTCTAGAAAATCATAGCAAATGGACAGAGACTACTCATGGCCACAGGAACCCTCGGCTCTTTCTGTGTCCTCTTCCTCCATGACACCAGAGCCCCGGAATCCTTGGCATTAAAGTATCCAGAACTGGATATATTTCTTGTCTCAGGAGCTCCCATCTTTGCCCTCTAGGCTGATGAGATTTGATACATCCTTGGTAAAGCGCCCCCCTCCTTTTCCCATTTGAAATTATAACATTGCAGATAAGTACAGACTATCCAAGGAGATAACTGGAGCTGAGTGGGGGAAGTCAGTGTGCTGTATGGACCCTCTTCCTATGAGGCCACGGTCTCCATATTGATGAAGTTTTCCTTACATTTCTAGCATGTCTAAGTGCTTTATTCTATTGCCTTTGACAGTTCTGCGCAGAAAAGATACAGAATGAAAGAGAATGGAGCATGATTCTGGCTAATCATTTGTGATTTCTTTCTAGTGACCTGGATGAATGGATGAATGGATAGCTAGACAGACAGACAGACAGACAGACAGATAGATAGATAGAGCTTAATAACTTCAAATAGCTTCATTTTTTTTTGGTAACTGTTTTTGCACATAGCAGGTAATCCTCAAATGTCAGCTCTTGTCCTTGAATAATCTGTTCGCAGACTCTTTGCGTCTAGTCTCTTAAGATGTTATACAGACATCAGTTGTGCTGTATGTTATTACATAGAAGCATCCAGGTACATTAGCGCAGGAGAACATGAATACAGCTGTATCTTTCCATGTTGCTTGTGAGTGGTTGATGGTGTGTGATACACTGAGAATCGAATATTAAGTTTTTCCTTGGGCAACACCTGCAGGCTACTTTAGTCTGATACAATCCACCTCTTCAGTGGCTGGCACCCCACTGGTTTTGAGGTCGAGGTCAGCGCTGGACTTACTCCCATAGTGGGAGGACCTCCAATGGAGCAGCAACATCTTCTTGAAGTATTTCATGGTGTTGTTCTTGACGGTCACGAAGCATATCGTATTGATCATGCTGTTGCTCATGGCGATGCACTCCACGACATAGAAGGCGGTGAGGTAGTGCTTCTCCTTCACCACCACCGTGGGGAAGAAGTCTCGCACTATAGTAAAGCCATAGAACGGTGCCCAGCACAGCACGTAGGCCGACAGGATACCCATGAGCAACAGCACTGTCTTGCGGCGGCAACGCAGCCGCTTGCGGATCTGCTCCGTCTGGAAGCCAGGTACAGCCTTGAACCAGAGCTCTTGGGAGATCCTGGCGTAGCACAGGGTCATGGTGACCACGGGACCCACGAACTCAAGGCCGAAGACGAAGAGGAAGTAGGATTTGTAGTAGAACTGCTGATCCACCGACCAGATCTGACCACAGAAGATTTTTTGCTGATTCTTGACGATAAGGAGGATGGTTTCTGTGGTGAAGTAGGCAGATGGGACAGCGATGAGGATGGACACTATCCAGACCAAAGCGATCAGGAAGGAGGCAGTCTGATAATTCATCCGCGGTTTCAAGGGGTGGACGATAGCGAGATATCTGAAGGGAGAGGGAAGCCAGCAGTGATGGTTACACTTGGAAGCACGATTGTTTTTTAACCAGCCCAGAGCGCTGGAGCAGCACAGTGAATCCCCAGCAGCCTCTGACCCAGATCTAAGCAGCCTTAGCTCATTAACAGCCCCGCTTGGCTTTTAGAGCCGCAGTTTAATGGGAACAGCTAATGGGTTAAAGCAACCTGGCTTTTCTCCCTTGCCTGGCATAGGGATCAGGGAATTACCTTTCTCTCTGAGATTTCTTTCTTTTAATACAACCCAAGACAAATGGTATTTACCTTGCAGGGTGTTTGTTACAGTGCAGCCAATTTAACCCTATCCCTGTCTAGCTTACAAATGAATGAGATTCAGACTATGGTTATTTTATTTGGCTTTGATAATGCTGGCGGATGGGGGGGGGCTGGGGACGGGGAGACCCCTAATCTACTTTTCTAACCACCCAAATACTTGCTGTTTCTCCAGGCCATGAGCTCATGGTCCATCTCCTCTTGAGGTGGCTTCCTCCTCCTGCTTCCTTCTCTTTCTCCTCCGCGCCCCCCCCCCCCCCAGTAATTCAACCTGCCTATCTCTAATCCCTCCAGTAACTGTCTGTGGCCGCCATTTTTATTTAATCAATGGCTTTCAGTTAAGGAACAAGGTTTGTACCACAAAAACTGGTAAATATGAGAACTCTTTCGCAGGCCTAGACCTTCAGGTACAGAATTTAGCATTCCAGTCCATAGCTGTAGACCAAACCTCAACAGTCGGTGAACATTAACCACAGTAAGGATGCACTTGTGCGAGTATCTTTCAGCAGAACCACATGCTCATCTGTACCTTTCGAGTTTTCAATCTCACCACCCTGCCCAGGGACACGGTCCTCCTAAAGTTCTTATTCCAAACCCCTCATGATTTAAGGTGAAAACGGAGGTGAGGACACTGCTCAGGCTCCCCCCTCCCCTGCCCCCGAGACAACATTATGGAGGCGGTTGGGTTAAATGGGATTCAGGACTCTAGTTAGAAATAAGCAGCATGCCCAGGCTGATGGCCAGCAGACACCAGAGTGGAGCCTCCTGAAACGAAGCGTTCACATCCACCCCACTCCCACCCCCACCTCCCCGCCATTTCACACTCAGGAGAGAGTGCGTGAGGAAGGCATCTCATTGGAGCACCTTAAAGTGATACTCCTGTTCTTTTTAAAGAGTCACACTGCTCAAGGCAGATGAAGCCTGACGCTTTCGTGGAAAATGAGCTCACTTGTGTGGGTTGCTTCCAGAGAGATGGAATGATAGCTATTTAGATATTTGGGTCCTGGAATAATTTCTGTGTATTGTGTGTGTGTGTGGGGGGGTGGTGGCAGGAAGGGTGGTAGGGGGAGGGTGGAGGGAGAGAAGAGGCATGAGAGGTAGAGAAGAGACAAATCATCCTGGAATTGAGTGTGTGGGCCAAGAGCAGGAAGAATCTAATGAAAACACCCAAGTGCATCCTTGCTACGTTTAATGTTCACAAACTGCGTGGGCCAAGAGCAGGAAGTCTCTGCAGAAAATTCTGTCAGACTTTTTTTTCTAACCAAACCCTTTGATCACCTTTCCAAAACCCCGACATAATTTAGAATCCCTCTGTCATGTTACTATTCTCTGTCCCTTGTGGTATTTCTGTTATCTTGTCCCCTCTGTACCTGTTTGCTGGTGGCTCTCCAACTGATTCCATACTTGAAGCTTCTGAATATGGAGGAGAAAGATGGATCCATCCCAACCATGATCCATTCCAACTATGGGGGGCTCCCTGCTGGGTGTTACCACAGCAGCATCTGGAGCCTTCCACCTATCTGTGTGACCGGGCCAGGAGGACGAGCATTACAGGGCTAGAGAGGTGAACAGATAGGCATCCTCCCCACCTGACTGAGACATCTCACAGTCGCTGACTCTCTGTGATAACTGGACAAACTATTTCCTGTTGCCTTTCTACCAAAAGTGAGCCTTGAAATGGCACCATTGTGCTTGTACAGTGTTAGGGGTCAGAAGACTGACGTGGCTTCACTGGGGAATCTTGGGTGCCAGCAAGTGGCACTTTTTAGGGGTTCTCAGGACAACCCGATGGGGGGGCTTTTGTTTGGGTTTTGTTGTTTAAGTCTCTAACTTTTCAAGAACTGTCTATATCTTTTGGTTCATAACTTCTCCTCCCTTCAAAGCAGCAATGGCCAGTGGAGTCTTTCTCATGTAGGCCTACTATGACATTCTGCCCACCTCCTTCAGGTAAGAACCTTTGCTACTCATTGGCTCCACCTTGCCAAGTACAGTCTCTATTCTAAATGATCAGCAACCGTAGCTCCTTGAGTTACCTTGCTCCACCTTAGCATGCAATGCAGCACAGCCATGGGCTCAGTGAATTTGGATACAGATATCTTCGTTGGGCATTCACTAAATCCAAAATCTTTAGAGACTATAAAACAAATTCAGGACTTAAAACTGTTCTCTATCTGGTCCTGTGACCACTCACAGTGTATCAATAACTCACAGTATGTCAATAACTGAAAGTGTACCAATAACTAATACAGTGTATCAATAATTCACAGTATTTCAATAACTCACAGTATACCAATAACTAATGCTCACAGTATACCAATAACTCATAGTATGTCAATAACTCACAGTGTACCAATAACTAATGCTCACAGTGTACCAATAACTCATACTCAAAGTATACCAATAACTCACAGTTTATCAATAACCCACAGTGTATCAATAACTTACAGTGTACCAATAACTAATACTCACAGTGTATCAATAACTCACAGTATATCAATAACTGAAAGTGTACCAATAACTAATACTCACAGTGTACCAATAACTAGTACTCACAGTATACCAATAACTCACAATGTATCAATAACTCACAGTGTATCAATAACTCACAGTGTATCAATAACTTACAGTGTATCAATAACTCACAGTAAACCAATAACTAATACAAAAAAACCTTCACATTTCTGCTTATTTTATTGTCATTACCAATTCCCCACCACCACCATCTTTTTCTTGGGTGGCCTGGAACTTAACAGTTGTAGATCAGACTAGCCTTAAACACACACACACACACACACACACACACACACACACACACACACACACTGATAATCTGCCTAGCTATCCTTAACTCTTACAGTCAGATACGTTGTCATCCAATACATATTTCTTACTTGGAGGACATTCCAAAATCCATTGTTAACATCAAGTAAATCGGAAAGGCAAGAGCACTGACTTGGAAGGTGTTAAGCAGGTCTGTTTCCAGACTGCACACTTGGATAAATGGCGCACACTCCTGAGACTTAGTCTCTGCATCTGTGAAGTGGGGATAGTAATGACTTAACCGACAATCTGTCAGAATTTGTGTCAGCTTCCAAGAAGGCAAACATCCATAATGTATGATGGAGTTATAGTACTTTGTGTATGCTGATCATTTCCCATGATTCATTTGTTGGCAAGAGAGACATCTGCAAGGTCTCTGTTGCCAACTGTCTGCTTGAGTGTGTGTGTGTGTATGCTTTTGAGGTCAATGCTCTGCAACTAGAAATAGCACCTTCTCTGCATGAGGATAGTCCCTGGGCTCAGCTTCCAAAGACAACATGTGATGGCCCTTCTGGAGTTTCTGCACAGCAGAGCAGGCAAGTTTGAAGAAATAGTGGATGGGAATGCAAGGGAGACTGGTGCTTCTGCAGGAGCCCAGGCTGAGCATGGACTGGTGGTGCTTAAGCCCTACTGAATGGCTGCTTCCTGTAGCCCTTATAATAAACACCCTAGCTTGTAATGATGACATTGAGATAGTGCAGTGTTGGAGGTCAAGGTGAGGGCCGGTAGGAGGTATTCCTTTTGGAAGCTCTTAGGAGAGGACCTGTGTTGGGAGAGGGCAGTGGCTAACTCACAAGTCTCTTTTCTAACTCACGAGAAACTTAAATTGTTTCTCTATCTGAGGTGAATAAAAATAAGATCCCAGGAAATACCACCCAACATGGCCCCAGTAAAATGACCTATTTTCTAAAATCAGTGGGGTTTTTGAAAAAAATCAGAGAAGGGTAGCAATGTCCAGTCCAGCTTTCTGATTATTTTAGAGCCCAATGATGGCAGAAGGGGCTCCTTATTAGGGCGCTGCTCTAAGGTTCCATGTGCTGCTTTAATCTGCGATCCTCACAGAACCCCAGCACCTACCCAGAAGCTCCTCTGTGCTTGTCAGATGTGCTCCACCGGGAGCACTCTAGGATGCTTCCCCTCCATCTAGCTCCTCTACCGGCCACAGCGGGTATAAACTTCCTGAGGAAGCTGAGTCTAGATTTAGGGTGTGTGCCTGTTATTCCATTGCCCAGTAGCCTAAGACAGGAGAATCAGAGTTCAGCGTCGTTCTGGACTACATAGATGGGACCCTTGCCTCTGTTGAAAAAACTAGCATTTACAAGTCACTGTACCTTTATTATTCCTAATATTTGATAATTCCTAGTTTTTACATGGAAAAAAAGCTTCTTGAATTCAAAAGCTACATCTTTTTTGTTTTGTTTTGTTTGTTTTTCGAGACAGGGTTTCTCTGTGTAGCCCTGGCTGTCCTGAAACTCACTCTGTAGACAAGGCTGGCCTCAAACTCAGAAATCTGTCTGCCTCTGCCTCTGCCTCTCAAGTGCTGGGATTAAAGGTGTGCGCCACCACTGCCCGGTCAAAAGCTGCATCTTCTACTGATTGTGTTTCTATGTTTCATAGCCTGGGACAGTATGGCGGTCATGGCCATGCTGCCATGCCCCCTCCACCCCTCCCTCTCACCCTTCAGTATATTCTCCCCTGTAGGCTCCGCCTCTGCATTTCAGCATCCCATCCCCCTCTGCTCTCACCACTTTGGTCCATACTCCCTCCCTCCTCTCTGTTTTGCTGCTTCAGCGTATGTGTGTG